>NW_028259154.1:625000-1250000 GCF_977971745.1 Zootermopsis nevadensis
TTTTTAAAAAGCAAATATCTCCCGATCTGTAGGCATCTGAGAGACAAAACTTATGTCACTTTGAGGGAACGTATATGTCAACTTCGCACAGAATCTCGTCAATGTATGTCCAAGGGTTTGGACGATAGAGACATTTTAATTTTTCGAGATTAATCGAAAGTCAATTTTTGAAAAGGCAAATATCTTCCGATCTGAAGGAATCTGAGAGACAAAACTTATGTCACTTTGAGGGAACTTATAAGTCAACTTCATGTCAGAATCTCGTCAATGTATGTGAAAGGGTTTGGACGATAGAGACATTTAAATTTTTCGAGATTATTCGAAAGTCAATTTTTAAAGGCAAATATCTCCCGATCTGTAGGAATCTGAGAGACAAAACTAATGTCACTTTGAGGTAACGTATATGTCAACTTGCTGTCAGAGTCACGTCAATGTATGTCCAAGGGTTTGGACGATAGAGAAATTTTAATTTTTCGAGATTATTCGAAAGTCAATTTTTGAAAAAGCAAATATCTCCAGATCTGTAGGAATCTGAGAGACAAAACTTATGTCACTTTGAGGGAACGCATATGTCAAGTTCATGTCAGAATCTCGTCAATGTATGTCCAAGGGTTTGGACGATAGAGACATTTTAATTTTTCGAAATTATTCGAAAGTCAATTATTAAAAGGCAAATAGCTCCCGATCTGTCGGCATCTGAGAGACAAAACTTATGTCACTTTGAGGGAACGTATATGTCAACCTCATGTCAGAATCTTGTCAATGTATGTCCAAGGGTTTGGACGATAGAGACATTTTAATTTTTCGAGATTATTCGAAAGTCAATTTTTAAAAAGCAAATATCTCCCGATCTGTAGGCATCTGAGAGACAAAACTTATGTCAGTTTGAGGGAACGTGTATGTCAACTTCGTGTCAGAATCTCGTCAATGTATGTCCAAGGGTTTGGACGATAGAGACATTTTAATTTTTCGAGATTATTCGAAAGTCAATTTTTGAAAAGGCAAATATATCCCGATCTGTATTAATCTGAGAGACAAAACTTATGTCACTTTGAGGGAACGTATATGTTAACTTGCTGCCAGAGTCACGTCAATGTATGTCCAAGGGTTTGGAGGATAGAGACATTTAAATTTTTAGAGATTATTCGAAAGTCAATTTTTGAAAAGGCAAATATCTCCCGATCAATAGCAATCTAAGAGACAAATCTTATGTCACTTTGAGGGAACGCATATGTGAACTTCATGTCAGAGTCTCGTCAATGTATGTCCAAGGGTTTGGACGATAGAGACATTTTAATTTTTCGAGATTATTCGAAAGTCAATTTTTAAAAGGCAAATATCTCCCGATCTGTAGGAATCTGAGAGACAAAACTTATGTCACTTTGAGGGAAAGTATATGTCAACTTGCTGTCAGAGTCACGTCAATGTATGTCCAAGGGTTTGGACGATAGAGACATTTTAATTTTTCGAGATTATTCGAAAGTAAATTTTTGATAAAGCAAATATCTCCCGATCTGTAGGAATCTGAGAGACAAACATTATGTCACATTGAGGGAACGTATATGTCAACTTCATGTCAGAGTCACGTCAATGTATGTGCAAGGGTTTGGAGGATAGAGACATCTTAATTTTTCGAGATTATTCGAAAATCAATTTTTTAAAGGCAAATATCTCCCGATCTGTATGAATCTGAGAGACAAAACTTATGTCACTTTGAGGGAACGTATATGTAAACTTCCTGTCAGAGTCACGTCAATGTATGTCCAAGGGTTTGGAGGATAGAGACATTTTAATTTTTCGAGATTATTCGAAAGTCAATTTTTGAAACGGCAAATATCTTCCGATCTGTAGGAATCTGAGAGACAAAACTTATGTCACTTTGAGGGAACGTATATGTCAACTTCATGTCAGAATCTCGTCAATGTATGTGAAAGGGTTTGGACGATAGAGACATTTAAATTTTTCGAGATTATTCGAAAGTCAATTTTTAAAAGGCAAATATCTCCCGATCTGTAGGAATCTGAGAGACAAAACTTATGTCACTTTGAGGTAACGTATATGTCAACTTGCTGTCAGAGTCACGTCAATGTATGTACAAGGGTTTGGACGATAGAGAAATTTTAATTTTTCGAGATTATTCGAAAGTCAATTTTTGAAAAAGCAAATATCTCCAGATCTGTAGGAATCTGAGAGACAAAACTTATGTCTCTTTGAGGGAACGGATATGTTAAGTTCATGTCAGAATCTCGTCAATGTATGTCCAAGGGTTTGGACGATAGAGACATTTTAATTTTTCGAGATTATTCGAAAGTCAATTATTAAAAGGCAAATAGCTCCCGATCTGTCGGCATCTGAGAGACAAAACTTATGTCACTTTGAGGGAACGTATATGTCAACCTCATGTCAGAATCACGTCAATGTATGTCCAAGGGTTTGGACGATAGAGACATTTTAATTTTTCGAGATTATTCGAAAGTCAATTTTTAAAAAGCAAATATCTCCCGATCTGTAGGCATCTGAGAGACAAAACTTATGTCACTTTGAGGGAACGTATATGTCAACTTCGCACAGAATCTCGTCAATGTATGTCCAAGGGTTTGGACGATAGAGACATTTTAATTTTTCGAGATTATTCGAAAGTCAATTCTTAAAAGGCAAATATCTCCCGATCTGTAGGAATCTGAGAGACAAAACTTATGTCACTTTGAGGGAACGTATATGTCAACTTCCTGTCAGAGTCACGTCAATGTATGTCCAAGGGTTTGGAGGATAGAGACATTTTAATTTTTCGAGATTATTCGAAAGTCAATTTTTGAAAAGGCAAATATCTCCCGATCTGTAGGAATCTGAGAGACAAAACTTATGTCACTTTGAGGGAACGTATATGTCAACTTCATGTCAGAATCTCGTCAATGTATGTCCAAGGGTTTGGACGATCGAGACATTTTAATTTTTCGAGATTATTCGAAAGTCAATTCTTAAAAGGCAAATATCTCCCGATACGTAGGAATCTGAGAGACAAAAGTTATGTCACTTTGGGGGAACGTATATGGCAACTTCCTGTCAGAGTCACGTCAATGTATGTCCAAGGGTTTGGAGGATAGAGACATTTTAATTTTTCGATATTATTCGAAAGTCAATTTTTGAAAAGGCAAATATCTCCCGATCTGTAGGAATCTGACAGACAAAACTTATGTCACTTTGAGGGAACGTATATGTCAACTTCATGTCAGAATCTCGTCAATGCATGTCCAAGGGTTTGGACGATAGAGACATTTTAATTTTTCGAGATTATTCGAAAGTCAATTTTTTAAAGGCAAATATCTCCCGATCTGTAGGCATCCGTGAGACAAAACTTATGTCACTTTGAGGGAACGTAAATGTCAACCTCATGTCAGAATCTCGTCAATGTATGTCCAAGGGTTTGGACGATAGAGACATTTTAATTTTTCGAGATTATTCGAAAGTCAATTATTAAAAGGCAAATATCTCCCGATCTGTAGGCATCTGAGAGACAAACCTTATGTCACTTTGAGGGAACGTATATGTTAACTTGCTGCCAGAGGCACGTCAATGTATGTCCAAGGGTTTGGAGGATAGAGACATTTAAATTTTTAGAGATTATTCGAAAGTCAATTTTTTAAAAGGCAAATATCTCCCGATCAATAGCAATCTAAGAGACAAATCTTATGTCACTTTGAGGGAACGCATACGTCAACTTCATGTCAGAGTCTCGTCAATGTATGTCAAAGGGTTTGGACGATAGAGACATTTAAATTTTTCGAGATTATTCGAAAGTCAATTTTTAAAAGGCAAATATCTCCCGATCTGTAGGAATCTGAGAGACAAAACTTATGTCACTTTGAGGGAAAGTATATGTCAACTTGCTGTCAGAGTCACGTCAATGTATGTCTAAGGGTTTGGACGATAGAGACATTTTAATTTTTCGAGATTATTCGAAAGTAAATTTTTGATAAAGCAAATATCTCCCGATCTGTAGGAATCTGAGAGACAAACATTATGTCACATTGAGGGAACGTATATGTCAACTTCATGTCAGAGTGACGTCAATGTATGTGCAAGGGTTTGGAGGATAGAGACATCTTAATTTTTCGAGATTATTCGAAAATCAATTTTTTAAAGGCAAATATCTCCCGATCTGTAGGAATCTGAGAGACAAAACTTATGTCACTTTGAGGGAACGAATATGTAAACTTCCTGTCAGAGTCACGTCAATGTATGTCCAAGGGTTTGGAGGATAGAGACATTTTAATTTTTCGAGATTATTCGAAAGTCAATTTTTGAAAAGGCAAATATCTTCCGATCTGTAGGAATCTGAGGGACAAAACTTATGTCACTTTGAGGGAACGTATATGTCAACTTCATGTCAGAATCTCGTCAATGTATGTGAAAGGGTTTGGACGATAGAGACATTTAAATTTTTCGAGATTATTCGAAAGTCAATTTTTAAAAGGCAAATATCTCCCGATCTGTAGGAATCTGAGAGACAAAACTTATGTCACTTTGAGGGAACGTAAATGTCAACTTGCTGTCGGAGTCACGTCAATGTATGTCCAAGGGTTTGGACGATAGAGACATTTTAATTTTTCGAGATTATACGAAAGTCAATTTTTGAAAAAGCAAATATCTCCAGATCTGTAGGAATCTGAGAGACAAAACTCATGTCACTTTGAGGGAAGGCATATGTCAACTTCATGTCAGAGTCACGTCAATGTATGTCCAAGGGTTTGGAGGATAGAGACATTTAAATTTTTAGAGATTATTCGAAAGTCAATATTTAAAAGGCAAATATCTACCGATCTGTAGGCATCTGAGAGACAAAACTTATGTCACTTTGAGGGAACGTATATGTCAACTTCCTGTCAGAGTCACGTCAATGTATGTCCAAGGGTTTGGAGGATAGAGACATTTTAATTTTTCGAGATTATTCGAAAGTCAATTTCTGAAAAGGCAAATATCTCCCGATCTGTAGGAATCTGAGAGACAAAACTTAGGTCACTTTGAGGGAACGCATATGTCAACATCATGTCAGAATATCGTCAATGTATGTCCAAGGGTTTGGACGATAGAGACATTTTAATTTTTCGAGATTATTCGAAAGTCAATTATTAAAAGGCAAATATCTCCCGATCTGTAGGCATCTGAGAGACAAAACTTATGTCGCTTTGAGGGAACGTATATGTCAACCTCATGTCAGAATCTCGTCAATGTATGTCCAAGGGTTTGGACGATAGAGACATTTAAATTTTTCGAGATTATTCGAAAGTCAATTTTTAAAAAGCAAATATCTCCCGATCTGTAGGCATCTGAGAGACAAATCTTATGTCACTTTGAGGGAAGGCATATGTCAACTTCATGTCAGAGTCACGTCAATGTATGTCCAAGGGTTTGGACGATAGAGACATTTAAATTTTTAGAGATTATTCGAAAGTCAATTTTTAAAAGGCAAATATCTCCCGATCTGTAGGAATCTGAGAGACAAAACTTATGTCACTTTGAGGGAAAGTATATGTCAACTTGCTGTCAGAGTCACGTCAATGTATGTGCAAGGGTTTGGAGGATAGAGACATCTTAATTTTTCGAGATTATTCGAAAATCAATTTTTTAAAGGCAAATATCTCCCGATCTGTAGGAATCTGAGAGACAAAACTTATGTCACTTTGAGGGAACGAATATGTAAACTTCCTGTCAGAGTCACGTCAATGTATGTCCAAGGGTTTGGAGGATAGAGACATTTTAATTTTTCGAGATTATTCGAAAGTCAATTTTTGAAAAGGCAAATATCTTCCGATCTGTAGGAATCTGAGGGACAAAACTTATGTCACTTTGAGGGAACGTATATGTCAACTTCATGTCAGAATCTCGTCAATGTATGTGAAAGGGTTTGGACGATAGAGACATTTAAATTTTTCGAGATTATTCGAAAGTCAATTTTTAAAAGGCAAATATCTCCCGATCTGTAGGAATCTGAGAGACAAAACTTATGTCACTTTGAGGGAACGTAAATGTCAACTTGCTGTCGGAGTCACGTCAATGTATGTCCAAGGGTTTGGACGATAGAGACATTTTAATTTTTCGAGATTATACGAAAGTCAATTTTTGAAAAAGCAAATATCTCCAGATCTGTAGGAATCTGAGAGACAAAACTCATGTCACTTTGAGGGAAGGCATATGTCAACTTCATGTCAGAGTCACGTCAATGTATGTCCAAGGGTTTGGAGGATAGAGACATTTAAATTTTTAGAGATTATTCGAAAGTCAATATTTAAAAGGCAAATATCTTCCGATCTGTAGGCATCTGAGAGACAAAACTTATGTCACTTTGAGGGAACGTATATGTCAACTTCCTGTCAGAGTCACGTCAATGTATGTCCAAGGGTTTGGAGGATAGAGACATTTTAATTTTTCGAGATTATTCGAAAGTCAATTTCTGAAAAGGCAAATATCTCCCGATCTGTAGGAATCTGAGAGACAAAACTTAGGTCACTTTGAGGGAACGCATATGTCAACATCATGTCAGAATATCGTCAATGTATGTCCAAGGGTTTGGACGATAGAGACATTTTAATTTTTCGAGATTATTCGAAAGTCAATTATTAAAAGGCAAATATCTCCCGATCTGTAGGCATCTGAGAGACAAAACTTATGTCGCTTTGAGGGAACGTATATGTCAACCTCATGTCAGAATCTCGTCAATGTATGTCCAAGGGTTTGGACGATAGAGACATTTAAATTTTTCGAGATTATTCGAAAGTCAATTTTTAAAAAGCAAATATCTCCCGATCTGTAGGCATCTGAGAGACAAATCTTATGTCACTTTGAGGGAAGGCATATGTCAACTTCATGTCAGAGTCACGTCAATGTATGTCCAAGGGTTTGGACGATAGAGACATTTAAATTTTTAGAGATTATTCGAAAGTCAATTTTTAAAAGGCAAATATCTCCCGATCTGTAGGAATCTGAGAGACAAAACTTATGTCACTTTGAGGGAAAGTATATGTCAACTTGCTGTCACAGTCACGTCAATGTATGTCCAAGGGTTTGGACGATAGAGACATTTTAATTTTTCGAGATTATTCGAAAGTAAATTTTTGATAAAGCAAATATCTCCCGATCTGTAGGAATCTGAGAGACAAACCTTATGTCACATTGAGGGAACGTGTATGTCAACTTCATGTCAGAGTCACGTCAATGTATGTGCAAGGGTTTGGAGGATAGAGACATCTTAATTTTTCGAGATTATTCGAAAATCAATTTTTTAAAGGCAAATATCTCCCGATCTGTAGGAATCTGAGAGACAAAACTTATGTCAGTTTGAGGGAACGTATATGTAAACTTCCTGTCAGAGTCACGTCAATGTATGTCCAAGGGTTTGGAGGATAGAGACATTTTAATTTTTCGAGATTATTCGAAAGTCAATTTTTGAAAAGGCAAATATCTTCCGATCTGTAGGAATCTGAGAGACAAAACTTATGTCACTTTGAGGGAACGTATATGTCAACTTCATGTCAGAATCTCGTCAATGTATGTGAAAGGGTTTGGACGATAGAGATATTTAAATTTTTCGAGATTATTCGAAAGTCAATTTTTAAAAGGCAAATATCTCCCGATCTGTAGGAATCTGAGAGACAAAACTTATGTCACTTTGAGGGAACGTATATGTCAACTTCCTGTCAGAGTCACGTCAATGTATGTCCAAGGGTTTGGACGATAGAGACATTTTAATTTTTCGAGATTATTCGAAAGTAAATTTTTGATAAAGCAAATATCTCCCGATCTGTAGGAATCTGAGAGACAAACCTTATGTCACATTGAGGGAACGTATATGTCAACTTCATGTCAGAGTGACGTCAATGTATGTGCAAGGGTTTGGAGGATAGAGACATCTTAATTTTTCGAGATTATTCGAAAATCAATTTTTTAAAGGCAAATATCTCCCGATCTGTAGGAATCTGAGAGACAAAACTTATGTCACTTTGAGGGAACGAATATGTAAACTTCCTGTCAGAGTCACGTCAATGTATGTCCAAGGGTTTGGAGGATAGAGACATTTTAATTTTTCGAGATTATTCGAAAGTCAATTTTTGAAAAGGCAAATATCTTCCGATCTGTAGGAATCTGAGGGACAAAACTTATGTCACTTTGAGGGAACGTATATGTCAACTTCATGTCAGAATCTCGTCAATGTATGTGAAAGGGTTTGGACGATAGAGACATTTAAATTTTTCGAGATTATTCGAAAGTCAATTTTTAAAAGGCAAATATCTCCCGATCTGTAGGAATCTGAGAGACAAAACTTATGTCACTTTGAGGGAACGTAAATGTCAACTTGCTGTCGGAGTCACGTCAATGTATGTCCAAGGGTTTGGACGATAGAGACATTTTAATTTTTCGAGATTATACGAAAGTCAATTTTTGAAAAAGCAAATATCTCCAGATCTGTAGGAATCTGAGAGACAAAACTCATGTCACTTTGAGGGAAGGCATATGTCAACTTCATGTCAGAGTCACGTCAATGTATGTCCAAGGGTTTGGAGGATAGAGACATTTAAATTTTTAGAGATTATTCGAAAGTCAATATTTAAAAGGCAAATATCTACCGATCTGTAGGCATCTGAGAGACAAAACTTATGTCACTTTGAGGGAACGTATATGTCAACTTCCTGTCAGAGTCACGTCAATGTATGTCCAAGGGTTTGGAGGATAGAGACATTTTAATTTTTCGAGATTATTCGAAAGTCAATTTCTGAAAAGGCAAATATCTCCCGATCTGTAGGAATCTGAGAGACAAAACTTAGGTCACTTTGAGGGAACGCATATGTCAACATCATGTCAGAATATCGTCAATGTATGTCCAAGGGTTTGGACGATAGAGACATTTTAATTTTTCGAGATTATTCGAAAGTCAATTATTAAAAGGCAAATATCTCCCGATCTGTAGGCATCTGAGAGACAAAACTTATGTCGCTTTGAGGGAACGTATATGTCAACCTCATGTCAGAATCTCGTCAATGTATGTCCAAGGGTTTGGACGATAGAGACATTTAAATTTTTCGAGATTATTCGAAAGTCAATTTTTAAAAAGCAAATATCTCCCGATCTGTAGGCATCTGAGAGACAAATCTTATGTCACTTTGAGGGAAGGCATATGTCAACTTCATGTCAGAGTCACGTCAATGTATGTCCAAGGGTTTGGACGATAGAGACATTTAAATTTTTAGAGATTATTCGAAAGTCAATTTTTAAAAGGCAAATATCTCCCGATCTGTAGGAATCTGAGAGACAAAACTTATGTCACTTTGAGGGAAAGTATATGTCAACTTGCTGTCAGAGTCACGTCAATGTATGTGCAAGGGTTTGGAGGATAGAGACATCTTAATTTTTCGAGATTATTCGAAAATCAATTTTTTAAAGGCAAATATCTCCCGATCTGTAGGAATCTGAGAGACAAAACTTATGTCACTTTGAGGGAACGAATATGTAAACTTCCTGTCAGAGTCACGTCAATGTATGTCCAAGGGTTTGGAGGATAGAGACATTTTAATTTTTCGAGATTATTCGAAAGTCAATTTTTGAAAAGGCAAATATCTTCCGATCTGTAGGAATCTGAGGGACAAAACTTATGTCACTTTGAGGGAACGTATATGTCAACTTCATGTCAGAATCTCGTCAATGTATGTGAAAGGGTTTGGACGATAGAGACATTTAAATTTTTCGAGATTATTCGAAAGTCAATTTTTAAAAGGCAAATATCTCCCGATCTGTAGGAATCTGAGAGACAAAACTTATGTCACTTTGAGGGAACGTAAATGTCAACTTGCTGTCGGAGTCACGTCAATGTATGTCCAAGGGTTTGGACGATAGAGACATTTTAATTTTTCGAGATTATACGAAAGTCAATTTTTGAAAAAGCAAATATCTCCAGATCTGTAGGAATCTGAGAGACAAAACTCATGTCACTTTGAGGGAAGGCATATGTCAACTTCATGTCAGAGTCACGTCAATGTATGTCCAAGGGTTTGGAGGATAGAGACATTTAAATTTTTAGAGATTATTCGAAAGTCAATATTTAAAAGGCAAATATCTTCCGATCTGTAGGCATCTGAGAGACAAAACTTATGTCACTTTGAGGGAACGTATATGTCAACTTCCTGTCAGAGTCACGTCAATGTATGTCCAAGGGTTTGGAGGATAGAGACATTTTAATTTTTCGAGATTATTCGAAAGTCAATTTCTGAAAAGGCAAATATCTCCCGATCTGTAGGAATCTGAGAGACAAAACTTAGGTCACTTTGAGGGAACGCATATGTCAACATCATGTCAGAATATCGTCAATGTATGTCCAAGGGTTTGGACGATAGAGACATTTTAATTTTTCGAGATTATTCGAAAGTCAATTATTAAAAGGCAAATATCTCCCGATCTGTAGGCATCTGAGAGACAAAACTTATGTCGCTTTGAGGGAACGTATATGTCAACCTCATGTCAGAATCTCGTCAATGTATGTCCAAGGGTTTGGACGATAGAGACATTTAAATTTTTCGAGATTATTCGAAAGTCAATTTTTAAAAAGCAAATATCTCCCGATCTGTAGGCATCTGAGAGACAAATCTTATGTCACTTTGAGGGAAGGCATATGTCAACTTCATGTCAGAGTCACGTCAATGTATGTCCAAGGGTTTGGACGATAGAGACATTTAAATTTTTAGAGATTATTCGAAAGTCAATTTTTAAAAGGCAAATATCTCCCGATCTGTAGGAATCTGAGAGACAAAACTTATGTCACTTTGAGGGAAAGTATATGTCAACTTGCTGTCACAGTCACGTCAATGTATGTCCAAGGGTTTGGACGATAGAGACATTTTAATTTTTCGAGATTATTCGAAAGTAAATTTTTGATAAAGCAAATATCTCCCGATCTGTAGGAATCTGAGAGACAAACCTTATGTCACATTGAGGGAACGTGTATGTCAACTTCATGTCAGAGTCACGTCAATGTATGTGCAAGGGTTTGGAGGATAGAGACATCTTAATTTTTCGAGATTATTCGAAAATCAATTTTTTAAAGGCAAATATCTCCCGATCTGTAGGAATCTGAGAGACAAAACTTATGTCAGTTTGAGGGAACGTATATGTAAACTTCCTGTCAGAGTCACGTCAATGTATGTCCAAGGGTTTGGAGGATAGAGACATTTTAATTTTTCGAGATTATTCGAAAGTCAATTTTTGAAAAGGCAAATATCTTCCGATCTGTAGGAATCTGAGAGACAAAACTTATGTCACTTTGAGGGAACGTATATGTCAACTTCATGTCAGAATCTCGTCAATGTATGTGAAAGGGTTTGGACGATAGAGACATTTAAATTTTTCGAGATTATCCGAAAGTCAATTTTTAAAAGGCAAATATCTCCCGATCTGTAGGAATCTGAGAGACAAAACTTATGTCACTTTGAGGGAACGTATATGTCAACTTGCTGTCAGAGTCACGTCAATGTATGTCCAAGGGTTTGGACGATAGAGACATTTTCATTTTTCGAGATTATTCGAAAGTCAATTTTTGAAAAAGCAAATATCTCCAGATCTGTAAGAATCTGAGAGACAAAACTCATGTCACTTTGAGGGAAGGCATATGTCAACTTCATGTCAGTGTCACGTCAATGTATGTCCAAGGGTTTGGAGGATAGAGACATTTAAATTTTTAGAGATTATTCGAAAGTCAATTCTTAAAAGGCAAATATCTACCGATCTGTAGGCATCTGAGAGACAAAACTTATGTCACTTTGAGGGAACGTATATGTCAACTTCCTGTCAGAGTCACGTCAATGTATGTCCAAGGGTTTGGAGGATAGAGACATTTAAATTTTTCGAGATTATTCGAAAGTCAATTATTAAAAGGCAAATATCTCCCGATCTGTAGGCATCTGAGAGACAAAACTTATGTCGCTTTGAGGGAACGTATATGTCAACCTCATGTCAGAATCTCGTCAATGTATGTCCAAGGGTTTGGTCGATAGAGACAATTTAATTTTTCGAGATTATTCGAAAGTCAATTTTTAAAAAGCAAATATCTCCCGATCTGTAGGCATCTGAGAGACAAAACTTATGTCACCTTGAGGTAACGCATATATCAACTTCATGTCAGAATCTCGTAAATGTATATCTAAGGGTTTGGACGATAGAGACATTTTAATTTTTCGAGATTATTCGAAAGTCAATTCTTAAGAGGCAAATATCTCCCGATCTGTAGGAATCTGAGAGACAAAACTTATGTCACTTTGAGGGAACGAATATGTCAACTACCTGTCAGAGTCACGTCAATGTATGTCCAAGGGTTTGGAGGATAGAGACATTTTAATTTTTCGAGATTATTCGAAAGTCAATTTATGAAAAGGCAAATATCTCCCGATCTGTAGGAATCTGAGAGACAAACCTTATGTCAAATTGAGGGAACGTATATGTCAACTTCATGTCAGGGTCACGTCAATGTATGTGCAAGGGTTTGGAGGATAGAGACATCTTAATTTTTCGAGATTATTCGAAAATCAATTTTTAAAGGCAAATATCTCCCGAACTGTAGGAATCTGAGAGACAAAACTTATGTCACTTTGAGGGAACGTATATGTAAACTTCCTGTCAGATTCACGTCAATGTATGTCCAAGGGTTTGGAGGATAGAGACATTTTAATTTTTCGAGATTATTCGAAAGTCAATTTTTGAAAACGCAAATATCTTCCGATCTGTAGGAATCTGAGAGACAAAACTTATGTCACTTTGAGGGAACGTATATGTCAACTTCATGTCAGAATCTCGTCAATGTATGTGAAAGGGTTTGGACGATAGAGACATTTAAATTTTTCGAGATTATTCGAAAGTCAATTTTTAAAAGGCAAATATCTCCCGATCTGTAGGAATCTGAGAGACAAAACTTATGTCACTTTGAGGGAACGTATATGTCAACTTGCTGTCAGAGTCACGTCAATGTATGTCCAAGGGTTTGGACGATAGAGACATTTTAATTTTTCGAGATTATTCGAAAGTCAATTTTTGAAAAAGCAAATATCTCCAGATCTGTAGGAATCTGAGAGACAAAACTCATGTCACTTTGAGGGAACGTACATGTTAACTTCATGTCAGAATCTCGTCAATGTATGTCCAAGGGTTTGGACGATAGAGACATTTTAATTTTTCGAGATTATTCGAAAGTCAATTATTAAAAGGCAAATATCTCCCGATCTGTAGGAATCTGAGAGACAAAACTTATGTCACTTTGAGGGAACGTATATGTCAACTTCCTGTCACAGTCACGTCAATGTATGTCCAAGGGTTTGGAGGATAGAGACATTTTAATTTTTCGAGATTATTCGAAAGTCAATTTTTGAAAAGGCAAATATCTCTCGATCTGTAATAATCTGAGAGACAAAACTTATGTCACTTTGAGGGAACGTATATGTCAACTTCATGTCAGAATCTCGTCAATGTATGTCCAACGGTTTGGACGATAGAGACATTTTAATTTTTAGAGATTATTCGAAAGTCAATTTTTAAAAGGCAAATATCTCCCGATCTGTAGGCATCTGAGAGACAAAACTTATGTCACGTTGAGGGAACGTATATGTCAACCTCATGCCAGAATATCGTCAATGTATGTCGAAGGGTTTGGACGATAGAGACATTTTAATTTTTCGAGATTATTCGAAAGTCAATTATTAAAAGGCAAATATCTCCCGATCTGTAGGCATCTGAGAGACAAAACTTATGCCACTATGAGGGAACGTATATGTCAACTTCATGTCAGAGTCACGTCAATGTATGTCCAAGGGTTTGGAGGATAGAGACATTTAAATTTTTCGAGATTATTCGAAAGTCAATTTTTGAAAAGGCAAATATCTCTCGATCTGTAGGAATCTGAGAGACAAAACTTATGTCACTTTGAGGGAACGTATATGTCAACTTCATGTCAGAATCTCGTCAATATATGTCCAACGGTTTGGACGATAGAGACATTTTAATTTTTCGAGATTATTCGAAAGTCAATTTTTAAAAGGCAAATATCTCCCGATCTGTAGGCATCTGAGAGACAAAACTTATGTCACTATGAGGGAACGTATATGTCAACTTCATGTCAGAATCTCGTCAATGTATGTCCAAGTGTTTGGACGATAGAGACATTTAAATTTTTCGAGATTATTCGAAAGTCAATTTTTGAAAAAGCAAATATCTCCCGATCTGTAGGAATCTGAGTGACAAACCTTATGTCACATTGAGGGAACGTATATGTCAACTTCATGTCAGAGTCACGTCAATGTATGTGCAAGGGTTTGAGGGATAGAGACATTTTAATTTTTCGAGATTATTCGAAAGTCAATTTTTGAAAAGGCAAATATCTCCCGATCTGTAGGAATCTGAGAGACAAAACTTATGTCACTTTGAGGGAACGTATATGTCAACTTCATGTCAGAATCTCGTCAATGTATGTCCAAGGGTTTGGACGATAGAGACAATTTAATTTTTTGAGATTATTCGAAAGTCAATTTTTAAAAAGCAAATGTCTCCCGATCTGTAGGCATCTGAGAGACAAAACGTATGTCACTTTGAGGGAACGCATATGTCAACTTCATGTCAGAATCTCGTCAATGTATATCTAAGGGTTTGGACGATAGAGACATTTTAATTTTTCGAGATTATTCGAAAGTCAATTTTAAAAGGCAAATATCTCCCGATCTGTAGGCATCTGAGAGACAAAACTTATGTCACTTTGAGGGAACGTATATGTCAACTTCCTGTCAGAGTCACGTCAATGTATGTCCAAGGGTTTGGAGGATGGAGACATTTTAATTTTTCGAGATTATTCGAAAGTCAATTTTTGAAAAGGCAAATATCTCCCGATCTGTAGGAATCTGAGAGACAAAACTTATGTCACTTTGAGGGAACGTATATGTCAACTTCATGTCAGAATCTCGTCAATGTATGTCCAAGGGTTTGGAGGATAGAGACATTTTAATTTTTCGAGATTATTCGAAAGTCAATTTATGAAAAGGCAAATATCTCCCGATCTGTAGGAATCTGAGAGACAAAACTTATGTCACTTTGAGGGAACGTACATGTCAACTTCATGTCAGAATCTCGTCAATGTACGTCCAAGGGTTTGGACGATAGAGACATTTTAATTTTTCGAGATTATTCGAAAGTCAATTTTTAAAAGGCAAATATCTCCCGATCTGTAGGCATCTGAGAGACAAAACTTATGTCACTTTGAGGGAACGTATATGTCAACTTCCTGTCAGAGTCACGTCAATGTATGTCCAAGGGTTTGGAGGATGGAGACATTTTAATTTTTCGAGATTATTCGAAAGTCAATTTTTGAAAAGGCAAATATCTCGCGATCTGTAGGAATCTGAGTGACAAAACTTATGTCACTTTGAGGGAATGTATAAGTCAACCTCATGTCAGAATCTCGTCAATGTATGTCCAAGGGTTTGGACGATAGAAACATTTTAATTTTTCGAGATTATTCGAAAGTCAATTTTTAAAAGGCAAATATCTCCCGATCTGTAGGAATCTGAAAGACAAAACGTATGCCACTTCGAGGGAACGTATATGTCAACTTCATGTCAGAATCTCATCAATGTATGTCCAAGGGTTTGGACGATAGAAACATTTTAATTTTTCGAGATTATTCGAAAGTCAATTATTAAAAGGCAAATATCTCCCGATCTGTGGGCATCTGAGAGACAAAAGTTATGTCACTTTGAGGGAACGTATTTGTCAAATTCCTGTCAGAATCACGTCAATGTATGTCCAAGGGTTTGGAGGATAGAGACATTTTAATTTTTCGAGATTATTCGAAAGTCAATTTTTGAAAAGGCAAATATCTCCCGATCTGTAGGAATCTGAGAGACAAAACTTATGCCACTTTGAGGGAAAGTATATGTCAACTTGCTGTCAGAGTCACGTCAATGTATGTCCAAGGGTTTGGACGATAGAGACATTTTAATTTTTCGAGATTATTCGAAAGTCAATTTTTAAAAGGCAAATATCTCCCGATCTGTAGGAATCTGAGAGACAAAACTTATGTCACTTTGAGGGAACGTATATGTCAACTTCATGTCAGAATCTCGTCAATGTATGTCCAAGGGTTTGGACGATAGAGACATTTTAATTTTTCGAGATTATTCGAAAGTCAATTATTAAAAGGCAAATATCTCACGATCTGTAGGCATCTGAGAGACAAAACTTATGTCGCTTTGAGGGAACGTATATGTCAACCTCATGTCAGAATCTCGTCAATGTATGTCCAAGGGTTTGGACGATAGAGACAATTTAATTTTTCGAGATTATTCGAAAGTCAATTTTTAAAAAGCAAATATCTCCCGATCTGTAGGCATCTGAGAGACAAAACTTATGTCACTTTGAGGGAGCGCATATGTCAACTTCATGTCAGAATCTCGTAAATGTATATCTAAGGGTTTGGACGATAGAGACATTTTAATTTTTCGAGATTATTCGAAAGTCAATTCTTAAGAGGCAAATATCTCCCGATCTGTAGGAATCTGAGAGACAAAACTTATGTCACTTTGAGGGAACGTATATGTCAACTACCTGTCAGAGTCACGTCAATGTATGTCCAAGGGTTTGGAGGATAGAGACATTTTAATTTTTCGAGATTATTCGAAAGTCAATTTATGAAAAGGCAAATATCTCCCGATCTGAGGAATCTGAGAGACAAACCTTATGTCAAATTGAGGGAACGTATATGTCAACTTCATGTCAGGGTCACGTCAATGTATGTGCAAGGGTTTGGAGGATAGAGATATCTTAATTTTTCGAGATTATTCGAAAATCAATTTTTAAAGGCAAATATCTCCCAAACTGTAGGAATCTGAGAGACAAAACTTATGTCACTTTGAGGGAACGTATATGTAAACTTCCTGTCAGAGTCACGTCAATGTATGTCCAAGGGTTTGGAGGATAGAGACATTTTAATTTTTCGAGATTATTCGAAAGTCAATTTTTGAAAAGGCAAATATCTTCCGATCTGTAGGAATCTGAGAGACAAAACTTATGTCACTTTGAGGGAAAGTATATGTCAACTTGCTGTCAGAGTCACGTCAATGTATGTCCAAGGGTTTGGACGATAGAGACATTTTAATTTTTCGAGATTATTCGAAAGTAAATTTATGATAAAGCAAATATCTCCCGATCTGTAGGAATCTGAGAGACAAACCTTATGTCACATTGAGGGAACGTATATGTCAACTTCATGTCAGAGTCACGTCAATGTATGTGCAAGGGTTTGGAGGATAGAGACATCTTAATTTTTCGAGATTATTCGAAAATCAATTTTTTAAAGGCAAATATCTCCCGATCTGTAGGAATCTGAGAGACAAAACTTATGTCACTTTGAGGGAACGTATATGTAAACTTCCTGTCAGAGTCACGTCAATGTATGTCCAAGGGTTTGGAGGATAGAGACATTTTAATTTTTCGAGATTATTCGAAAGTCAATTTTTGAAAAGGCAAATATCTTCCGATCTGTAGGAATCTGAGAGACAAAACTTATGTCACTTTGAGGGAACGTATATGTCAACTTCATGTCAGAATCTCGTCAATGTATGTGAAAGGGTTTGGACGATAGAGACATTTAAATTTTTCGAGATTATCCGAAAGTCAATTTTTAAAAGGCAAATATCTCCCGATCTGTAGGAATCTGAGAGACAAAACTTATGTCACTTTGAGGGAACGTATATGTCAACTTGCTGTCAGAGTCACGTCAATGTATGTCCAAGGGTTTGGACGATAGAGACATTTTAATTTTTCGAGATTATTCGAAAGTCAATTTTTGAAAAAGCAAATATCTCCAGATCTGTAGGAATCTGAGAGACAAAACTCATGTCACTTTGAGGGAAGGCATATGTCAACTTCATGTCAGTGTCACGTCAATGTATGTCCAAGGGTTTGGAGGATAGAGACATTTAAATTTTTAGAGATTATTCGAAAGTCAATTCTTAAAAGGCAAATATCTACCGATCTGTAGGCATCTGAGAGACAAAACTTATGTCACTTTGAGGGAACGTATATGTGAACTTCCTGTCAGAGTCACGTCAATGTATGTCCAAGGGTTTGGAGGATAGAGACATTTAAATTTTTCGAGATTATTCGAAAGTCAATTTTTGAAAAGGCAAATATCCCCCGAGCTGTAGGAATCTGAGAGACAAAACTTATGTCACTTTGAGGGAACGTATATGTCAACTTCATGTCAGAATCTCGTCAATGTATGTCCAAGGGTTTGGACGATAGAGACATTTTAATTTTTCGAGATTATTCGAAAGTCAATTATTAAAAGGCAAATATCTCCCGATCTGTAGGCATCTGAGAGACAAAACTTATGTCGCTTTGAGGGAACGTATATGTCAACCTCATGTCAGAATCTCGTCAATGTATGTCCAAGGGTTTGGACGATAGAGACAATTTAATTTTTCGAGATTATTCGAAAGTCAATTTTTAAAAAGCAAATATCTCCCGATCTGTAGGCATCTGAGAGACAAAACTTATGTCACTTTGAGGGAACGCATATGTCAACTTCATGTCAGAATCTCGTAAATGTATATCTAAGGGTTTGGACGATAGAGACATTTTAATTTTTCGAGATTATTCGAAAGTCAATTCTTAAGAGGCAAATATCTCCCGATCTGTAGGAATCTGAGAGACAAAACTTATGTCACTTTGAGGGAACGTATATGTCAACTACCTGTCAGAGTCACGTCAATGTATGTCCAAGGGTTTGGAGGATAGAGACATTTTAATTTTTCGAGATTATTCGAAAGTCAATTTATGAAAAGGCAAATATCTCCCGATCTGTAGGAATCTGAGAGACAAACCTTATGTCAAATTGAGGGAACGTATATGTCAACTTCATGTCAGGGTCACGTCAATGTATGTGCAAGGGTTTGGAGGATAGGGACATCTAAATTTTTCGAGATTATTCGAAAATCAATTTTTAAAGGCAAATATCTCCCGAACTGTAGGAATCTGAGAGACAAAACTTATGTCACTTTGAGGGAACGTATATGTAAACTTCCTGTCAGAGTCACGTCAATGTATGTCCAAGGGTTTGGAGGATAGAGACATTTTAATTTTTCGAGATTATTCGAAAGTCAATTTTTGAAAAGGCAAATATCTTCCGATCTGTAGGAATCTGAGAGACAAAACTTATGTCACTTTGAGGGAACGTATATGTCAACTTCATGTCAGAATCTCGTCAATGTATGTGAAAGGGTTTGGACGATAGAGACATTTAAATTTTTCGAGATTATTCGAAAGTCAATTTTTAAAAGGCAAATATCTCCCGATCTGTAGGAATCTGAGAGACAAAACTTATGTCACTTTGAGGGAACGTAAATGTCAACTTGCTGTCAGAGTCACGTCAATGTATGTCCAAGGGTTTGGACGATAGAGACATTTTAATTTTTCGAGATTATTCGAAAGTCAATTTTTGAAAAAGCAAATATCTCCAGATCTGTAGGAATCTGAGAGACAAAACTCATGTCACTTTGAGGGAACGTACATGTTAACTTCATGTCAGAATCTCGTCAATGTATGTCCAAGGGTTTGGACGATAGAGACATTTTAATTTTTCGAGATTATTCGAAAGTCAATTATTAAAAGGCAAATATCTCCCGATCTGTAGGAATCTGAGAGACAAAACTTATGTCACTTTGAGGGAACGTATATGTCAACTTCCTGTCACAGTCACGTCAATGTATGTCCAAGGGTTTGGAGGATAGAGACATTTTAATTTTTCGAGATTATTCGAAAGTCAATTTTTGAAAAGGCAAATATCTCTCGATCTGTAATAATCTGAGAGACAAAACTTATGTCACTTTGAGGGAACGTATATGTCAACTTCATGTCAGAATCTCGTCAATGTATGTCCAACGGTTTGGACGATAGAGACATTTTAATTTTTCGAGATTATTCGAAAGTCAATTTTTAAAAGGCAAATATCTCCCGATCTGTAGGCATCTGAGAGACAAAACTTATGTCACGTTGAGGGAACGTATATGTCAACCTCATGCCAGAATATCGTCAATGTATGTCCAAGGGTTTGGACGATAGAGACATTTTAATTTTTCGAGATTATTCGAAAGTCAATTATTAAAAGGCAAATATCTCCCGATCTGTAGGCATCTGAGAGACAAAACTTATGCCACTATGAGGGAAAGTATATGTCAACTTCATGTCAGAGTCACGTCAATGTATGTCCAAGGGTTTGGAGGATAGAGACATTTAAATTTTTCGAGATTATTCGAAAGTCAATTTTTGAAAAAGCAAATATCTCCAGATCTGTAGGAATCTGAGAGACAAAACTCATGTCACTTTGAGGGAACGTACATGTTAACTTCATGTCAGAATCTCGTCAATGTATGTCCAAGGGTTTGGACGATAGAGACATTTTAATTTTTCGAGATTATTCGAAAGTCAATTATTAAAAGGCAAATATCTCCCGATCTGTAGGCATCTGAGAGACAAAACTTATGTCGCTTTGAGGGAACGTATATGTCAACCTCATGTCAGAATCTCGTCAATGTATGTCCAAGGGTTTGGACGATAGAGACAATTTAATTTTTCGAGATTATTCGAAAGTCAATTTTTAAAAAGCAAATATCTCCCGATCTGTAGGCATCTGAGAGACAAAACTTATGTCACTTTGAGGGAACGCATATGTCAACTTCATGTCAGAATCTCGTAAATGTATATCTAAGGGTTTGGACGATAGAAACATTTTAATTTTTCGAGATTATTCGAAAGTCAATTCTTAAGAGGCAAATATCTCCCGATCTGTAGGAATCTGAGAGACAAAACTTATGTCACTTTGAGGGAACGTATATGTCAACTACCTGTCAGAGTCACGTCAATGTATGTCCAAGGGTTTGGAGGATAGAGACATTTTAATTTTTCGAGATTATTCGAAAGTCAATTTATGAAAAGGCAAATATCTCCCGATCTGTAGGAATCTGAGAGACAAACCTTATGTCAAATTGAGGGAACGTATATGTCAACTTCATGTCAGGGTCACGTCAATGTATGTGCAAGGGTTTGGAGGATAGAGACATCTTAATTTTTCGAGATTATTCGAAAATCAATTTTTAAAGGCAAATATCTCCCGAACTGTAGGAATCTGAGAGACAAAACTTATGTCACTTTGAGGGAACGTATATGTAAACTTCCTGTCAGAGTCACGTCAATGTATGTCCAAGGGTTTGGAGGATAGAGACATTTTAATTTTTCGAGATTATTCGAAAGTCAATTTTTGAAAAGGCAAATATCTTCCGATCTGTAGGAATCTGAGAGACAAAACTTATGTCACTTTGAGGGAACGTATATGTCAACTTCATGTCAGAATCTCGTCAATGTATGTGAAAGGGTTTGGACGATAGAGACATTTAAATTTTTCGAGATTATTCAAAAGTCAATTTTTAAAAGGCAAATATCTCCCGATCTGTAGGAATCTGAGAGACAAAACTTATGTCACTTTGAGGGAACGTATATGTCAACTGGCTGTCAGAGTCACGTCAAGGTATGTCCAAGGGTTTGGACGATAGAGACATTTTAATTTTTCGAGATTATTCGAAAGACAATTTTTGAAAAAGCAAATATCTCCAGATCTGTAGGAATCTGAGAGACAAAACTCATGTCACTTTGAGGGAACGTACATGTTAACTTCATGTCAGAATCTCGTCAATGTATGTCCAAGGGTTTGGACGATAGAGACATTTTAATTTTTCGAGATTATTCGAAAGTCAATTATTAAAAGGCAAATATCTCCCGATCTGTAGGAATCTGAGAGACAAAACTTATGTCACTTTGAGGGAACGTATATGTCAACTTCCTGTCACAGTCACGTCAATGTATGTCCAAGGGTTTGCAGGATAGAGACATTTTAATTTTTCGAGATTATTCGAAAGTCAATTTTTGAAAAGGCAAATATCTCTCGATCTGTAATAATCTGAGAGACAAAACTTATGTCACTTTGAGGGAACGTATATGTCAACTTCATGTCAGAATCTCGTCAATGTATGTCCAACGGTTTGGACGATAGAGACATTTTAATTTTTCGAGATTATTCGAAAGTCAATTTTTAAAAGGCAAATATCTCCCGATCTGTAGGCATCTGAGAGACAAAACTTATGTCACGTTGAGGGAACGTATATGTCAACCTCATGCCAGAATATCGTCAATGTATGTCCAAGGGTTTGGACGATAGAGACATTTTAATTTCTCGAGATTATTCGAAAGTCAATTATTAAAAGGCAAATATCTCCCGATCTGTAGGCACCTGAGAGACAAAACTTATGCCACTATGAGGGAACGTATATGTCAACTTCATGTCAGAGTCACGTCAATGTATGTCCAAGGGTTTGGAGGATAGAGACATTTAAATTTTTCGAGATTATTCGAAAGTCAATTTTTGAAAAGGCAAATATCTCTCGATGTGTAGGAATCTGAGAGACAAAACTTATGTCACTTTGAGGGAACGTATATGTCAACTTCATGTCAGAATCTCGTCAATATATGTCCAACGGTTTGGACGATAGAGACATTTTAATTTTTCGAGATTATTCGAAAGTCAATTTTTAAAAGGCAAATATCTCCCGATCTGTAGACATCTGAGAGACAAAACTTATGTCACTATGAGGGAACGTATATGTCAACTTCATGTCAGAATCTCGTCAATGTATGTCCAAGGGTTTGGACGATAGAGACATTTAAATTTTTCGAGATTATTCGAAAGTCAATTTATGAAAAAGCAAATATCTCCCGATCTGTAGGAATCTGAGTGACAAACCTTATGTCACATTGAGGGAACGTATATGTCAACTTCATGTCAGAGTCACGTCAATGTATGTGCAAGGGTTTGAGGGATAGAGACATCTTAATTTTTCGAGATTATTCGAAAATCAATTATTTAAAGGCAAATATCTCCCGAACTGTAGGAATCTGAGAGACAAAACTTATGTCACTTTGAGGGAACGTATATGTCAACTTCCTGTCAGAGTCACGTCAATGTATGTCCAAGGGTTTGGAGGATAGAGACATTTTAATTTTTCGAGATTATTCGAAAGTCAATTTTTGAAAAGGCAAATATCTCCCGATCTGTAGGAATCTGAGAGACAAAACTTATGTCACTTTGAGGGAACGTATGTGTCAACTTCATGTCAGAATCTCGTCAATGTATGTCCAAGGGTTTGGACGATAGAGACAATTTAATTTTTCGAGATTATTCGAAAGTCAATTTTTAAAAAGCAAATGTCTCCCGATCTGTAGGCATCTGAGAGACAAAACGTATGTCACTTTGAGGGAACGCATATGTCAACTTCATGTCAGAATCTCGTCAATGTATATCTAAGGGTTTGGACGATAGAGACATTTTAATTTTTCGAGATTATTCGAAAGTCAATTCTTAAAAGGCAAATATCTCCCGATCTGTAGGAATCTGAGAGACAAAACTTATGTCACTTTGAGGGAACGTATATGTCAACTACCTGTCAGAGTCACGTCAATGTATGTCCAAAGGTTTGGAGGATAGAGACATTTTAATTTTTCGAGATTATTCGAAAGTCAATTATTAAAAGGCAAATATCTCCCGATCTGTAGGAATCTGAGAGACAAAACTTATGTCACTTTGAGGGAACGTATATGTCAACTTCATGTCAGAGTCACGTCAATGTATGTCCAAGGGTTTGGAGGATGGAGACATTTTAATTTTTCGAGATTATTCGAAAGTCAATTTTTGAAAAGGCAAATATCTCGCGATCTGTAGGAATCTGAGTGACAAAACTTATGTCACTTTGAGGGAATGTATAAGTCAACCTCATGTCAGAATCTCGTCAATGTATGTCCAAGGGTTAGGACGATAGAAACATTTTGATTTTTCGAGATTATTCGAAAGTCAATTTTTAAAAGGCAAATATCTCCCGATCTGTAGGAATCTGAAAGACAAAACGTATGCCACTTTGAGGGAACGTATATGTCAACTTCATGTCAGAATCTCATCAATGTATGTCCAAGGGTTTGGACGATAGAAACATTTTAATTTTTCGAGATTATTCGAAAGTCAATTATTAAAAGGCAAATATCTCCCGATCTGTAGGCATCTGAGAGACAAAATTTATGCCACTTTGAGGGAACGTATATGTCAACTTCATGTCAGAATCTCGTCAATGTATGTCCAAGGGTTTGGACGATAGAGACATTTAAATTTTTCGAGATTATTCGAAAGTCAATTATTAAAAGGCAAATATCTCCCGATCTGTGGGCATCCTAGAGACAAAAGTTATGTCACTTTGAGGGAACGTATTTGTCAAATTCCTGTCAGAATCACGTCAATGTATGTCCAAGGGTTTGGAGGATAGAGACATTTTAATTTTTCGAGATTATTCGAAAGTCAATTTTTAAAAGGCAAATATCTCCCGATCTGTAGGAATCTGAGAGACAAAACTTATGTCACTTTGAGGGAACGTATATGTCAACTTCATGTCAGAATCTCGTCAATGTATGTCCAAGGGTTTGGACGATAGAGACATTTTAATTTTTTGAGATTATTCGAAAGTCAATTATTAAAAGGCAAATATCTCCCGATCTGTAGGCATCTGAGAGACAAAACTTATGTCGCTTTGAGGGAACGTATATGTCAACCTCATGTCAGAATCTCGTCAATGTATGTCCAAGGGTTTGGACGATAGAGACAATTTAATTTTTCGAGATTATTCGAAAGTCAATTTTTAAAAAGCAAATATCTCCCGATCTGTAGGCATCTGAGAGACAAAACTTATGTCACTTTGAGGGAACGCATATGTCAACTTCATGTCAGAATCTCGTAAATGTATATCTAAGGGTTTGGACGATAGAGACATTTTAATTTTTCGAGATTATTCGAAAGTCAATTCTTAAGAGGCAAATATCTCCCGATCTGTAGGAATCTGAGAGACAAAACTTATGTCACTTTGAGGGAACGTATATGTCAACTACCTGTCAGAGTCACGTCAATGTATGTCCAAGGGTTTGGAGGATAGAGACATTTTAATTTTTCGAGATTATTCGAAAGTCAATTTATGAAAAGGCAAATATCTCCCGATCTGAGGAATCTGAGAGACAAACCTTATGTCAAATTGAGGGAACGTATATGCCAACTTCATGTCAGGGTCACGTCAATGTATGTGCAAGGGTTTGGAGGATAGAGACATCTTAATTTTTCGAGATTATTCGAAAATCAATTTTTAAAGGCAAATATCTCCCGAACTGTAGGAATCTGAGAGACAAAACTTATGTCACTTTGAGGGAACGTATATGTAAACTTCCTGTCAGAGTCACGTCAATGTATGTCCAAGGGTTTGGAGGATAGAGACATTTTAATTTTTCGAGATTATTCGAAAGTCAATTTTTGAAAAGGCAAATATCTTCCGATCTGTAGGAATCTGAGAGACAAAACTTATGTCACTTTGAGGGAACGTATATGTCAACTTCATGTCAGAATCTCGTCAATGTATGTGAAAGGGTTTGGACGATAGAGACATTTAAATTTTTCGAGATTATTCGAAAGTCAATTTTTAAAAGGCAAATATCTCCCGATCTGTAGGAATCTGAGAGACAAAACTTATGTCACTTTGAGGGAACGTATATGTCAACTTGCTGTCAGAGTCACGTCAATGTATGTCCAAGGGTTTGGACGATAGAGACATTTTAATTTTTCGAGATTATTCGAAAGTCAATTTTTGAAAAAGCAAATATCTCCAGATCTGTAGGAATCTGAGAGACAAAACTCATGTCACTTTGAGGGAACGTACATGTTAACTTCATGTCAGAATCTCGTCAATGTATGTCCAAGGGTTTGGACGATAGAGACATTTTAATTTTTCGAGATTATTCGAAAGTCAATTATTAAAAGGCAAATATCTCCCGATCTGTAGGAATCTGAGAGACAAAACTTATGTCACTTTGAGGGAACGTATATGTCAACTTCCTGTCACAGTCACGTCAATGTATGTCTAAGGGTTTGGAGGATAGAGACATTTTAATTTTTCGAGATTATTCGAAAGTCAATTTTTGAAAAGGCAAATATCTCTCGATCTGTAATAATCTGAGAGACAAAACTTATGTCACTTTGAGGGAACGTATATGTCAACTTCATGTCAGAATCTCGTCAATGTATGTCCAACGGTTTGGACGATAGAGACATTTTAATTTTTCGAGATTATTCGAAAGTCAATTTTTAAAAGGCAAATATCTCCCGATCTGTAGGCATCTGAGAGACAAAACTTATGTCACGTTGAGGGAACGTATATGTCAACCTCATGCCAGAATATCGTCAATGTATGTCCAAGGGTTTGGACGATAGAGACATTTTAATTTTTCGAGATTATTCGAAAGTCAATTTATGAAAAAGCAAATATCTCCCGATCTGTAGGAATCTGAGTGACAAACCTAATGTCACATTGAGGGAACGTATATGTCAACTTCATGTCAGAGTCACGTCAATGTATGTCCAAGGGTTTGGACGATAGAGACATCTTAATTTTTCGAGATTATTCGAAAATCAATTATTTAAAAGCAAATATCTCCGAACTGTAGGAATCTGAGAGACAAAACTTATGTCACTTTGAGGGAACGTATATGTCAACTTCCTGTCAGAGTCACGTCAATGTATGTCCAAGGGTTTGGAGGATAGAGACATTTTAATTTTTCGAAATTATTCGAAAGTCAATTTTTGAAAAGGCAAATATCTCCCGATCTGTAGGAATCTGAGAGACAAAACTTATGTCGCTTTGAGGGAACGTATATGTCAACCTCATGTCAGAATCTCGTCAATGTATGTCCAAGGGTTTGGACGATAGAGACATTTTAATTTTTCGAGATTATTCGAAAGTCAATTTATGAAAAAGCAAATATCTCCCGATCTGTAGGAATCTGGGAGACAAACCTTATGTCAAATTGAGGGAACGTATATGTCAACTTCATGTCAGGGTCACGTCAATGTACGTGCAAGGGTTTGGAGGATAGAGACATCTAAATTTTTCGAAATTATTCGAATATCAATTTTTTAAAGGCAAATATCTCCCGAACTGTAGGAATCTGAGAGACAAAACTTATGTCACTTTGAGGGAACGTATATGTAAACTTCCTGTCAGAGTCACGTCAATGTATGTCCAAGGGTTTGGAGGATAGAGACATTTTAATTTTTCGAGATTATTCGAAAGTCAATTTTTGAAAAGGCAAATATCTTCCGATCTGTAGGAATCTGAGAGACAAAACTTATGTCACTTTGAGGGAACGTATATGTCAACTTCATGTCAGAATCTCGTCAATGTATGTCCAAGGGTTTGGACGATAGAGACATTTCAATTTTTCGAGATTATTCGAAAGTCAATTTTTAAAAGGCAAATATCTCCCGATCTGTAGGAATCTGAGAGACAAAACTTATGTCACTTTGAGGGAACGTATATGTCAACTTGCTGTCAGAGTCACGTCAATGTATGTCCAAGGGTTTGGACGATAGAGACATTTTAATTTTTCGAGATTATTCGAAAGTCAATTTGTGAAAAAGCAAATATCTCCAGATCTGTAGGAATCTGAGAGACAAAACTCATGTCACTTTGAGGGAACGTACATGTCAACTTCATGTCAGAATCTCGTCAATGTATGTCCAAGGGTTTGGACGATCAAGACATTTTAATTTTTCGAGATTATTCGAAAGTCAATTCTTAAAAGGCAAATATCTCCCGATCTGTAGGAATCTGAGAGACAAAACTTATGTCACTTTGAGGGAACATATATGTCAACTTGCTGTCAGAGTCACGTCAATGTATGTCCAAGGGTTTGGACGATAGAGACATTTTAATTTTTCGAGATTATTCGAAAGTCAATTATTAAAAGGCAAATATCTCCCGATCTGTAGGCATCTGAGAGACAAAACTTATGCCACTATGAGGGAACGTATATGTCAACTTCATGTCAGAATCTCGTCAATGTATGTCCAAGGGTTTGGACGATAGAGACATTTAAATTTTTCGAGATTATTCGAAAGTCAATTTATGAAAAAGCAAATATCTCCCGATCTGTAGGAATCTGAGTGTCAAACCTTATGTCACATTGAGGGAACGTATATGTCAACTTCATGTCAGAGTCACGTCAATGTATGTGCAAGGGTTTGGAGGATAGAGACATCTTAATTTTTCGAGATTATTCGAAAATCAATTATTTAAAGGCAAATATCTCCCGAACTGTAGGAATCTGAGAGACAAAACTTATGTCACTTTGAGGGAACGTATATGTCAACTTCCTGTCAGAGTCACGTCAATGTATGTCCAAGGGTTTGGAGGATAGAGACATTTAAATTTTTCGAGATTATTCGAAAGTCAATTTTTAAAAAGGCAAATATCTCCCGATCTGTAGGAATCTGAGAGACAAAACTTATGTCACTTTGAGGGAACGTATATGTCAACTTCATGTCAGAATCTCGTCAATGTATGTCCAAGGGTTTGGACGATAGAGACATTTAAATTTTTCGAGATTATTCGAAAGTCAATTCTTAAAATTCAAATATCTCCCGATCTGTAGGCATCTGAGAGACAGAACTTATGTCGCTTTGAGGGAACGTATATGTCAACCTCATGTCAGAATCTCGTCAATGTATGTCCAAGGGTTTGGACGATAGAGACATTTTAATTTTTCGAGATTATGCGAAAGTCAATTATTAAAAGGCAAATATCTCCCGATCTGTAGGCATCTGAGAGACAAAACTTATGCCACTTTGAGGGAACGTATATGTCAACTTCATGTCAGAATCTCGTCAATGTATGTCCAAGGGTTTGGACGATAGAGACATTTTAATTTTTCGAGATTATTCGAAAGTCAATTTATGAAAAAGCAAATATCTCCCGATCTGTAGGAATCTGAGAGACAAACCTTATGTCAAATTGTGGGAACGTATATGTCAACTTCATGTCAGGGTCACGTCAATGTATGTGCAAGGGTTTGGAGGATAGAGACATCTTAATTTTTCGAGATTATTCGAAAATCAATTTTTTAAAGGCAAATATCTCCCGAACTGTAGGAATCTGAGAGACAAAACTTATGTCACTTTGAGGAAACGTATATGTAAACTTCCTGTCAGAGTCACGTCAATGTATGTCCAAGGGTTTGGAGGATAGAGACATTTTAATTTTTCGAGATTATTTGAAAGTCAATTTTTGAAAAGGCAAATATCTTCCGATCTGTAGGAATCTGAGAGACAAAACTTATGTCACTTTGAGGGAACGTATATGTCAACTTCATGTCAGAATCTCGTCAATGTATGTGAAAGGGTTTGGACGATAGAGACATTTAAATTTTTCGAGATTATTCGAAAGTCAATTTTTAAAAGGCAAATATCTCCCGATCTGTAGGAATCTGAGAGACAAAACTTATGTCACTATGAGGGAACGTATATGTCAACTTGCTGTCAGAGTCACGTCAATGTATGTCCAAGGGTTTGGACGATAGAGACATTTTAATTTTTCGAGATTATTCGAAAGTCAATTTTTGAAAAAGCAAATATCTCCAGATCTGTAGGAATCTGAGAGACAAAACTCATGTCACTTTGAGGGAACGTACATGTCAACTTCATGTCAGAATCTCGTCAATATATGTCCAACGGTTTGGACGATAGAGACATTTTAATTTTTCGAGATTATTCGAAAGTCAATTTTTAAAAGGCAAATATCTCCCGATCTGTAGGCATCTGAGAGACAAAACTTATGTCACTATGAGGGAACGTATATGTCAACTTCATGTCAGAATCTCGTCAATGTATGTCCAAGGGTTTGGACGATAGAGACATTTAAATTTTTCGAGATTATTCGAAAGTCAATTTATGAAAAAGCAAATATCTCCCGATCTGTAGGAATCTGAGTGACAAACCTTATGTCACATTGAGGGAATGTATATGTCAACTTCATGTCAGAGTCACGTCAATGTATGTGCAAGGGTTTGAGGGATAGAGACATCTTAATTTTTCGAGATTATTCGAAAATCAATTATTTAAAGGCAAATATCTCCCGAACTGTAGGAATCTGAAAGACAAAACTTATGTCACTTTGAGGGAACGTATATGTCAACTTCCTGTCAGAGTCACGTCAATGTATGTCCAAGGGTTTGGAGGATAGAGACATTTTAATTTTTCGAGATTATTCGAAAGTCAATTTTTGAAAAGGCAAATATCTCCCGATCTGTAGGAATCTGAGAGACAAAACTTATGTCACTTTGAGGGAACGTATATGTCAACTTCATGTCAGAATCTCGTCAATGTATGTCAAAGGGTTTGGACGATAGAGACAATTTAATTTTTCGAGATTATTCGAAAGTCAATTTTTAAAAAGCAAATGTCTCCCGATCTGTAGGCATCTGAGAGACAAAACGTATGTCACTTTGAGGGAACGCATATGTCAACTTCATGTCAGAATCTCGTCAATGTATATCTAAGGGTTTGGACGATAGAGACATTTTAATTTTTCGAGATTATTCGAAAGTCAATTATTAAAAGGCAAATATCTCCCGATCTGTAGGAATCTGAGAGACAAAACTTATGTCACTTTGAGGGAACGTATATGTCAACTACCTGTCAGAGTCACGTCAATGTATGTCCAAAGGTTTGGAGGATAGAGACATTTTAATTTTTCGAGATTATTCGAAAGTCAATTTTTGAAAAGGTAAATATCTCCCGATCTGTAGGAATCTGAGAGACAAAACTTATGTCACTTTGAGGGAACGTATATGTCAACTTCATGTCAGAATCTCGTCAATGTACGTCCAAGGGTTAGGACGATAGAAACATTTTAATTTTTCGAGATTATTCGAAAGTCAATTTTTAAAAGGCAAATATCTCCCGATCTGTAGGAATCTGAAAGACAAAACGTATGCCACTTTGAGGGAACGTATATGTCAACTTCATGTCAGAATCTCATCAATGTATGTCCAAGGGTTTGGACGATAGAAACATTTTAATTTTTCGAGATTATTCGAAAGTCAATTATTAAAAGGCAAATATCTCCCGATCTGTAGGCATCTGAGAGACAAAATTTATGCCACTTTGAGGGAACGTATATGTCAACTTCATGTCAGAATCTCGTCAATGTATGTCCAAGGGTTTGGACGATAGAGACATTTTAATTTTTCGAGATTATTCGAAAGTCAATTTATGAAAAAGCAAATATCTCCCGATCTGTAGGAATCTGAGAGACAAACCTTATGTCAAATTGTGGGAACGTATATGTCAACTTCATGTCAGGGTCACGTCAATGTATGTGCAAGGGTTTGGAGGATAGAGACATCTTAATTTTTCGAGATTATTCGAAAATCAATTTTTTAAAGGCAAATATCTCCCGAACTGTAGGAATCTGAGAGACAAAACTTATGTCACTTTGAGGAAACGTATATGTAAACTTCCTGTCAGAGTCACGTCAATGTATGTCCAAGGGTTTGGAGGATAGAGACATTTTAATTTTTCGAGATTATTTGAAAGTCAATTTTTGAAAAGGCAAATATCTTCCGATCTGTAGGAATCTGAGAGACAAAACTTATGTCACTTTGAGGGAACGTATATGTCAACTTCATGTCAGAATCTCGTCAATGTATGTGAAAGGGTTTGGACGATAGAGACATTTAAATTTTTCGAGATTATTCGAAAGTCAATTTTTAAAAGGCAAATATCTCCCGATCTGTAGGAATCTGAGAGACAAAACTTATGTCACTATGAGGGAACGTATATGTCAACTTGCTGTCAGAGTCACGTCAATGTATGTCCAAGGGTTTGGACGATAGAGACATTTTAATTTTTCGAGATTATTCGAAAGTCAATTTTTGAAAAAGCAAATATCTCCAGATCTGTAGGAATCTGAGAGACAAAACTCATGTCACTTTGAGGGAACGTACATGTCAACTTCATGTCAGAATCTCGTCAATATATGTCCAACGGTTTGGACGATAGAGACATTTTAATTTTTCGAGATTATTCGAAAGTCAATTTTTAAAAGGCAAATATCTCCCGATCTGTAGGCATCTGAGAGACAAAACTTATGTCACTATGAGGGAACGTATATGTCAACTTCATGTCAGAATCTCGTCAATGTATGTCCAAGGGTTTGGACGATAGAGACATTTAAATTTTTCGAGATTATTCGAAAGTCAATTTATGAAAAAGCAAATATCTCCCGATCTGTAGGAATCTGAGTGACAAACCTTATGTCACATTGAGGGAACGTATATGTCAACTTCATGTCAGAGTCACGTCAATGTATGTGCAAGGGTTTGAGGGATAGAGACATCTTAATTTTTCGAGATTATTCGAAAATCAATTATTTAAAGGCAAATATCTCCCGAACTGTAGGAATCTGAAAGACAAAACTTATGTCACTTTGAGGGAACGTATATGTCAACTTCCTGTCAGAGTCACGTCAATGTATGTCCAAGGGTTTGGAGGATAGAGACATTTTAATTTTTCGAGATTATTCGAAAGTCAATTTTTGAAAAGGCAAATATCTCCCGATCTGTAGGAATCTGAGAGACAAAACTTATGTCACTTTGAGGGAACGTATATGTCAACTTCATGTCAGAATCTCGTCAATGTATGTCAAAGGGTTTGGACGATAGAGACAATTTAATTTTTCGAGATTATTCGAAAGTCAATTTTTAAAAAGCAAATGTCTCCCGATCTGTAGGCATCTGAGAGACAAAACGTATGTCACTTTGAGGGAACGCATATGTCAACTTCATGTCAGAATCTCGTCAATGTATATCTAAGGGTTTGGACGATAGAGACATTTTAATTTTTCGAGATTATTCGAAAGTCAATTATTAAAAGGCAAATATCTCCCGATCTGTAGGAATCTGAGAGACAAAACTTATGTCACTTTGAGGGAACGTATATGTCAACTACCTGTCAGAGTCACGTCTATGTATGTCCAAAGGTTTGGAGGATAGAGACATTTTAATTTTTCGAGATTATTCGAAAGTCAATTTTTGAAAAGGCAAATATCTCCCGATCTGTAGGAATCTGAGAGACAAAACTTATGTCACTTTGAGGGAACGTATATGTCAACTTCATGTCAGAATCTCGTCAATGTACGTCCAAGGGTTTGGACGATAGAGACATTTTAATTTTTCGAGATTATTCGAAAGTCAATTTTTAAAAGGCAAATATCTCCCGATCTGTAGGCATCTGAGAGACAAAACTTAAGTCACTTTGAGGGAACGTATATGTCAACTTCCTGTCAGAGTCACGTCAATGTATGTCCAAGGGTTTGGAGGATAGAGACATTTTAATTTTTCGAGATTATTCGAAAGTCAATTTTTGAAAAGGCAAATATCTCGCGATCTGTAGGAATCTGAGTGACAAAACTTATGTCACTTTGAGGGAATGTATAAGTCAACCTCATGTCAGAATCTCGTCAATGTATGTCCAAGGGTTTGGACGATAGAAACATTTTAATTTTTCGAGATTATTCGAAAGTCAATTTTTAAAAGGCAAATATCTCCCGATCTGTAGGAATCTGAAAGACAAAACGTATGCCACTTTGAGGGAACGTATATGTCAACTTCATGTCAGAATCTCATCAATGTATGTCCAAGGGTTTGGACGATAGAAACATTTTAATTTTTCGAGATTATTCGAAAGTCAATTATTAAAAGGCAAATATCTCCCGATCTGTAGGCATCTGAGAGACAAAATTTATGCCACTTTGAGGGAACGTATATGTCAACTTCATGTCAGAATCTCGTCAATGTATGTCCAAGGGTTTGGACGATAGAGACATTTAAATTTTTCGAGATTATTCGAAAGTCAATTCTTAAAAGGCAAATATCTCCCGATCTGTGGGCATCTGAGAGACAAAAGTTATGTCACTTTGAGGGAACGTATTTGTCAAATTCCTGTCAGAATCACGTCAATGTATGTCCAAGGGTTTGGAGGATAGAGACATTTTAATTTTTCGAGATTATTCGAAAGTCAATTTTTGAAAAGGCAAATATCTCCCGATCTGTAGGAATCTGAGAGACAAAACTTATGCCACTTTGAGGGAAAGTATATGTCAACTTGCTGTCAGAGTCACGTCAATGTATGTCCAAGGGTTTGGACGATAGAGACATTTTAATTTTTCGAGATTATTCGAAAGTCAATTTTTAAAAGGCAAATATCTCCCGATCTGTAGGAATCTGAAAGACAAAACGTATGCCACTTTGAGGGAACGTATATGTCAACTTCATGTCAGAATCTCATCAATGTATGTCCAAGGGTTTGGACGATAGAAACATTTTAATTTTTCGAGATTATTCGAAAGTCAATTATTAAAAGGCAAATATCTCCCGATCTGTAGGCATCTGAGAGACAAAATTTATGCCACTTTGAGGGAACGTATATGACAACTTCATGTCAGAATCTCGTCAATGTATGTCCAAGGGTTTGGACGATAGAGACATTTAAATTTTTCGAGATTATTCGAAAGTCAATTCTTAAAAGGCAAATATCTCCCGATCTGTGGGCATCTGAGAGACAAAAGTTATGTCACTTTGAGGGAACGTATTTGTCAAATTCCTGTCAGAATCACGTCAATGTATGTCCAAGGGTTTGGAGGATAGAGACATTTTAATTTATCGAGATTATTCGAAAGTCAATTTTTGAAAATTCAAATATCTCCCGATCTGTAGGAATCTGAGAGACAAAACTTATGCCACTTTGAGGGAACGCATATGTCACATTCATGTCAGAATCTCGTCAATGTATGTCCAAGGGTTTGGACGATAGAGACATTTTAATTTTTCGAGATTATTCGAAAGTCAATTATTAAAAGGCAAATATCTCCCGATCTGTAGGCATCTGAGAGACAAAACTTATGTCACTTTGAGGGAAAGAATATGTCAACTTCCTGTCAGAGTCACGTCAATGGATGTCCAAGGGTTTGGACGATAGAGACATTTTAATTTTAGAGATTATTCGAAAGTAAATTTTTGATAAAGCAAATATCTCCCGATCTGTAGGAATCTGAGAGACAAACCTTATGTCACATTGAGGGAACGTATATGTCAACTTCATGTCAGAGTCACGTCAATGTATGTGCAAGGGTTTGGAGGATAGAGACACCTTAATTTTTCGAGATTATTCGAAAATCAATTTTTTGAAGGCAAATATCTCCCGATCTGTAGGAATCTGAGAGACAAAACTTATGTCACTTTGAGGGAACGTATATGTAAACTTCCTGTCAGAGTCACGTCAATGTATGTCCAAGGGTTTGGAGGATAGAGACATTTTAATTTTTCGAGATTATTTGAAAGTCAATTTTTAAAAGGCAAATATCTCCCGATCTGTAGGAATCTGAGAGACAAAACTTATGTCACTATGAGGGAACGTATATGTCAACTTGCTGTCAGAGTCACGTCAATGTATGTCCGAGGGTTTGGACGATAGAGACATTTTAATTTTTCGAGATTATTCGAAAGTCAATTTTTGAAAAAGCAAATATCTCCAGATCTGTAGGAATCTGAGAGACAAAACTCATGTCACTTTGAGGGAACGTACATGTCAACTTCATGTCAGAATCTCGTCAATGTATGTCCAAGGGTTTGGACGATAGAGACATTTTAATTTTTCGAGATTATTCGAAAGTCAATTCTTAGAAGGCAAATATCTCCCGATCTGTAGGAATCTGAGAGACAAAACTTATGTCACTTTGAGGGAACGTATATGTCAACTTCCTGTCAGAGTCACGTCAATGTATGTCCAAGGGTTTGGAGGATAGAGACATTTAAATTTTTCGAGATTATTCGAAAGTCAATTTTTGAAAAGGCAAATATCTCTCGATCTGTAGGAATCTATGAGACAAAACTTATGTCACTTTGAGGGAACGTATATGTCAACTTCATGTCAGAATCTCGTCAATATATGTCCAACGGTTTGGACGATAGAGACATTTTAATTTTTCGAGATTATTCGAAAGTCAATTTTTAAAAGGCAAATATCTCCCGATCTGTAGGCATCTGAGAGACAAAACTTATGTCACTATGAGGGAACGTATATGTCAACTTCATGTCAGAATCTCGTCAATGTATGTCCAAGGGTTTGGACGATAGAGACATTTAAATTTTTCGAGATTATTCGAAAGTCAATTTATGAAAAAGCAAATATCTCCCGATCTGTAGGAATCTGAGTGACAAACCTTATGTCACATTGAGGGAACGTATATGTCAACTTCATGTCAGAGTCACGTCAATGTATGTGCAAGGGTTTGAGGGATAGAGACATCTTAATTTTTCGAGATTATTCGAAAATCAATTATTTAAAGGCAAATATCTCCCGAACTGTAGGAATCTGAGAGACAAAACTTATGTCACTTTGAGGGAACGTATATGTCAACTTCCTGTCAGAGTCACGTCAATGTATGTCCAAGGGTTTGGAGGATAGAGACATTTTAATTTTTCGAGATTATTCGAAAGTCAATTTTTGAAAAGGCAAATATCTCCCGATCTGTATGAATCTGAGAGACAAAACTTATGTCACTTTGAGGGAACGTATATGTCAACTTCATGTCAGAATCTTGTCAATGTATGTCCAAGGGTTTGGACGATAGAGACAATTTAATTTTTCGAGATTATTCGAAAGTCAATTTTTAAAAAGCAAATGTCTCCCGATCTGTAGGCATCTGAGAGACAAAACGTATGTCACTTTGAGGGAACGCATATGTCAACTTCATGTCAGAATCTCGTCAATGTATATCTAAGGGTTTGGACGATAGAGACATTTTAATTTATCGAGATTATTCGAAAGTCAATTCTTAAAAGGCAAATATCTCCCGATCTGTAGGAATCTGAGAGACAAAACTTATGTCACTTTCAGGGAACGTATATGTCAACTACCTGTCAGAGTCACGTCAATGTATGTCCGAAGGTTTGGAGGATAGAGACATTTTAATTTTTCGAGATTATTCGAAAGTCAATTTTTGAAAAGGCAAATATCTCCCGATCTGTAGGAATCTGAGAGACAAAACTTATGTCACTTTGAGGGAACGTATATGTCAACTTCATGTCAGAATCTCGTCAATGTATGTCCAAGGGTTTGGACGATAGAGACATTTTAATTTTTCGAGATTATTCGAAAGTCAATTTTTAAAAGGGAAATATCTCCCGATCTGTAGGCATCTGAGAGACAAAACTTATGTCACTTTGAGGGAACGTATATGTCAACTTCCTGTCAGAGTCACGTCAATGTATGTAGATGGGTTTGGAGGATAGAGACATTTTAATTTTTCGAGATTATTCGAAAGTCAATTTTTGAAAAGGCAAATATCTCGCGATCTGTAGGAATCTGAGTGACAAAACTTATGTCACTTTGAGGGAATGTATAAGTCAACCTCATGTCAGAATCTCGTCAATGTATGTCCAAGGGTTTGGACGATAGAAATATTTTAATTTTTCGAGATTATTCGAAAGTCAATTTTTAAAAGGCAAATATCTCCCGATCTGTAGGAATCTGAAAGACAAAACGTATGCCACTTTGAGGGAACGTACATGTCAACCTCATGTCAGAATCTCGTCAATGTATGTCCAAGGGTTTGGACGATAGAGACATTTAAATTTTTCGAGATTATTCGAAAGTCAATTCTTAAAAGGCAAATATCTCCCGATCTGTGGGCATCTGAGAGACAAAAGTTATGTCACTTTGAGGGAACGTTTTTGTCAAATTCCTGTCAGAATCACGTCAATGTATGTCCAAGGGTTTGGAGGATAGAGACATTTTAATTTTTCGAGATTATTCGAAAGTCAATTTTTGAAAAGGCAAATATCTCCCGATCTGTAGGAATCTGAGAGACAAAACTTATGCCACTTTGAGGGAAAGTATATGTCAACTTGCTGTCAGAGTCACGTCAATGTATGTGCAAGGGTTTGGAGGATAGAGACATCTTAATTTTTCGAGATTATTCGAAAATCAATTTTTTGAAGGCAAATATCTCCCGATCTGTAGGAATCTGAGAGACAAAACTTATGTCACTTTGAGGGAACGTATATGTAAACTTCCTGTCAGAGTCACGTCAATGTATGTCCAAGGGTTTGGAGGATAGAGACATTTTAATTTTTCGAGATTATTCGAAAGTCAATTTTTGAAAAGGCAAATATCTTCCGATCTGTAGGAATCTCAGAGACAAAACTTATGTCACTTTGAGGGAACGTATATGTCAACTTCATGTCAGAATCTCGTCAATGTATGTGAAAGGGTTTGGACGATAGAGACATTTAAATTTTTCGAGATTATTCGAAAGTCAATTTTTAAAAGGCAAATATCTCCCGATCTGTAGGAAGCTGAGAGACAAAACTTATGTCACTTAGAGGGAACGTATATGTCAACTTGCTGTCACAGTCACGTCAATGTATGTCCAAGGGTTTGGACGATAGAGACATTTTAATTTTTGAGATTATTCAAAACTCAATTTTTGTAAAAGCAAATATCTCCAGATCTGTAGGAATCTGAGAGACAAAACTCATGTCACTTTGAGGGAAGGCATATGTTAACTTCATGTCAGAGTCACGTCAATGTATGTCCAAGGGTTTGGAGGATAGAGACATTTAAATTTTTAGAGATTATTCGAAAGTCAATTTTTAAAAGGCACATATCTACCGATCTGTAGGCATCTGAGAGACAAAACTTATGTCACTTTGAGGGAACGTATATCTCAACTTCCTGTCAGAGTCACGTCAATGTATGTCCAAGGGTTTGGAGGATAGAGACATTTTAATTTTTCGAGATTATTCAAAAGTCAATTTTTGAAAAGGCAAATATCTCCCGATCTGTAGGAAGCTGAGAGACAAAACTTATGTCACTTTGAGGGAACGTATATGTCAACTTCATGTCAGAATCTCGTCAATGTATGTGAAAGGGTTTGGACGATAGAGACATTTAAATTTTTCGAGATTATTCGAAAGTCAACTTTTAAAAGGCAAATATCTCCCGATCTGTAGGAAGCTGAGAGACAAAACTTATGTCACTTTGAGGGAACGTATATGTCAACCTCATGTCAGAATCTCGTCAATGTATGTCCAAAGGTTTGGACGATAGAGACATTTTAATTTTTCGAGATTATTCGAAAGTCAATTTTTAAAAAGCAAATATCTCCCGATCTGTAGGCATCTGAGAGACAAAACGTATGTCACTTTGAGGGAACGTATATGTCAACTTCATGTCAGAATCTCGTCAATGTATGTCCAAGGGTTTGGACGATAGAGACATTTTAATTTTTCGAGATTATTCGAAAGTCAATTCTTAAAAGGCAAATATCTCCCGATCTGTAGGAATCTGAGAGACAAAACTTATGTCACTTTGAGGGAACGTATATGTCAACGTCATGTCAGAATCTCATCAATGTATGTCCAAGGGTTTGGACGATAGAGACATTTTAATTTTTCGAGATTATTCGAAAGTCAATTTTAAAGACAAATATCTCCCGATCTGTTGGCATCTGCGAGACAAAACTTATGTCACTTTGAGGGAACGTATATGTCAACTTCATGTCAGAATCTCGTCAATGTATGTCCAAGGGTTTGGACGATAGAGACATTTAAATTTTTCGAGATTATTCGAAAGTCAATTTTTAAAAGGCAAATATCTCCCGATCTGTAGGCATCTGAGAGATAAATCTTATGTCACTTTGAGGGAACGTATATGTCAACTTCATGTCAGAATCTCATCAATGTATGTCCAAGTGTTTGGACGATAGAGACTTTTTAATTTTTCGAGATTATTCGAAAGTCAATTCTTAAAAGGCAAATATCTCCCGATCTGTAGGAATCTGAGAGACAAAACTTATGTCACTTTGAGGGAACGTATATGTCAACTTCCTGTCAGAGTCACGTCAATGTATGTCCAAGGGTTTGAAGGATAGAGACATTTAAATTTTTCGATATTATTCGAAAGTCAATTTTTGAAAAGGCAAATATCTCTCGATCTGTAGGAATCTGAGAGACAAAACTTATGTCACTTTGAGGGAACGTATATGTCAACTTCATGTCAGAATCTCGTCAATATATGTCCAACGGTTTGGACGACAGAGACATTTTAATTTTTCGAGATTATTCGAAAGTCAATTTTTAAAAGGCAAATATCTCCCGATCTGTAGGCATCTGAGAGACAAAACTTATGTCACTATGAGGGAACGTATATGTCAACTTCATGTCAGAATCTCGTCAATGTATGTCCAAGGGTTTGGACGATAGAGACATTTAAATTTTTCGAGATTATTCGAAAGTCAATTTATGAAAAAGCAAATATCTCCCGATCTGTAGGAATCTGAGTGACAAACCTTATGTCACATTGAGGGAACGTATATGTCAACTTCATGTCAGAGTCACGTCAATGTATGTGCAAGGGTTTGAGGGATAGAGACATCTTAATTTTTCGAGATTATTCGAAAATCAATTATTTAAAGGCAAATATCTCCCGAACTGTAGGAATCTGAGAGACAAAACTTATGTCACTTTGAGGGAATGTATATGTCAACTTCCTGTCAGAGTCACGTCAATGTATGTCCAAGGGTTTGGAGGATAGAGACATTTTAATTTTTCGAGATTATTCGAAAATCAATTTTTGAAAAGGCAAATATCTCCCGATCTGTAGGAATCTGAGAGACAAAACTTATGTCACTTTGAGGGAACGTATATGTCAACTTCATGTCAGAATCTTGTCAATGTATGTCCAAGGGTTTTGACGATAGAGACAATTTAATTTTTCGAGATTATTCGAAAGTCAATTTTTAAAAAGCAAATGTCTCCCGATCTGTAGGCATCTGAGAGACAAAACGTATGTCACTTTGAGGGAACGCATATGTCAACTTCATGTCAGAATCTCGTCAATGTATATCTAAGGGTTTGGACGATAGAGACATTTTAATTTTTCGAGATTATTCGAAAGTCAATTCTTTAAAGGCAAATATCTCCCGATCTGTAGGAATCTGAGAGACAAAACTTATGTCACTTTGAGAGAACGTATATGTCAACTACCTGTCAGAGTCACGTCAATGTATGTCCGAAGGTTTGGAGGATAGAGACATTTTAATTTTTCGAGATTATTCGAAAGTCAATTTTTGAAAAGGCAAATATCTCCCGATCTGTAGGAATCTGAGAGACAAAACTTATGTCACTTTGAGGGAACGTATATGTCAACTTCATGTCAGAATCTCGTCAATGTATGTCCAAGGGTTTGGACGATAGAGACATTTTAATTTTTCGAGATTATTCGAAAGTCAATTTTTAAAAGGCAAATATCTCCCGATCTGTAGGCATCTGAGAGACAAAACTTATGTCACTTTGAGGGAACGTATATGTCAACTTCCTGTCAGAGTCACGTCAATGTATGTCCAAGGGTTTGGAGGATAGAGACATTTTAATTTTTCGAGATTATTCGAAAGTCAATTTTTGAAAAGGCAAATATCTCGCGATCTGTAGGAATCTGAGTGACAAAACTTATGTCACTTTGAGGGAATGTATAAGTCAACCTCATGTCAGAATCTCGTCAATGTATGTCCAAGGGTTTGGACGATAGAAACATTTTAATTTTTCGAGATTATTCGAAAGTCAATTTTTAAAAGGCAAATATCTCCCGATCTGTAGGAATCTGAAAGACAAAACGTATGCCACTTTGAGGGAACGTATATGTCAACTTCATGTCAGAATCTCATCAATGTATGTCCAAGGGTTTGGACGATAGAAACATTTTAATTTTTCGAGATTATTCGAAAGTCAATTATTAAAAGGCAAATATCTCCCGATCTGTAGGCATCTGAGAGACAAAATTCATGCCACTTTGAGGGAACGTATATGTCAACTTCATGTCAGAATCTCGTCAATGTATGTCCAAGGGTTTGGACGATAGAGACATTTAAATATTTCGAGATTATTCGAAAGTCAATTCTTAAAAGGCAAATATCTCCCGATCTGTGGGCATCTGAGAGACAAAAGTTATGTCACTTTGAGGGAACGTTTTTGTCAAATTCCTGTCAGAATCACGTCAATGTATGTCCAAGGGTTTGGAGGATAGAGACATTTTAATTTTTCGAGATTATTCGAAAGTCAATTTTTGAAAAGGCAAATATCTCCCGATCTGTAGGAATCTGAGAGACAAAACTTATGCCACTTTGAGGGAAAGTATATGTCAACTTGCTGTCAGAGTCACGACAATGTATGTCCAAGGGTTTGGACGATAGAGACATTTTAATTTTTCGAGATTATTCGAAAGTAAATTTTTGATAAAGCAAATATCTCCCGATCTGTAGGAATCTGAGAGACAAACCTTATGTCACATTGAGGGAACGTATATGTCAACTTCATGTCAGAGTCACGTCAATGTATGTGCAAGGGTTTGGAGGATAGAGACATCTTAATTTTTCGAGATTATTCGAAAATCAATTTTTTGAAGGCAAATATCTCCCGATCTGTAGGAATCTGAGAGACAAAACTTATGTCACTTTGAGGGAACGTATATGTAAACTTCCTGTCAGAGTCACGTCAATGTATGTCCAAGGGTTTGGAGGATAGAGACATTTTATTTTTCGAGATTATTCGAAAGTCAATTTTTGAAAAGGCAAATATCTTCCGATCTGTAGGAATCTGAGAGACAAAACTTATGTCACTTTGAGGGAACGTATATGTCAACTTCATGTCAGAATCTCGTCAATGTATGTGAAAGGGTTTGGACGATAGAGACATTTAAATTTTTCGAGATTATTAGAAAGTCAATTTTTAAAAGGCAAATATCTCCCGATCTGTAGGAAGCTGAGAGACAAAACTTATGTCACTTTGAGGGAACGTATATGTCAACTTGCTGTCACAGTCACGTCAATGTATGTCCAAGGGTTTGGACGATAGAGACATTTTAATTTTTCGAGATTATTCAAAACTCAATTTTTGTAAAAGCAAATATCTCCAGATCTGTAGGAATCTGAGAGACAAAACTCATGTCACTTTGAGGGAAGGCATATGTTAACTTCATGTCAGAGTCACGTCAATGTATGTCCAAGGGTTTGGAGGATAGAGACATTTAAATTTTTTGAGATTATTCGAAAGTCAATTTTTAAAAGGCACATATCTACCGATCTGTAGGCATCTGAGAGACAAAACTTATGTCACTTTGAGGGAACGTATATCTCAACTTCCTGTCAGAGTCACGTCAATGTATGTCCAAGGGTTTGGAGGACAGAGACATTTTAATTTTTCGAGATTATTCGAAAGTCAATTTTTGAAAAGGCAAATATCTCCCGATCTGTAGGAATCTGAAAGACAAAACTTATGTCACTTTGAGGGAACGCATATGTCAAGTTCATGTCAGAGTCTTGTCAATGTATGTCCAAGGGTTTGGACGATAGAGACATTCTAATTTTTCGAAATTATTCGAAAGTCAATTATTAAAAGGCAAATATCTCCCGATCTGTAGGCATCTGAGAGACAAAACTTATGTCGTTTTGAGGGAACGTATATGTCAACCTCATGTCAGAATCTCGTCAATGTATGTCCAAGGGTTTGGACGATAGAGACATTTGAATCTTTCGAGATTATTCGAAAGTCAATTTTTGAAAAGGCAAATATCTCCCGATCTGTAGGAATCTGAGAGACAAAACTTACGTCTCTTTGAGGGAACGCATATGTCAAGTTCATGTCAGAATCTCGTCAATCTATGTCCAAGGGTTTGGACGATAGAGACATTTTAATTTTTCGAGATTATTCGAAATTCAATTATTAAAAGGCAAATATCTCCCGATCTGTAGGCATCTGAGAGACAAAACTTATGTCACTTTCAGGGAACGTATATGTCAACCTCATGTCAGAATCTCGTCAATGTATGTCCAAGGGTTTGGACGATAGAGACATTTTAATTTTTCGAGATTATTCGAAAGTCAATTTTAAAGACAAATATCTCCCGATCTGTTGGCATCTGCGAGACAAAACTTATGTCACTTTGAGGGAACGTATATGTCAACTTCATGTCAGAATCTCGTCAATGTATGTCCAAGGGTTTGGACGATAGAGACATTTAAATTTTTCGAGATTATTCGAAAGTCAATTTTTAAAAGGCAAATATCTCCCGATCTGTAGGCATCTGAGAGATAAATCTTATGTCACTTTGAGGGAACGTATATGTCAACTTCATGTCAGAATCTCATCAATGTATGTCCAAGTGTTTGGACGATAGAGACTTTTAAATTTTTCGAGATTATTCGAAAGTCAATTCTTAAAAGGCAAATATCTCCCGATCTGTAGGAATCTGAGAGACAAAACTTATGTCACTTTGAGGGAACGTATATGTCAACTTCCTGTCAGAGTCACGTCAATGTATGTCCAAGGGTTTGGAGGATAGAGACATTTTAATTTTTCGAGATTATTCGAAAGTCAATTTTTGAAAAGGCAAATATCTCGCGATCTGTAGGAATCTGAGTGACAAAACTTATGTCACTTTGAGGGAATGTATAAGTCAACCTCATGTCAGAATCTCGTCAATGTATGTCCAAGGGTTTGGACGATAGAAACATTTTAATTTTTCGAGATTATTCGAAAGTCAATTTTTAAAAGGCAAATATCTCCCGATCTGTAGGAATCTGAAAGACAAAACGTATGCCACTTTGAGGGAACGTATATGTCAACTTCATGTCAGAATCTCATCAATGTATGTCCAAGGGTTTGGACGATAGAAACATTTTAATTTTTCGAGATTATTCGAAAGTCAATTATTAAAAGGCAAATATCTCCCGATCTGTGGGCATCTGAGAGACAAAAGTTATGTCACTTTGAGGGAACGTATTTGTCAAATTCCTGTCAGAATCACGTCAATGTATGTCCAAGGGTTTGGAGGATAGAGACATTTTAATTTTTCGAGATTATTCGAAAGTCAATTTTTGAAAATTCAAATATCTCCCGATCTGTACTAATCTGAGAGACAAAACTTATGCCACTTTGAGGGAACGCATATGTCACATTCATGTCAGAATCTCGTCAATGTATGTCCAAGGGTTTGGACGATAGAGACATTTTAATTTTTCGAGATTATTCGAAAGTCAATTATTAAAAGGCAAATATCTCCCGATCTGTAGGCATCTGAGAGACAAAACTTATGTCACTTTGAGGGAAAGTATATGTCAACTTCCTGTCAGAGTAACGTCAATGTATGTCCAAGGGTTTGGACGATAGAGACATTTTAATTTTCGAGATTATTCGAAAGTAAATTTTTGATAAAGCAAATATCTCCCGATCTGTAGGAATCTGAGAGACAAACCTTATGTCACATTGAGGGAACGTATATGTCAACTTCATGTCAGAGTCACGTCAATGTATGTGCAAGGGTTTGGAGGATAGAGACATCTTAATTTTTCGAGATTATTCGAAAATCAATTTTTTGAAGGCAAATATCTCCCGATCTGTAGGAATCTGAGAGACAAAACTTATGTCACTTTGAGGGAACGTATATGTAAACTTCCTGTCAGCGTCACGTCAATGTATGTCCAAGGGTTTGGAGGATAGAGACATTTTAATTTTTCGAGATTATTCGAAAGTCAATTATTAAAAGGCAAATATCTCCCGATCTGTAGGCATCTGAGAGACAAAACTTATGTCGCTTTGAGGGAACGTATATGTCAACCTCATGTCAGAATTTAGTCAATGTATGTCCAAGGGGTTGGACGATAGAGACATTTTAATTTTTCGAGATTATTCGAAAGTCAATTCTTAAAAGGCAAATATCTCCCGATCTGTAGGAATCTGAGAGACAAAACTTATGTCACTTTGAGGGAACGTATATGTCAACGTCATGTCAGAATCTCGTCAATGTATGTCTTAGGGTTTGGACGATAGAGACATTTTAATTTTTCGAGATTATTCGAAAGTCAATTATTAAAAGGCAAATATCTCCCGATCTGTAGTCATCTGAGAGACAAAACTTATGTCACTTTGAGGGAAAGTATATGTCAACTTGCTGTCAGAGTCACGTCAATGTATGTCCAAGGGTTTGGAGGATAGAGACATCTTAATTTTTCGAGATTATTCGAAAATCAATTATTTGAAGGCAAATATCTCCCGATCTGTAGGAATCTGAGAGTCAAAACTTATGTCACTTTGAGGGAACGTATATGTAAACTTCCTGTCAGAGTCACGTCAATGTATGTCCAAGGGTTTGGAGGATAGAGACATTTTAATTTTTCGAGATTATTCGAAAGTCAATTTTTGAAAAGGCAAATATCTTCCGATCTGTAGGAATCTGAGAGACAAAACTTATGTCACTTTGAGGGAACGTATATGTCAGCTTCATGTCAGAATCTCGTCAATGTATGTGAAAGGGTTTGGACGATAGAGACATTTAAATTTTTCGAGATTATTCGAAAGTCAATTTTTAAAAGGCAAATATCTCCCGATCTGTAGGAAGCTGAGAGACAAAACTTATGTCACTTTGAGGGAACGTATATGTCAACTTGCTGTCACAGTCACGTCAATGTATGTCCAAGGGTTTGGACGATAGAGACATTTTAATTTTTCGAGATTATTCAAAAGTCAATTTTTGAAAAAGCAAATATCTCCAGATCTGTAGGAATCTGAGAGACAAAACTCATGTCACTTTGAGGGAAGGCATATGTTAACTTCATGTCAGAGTCACGTCAATGTATGTCCAAGGGTTTGGAGGATAGAGACATTTAAATTTTTAGAGATTATTCGAAAGTCAATTCTTAAAAGGCACATATCTACCGATCTGTAGGCATCTGTGAGACAAAACTTATGTCACTTTGAGGGAACGTATATGTCAACTTCCTGTCAGAGTCACGTCAATGTATGTCCAAGGGTTTGGAGGATAGAGACATTTTAATTTTTCGAGATTATTCGAAAGTCAATTTTTGAAAAGGCAAATATCTCCCGATCTGTAGGAATCTGAGAGACAAAACTTATGTCACTTTGAGGGAACGCATATGTCAAGTTCATGTCAGAATCTCGTCAATGTATGTCCAAGGGTTTGGACGATAGAGACATTTGAATCTTTCGAGATTATTCGAAAGTCAATTTTTGAAAAGGCAAATATCTCCCGATCTGTAGGAATCAGAGAGACAAAACTTACGTCTCTTTGAGGGAACGCATATGTCAAGTTTATGTCAGAATCTCGTCAATGTATGTCCAAGGGTTTGGACGATAGAGACATTTTAATTTTTCGAGATTATTCGAAATTCAATTATTAAAAGGCAAATATCTCCCGATCTGTAGGCATCTGAGAGACAAAACTTATGTCACTTTGAGGGAACGTATATGTCAACCTCATGTCAGAATCTCGTCAATGTATGTCCAAGGGTTTGGACGATAGAGACATTTTAATTTTTCGAGATTATTCGAAAGTCAATTTTTAAAAAGCAAATATCTCCCGATCTGTAGGCATCTGAGAGACAAAACGTATGTCACTTTGAGGGAATGTATATGTCAACTTCATGTCAGAATCTCGTCAATGTATGTCCAAGGGTTTGGACGATAGAGACATTTTAATTTTTCGAGATTATTCGAAAGTCAATTCTTAAAAGGCAAATATCTCCCGATCTGTAGGAATCTGAGAGACAAAACTTATGTCACTTTGAGGGAACGTATATGTCAACGTCATGTCAGAATCTCATCAATGTATGTCCAAGGGTTTGGACGATAGAGACATTTTAATTTTTCGAGATTATTCGAAAGTCAATTTTAAAGACAAATATCTCCCGATCTGTTGGCATCTGCGAGACAAAACTTATGTCACTTTGAGGGAACGTATATGTCAACTTCATGTCAGAGTCTCGTCAATGTATGTCCAAGTGTTTGGACGATAGAGACTTTTTAATTTTTCGAGATTATTCGAAAGTCAATTCTTAAAAGGCAAATATCTCCCGATCTGTAGGAATCTGAGAGACAAAACTTATGTCACTTTGTGGGAACGTATATGTCAACTTCCTGACAGAGTCACGTCAATGTATGTCCAAGGGTTTGGAGGATAGAGACATTTTAATTTTTCGAGATTATTCGAAAGTCAATTTTTGAAAATTCAAATATCTCGCGATCTGTAGGAATCTGAGTGACAGAACTTATGTCACTTTGAGGGAATGTATAAGTCAACCTCATGTCAGAATCTCGTCAATGTATGTCCAAGGGTTTGGACGATAGAAACATTTTAATTTTTCGAGATTATTCGAAAGTCAATTTTTAAAAGGCAAATATCTCCCGATCTGTAGGAATCTGAAAGACAAAACGTATGCCACTTTGAGGGAACGTATATGTCAACTTCATGTCAGAATCTCGTCAATGTATGCCCAAGGGTTTGGACGATAGAAACATTTAAATTTTTAGAGATTATTCGAAAGTCAATTCTTAAAAGGCAAATATCTCCCGATCTGTGGGCATCTGAGAGACAAAAGTTATGTCACTTTGAGGGAACGTATTTGTCAAATTCCTGTCAGAATCACGTCAATCTATGTCCAAGGGTTTGGAGGATAGAGACATTTTAATTTTTCGAGATTATTCGAAAGTCAATTTTTGAAAATTCAAATATCTCCCGATCTGTAGAAATCTGAGAGACAAAACTTATTCCACTTTGAGGGAACGCATATGTCACATTCATGTCAGAATCTCGTCAATGTATGTCCAAGGGTTTGGACGATAGAGACATTTTAATTTTTCGAGATTATTCGAAAGTCAATTATTAAAAGGCAAATATCTCCCGATCTGTAGGCATCTGAGAGACAAAACTTATGTCACTTTGAGGGAAAGTATATGTCAACTTCCTGTCCGAGTCACGTCAATGTATGTCCAAGGGTTTGGACGATAGAGACATTTTAATTTTTCGAGATTATTCGAAAGTAAATTTTTGATAAAGCAAATATCTCCCGATCTGTAGGAATCTGAGAGACAAACCTTATGTCACATTGAGGGAACGTATATGTCAACTTCATGTCAGAGTCACGTCAATGTATGTGCAAGGGTTTGGAGGATAGAGACATCTTAATTTTTCGAGATTATGCGAAAATCAATTTTTTGAAGGCAAATATCTCCCGATCTGTAGGAATCTGAGAGACAAAACTTATGTCACTTTGAGGGAACGTATATGTAAACTTCCTGTCAGCGTCACGTCAATGTATGTCCAAGGGTTTGGAGGATAGAGACATTTTAATTTTTCGAGATTATTCGAAAGTCAATTATTAAAAGGCAAATATCTCCCGATCTGTAGGCATCTGAGAGACAAACCTTATGTCGCTTTGAGGGAACGTATATGTCAACCTCATGTCAGAATTTCGTCAATGTATGTCCAAGGGGTTGGACGATAGAGACATTTTAATTTTTCGAGATTATTCGAAAGTCAATTCTTAAAAGGCAAATATCTCCCGATCTGTAGGAATCTGAGAGACAAAACTTATGTCACTTTGAGGGAACGTATATGTCAACGTCATGTCAGAATCTCGTCAATGTATGTCTTAGGGTTTGGACGATAGAGACATTTTAATTTTTCGAGATTATTCGAAAGTCAATTATTAAAAGGCAAATATCTCCCGATCTGTAGTCATCTGAGAGACAAAACTTATGTCACTTTGAGGGAAAGTATATGTCAACTTGCTGTCAGAGTCACGTCAATGTATGTCCAAGGGTTTGGACGATAGAGACATTTTAATTTTTCGAGATTATTCGAAAGTAAATTTTTGATAAAGCAAATATCTCCCGATCTGTAGGAATCTGAGAGACAAACCTTATGTCACATTGAGGGAATGTATATGTCAACTTCATGTCAGAGTCACGTCAATGTATGTGCAAGGGTTTGGAGGATAGAGACATCTTAATTTTTCGAGATTATTCGAAAATCAATTTTTTGAAGGCAAATATCTCCCGATCTGTAGGAATCTGAGGGACAAAACTTATGTCACTTTGAGGGAACGTATATGTAAACTGCCTGTCAGAGTCACGTCAATGTATGTCCAAGGGTTTGGAGGATAGAGACATTTTAATTTTTCGAGATTATTCGAAAGTCAATTATTAAAAGGCAAATATCTCCCGATCTGTAGGCATCTGAGAGACAAAACTTATGTCGCTTTGAGGGAACGTATATGTCAACCTCATGTCAGAATTTCGTTAATGTATGTCCAAGGGGTTGGACGATAGAGACATTTTAATTTTTCGAGATTATTCGAAAGTCAATTCTTAAAAGGCAAATATCTCCCGATCTGTAGAAATCTGAGAGACAAAACTTATGTCACTTTGAGGGAACGTATATGTCAACGTCATGTCAGAATCTCGTCAATGTATGTCCAAGGGTTTGGACGATAGAGACATTTAAATTTTTCGAGATTATTCGAAAGTCAATTATTAAAAGGCAAATATCTCCCGATCTGTAGGCATCTGAGAGACACAACTTATGTCGCTTTGAGGGAACGTATATGTCAACTTCATGTCAGAGTCACGTCAATGTATGTGCAAGGGTTTGGATGATAGAGACATCTTAATTTTTCGAGATTATTCGAAAATCAATTTTTTGAAAGCAAATATCTCCCGATCTGTAGGAATCTGAGAGACAAAACTTATGTCACTTTGAGGGAACGTATATGTAAACTTCCTGTCAGAGTCACGTCAATGTATGTCCAAGGGTTTGGACGATAGAGACATTTTAATTTTTCGAGATTATTCGAAAGTCAATTCTTAAAAGGCAAATATCTCCCGATCTGTAGGAATCTGAGAGACAAAACTTATGTCACTTTGAGGGAACGTATATGTCAACGTCATGTCAGAATCTCGTCAATGTATGTCCAAGGGTTTGGACGATAGAGACATTTTAATTTTTCGAGATTATTCGAAAGTCAATTATTAAAAGGCAAATATCTCCCGATCTGTAGGCATCTGAGAGACAAAACTTATGTCGCTTTGAGGGAACGTATATGTCAACCTCATGTCAGAATCTCGTCAATGTATGTCCAAGGGTTTGGACGATAGAGACATTTGAATCTTTCGAGATTATTCGAAAGTCAATTTAAAAGGCAAATATCTCCCGATCTGTAGGAATCTGAGAGACAAAACTTATGTCACTTTGAGGGAACGTATATGTCAACGTCATGTCAGAATCTCATCAATGTATGTCCAAGGGTTTGGACGATAGAGACATTTTAATTTTTCGAGATTATTCGAAAGTCAATTTTAAAGACAAATATCTCCCGATCTGTTGGCATCTGCGAGACAAAACTTATGTCACTTTGAGGGAACGTATATGTCAACTTCATGTCAGAGTCTCGTCAATGTATGTCCAAGTGTTTGGACGATAGAGACTTTTTAATTTTTCGAGATTATTCGAAAGTCAATTCTTAAAAGGCAAATATCTCCCGATCTGTAGGAATCTGAGAGACAAAACTTATGTCACTTTGTGGGAACGTATATGTCAACTTCCTGTCAGAGTCACGTCAATGTATGTCCAAGGGTTTGGAGGATAGAGACATTTTAATTTTTCGAGATTATTCGAAAGTCAATTTTTGAAAAGGCAAATATCTCGCGATCTGTAGGAATCTGAGTGACAAAACTTATGTCACTTTGAGGGAATGTATAAGTCAACCTCATGTCAGAATCTCGTCAATGTATGTCCAAGGGTTTGGACGATAGAAACATTTTAATTTTTCGAGATTATTCGAAAGTCAATTTTTAAAAGGCAAATATCTCCCGATCTGTAGGAATCTGAAAGACAAAACGTATGCCACTTTGAGGGAACGTATATGTCAACTTCATGTCAGAATCTCATCAATGTATGTCCAAGGGTTTGGACGATAGAAACATTTTAATTTTTCGAGATTATTCGAAAGTCAATTATTAAAAGGCAAATATCTCCCGATCTGTAGGAATCTGAGAGACAAAATTTATGCCACTTTGAGGGAACGTATATGTCAACTTCATGTCAGAATCTCGTCAATGTATGCCCAAGGGTTTGGACGATAGAAACATTTAAATTTTTAGAGATTATTCGAAAGTCAATTCTTAAAAGGCAAATATCTCCCGATCTGTGGGCATCTGAGAGACAAAAGTTATGTCACTTTGAGGGAACGTATTTGTCAAATTCCTGTCAGAATCACGTCAATGTATGTCCAAGGGTTTGGAGGATAGAGACATTTTAATTTTTCGAGATTATTCGAAAGTCAATTTTTGAAAATTCAAATATCTCCCGATCTGTAGAAATCTGAGAGACAAAACTTATTCCACTTTGAGGGAACGCATATGTCACATTCATGTCAGAATCTCGTCAATGTATGTCCAAGGGTTTGGACGATAGAGACATTTTAATTTTTCGAGATTATTCGAAAGTCAATTATTAAAAGGCAAATATCTCCCGATCTGTAGGCATCTGAGAGACAAAACTTATGTCACTTTGAGGGAAAATATATGTCAACTTCCTGTCCGAGTCACGTCAATGTATGTCCAAGGGTTTGGACGATAGAGACATTTTAATTTTTCGAGATTATTCGAAAGTAAATTTTTGATAAAGCAAATATCTCCCGATCTGTAGGAATCTGAGAGACAAACCTTATGTCACATTGAGGGAACGTATATGTCAACTTCATGTCAGAGTCACGTCAATGTATGTGCAAGGGTTTGGAGGATAGAGACATCTTAATTTTTCGAGATTATGCGAAAATCAATTTTTTGAAGGCAAATATCTCCCGATCTGTAGGAATCTGAGAGACAAAACTTATGTCACTTTGAGGGAACGTATATGTAAACTTCCTGTCAGCGTCAAGTCAATGTATGTCCAAGGGTTTGGAGGATAGAGACATTTTAATTTTTCGAGATTATTCGAAAGTCAATTATTAAAAGGCAAATATCTCCCGATCTGTAGGCATCTGAGAGACAAAACTTATGTCGCTTTGAGGGAACGTATATGTCAACCTCATGTCAGAATTTCGTCAATGTATGTCCAAGGGGTTGGACGATAGAGACATTTTAATTTTTCGAGATTATTCGAAAGTCAATTCTTAAAAGGCAAATATCTCCCGATCTGTAGGAATCTGAGAGACAAAACTTATGTCACTTTGAGGGAACGTATATGTCAACGTCATGTCAGAATCTCGTCAATGTATGTCTTAGGGTTTGGACGATAGAGACATTTTAATTTTTCGAGATTATTCGAAAGTCAATTATTAAAAGGCAAATATCTCCCGATCTGTAGTCATCTGAGAGACAAAACTTATGTCACTTTGAGGGAAAGTATATGTCAACTTGCTGTCAGAGTCACGTCAATGTATGTCCAAGGGTTTGGACGATAGAGACATTTTAATTTTTCGAGATTATTCGAAAGTAAATTTTTGATAAAGCAAATATCTCCCGATCTGTAGGAATCTGAGAGACAAACCTTATGTCACATTGAGGGAATGTATATGTCAACTTCATGTCAGAGTCACGTCAATGTATGTGCAAGGGTTTGGAGGATAGAGACATCTTAATTTTTCGAGATTATTCGAAAATCAATTTTTTGAAGGCAAATATCTCCCGATCTGTAGGAATCTGAGAGACAAAACTTATGTCACTTTGAGGGAACGTATATGTAAACTGCCTGTCAGAGTCACGTCAATGTATGTCCAAGGGTTTGGAGGATAGAGACATTTTAATTTTTCGAGATTATTCGAAAGTCAATTATTAAAAGGCAAATATCTCCCGATCTGTAGGCATCTGAGAGACAAAACTTATGTCGCTTTGAGGGAACGTATATGTCAACCTCATGTCAGAATTTCGTTAATGTATGTCCAAGGGGTTGGACGATAGAGACATTTTAATTTTTCGAGATTATTCGAAAGTCAATTCTTAAAAGGCAAATATCTCCCGATCTGTAGAAATCTGAGAGACAAAACTTATGTCACTTTGAGGGAACGTATATGTCAACGTCATGTCAGAATCTCGTCAATGTATGTCCAAGGGTTTGGACGATAGAGACATTTAAATTTTTCGAGATTATTCGAAAGTCAATTATTAAAAGGCAAATATCTCCCGATCTGTAGGCATCTGAGAGACACAACTTATGTCGCTTTGAGGGAACGTATATGTCAACTTCATGTCAGAGTCACGTCAATGTATGTGCAAGGGTTTGGAGGATAGAGACATCTTAATTTTTCGAGATTATACGAAAATCAATTTTTTGAAAGCAAATATCTCCCGATCTGTAGGAATCTGAGAGACAAAACTTATGTCACTTTGAGGGAACGTATATGTAAACTTCCTGTCAGAGTCACGTCAATGTATGTCCAAGGGTTTGGACGATAGAGACATTTTAATTTTTCGAGATTATTCGAAAGTCAATTCTTAAAAGGCAAATATCTCCCGATCTGTAGGAATCTGAGAGACAAAACTTATGTCACTTTGAGGGAACGTATATGTCAACGTCATGTCAGAATCTCGTCAATGTATGTCCAAGGGTTTGGACGATAGAGACATTTTAATTTTTCGAGATTATTCGAAAGTCAATTATTAAAAGGCAAATATCTCCCGATCTGTAGGCATCTGAGAGACAAAACTTATGTCGCTTTGAGGGAACGTATATGTCAACCTCATGTCAGAATCTCGTCAATGTATGTCCAAGGGTTTGGACGATAGAGACATTTGAATCTTTCGAGATTATTCGAAAGTCAATTTTAAAAGGCAAATATCTCCCGATCTGTAGGAATGTGAGAGACAAAACTTATGTCACTTTGAGGGAACGTATATGTCAACCTCATGTCAGAATCTCGTCAATGTATGTCCAAGGGTTTGGACGATAGAGACATTTTAATTTTTCGAGATTATTCGAAAGTCAATTTTTAAAAAGCAAATATCTCCCGATCTGTAGGCATCTGAGAGACAAAACATATGTCACTTTGAGGGAATGTATATGTCAACTTCATGTCAGAATCTCGTCAATGTATGTCCAAGGGTTTGGACGATAGAGACATTTTAATTTTTCGAGATTATTCGAAAGTCAATTCTTAAAAGGCAAATATCTCCCGATCTGTAGGAATCTGAGAGACAAAACTTATGTCACTTTGAGGGAACGTATATGTCAACGTCATGTCAGAATCTCATCAATGTATGTCCAAGGGTTTGGACGATAGAGACATTTTAATTTTTCGAGATTATTCGAAAGTCAAATTTAAAGACAAATATCTCCCGATCTGTTGGCATCTGCGAGACAAAACTTATGTCACTTTGAGGGAACGTATATGTCAACTTCATGTCAGAGTCTCGTCAATGTATGTCCAAGGGTTTGGACGATAGAGACATTTAAATTTTTCGAGATTATTCGAAAGTCAATTTTTAAAAGGCAAATATCTCCCGATCTGTAGGCATCTGAGAGATAAATCTTATGTCACTTTGAGGGAACGTATATGTCAACTTCATGTCAGAATCTCATCAATGTATGTCCAAGTGTTTGGACGATAGAGACTTTTTATTTTTTCGAGATTATTCGAAAGTCAATTCTTAAAAGGCAAATATCTCCCGATCTGTAGGAATCTGAGAGACAAAACTTATGTCACTTTGTGGGAACGTATATGTCAACTTCCTGTCAGAGTCACGTCAATGTATGTCCAAGGGTTTGGAGGATAGAGACATTTAAATTTTTCGAGATTATTCGAAAGTCAATTTTTGAAAAGGCAAATATCTCGCGATCTGTAGGAATCTGAGTGACAAAACTTATGTCACTTTGAGGGAATGTATAAGTCAACCTCATATCAGAATCTCGTCAATGTATGTCCAAGGGTTTGGACGATAGAAACATTTTAATTTTTCGAGATTATTCGAAAGTCAATTTTTAAAAGGCAAATATCTCCCGATCTGTAGGAATCTGAAAGACAAAACGTATGCCACTTTGAGGGAACGTATATGTCAACTTCATGTCAGAATCTCATCAATGTATGTCCAAGGGTTTGGACGATAGAAACATTTTAATTTTTCGAGATTATTCGAAAGTCAATTATTAAAAGGCAAATATCTCCCGATCTGTAGGCATCTGACAGACACAACTTATGTGGCTTTGAGGGAACGTATATGTCAACTTCATGTCAGAGTCACGTCAATGTATGTGCAAGGGTTTGGACGATAGAAACATTTAAATTTTTAGAGATTATTCGAAAGTCAATTATTAAAAGGCAAATATCTCCCGATCTGTAGGCATCTGAGAGACACAACTTATGTGGCTTTGAGGGAACGTATATGTCAACTTCATGTCAGAGTCACGTCAATGTATGTGCAAGGGTTTGGAGGATAGAGACATCTTAATTTTTCGAGATTATTCGAAAATCAATTTTTTGAAAGCAAATATCTCCCGATCTGTAGGAATCTGAGAGACAAAACTTATGTCACTTTGAGGGAACGTATATGTAAACTTCCTGTCAGAGTCACGTCAATGTATGTCCAAGGGTTTGGACGATAGAGACATTTTAATTTTTCGAGATTATTCGAAAGTCAATTCTTAAAAGGCAAATATCTCCCGATCTGTAGGAATCTGAGAGACAAAACTTATGTCACTTTGAGGGAACGTATATGTCAACGTCATGTCAGAATCTCGTCAATGTATGTCCAAGGGTTTGGACGATAGAGACATTTTAATTTTTCGAGATTATTCGAAAGTCAATTATTAAAAGGCAAATATCTCCCGATCTGTAGGCATCTGAGAGACAAAACTTATGTCGCTTTGAGGGAACGTATATGTCAACCGCATGTCAGAATCTCGTCAATGTATGTCCAAGGGTTTGGACGATAGAGACATTTGAATCTTTCGAGATTATTCGAAAGTCAATTTTAAAAGGCAAATATCTCCCGATCTGTAGGAATGTGAGAGACAAAACTTATGTCACTTTGAGGGAACGTATATGTCAACCTCATGTCAGAATCTCGTCAATGTATGTCCAAGGGTTTGACCGATAGAGACATTTTAATTTTTAGAGATTATTCGAAAGTCAATTTTTAAAAGTCACATATCTACCGATCTGTAGGCATCTGAGAGACAAAACTTATGTCACTTTGAGGGAACGTATATGTCAACTTCCTGTCAGAATCACGTCAATGTATGTCCAAGGGTTTGGAGGATAGAGACATTTTAATTTTTCGAGATTATTCGAAAGTCAATTTTTGAAAAGGCAAATATCTCCCGATCTGTAGGAATCTGAGAGACAAAACTTATGTCACTTTGAGGGAACGCATATGTCAAGTTCATGTCAGAATCTTGTCAATGTATGTCCAAGGGTTTGGACGATAGAGACATTCTAATTTTTCGAGATTATTCGAAAGTCAATTATTAAAAGGCAAATATCTCCCGATCTGTAGGCATCTGAGAGACAAAACTTATGTCGCTTTGAGGGAACGTATATGTCAACCTCATGTCAGAATCTCGTCAATGTATGTCCAAGGGTTTGGACGATAGAGACATTTGAATCTTTCGAGATTATTCGAAAGTCAATTCTTAAAAGGCAAATATCTCCCGATCTGTAGGAATCTGAGAGACAAAACTTATGTCACTTTGAGGGAACGTATATGTCAACGTCATGTCAGAATCTCGTCAATGTATGTCCAAGGGGTTGGACGATAGAGACATTTTAATTCTTCGAGATTATTCGAAAGTCAATTTTTGAAAAAGCAAATATCTCCCGATCTGTAGGAATCTGAGAAACAAAACTTATGTCACTTTGAGGGACCGTATATGTCAACTTCCTGTCAGAATCACGTCAATTTATGTCCAAGGGTTTGGAGGATAGAGACATTTTAATTTTTCGAGATTATTCGAAAGTCAATTTTTGAAAAGGCAAATATCTCCCGATCTGTAGGAATCTGAGAGACAAAACTTACGTCTCTTTGAGGGAACGCATATGTCAAGTTCATGTCAGAATCTCGTCAATCTATGTCCAAGGGTTTGGACGATAGAGACATTTTAATTTTTCGAGATTATTCGAAATTCAATTATTAAAAGGCAAATATCTCCCGATCTGTAGGCATCTGAGAGACAAAACTTATGTCACTTTGAGGGAACGTATATGTCAACCTCATATCAGAATCTCGTCAATGTATGTCCAAGGGTTTGGACGATAGAGACATTTTAATTTTTCGAGATTATTCGAAAGTCAATTTTTAAAAAGCAAATATCTCCCGATCTGTAGGCATCTGAGAGACGAAACGTATGTCACTTTGAGGGAACGTATATGTCAACTTCATGTCAGAATCTCGTCAATGTATGTCCAAGGGTTTAGACGATAGAGACATTTTAATTTTTCGAGATTATTCGAAAGTCAATTTTTAAAAGGCAAATATCTCCCGATCTGTAGGAATCTGAGAGACAAAACTTATGTCACTTTGAGGGAACGTATATGTCAACGTCATGTCAGAATCTCATCAATGTATGTCCAAGGGTTTGGACGATAGAGACATTTTAATTTTTCGAGATTATTCGAAAGTCAATTTTTAAAGACAAATATCTCCCGATCTGTTGGCATCTGCGAGACAAAACTTATGTCACTTTGAGGGAACGTATATGTCAACTTCATGTCAGAATCTCATCAATGTATGTCCAAGGGTTTGGACGATAGAGACATTTAAATTTTTCGAGATTATTCGAAAGTCAATTTTTAAAAGGCAAATATCTCCCGATCTGTAGGCATCTGAGAGATAAATCTTATGTCACTTTGAGGGAACGTATATGTCAACTTCATGTCAGAATCTCATCAATGTATGTCCAAGTGTTTAGACGATAGAGACATTTTAATTTTTCGAGATTATTCGAAAGTCAATTTTTGAAAAGGCAAATATCTCGCGATCTGTAGGAATCTGAGTGACAAAACTTATGTCACTTTGAGGGAATGTATAAGTCAACATCATGTCAGAATCTCGTCACTGTATGTCCAAGGGTTTGGACGATAGAAACATTTTAATTTCTCGAGATTATTCGAAAGTCAATTTTTAAAAGGCAAATATCTCCCGATCTGTAGGAATCTGAAAGACAAAACGTATGCCACTTTGAGGGAACGTATATGTCAACTTCATGTCAGAATCTCATCAATGTATGTCCAAGGGTTTGGACGATAGAAACATTTTAATTTTTCGAGATTATTCGAAAGTCAATAATTAAAAGGCAAATATCTCCCGATCTGTAGGCATCTGAGAGACAAAATTTATGCCACTTTGAGGGAACGTATATGTCAACTTCATGTCAGAATCTCGTCAATGTATGTCCAAGGGTTTGGACGATAGAGACATTTAAATTTTTCGAGATTATTCGAAAGTCAATTCTTAAAAGGCAAATATCTCCCGATCTTTGGGCATCTGAGAGACAAAACTTATGTCACTTTGAGGGAACGTATATGTCAAATTCCTGTCAGAATCACGTCAATGTATGTCCAAGGGTTTGGAGGATAGAGACATTTTAATTTTTCGAGATTATTCGAAAGTCAATTTTTGAAAAGGCAAATATCTCCCGATCTGTAGGAATCTGAGAGACAAAACTTATGTCACTTTGAGGGAACGCATATGTCAAGTTCATGTCAGAATCTCGTCAATGTATGTCCAAGGGTTTGGACGATAGAGACATTTTAATTTTTCGAGATTATTCGAAAGTCAATTATTAAAAGGCAAATATCTCCCGATCTGTAGGCATCTGAGAGACAAAACTTATGTCACTTTGAGGGAAAGTATATGTCAACTTGCTGTCAGAGTCACGTCAATGTATGTCCAAGGGTTTGGACAATAGAGACATTTTAATTTTTCGAGATTATTCGAAAGTAAATTTTTGATAAAGCAAATATCTCCCGATCTGTAGGAATCTGAGAGACAAACCTTATGTCACATTGAGGGAACGTATATGTCAACTTCATGTCAGAGTCACGTCAATGTATGTGCAAGGGTTTGGAGGATAGAGACATCTTAATTTTTCGAGATTATTCGAAAATCAATTTTTTGAAGGCAAATATCTCCCGATCTGTAGGAATCTGAGAGACAAAACTTATGTCACTTTGAGGGAACGTATATGTAAACTTCCTGTCGGCGTCACGTGAATGTATGTCCAAGGGTTTGGAGGATAGAGACATTTTAATTTTTCGAGATTATTCGAAAGTCAATTATTAAAAGGCAAATATCTCCCGATCTGTAGGCATCTGAGAGACAAAACTTATGTCGCTTTGAGGGAACGTATATGTCAACTTCATGTCAGAATCTCGTCAATGTATGTCCAAGGGTTTGGACGATAGAGACATTTTAATTTTTCAAGATTATTCGAAAGTCAATTATTAAAAGGCAAATAGCTCCCGATCTGTAGGCATCTGAGAGACAAACCTTATGTCACTTTGAGGGAAAGTATATGTCAACTTGCTGTCAGAGTCACGTCAATGTATGTCCAAGGGTTTGGACGATAGAGACATTTTAATTTTTCGAGATTATTCGAAAGTAAATTTTTGATAAAGCAAATATCTCCCGATCTGTAGGAATCTGAGAGACAAACCTTATGTCACATTGAGGGAACGTATATGTCAACTTCATGTCAGAGTCACGTCAATGTATGTGCAAGGGTTTGGAGGATAGAGACATCTTAATTTTTCGAGATTATTCGAAAATCAATTTTTTGAAGGCAAATATCTCCCGATCAGTAGGAATCTGAGAGACAAAACTTATGTCACTTTGAGGGAACGTATATGTAAACTTCCTGTCAGAGTCACGTCAATGTATGTCCAAGGGTTTGGACGATAGAGACATTTTAATTTTTCGAGATTATTCGAAAGTCAATTTTTAAAAGGCAAATATCTCCCGATCTGTAGGAATCTGAGAGACAAAACGGATGTCACTTTGAGGGAACGTATATGTCAACGTCATGTCAGAATCTCGTTAATGTATGTCCAAGGGTTTGGACGATAGAGACATTTTAATTTTTCGAGATTATTCGAAAGTCAATTATTAAAAGGCAAATATCTCCCGATCTGTAGGCATCTGAAAGACAAAACTTATGTCGCTTTGAGGGAACGTATATGTCAACCTCATGTCAGAATCTCGTCAATGTATGTCCAAGGGTTTGGACGATAGAGACATTTGAAACTTTCGAGATTATTCGAAAGTCAATTTTAAAAGGCAAATATCTCCCGATCTGTAGGAATGTGAGAGACAAAACTTATGTCACTTTGAGGGAACGTATATGTCAACGTCATGTCAGAATCTCGTCAATGTATGTCCAAGGGTTTGGACGATAGAGACATTTTAATTCTTCGAGATTATTCGAAAGTTAATTCTTAAAAGGCAAATATCTCCCGATCTGTAGGCATCTGAGAGACAAAACTTATGCCACTTTGAGGGAACGTATATGTCAACTTCCTGTCAGAATCTCATCAATGTATGTCCAAAGGTTTGGACGATAGAGACATTTTAATTTTTCGAGATTATTCGAAAGTCAATTTTTTAAGACAAATATCTCCCGATCTGTTGGCATCTGCGAGACAAAACTTATGTCACTTTGAGGGAACGTATATGTCAACTTCATGTCAGAATCTCATCAATGTATGTCCAAGGGTTTGGACGATAGAGACATTTAAATTTTTCGAGATTATTCGAAAGTCAATTTTTAAAAGGCAAATATCTCCCGATCTGTAGGCATCTGAGAGATAAATCTTATGTCACTTTGAGGGAACGTATATGTCAACTTCATGTCAGAATCTCATCAATGTATGTCCAAGTGTTTGGACGATAGAGACATTTTAATTTTTCGAGATTATTCGAAAGTCAATTCTTAAAAGGCAAATATCTCCCGATCTGTAGGAATCTGAGAGACAAAACTTATGTCACTTTGAGGGAACGTATATGTCAACTTCCTGTCAGAGTCACGTCAATGTATGTCCAAGGGTTTGGAGGATAGAGACATTTTAATTTTTCGAGATTATTCGAAAGTCAATTTTTGAAAAGGCAAATATCTCGCGATCTGTAGGAATCTGAGTGACAAAACTTATGTCACTTTGAGGGAATGTATAAGTCAACATCATGTCAGAATCTCGTCAATGTATGTCCAAGGGTTTGGACGATAGAAACATTTTAATTTTTCGAGATTATTCGAAAGTCAATTTTTAAAAGGCAAATATCTCCCGATCTGTAGGAATCTGAAAGACAAAACGTATGCCACTTTGAGTTAACGTATATGTCAACTTCATGTCAGAATCTCATCAATGTATGTCCAAGGGTTTGGACGATAGAAACATTTTAATTTTTCGAGATTATTCGAAAGTCAATTATTAAAAGGCAAATATCTCCCGATCTGTAGGCATCTGAGAGACAAAATTTATGCCACTTTGAGGGAACGTATATGTCAACTTCATGTCAGAATCTCGTCAATGTATGTCCAAGGGTTTGGACGATAGAGACATTTAAATTTTTTCGGGATTATTCGAAAGTCAATTATTAAAAGGCAAATATCTCCCGATCTTTGGGTATCTGAGAGACAAAACTTATGTCACTTTGAGGGAACGTATATGTCAAATTCCTGTCAGAATCACGTCAATGTATGTCCAAGGGTTTGGAGGATAGAGACATTTTAATTTTTCGAGATTATTCGAAAGTCAATTTTTGAAAAGGCAAATATCTCCCGATCTATAGGAATCTGAGAGACAAAACTTATGTCACTTTGAGGGAACGCATATGTCAAGTTCATGTCAGAATCTCGTCAATGTATGTCCAAGGGTTTGGACGATAGAGACATTTTAATTTTTCGAGATTATTCGAAAGTCAATTATTAAAAGGCAAATATCTCCCGATCTGTAGGCATCTGAGAGACAAAACTTATGTCACTTTGAGGGAAAGTATATGTCAACTTGCTGTCAGAGTCACGTCAATGTATGTCCAATGGTTTGGACGATAGAGACATTTTAATTTTTCGAGATTATTCGAAAGTAAATTTTTGATAAAGCAAATATCTCCAGATCTGTAGGAATCTGAGAGACAAACCTTATGTCACATTGAGGGAACGTATATGTCAACTTCATGTCAGAGTCACGTCAATGTATGTCCAAGGGTTTGGAGGATAGAGACATCTTAATTTTTCGAGATTATTCGAAAATCAATTTTTTGAAGGCAAATATCTCCCGATCTGTAGGAATCTGAGAGACAAAACTTATGTCACTTTGAGGGAACGTATATGTAAACTTCCTGTCGGCGTCACGTGAATGTATGTCCAAGGGTTTGGACGATAGAGACATTTTAATTTTTCGAGATTATTCGAAAGTCAATTATTAAAAGGCAAATATCTCCCGATCTGTAGGCATCTGAGAGACAAAACTTATGTCGCTTTGAGGGAACGTATATGTCAACTTCATGTCAGAATCTCGTCAATGTATGTCCAAGGGTTTGGACGATAGAGACATTTGAATCTTTCGAGATTATTCGAAAGTCAATTTTAAAAGGCAAATATCTCCCGATCTGTAGGAATCTGAGAGACAAAACTTATGTCACTTTGAGGGAACGTATATGTCAACGTCATGTCAAAATCTCGTCAAAGTATGTCCAAGGGTTTGGACGATAGAGACATTTTAATTTTTCGAGATTATTCAAAAGTCAATTTTTGAAAAGGCAAATATCTCCCGATCTGTAGGCATCTGAGAGACAAAACGTATGTCACTTTGAGGGAAGGTATATGCCAACTTCATGTCAGAATCTCGTCAATGTATGTCCAAGGGTTTGGACGATAGAGACATTTTAATTTTTCGAGATTATTCGAAAGTCAATTTTTGAAAAGGCAAATATCTCCCGATCTGTAGGAATCTGAGAGACAAAACTTACGTCACTTTGAGGGAACGCATATGTCAAGTTCATGTCAGAATCTCGTCAATCTATGTCCAAGGGTTTGGACGATAGAGACATTTTAATTTTTCGAGATTATTCGAAATTCAATTATTAAAGGGCAAATATCTCCCGATCTTTAGGCATCTGAGAGACAAAACTTATGTCACTTTGAGGGAACGTATATGTCAACCTCATGTCAGAATCTCGTCAATGTATGTCCAAGGGTTTGGACGATAGAGACATTTTAATTTTTCGAGATTATTCAAAAGTCAATTTTTAAAAAGCAAATATCTCCCGATCTGTATGTATCTGAGAGACAAAACGTATGTCACTTTGAGGAAAGGTATATGTCAACTTCATGTCAGAATCTCGTCAATGTATGTCCAAGGGTTTGGACGATAGAGACATTTTAATTTTTCGAGATTATTCGAAAGTCAATTCTTAAAAGGCAAATATCTCCCGATCTGTAGGAATCTGAGAGACAAAACTTATGTCACTTTGAGGGAACGCATATGTCAAGTTCATGTCAGAATCTCGTCAATGTATGTCCAAGGGTTTGGACGATAGAGACATTTTAATTTTTCGAGATTATTCAAAAGTCAATTTTTAAAAAGCAAATATCTCCCGATCTGTATGTATCTGAGAGACAAAACGTATGTCACTTTGAGGGAACGTATATGTCAAATTCCTGTCAGAATCACGTCAATGTATGTCCAAGGGTTTGGAGGATAGAGACATTTTAATTTTTCGAGATTATTCGAAAGTCAATTTTTGAAAAGGCAAATATCTCCCGATCTGTAGGAATCTGAGAGACAAAACTTATGTCACTTTGAGGGAACGCATATGTCAAGTTCATGTCAGAATCTCGTCAATGTATGTCCAAGGGTTTGGACGATAGAGACATTTTAATTTTTCGAGATTATTCGAAAGTAAATTTTTGATAAAGCAAATATCTCCCGATCTGAAGGAATCTGAGAGACAAACCTTATGTCACATTGAGGGAACGTATATGTCAACTTCATGTCAGAGTCACGTCAATGTATGTGCAAGGGTTTGGAGGATAGAGACATCTTAATTTTTCGAGATTATTCGAAAATCAATTTTTTGAAGGCAAATATCTCCCGATCTGTAGGAATCTGAGAGACAAAACTTATGTCACTTTGAGGGAACGTATATGTAAACTTCCTGTCGGCGTCACGTGAATGTATGTCCAAGGGTTTGGAGGATAGAGACATTTTAATTTTTCGAGATTATTCGAAAGTCAATTATTAAAAGGCAAATATCTCCCGATCTGTAGGCATCTGAGAGACAAAACTTATGTCGCTTTGAGGGAACGTATATGTCAACTTCATGTCAGAATCTCGTCAATGTATGTCCAAGGGTTTGGACGATAGAGACATTTTAATTTTTCAAGATTATTCGAAAGTCAATTATTAAAAGGCAAATACCTCCCGATCTGTAGGCATCTGAGAGACAAACCTTATGTCACTTTGAGGGAAAGTATATGTCAACTTGCTGTCAGAGTCACGTCAATGTATGTCCAAGGGTTTGGAGGATAGAGACATTTTAATTTTTCGAGATTATTCGAAAGTCAATTTTTGAAAAGGCAAATATCTCCCGATCTGTAGGAATCTGAGAGACAAACCTTATGTCACATTGAGGGAACGTATATGTCAACTTCATGTCAGAGTCACGTCAATGTATGTGCAAGGGTTTGGAGGATAGAGACATCTTAATTTTTCGAGATTATTCGAAAATCAATTTTTTGAAGGCAAATATCTCCCGATCTGTAGGAATCTGAGAGACAAAACTTATGTCACTTTGAGGGAACGTATATGTAAACTTCCTGTCAGAGTCACGTCAATGTATGTCCAAGGGTTTGGACGATAGAGACATTTTAATTTTTCGAGATTATTCGAAAGTCAATTTTTAAAAGGCAAATATCTCCCGATCTGTAGGAATCTGAGAGACAAAACGTATGTCACTTTGAGGGAACGTATATGTCAACGTCATGTCAGAATCTCGTCAATGTATGTCCAAGGGTTTGGACGATAGAGACATTTTAATTTTTCGAGATTATTCGAAAGTCAATTATTAAAAGGCAAATATCTCCCGATCTGTAGGCATCTGAAAGACAAAACTTATGTCGCTTTGAGGCAACGTATATGTCAACCTCATGTCAGAATCTCGTCAATGTATGTCCAAGGGTTTGGACGATAGAGACATTTGAATCTTTCGAGATTATTCGAAAGTCAATTTTAAAAGGCAAATATCTCCCGATCTGTAGGAATGTGAGAGACAAAACTTATGTCACTTTGAGGGAACGTATATGTCAACGTCATGTCAGAATCTCGTCAATGTATGTCCAAGGGTTTGGACGATAGAGACATTTTAATTCTTCGAGATTATTCGAAAGTTAATTCTTAAATGGCAAATATCTCCCGATCTGTAGGCATCTGAGAGACAAAACTTATGCCACTTTGAGGGAACGTATATGTCAACTTCCTGTCAGAATCTCATCAATGTATGTCCAAGGGTTTGGACGATAGAGACATTTTAATTTTTCGAGATTATTCGAAAGTCAATTTTAAAGACAAATATCTCCCGATCTGTTGGCATCTGCGAGACAAAACTTATGTCACTTTGAGGGAACGTATATGTCAACTTCATGTCAGAATCTCATCAATGTATGTCCAAGGGTTTGGACGATAGAGACATTTAAATTTTTCGAGATTATTCGAAAGTCAATTTTTAAAAGGCAAATATCTCCCGATCTGTAGGCATCTGAGAGATAAATCTTATGTCACTTTGAGGGAACGTATATGTCAACTTCATGTCAGAATCTCATCAATGTATGTCCAAGTGTTTGGACGATAGAGACATTTTAATTTTTCGAGATTATTCGAAAGTCAATTCTTAAAAGGCAAATATCTCCCGATCTGTAGGAATCTGAGAGACAAAACTTATGTCACTTTGAGGGAACGTATATGTCAACTTCCTGTCAGAGTCACGTCAATGTATGTCCAAGGGTTTGGAGGATAGAGACATTTTAATTTTTCGAGATTATTCGAAAGTCAATTTTTGAAAAGGCAAATATCTCGCGATCTGTAGGAATCTGAGTGACAAAACTTATGTCACTTTGAGGGAATGTATAAGTCAACATCATGTCAGAATCTCGTCAATGTATGTCCAAGGGTTTGGACGATAGAAACATTTTAATTTTTCGAGATTATTCGAAAGTCAATTTTTAAAAGGCAAATATCTCCCGATCTGTAGGAATCTGAAAGACAAAACGTATGCCACTTTGAGTTAACGTATATGTCAACTTCATGTCAGAATCTCATCAATGTATGTCCAAGGGTTTGGACGATAGAAACATTTTAATTTTTCGAGATTATTCGAAAGTCAATTATTAAAAGGCAAATATCTCCCGATCTGTAGGCATCTGAGAGACAAAATTTATGCCACTTTGAGGGAACGTATACGTCAACTTCATGTCAGAATCTCGTCAATGTATGTCCAAGGGTTTGGACGATAGAGACATTTATATTTTTCGAGATTATTCGAAAGTCAATTCTTAAAAGGCAAATATCTCCCGATCTTTGGGCATCTGAGAGACAAAACTTATGTCACTTTGAGGGAACGTATATGTCAAATTCCTGTCAGAATCACGTCAATGTATGTCCAAGGGTTTGGAGGATAGAGACATTTTAATTTTTCGAGATTATTCGAAAGTCAATTTTTGAAAAGGCAAATATCTCCCGATCTATAGGAATCTGAGAGACAAAACTTATGTCACTTTGAGGGAACGCATATGTCAAGTTCATGTCAGAATCTCGTCAATGTATGTCCAAGGGTTTGGACGATAGAGACATTTTAATTTTTCGAGATTATTCGAAAGTCAATTATTAAAAGGCAAATATCTCCCGATCTGTAGGCATCTGAGAGACAAAACTTATGTCACTTTGAGGGAAAGTATATGTCAACTTGCTGTCAGAGTCACGTCAATGTATGTCCAATGGTTTGGACGATAGAGACATTTTAATTTTTCGAGATTAATCGAAAGTAAATTTTTGATAAAGCAAATATCTCCAGATCTGTAGGAATCTGAGAGACAAACCTTATGTCACATTGAGGGAACGTATATGTCAACTTCATGTCAGAGTCACGTCAATGTATGTGCAAGGGTTTGGAGGATAGAGACATCTTAATTTTTCGAGATTATTCGAAAATCAATTTTTTGAAGGCAAATATCTCCCGATCTGTAGGAATCTGAGAGACAAAACTTATGTCACTTTGAGGGAACGTATATGTAAACTTCCTGTCGGCGTCACGTGAATGTATGTCCAAGGGTTTGGAGGATAGAGCATTTTAATTTTTCGAGATTATTCGAAAGTCAATTATTAAAAGGCAAATATCTCCCGATCTGTAGGCATCTGAGAGACAAAACTTACGTCGCTTTGAGGGAACGTATATGTCAACTTCATGTCAGAATCTCGTCAATGTATGTCCAAGGGTTTGGACTATAGAGACATTTTAATTTTTCGAGATTATTCGAAAGTCAATTTTTGAAAAGGCAAATATCTCCCGATCTGTAGGAATCTGAGAGACAAAACTTACGTCACTTTGAGGGAACGCATATGTCAAGTTCATGTCAGAATCTCGTCAATCTATGTCCAAGGGTTTGGACGATAGAGACATTTTAATTTTTCGAGATTATTCGAAATTCAATTATTAAAGGGCAAATATCTCCCGATCTGTAGGTATCTGAGAGACAAAACTTATGTCACTTTGAGGGAACGTATATGTCAACCTCATGTCAGAATATCGTCAATGTATGTCCAAGGGTTTGGACGATAGAGACATTTTAATTTTTCGAGATTATTCAAAAGTCAATTTTTAAAAAGCAAATATCTCCCGATCTGTATGTATCTGAGAGACAAAACGTATGTCACTTTGAGGGAAGGTATATGTCAACTTCATGTCAGAATCTCGTCAATTTATGTCCAAGGGTTTGGACGATAGAGACATTTTAATTTTTCGAGATTATTCGAAAGTCAATTCTTAAAAGGCAAATATCTCCCGATCTGTAGGAATCTGAGAGAAAAAACTTATGTCACTTTGAGGGAACGTATATGTCAACGTCATGTCAGAATCTCATCAATGTATGTCCAAGGGTTTGGACGATAGAGACATTTTAATTTTTCGAGATTATTCGAAAGTCAATTTTTAAAGACAAATATCTCCCGATCTGTTGGCATCTGCGAGACAAAACTTATGTCACTTTGAGGGAACGTATATGTCAACTTGATGTCAGAATCTGGTCAATGTATGTCCAAGGGTTTGGACGATAGAGACATTTAAATTTTTCGAGATTATTCGAAAGTCAATTTTTAAAAGGCAAATATCTCCCGATCTGTAGGCATCTGAGAGATAAATCTTATGTCACTTTGAGGGAACGTATATGTCAACTTCATGTCAGAATCTCATCAATGTATGTCCAAGTGTTTGGACGATAGAGACATTTTAATTTTTCGAGATTATTCGAAAGTCAATTCTTAAAAGGCAAATATCTCCCGATCTGTAGGAATCTGAGAGACAAAACTTATGTCACTTTGAGGGAACGTATATGTCAACTTCCTGTCAGAGTCACGTCAATGTATGTCCAAGGGTTTGAAGGATAGAGACATTTTAATTTTTCGAGATTATTCGAAAGTCAATTTTTGAAAAGGCAAATATCTCGCGATCTGTAGGAATCTGAGTGACAAAACTTATGTCACTTTGAGGGAATGTATATGTCAACCTCATGTCAGAATCTCGTCAATGTATGTCCAAGGGTTTGGACGATAGAAACATTTTAATTTTTCGAGATTATTCGAAAGTCAATTTTTAAAAGGCAAATATCTCCCGATCTGTAGGAATCTGAGAGACAAAACTTATGTCACTTTGAGGGAACGTATATGTCAAATTCATGTCAGAATCTCGTCAATGTATGTCCAAGGGTTTGGACGATAGAGACATTTTAATTTTTCGAGATTATTCGAAAGTCAATTATTAAAAGGCAAATATCTCCCGATCTGTAGGCATCTGAGAGACAAAACTTATGTCGCTTTGAGGGAACGTATATGTCAACCTCATGTCAGAATCTCGTCAATGTATGTCCAAGGGTTTGGACGATAGAGACATTTGAATCTTTCGAGATTATTCGAAAGTCAATTTTTAAAGGCAAATATCTCCCGATCTGTAGGAATGTGAGAGACAAAACTTATGTCACTTTGAGGGAACGTATATGTCAACGTCATGTCAGAATCTCGTCAATGTATGTCCAAGGGTTTGGAGGATAGAGACATTTAAATTTTTAGAGATTATTCGAAAGTCAATTCTTAAAAGGCAAATATCTCCCGATCTGTAGGCATCTGAGAGACAAAACGTATGTCACTTTGGGGGAACGTATATGTCAACTTCCTGTCAGAATCTCATCAATGTATGTCCAAGGGTTTGGACGATAGAGACATTTTAATTTTTCGAGATTATTCGAAAGTCAATTTTTAAAGACAAATATCTCCCGATCTGTTGGCATCTGCGAGACAAAACTTATGTCACTTTGAGGGAACGTATATGTCAACTTCATGTCAGAATCTCATCAATGTATGTCCAAGGGTTTGGACGATAGAGACATTTAAATTTTTCGAGATTATTCGAAAGTCAATTTTTAAATGGCAAATATCTCCCGATCTGTAGGCATCTGAGAGATAAATCTTATGTCACTTTGAGGGAACGTATATGTCAACTTCATGTCAGAATCTCATCAATGTATGTCCAAGTGTTTGGACGATAGAGACATTTTAATTTTTCGAGATTATTCGAAAGTCAATTTTAAAAGGCAAATATCTCCCGATCTGTAGGAATCTGAGAGACAAAACTTATGTCACTTTGAGGGAACGTATATGTCAACTTCCTGTCAGAGTCACGTCAATGTATGTCCAAGGGTTTGGAGGATAGAGGCATTTTAATTTTTCGAGATTATTCGAAAGTCAATTTTTGAAAAGGCAAATATCTCGCGATCTGTAGGAATCTGAGTGACAAAACTTATGTCACTTTGAGGGAATGTATAAGTCAACATCATGTCAGAATCTCGTCAATGTATTTCCAAGGGTTTGGACGATAGAAACATTTTAATTTTTCGATATTATTCGAAAGTCAATTTTTAAAAGGCAAATATCTCCCGATCTGTAGGAATCTGAAAGACAAAACGTATGCCACTTTGAGGGAACGTATATGTCAACTTCATGTCAGAATCTCATCAATGTATGTCCAAGGGTTTGGACGATAGAAACATTTTAATTTTTCGAGATTATTCGAAAGTCAATTATTAAAAGGCAAATATCTCCCGATCTGTAGGCATCTGAGAGACAAAGCTTATGCCACTTTGAGGGAACGTATATGTCAACTTCATGTCAGAATCTCGTCAATGTATGTCCAAGGGTTTGGACGATAGAGACATTTAAATTTTTCGAGATTATTCGAAAGTCAATTCTTAAAAGGCAAATATCTCCCGATCTTTGGGCATCTGAAAGACAAAACTTATGTCACTTTGAGGGAACGTATATGTCAAATTCCTGTCAGAATCACGTCAATGTATGTCCAAGGGTTTGGAGGATAGAAACATTTTAATTTTTCGAGATTATTCGAAAGTCAATTTTTGAAAAGGCAAATATCTCCCGATCTGTAGGAATCTGAGAGACAAAACTTATGTCACTTTGAGGGAACGCATATGTCAAGTTCATGTCAGAATCTCGTCAATGTATGTCCAAGGGTTTGGACGATAGAGACATTTTAATTTTTCGAGATTATTCGAAAGTCAATTATTAAAAGGCAAATATCTCCCGATCTGTAGGCATCTGAGAGACAAAACTTATGTCACTTTGAGGGAAAGTATATGTCAACTTGCTGTCAGAGTCACGTCAATGTATGTCCAAGGGTTTGGACGATAGAGATATTTTAATTTTTCGAGATTATTCGAAAGTAAATTTTTGATAAAGCAAATATCTCCAGATCTGTAGGAATCTGAGAGACAAACCTTATGTCACATTGAGGGAACGTATATGTCAACTTCATGTCAGAGTCACGTCAATGTATGTCCAAGGGTTTGGAAGATAGAGACATCTTAATTTTTCGAGATTATTCGAAAATCAATTTTTTGAAGGCAAATATCTCCCGATCTGTAGGAATCTGAGAGACAAAACTTATGTCACTTTGATGGAACGTATATGTAAACTTCCTGTCGGCGTCTCGTGAATGTATGTCCAAGGGTTTGGAGGATAGAGACATTTTAATTTTTCGAGATTATTCGAAAGTCAATTATTAAAAGGCAAATATCTCCCGATGTGTAGGCATCTGAGAGACAAAACTTATGTCGCTTTGAGGGAACGTATATGTCAACTTCATGTCAGAATCTCGTCAATGTATGTCCAAGGGTTTGGACGATAGAGACATTTTAATTTTTCAAGATTATTCGAAAGTCAATTATTAAAAGGCAAATATCTCCCGATCTGTAGGCATCTGAGAGACAAAACTTATGTCGCTTTGAGGGAACGTATATGTCAACCTCATGTCAGAATCTCGTCAATGTATGTCCAAGGGTTTGGACGATAGAGACATTTGAATCTTTCGAGATTATTCGAAAGTCAATTTTAAAAGGCAAATATCTCCCGATCTGTAGGAATCTGAGAGACAAAACTTATGTCACTTTGAGGGAACGTATATGTCAACGTCATGTCAAAATCTTGTCAATGTATGTCCAAGGGTTTGGACGATAGAGACATTTTAATTTTTCGAGATTATTCGAAAGTCAATTTTTGAAAAGGCAAATATCTCCCGATCTGTAGGCATCTGAGAGACAAAACGTATGTCACTTTGAGGGAAGGTATATGTCAACTTCATGTCAGAATCTCGTCAATGTATGTCCAAGGGTTTGGACGATAGAGACATTTAAATTTTTCGAGATTATTCGAAAGTCAATTTTTGAAAAGGCAAATATCACCCGATCTGTAGGAATCTGAGAGACAAAACTTACGTCACTTTGAGGGAACGCATATGTCAAGTTCATGTCAGAATCTCGTCAATCTATGTCCAAGGGTTTGGACGATAGAGACATTTCAATTTTTCGAGATTATTCGAAATTCAATTATTAAAAGGCAAATATCTCCCGATCTGTAGGCATCTGAGAGACAAAACTTATGTCACTTTGAGGGAACGTATATGTCAACCTCATGTCAGAATCTCGTCAATGTATGTCCAAGGGTTTGGACGATAGAGACATTTTAATTTTCCGAGATTATTCAAAAGTCAATTTTTAAAAAGCAAATATCTCCCGATCTGTAGGCATCTGAGAGACAAAACGTATGTCACTTTGAGGGAAGGTATATGTCAACTTCATGTCAGAATCTCGTCAATGTATGTCCAAGGGTTTGGACGATAGAGACATTTTAATTTTTCGAGATTATTCGAAAGTCAATTCTTAAAAGGCAAATATCTCCCGATCTGTAGGAATCTGAGAGACAAAACTTATGTCACTTTGAGGGAACGTATATGTCAACGTCATGTCAGAATCTCATCAATGTATGTCCAAGGGTTTGGACGATAGAGACATTTTAATTTTTCGAGATTATTCGAAAGTCAATCTTTAAAGACAAATATCTCCCGATCTGTTGGCATCTGCGAGACAAAACTTATGTCACTTTGAGGGAACGTATATGTCAACTTCATGTCAGAATCTCGTCAATGTATGTCCAAGGGTTTGGACGATAGAGACATTTTAATTTTTCGAGATTATTCGAAAGTCAATTCTTAAAAGGCAAATATCTCCCGATCTGTAGGAATCTGAGAGACAAAACTTAAATCACTTTGAGGGAACGTATATGTCAACTTCCTGTCAGAGACACGTCAATGTATGTCCAAGGGTTTGAAGGATAGAGACATTTTAATTTTTCGAGATTATTCGAAAGTCAATTTTTGAAAAGGCAAATATCTCGCGATCTGTAGGAATCTGAGTGACAAACCTTATGTCACTTTGAGGGAATGTATAAGTCAACCTCATGTCAGAATCTCGTCAATGTATGTCCAAGGGTTTGGACGATAGAAACATTTTAATTTTTCGAGATTATTCGAAAGTCAATTTTTAAAAGGCAAATATCTCCCGATCTGTAGGAATCTGAAAGACAAAACTTATGTCACTTTGAGGGAACGTATATGTCAACTTCATGTCAGAATCTCATCAATGTATGTCCAAGGGTTTGGACGATAGAAACATTTTAATTTTTCGAGATTATTCGAAAGTCAATTATTAAAAGGCAAATATCTCCCGATCTGTAGGCATCTGAGAGACAAAATTTATGCCACTTTGAGGGAACGTATATGTCAACTTCATGTCAGAATCTCGTCAATGTATGTCCAAGGGTTTGGACGATAGAGACATTTAACTTTTTCGAGATTATTCGAAAGTCAATTTTTAAAGACAAATATCTCCCGATCTGTTGGCATCTGAGAGACAAAACTTATGTCACTTTGAGGGAACGTATATGTCAACTTCATGTCAGAATCTCGTCTATGTATGTCCAAGGGTTTGGACGATAGAGACATTTAAATTTTTCGAGATTATTCGAAAGTCAATTCTTAAAAGGCAAATATCTCCCGATCTGTGGGCATCTGAGAGACAAAACTTATGTCACTTTGAGGGAACGTATATGTCAAATTCCTGTCAGAATCACGTCAATGTATGTCCAAGGGTTTGGAGGATAGAGACATTTTAACTTTTCGAGATTATTCGAAAGTCAATTTTTGAAAAGGCAAATATCTCCCGATCTGTAGGAATCTGAGAGAAAAAACTTATGTCACTTTGAGGGAACGCATATGTCAAGTTCATGTCAGAATCTCGTCAATGTATGTCCAAGGGTTTGGACGATAGAGACATTTTAATTTTTCGAGATTATTCGAAAGTCAATTATTAAAAGGCAAATATCTCCCGATCTGTAGGCATCTGAGAGACAAAACTTATGTCACTTTGAGGGAAAGTATATGTCAACTTGCTGTCAGAGTCACGTCAATGTATGTCCAAGGGTTTGGACGATAGAGACATTTAAATTTTTCGAGATTATTTGAAAGTAAATTTTTGATAAAGCAAATATCTCCCGATCTGTAGGAATCTGAGAGACAAACCTTATGTCACATTGAGGGAACGTATATGTCAACTTCATGTCAGAGTCACGTCAATGTATGTGCAAGGGTTTGGAGGATAGAGACATCTTAATTTTTCGAGATTATTCGAAAATCAATTTTTTGAAGGCAAATATCTCCCGATCTGTAGGAATCTGAGAGACAAAACTTATGTCACTTTGAGGGAACGTATATGTAAACTTCCTGTCAGAGTCACGTCAATGTATGTCCAAGGGTTTGGAGGATAGAGACATTTTAATTTTTCGAGATTATTCGAAAGTCAATTATTAAAAGGCAAATATCTCCCGATCTGTAGGCATCTGAGAGACAAAACTTATGTCGCTTTGAGGGAACGTATATGTCAACCTCATGTCAGAATTTCGTCAATGTATGTCAAAGGGGTTGGACGATAGAGACATTTTAATTTTTCGAGATTATTCGAAAGTCAATTATTAAAAGGCAAATATCTCCCGATCTGTAGGAATCTGAGAGACAAAACTTATGTCGCTTTGAGGGAACGTATATGTCAACGTCATGTCAGAATCTCGTCAATGTATGTCCAAGGGTTTGGACGATAGAGACATTTTAATTTTTCGAGATTATTCGAAAGTCAATTATTAAAAGGCAAATATCTCCCGATCTGTAGGCATCTGAGAGACAAAACTTATGTCGCTTTGAGGGAACGTATATGTCAACCTCATGTCAGAATCTCGTCAATGTATGTCCAAGGGTTTGGACGATAGAGACATTTGAATCTTTCGAGATTATTCGAAAGTCAATTTTAAAAGGCAAATATCTCCCGATCTGTAGGAATGTGAGAGACAAAACTTATGTCACTTTGAGGGAACGTATATGTCAACGTCATGTCAGAATTTCGTCAATGTATGTCCAAGGGTTTGGACGATAGAGACATTTTAATTCTTCGAGATTATCCGAAAGTCAATTCTTAAAAGGCAAATATCTGCCGATCTGTAGGCATCTGAGAGACAAAACTTATGTCACTTTGAGGGAACGTATATGTCAACCTCATGTCAGAATCTCGTCAATGTATGTCCAAGGGTTTGGACGATAGAGACATTTTAATTTTTCGAGATTATTCAAAAGTCAATATTTAAAAGCAAATATCTCCCGATCTGTAGGCATCTGAGAGACAAAACGTATGTCACTTTGAGGGAAGGTATATGTCAACTTCATGTCAGAATCTCGTCAATGTATGTCCAAGGGTTTGGACGATAGAGACATTTTAATTTTTCGAGATTATTCGAAAGTCAATTCTTAAAAGGCAAATATCTCCCGATCTGTAGGAATCTGAGAGACAAAACTTATGTCACTTAGAGGGAACGTATATGTCAACGTCATGTCAGAATCTCATCAATGTGTGTCCAAGGGTTTGGACGATAGAGACATTTTAATTTTTCGAGATTATTCGAAAGTCAATCTTTAAAGACAAATATCTCCCGATCTGTTGGCATCTGCGAGACAAAACTTATGTCACTTTGAGGGAACGTATATGTCAACTTCATGTCAGAATCTCGTCAATGTATGTCCAAGGGTTTGGACGATAGAGACATTTAAATTTTTCGAGATTATTCGAAAGTCAATTTTTAAAAGGCAAATATCTCCCGATCTGTAGGCATCTGAGAGATAAATCTTATGTCACTTTGAGGGAACGTATATGTCAACTTCATGTCAGAATCTCATCAATGTATGTCCAAGTGTTTGGACGATAGAGACATTTTAATTTTTCGAGATTATTCGAAAGTCAATTCTTAAAAGGCAAATATCTCCCGATCTGTAGGAATCTGAGAGACAAAACTTATGTCACTTTGAGGGAACGTATATGTCAACTTCCTGTCAGAGTCACGTCAATGTATGTCCAAGGGTTTGAAGGATAGAGACATTTTAATTTTTCGAGATTATTCGAAAGACAATTTTTGAAAAGGCAAATATCTCGCGATCTGTAGGAATCTGAGTGACAAAACTTATGTCACTTTGAGGGAATGTATAAGTCAACCTCATGTCAGAATCTCGTCAATGTATGTCCAAGGGTTTGGACGATAGAAACATTTTAATTTTTCGAGATTATTCGAAAGTCAATTTTTAAAAGGCAAATATCTCCCGATCTGTAGGAATCTGAAAGACAAAACTTATGTCACTTTGAGGGAACGTATATGTCAACTTCATGTCAGAATCTCATCAATGTATGTCAAAGGGTTTGGACGATAGAAACATTTTAATTTTTCGAGATTATTCGAAAGTCAATTATTAAAAGGCAAATATCTCCCGATCTGTAGGCATCTGAGAGACAAAATTTATGCCACTTTGAGGGAACGTATATGTCAACTTCATGTCAGAATCTCGTCAATGTATGTCCAAGGGTTTGGACGATAGAGACATTTAACTTTTTCGAGATTATTCGAAAGTCAATTTTTAAAGACAAATATCTCCCGATCTGTTGGCATCTGAGAGACAAAACTTATGTCACTTTGAGGGAACGTATATGTCAACTTCATGTCAGAATCTCGTCAATGTATGTCCAAGGGTTTGGACGATAGAGACATTTAAATTTTTCGAGATTATTCGAAAGTCAATTCCTAAAAGGCAAATATCTCCCGATCTGTGGGCATCTGAGAGACAAAACTTATGTCACTTTGAGGGAACGTATATGTCAAAATCCTGTCAGAATCACGTCAATGTATGTCCAAGGGTTTGGAGGATAGAGACATTTTAACTTTTCGAGATTATTCGAAAGTCAATTTTTGAAAAGGCAAATATCTCCCGATCTGTAGGAATCTGAGAGACAAAACTTATGTCACTTTGAGGGAACGCATATGTCAAGTTCATGTCAGAATCTCGTCAATGTATGTCCAAGGGTTTGGACGATAGAGACATTTTAATTTTTCGAGATTATTCGAAAGTCAATTATTAAAAGGCAAATATCTCCCGATCTGTAGGCATCTGAGAGACAAAACTTATGTCACTTTGAGGGAAAGTATATGTCAACTTGCTGTCAGAGTCACGTCAATGTATGTCCAAGGGTTTGGACGATAGAGACATTTTAATTTTTCGAGATTATTCGAAAGTAAATTTTTGATAAAGCAAATATCTCCCGATCTGTAGGAATCTGAGAGACAAACCTTATGTCACATTGAGGGAACGTATATGTCAACTTCATGTCAGAGTCACGTCAATGTATGTGCAAGGGTTTGGAGGATAGAGACATCTTAATTTTTCGAGATTATTCGAAAATCAATTTTTTGAAGGCAAATATCTCCCGATCTGTAGGAATCTGAGAGACAAAACTTATGTCACTTTGAGGGAACGTATATGTAAACTTCCTGTCAGAGTCACGTCAATGTATGTCCAAGGGTTTGGAGGATAGAGACATTTTAATTTTTCGAGATTATTCGAAAGTCAATTATTAAAAGGCAAATATCTCCCGATCTGTAGGCATCTGAGAGACAAAACTTATGTCGCTTTGAGGGAACGTATATGTCAACCTCATGTCAGAATTTCGTCAATGTATGTCAAAGGGGTTGGACGATAGAGACATTTTAATTTTTCGAGATTATTCGAAAGTCAATTCTTAAAAGGCAAATATCTCCCGATCTGTAGGAATCTGAGAGACAAAACTTATGTCACTTTGAGGGAACGTATATGTCAACGTCATGTCAGAATCTCGTCAATGTATGTCCAAGGGTTTGGACGATAGAGACATTTTAATTTTTCGAGATTATTCGATAGTCAATTATTAAAAGGCAAATATCTCCCGATCTGTAGGCATCTGAGAGACAAAACTTATGTCGCTTTGAGGGAACGTATATGTCAACCTCATGTCAGAATCTCGTCAATGTATGTCCAAGGGTTTGGACGATAGAGACATTTGAATCTTTCGACATTATTCGAAAGTCAATTTTAAAAGGCAAATATCTCCCGATCTGTAGGAATGTGAGAGACAAAACTTATGTCACTTTGAGGGAACGTATATGTCAACGTCATGTCAGAATCTCGTCAATGTATGTCCAAGGGTTTGGACGATAGAGACATTTTAATTCTTCGAGATTATTCGAAAGTCAATTCTTAAAAGGCAAATATCTCCCGATCTGTAGGCATCTGAGAGACAAAACTTATGTCACTTTGAGGGAACGTATATGTCAACATCCTGTCAGAATCACGTCAATTTATGTCCAAGGGTTTGGAGGATAGAGACATTTTAATTTTTCGAGATTATTCGAAAGTCAATTTTTGAAAAGGCAAATATCTCCCGATCTGTAGGAATCTGAGAGACAAACCTTACGTCACTTTGAGGGAACGCATATGTCAAGTTCATGTCAGAATCTCGTCAATCTATGTCCAAGGGTTTGGACGATAGAGACATTTTAATTTTTCGAGATTATTCGAAATTCAATTATTAAAAGGCAAATATCTCCCGATCTGTAGGCATCTGAGAGACAAAACTTATGTCACTTTGAGGGAACGTATATGTCAACCTCATGTCAGAATCTCGTCAATGTATGTCCAAGGGTTTGGACGATAGAGACATTTTAATTTTTCGAGATTATTCAAAAAACAATTTTTAAAAAGCAAATATCTCCCGATCTGTAGGCATCTGAGAGACAAAACGTATGTCACTTTGAGGGAACGTATATGTGAACTTCATGTCAGAATCTCGTCAATGTATGTCCAAAGGTTTGGACGATAGAGACATTTTAATTTTTCGAGATAATTCGAAAGTCAATTATTAAAAGGCAAATATCTCCCGATCTGTAGGAATCTGAGAGACAAAACTTATGTCACTTTGAGGGAACGTATATGTCAACGTCATGTCAGAATCTCATCAATGTGTGTCCAAGGGTTTGGACGATAGAGACATTTTAATTTTTCGAGATTATTCGAAAGTCAATTTTAAAGACAAATATCTCCCGATCTGTTGGCATCTGCGAGACAAAACTTATGTCACTTTGAGGGAACGTATATGTCAACTTCATGTCAGAATCTCGTCAATGTATGTCCAAGGGTTTGGACGATAGAGACATTTAAATTTTTCGAGATTATTCGAAAGTCAATTTTTAAAAGGCAAATATCTCCCGATCTGTAGGCATCTGAGAGATAAATCTTATGTCACTTTGAGGGAACGTATATGTCAACTTCATGTCAAAATCTCATCAATGTATGTCCAAGTGTTTGGACGATAGAGACATTTTAATTTTTCGAAATTATTCGAAAGTCAATTCTTAAAAGGCAAATATCTCCCGATCTGTAGGAATCTGAGAGACAAAACTTATGTCACTTTGAGGGAACGTATATGTCAACTTCCTGTCAAAGTCACGTCAATGTATGTCCAAGGGTTTGAAGGATAGAGACATTTTAATTTTTCGAGATTATTCGAAAGTCAATTTTTGAAAAGGCAAATATCTCCCGATCTGTAGGAATCTGAGAGACGAACCTTACGTCACTTTGAGGGAACGCATATGTCAAGTTCATGTCAGAATCTCGTCAATCTATGTCCAAGGGTTTGGACGATAGAGACATTTTAATTTTTCGAGATTATTCGAAATTCAATTATTAAAAGGCAAATATCTCCCGATCTGTAGGCATCTGAGAGACAAAACTTATGTCACTTTGAGGGAACGTATATGTCAACCTCATGTCAGAATCTCGTCAATGTATGTCCAAGGGTTTGGACGATAGAGACATTTTAATTTTTCGAGATTATTCAAAAAACAATTTTTAAAAAGCAAATATCTCCCGATCTGTAGGCATCTGAGAGACAAAACGTATGTCACTTTGAGGGAACGTATATGTGAACTTCATGTCAGAATCTCGTCAATGTATGTCCAAAGGTTTGGACGATAGAGACATTTAAATTTTTCGAGATAATTCGAAAGTCAATTATTAAAAGGCAAATATCTCCCGATCTGTAGGAGTCTGAGAGACAAAACTTATGTCACTTTGAGGGAACGTATATGTCAACGTCATGTCAGAATCTCGTCAATGTATGTCCAGGGTTTGGAGGATAGAGACATTTTAATTTTTCGAGATTATTCAAAAAACAATTTTTAAAAAGCAAATATCTCCCGATCTGTAGGCATCTGAGAGACAAAACGTATGTCACTTTGAGGGAACGTATATGTGAACTTCATGTCAGAATCTCGTCAATGTATGTCCAAAGGTTTGGACGATAGAGACATTTAAATTTTTCGAGATAATTCGAAAGTCAATTATTAAAAGGCAAATATCTCCCGATCTGTAGGAGTCTGAGAGACAAAACTTATGTCACTTTGAGGGAACGTATATGTCAACGTCATGTCAGAATCTCATCAATGTGTGTCCAAGGGTTTGGACGATAGAGACATTTTAATTTTTCGAGATTATTCGAAAGTCAATCTTTAAAGACAAATATCTCCCGATCTGTTGGCATCTGCGAGACAAAACTTATGTCACTTTGAGGGAACGTATATGTCAACTTCATGTTAGAATCTCGTCAATGTATGTCCAAGGGTTTGGACGATAGAGACATTTAAATTTTTCGAGATTATTCGAAAGTCAATTTTTAAAAGGCAAATATCTCCCGATCTGTAGGCATCTGAGAGATAAATCTTATGTCACTTTGAGGGAACGTATATGTCAACTTCATGTCAGAATCTCATCAATGTATGTCCAAGTGTTTGGATGATAGAGACATTTTAATTTTTCGAGATTATTCGAAAGTCAATTCTTAAAAGGCAAATATCTCCCGATCTGTAGGAATCTGAGAGACAAAACTTATGTCACTTTGAGGGAACGTATATGTCAACTTCCTGTCAGAGTCACGTCAATGTATGTCCAAGGGTTTGAAGGATAGAGACATTTTAATTTTTCGAGATTATTCGAAAGACAATTTTTGAAAAGGCAAATATCTCGCGATCTGTAGTAATCTGAGTGACAAAACTTATGTCACTTTGAGGGAATGTATAAGTCAACCTCATGTCAGAATCTCGTCAATGTATGTCCAAGGGTTTGGACGATAGAAACATTTTAATTTTTCGAGATTATTCGAAAGTCAATTTTTAAAAGGCAAATATCTCCCGATCTGTAGGAATCTGAAAGACAAAACTTATGTCACTTTGAGGGAACGTATATGTCAACTTCATGTCAGAATCTCATCAATGTATGTCCAAGGGTTTGGACGATAGAAACATTTTAATTTTTCGAGATTATTCGAAAGTCAATTATTAAAAGGCAAATATCTCCCGATCTGTAGGCATCTGAGAGACAAAATTTATGCCACTTTGAGGGAACGTATATGTCAACTTCATGTCAGAATCTCGTCAATGTATGTCCAAGGGTTTGGACGATAGAGACATTTAACTTTTTCGAGATTATTCGAAAGTCAATTTTTAAAGACAAATATCTCCCGATCTGTTGGCATCTGAGAGACAAAACTTATGTCACTTTGAGGGAACGTATATGTCAACTTCATGTCAGAATCTCGTCAATGTATGTCCAAGGGTTTGGACGATAGAAACATTTTAATTTTTCGAGATTATTCGAAAGTCAATTATTAAAAGGCAAATATCTCCCGATCTGTAGGCATCTGAGAGACAAAGTTTATGCCACTTTGAGGGAACGTATATGTCAACTTCCTGTCAGAATCACGTCAATGTATGTCCAAGGGTTTGGAGGATAGAGACATTTTAATTTTTCGAGATTATTCGAAAGTCAATTTTTGAAAAGGCAAATATCTCCCGATCTGTAGGAATCTGAGAGACAAAACTTATGTCACTTTGAGGGAACGCATATGTCAAGTTCATGTCAGAATCTCGTCAATGTATGTCCAAGGGTTTGGACGATAGAGACATTTTAATTTTTCCAGATTATTCGAAAGTCAATTATTAAAAGGCAAATATCTCCCGATCTGTAGGCATCTGAAAGACAAAACTTATGTCACTTTGAGGGAAAGTATATGTCAACTTGCTGTCAGAGTCACGTCAATGTATGTCCAAGGGTTTGGACGATAGAGACATTTTAATTTTTCGAGATTATTCGAAAGTAAATTTTTGATAAAGCAAATATCTCCAGATCTGTAGGAATCTGAGAGACAAACCTTATGTCACATTGAGGGAACGTATATGTCAACTTCATGTCAGAGTCACGTCAATGTATGTGCAAGGGTTTGGAAGATAGAGACATCTTAATTTTTCGAGATTATTCGAAAATCAATTTTTTGAAGGCAAATATCTCCCGATCTGTAGGAATCTGAGAGACAAAACTTATGTCACTTTGAGGGAACGTATATGTAAACTTCCTGTCGGCGTCACGTGAATGTATGTCCAAGGGTTTGGAGGATAGAGACATTTTAATTTTTCGAGATTATTCGAAAGTCAATTATTAAAAGGCAAATATCTCCCGATCTGTAGGCATCTGAGAGACAAAACTTATGTCGCTTTGAGGGAACGTATATGTCAACTTCATGTCAGAATCTCGTCAATGTATGTCCAAGGGTTTGGACGATAGAGACATTTAAATTTTTCAAGATTATTCGAAAGTCAATTATTAAAAGGCAAATATCTCCCGATCTGTAGGCATCTGAGAGACAAAACTTATGTCGCTTTGAGGGAACGTATATGTCAACCTCATGTCAGAATCTCGTCAATGTATGTCCAAGGGTTTGGACGATAGAGACATTTGAATCTTTCGAGATTATTCGAAAGTCAGTTTTAAAAGGCAAATATCTCCCGATCTGTAGGAATCTGAGAGACAAAACGTATGTCACTTTGAGGGAACGTATATGTCAACGTCATGTCAAAATCTCGTCAATGTATGTCCAAGGGTTTGGACGATAGAGACATTTTAATTTTTCGAGATTATTCGAAAGTCAATTTTTGAAAAGGCAAATATCTCCCGATCTGTAGGCATCTGAGAGACAAAACGTATGTCACTTTGAGGGAAGGTATATGTCAACTTCATGTCAGAATCTCGTCAATGTATGTCCAAGGGTTTGGACGATAGAGACATTTTAATTTTTCGAGATTATTCGAAAGTCAATTTTTGAAAAGGCAAATATCTCCCGATCTGTAGGAATCTGAGAGACAAAACTTACGTCACTTTGAGGGAACGCATATGTCAAGTTCATGTCAGAATCTCGTCAATCTATGTCCAAGGGTTTGGACGATAGAGACATTTTAATTTTTCGAGATTATTCGAAATTCAATTATTAAAAGGCAAATATCTCCCGATCTGTAGGCATCTGAGAGACAAAACTTATGTCACTTTGAGGGAACGTATATGTCAACCTCATGTCAGAATCTCGTCAATGTATGTCCAAGGGTTTGGACGATAGAGACATTTTAATTTTTCGAGATTATTCAAAAGTCAATTTTTAAAAAGCAAATATCTCCCGATCTGTAGGCATCTGAGAGACAAAACTTATGTCGCTTTGAGGGAACGTATATGTCAACCTCATGTCAGAATCTCGTCAATGTATGTCCAAGGGTTTGGACGATAGAGACATTTTAATTTTTCGAGATTATTCGAAAGTCAATTCTTAAAAGGCAAATATCTCCCGATCTGTTGGAATCTGAGAGACAAAACGTATGTCACTTTGAGGGAACGTATATGTCAACGTCATGTCAGAATCTCATCAATGTATGTCCAAGGGTTTGGACGATAGAGACATTTTAATTTTTCGAGATTATTCGAAAGTCAATCTTTAAAGACAAATATCTCCCGATCTGTTGGCATCTGCGAGACAAAACTTATGTCACTTTGAGGGAACGTATATGTCAACGTCATGTCAGAATCTCGTCAATGTATGTCCAAGGGTTTGGACGATAGAGACATTTTAATTTTTCGAGATTATTCGAAAGTCAATTCTTAAAAGGCAAATATCTCCCGATCTGTAGGAATCTGAGAGACAAAACTTAAATCACTTTGAGGGTACGTATATGTCAACTTCCTGTCAGAGACACGTCAATGTATGTCCAAGGGTTTGAAGGATAGAGACATTTTAATTTTTCGAGATTATTCGAAAGTCAATTTTTGAAAAGGCAAATATCTCGCGATCTGTAGGAATCTGAGTGACAAAACTTATGTCACTTTGAGGGAATGTATAAGTCAACCTCATGTCAGAATCTCGTCAATGTATGTCCAAGGGTTTGGACGATAGAAACATTTTAATTTTTCGAGATTATTCGAAAGTCAATTTTTAAAAGGCAAATATCTCCCGATCTGTAGGAATCTGAAAGACAAAACTTATGTCACTTTGAGGGAACGTATATGTCAACTTCATGTCAGAATCTCATCAATGTATGTCCAAGGGTTTGGACGATAGAAACATTTTAATTTTTCGAGATTATTCGAAAGTCAATTATTAAAAGGCAAATATATCCCGATCTGTAGGCATCTGAGAGACAAAATTTATGCCACTTTGAGGGAACGTATATGTCAACTTCATGTCAGAATCTCGTCAATGTATGTCCAAGGGTTTGGACGATAGAGACATTTAACTTTTTCGAGATTATTCGAAAGTCAATTTTTAAAGACAAATATCTCCCGATATGTTGGCATCTGAGAGACAAAACTTATGTCACTTTGAGGGAACGTATATGTCAACTTCATGTCAGAATCTCGTCTATGTATGTCCAAGGGTTTGGACGATAGAGACATTTAAATTTTTCGAGATTATTCGAAAGTCAATTCTTAAAAGGCAAATATCTCCCGATCTGTGGGCATCTGAGAGACAAAACTTATGTCACTTTGAGGGAACGTATATGTCAAATTCCTGTCAGAATCACGTCAATGTATGTCCAAGGGTTTGGAGGATAGAGACATTTTAACTTTTCGAGATTATTCGAAAGTCAATTTTTGAAAAGGCAAATATCTCCCGATCTGTAGGAATCTGAGAAAAAAAACTTATGTCACTTTGAGGGAACGCATATGTCAAGTTCATGTCAGAATCTCGTCAATGTATGTCCAAGGGTTTGGACGATAGAGACATTTTAATTTTTCGAGATTATTCGAAAGTCAATTATTAAAAGGCAAATATCTCCCGATCTGTAGGCATCTGAGAGACAAAACTTATGTCACTTTGAGGGAAAGTATATGTCAACTTGCTGTCAGAGTCACGTCAATGTATGTCCAAGGGTTTGGACGATAGAGACATTTAAATTTTTCGAGATTATTTGAAAGTAAATTTTTGATAAAGCAAATATCTCCCGATCTGTAGGAATCTGAGAGACAAACCTTATGTCACATTGAGGGAACGTATATGTCAACTTCATGTCAGAGTCACGTCAATGTATGTGCAAGGGTTTGGAGGATAGAGACATCTTAATTTTTCGAGATTATTCGAAAATCAATTTTTTGAAGGCAAATATCTCCCGATCTGTAGGAATCTGAGAGACAAAACTTATGTCACTTTGAGGGAACGTATATGTAAACTTCCTGTCAGAGTCACGTCAATGTATGTCCAAGGGTTTGGAGGATAGAGACATTTAAATTTTTCGAGATTATTCGAAAGTCAATTATTAAAAGGCAAATATCTCCCGATCTGTAGGCATCTGAGAGACAAAACGTATGTCGCTTTGAGGGAACGTATATGTCAACCTCATGTCAGAATTTCGTCAATGTATGTCAAAGGGGTTGGACGATAGAGACATTTTAATTTTTCGAGATTATTCGAAAGTCAATTATTAAAAGGCAAATATCTCCCGATCTGTAGGAATCTGAGAGACAAAACTTATGTCGCTTTGAGGGAACGTATATGTCAACGTCATGTCAGAATCTCGTCAATGTATGTCCAAGGGTTTGGACGATAGAGACATTTTAATTTTTCGAGATTATTCGAAAGTCAATTATTAAAAGGCAAATATCTCCCGATCTGTAGGCATCTGAGAGACAAAACTTATGTCGCTTTGAGGGAACGTATATGTCAACCTCATGTCAGAATCTCGTCAATGTATGTCCAAGGGTTTGGACGATAGAGACATTTGAATCTTTCGAGATTATTCGAAAGTCAATTTTAAAAGGCAAATATCTCCCGATCTGTATGAATGTGAGAGACAAAACTTATGTTACTTTGAGGGAACGTATATGTCAACGTCATGTCAGAATTTCGTCAATGTATGTCCAAGGGTTTGGACGATAGAGACATTTTAATTCTTCGAGATTATTCGAAAGTCAATTCTTAAAAGGCAAATATCTCCCGATCTGTAAGCATCTGAGAGACAAAACTTATGTCACTTTGAGGGAACGTATATGTCAACCTCATGTCAGAATCTCGTCAATGTATGTCCAAGGGTTTGGACGATAGAGACATTTTAATTTTTCGAGATTATTCAAAAGTCAATATTTAAAAGCAAATATCTCCCGATCTGTAAGCATCTGAGAGACAAAACGTATGTCACTTTGAGGGAAGGTATATGTCAACTTCATGTCAGAATCTCGTCAATGTATGTCCAAGGGTTTGGACGATAGAGACATTTTAATTTTTCGAGATTATTCGAAAGTCAATTCTTAAAAGGCAAATATCTCCCGATCTGTAGGAATCTGAGAGACAAAACTTATGTCACTTTGAGGGAACGTATATGTCAACGTCATGTCAGAATCTCATCAATGTGTGTCCAAGGGTTTGGACGATAGAGACATTTTAATTTTTCGAGATTATTCGAAAGTCAATCTTTAAAGACAAATATCTCCCGATCTGTTGGCATCTGCGAGACAAAACTTATGTCACTTTGAGGGAACGTATATGTCAACTTCATGTCAGAATCTCGTCAATGTATGTCCAAGGGTTTGGACGATAGAGACATTTAAATTTTTCGAGATTATTCGAAAGTCAATTTTTAAAAGGCAAATATCTCCCGATCTGTAGGCATCTGAGAGATAAATCTTATGTCACTTTGAGGGAACGTATATGTCAACTTCATGTCAGAATCTCATCAATGTATGTCCAAGTGTTTGGACGATAGAGACATTTTAATTTTTCGAGATTATTCGAAAGTCAATTCTTAAAAGGCAAATATCTCCCGATCTGTAGGAATCTGAGAGACAAAACTTATGTCACTTTGAGGGAACGTATATGTCAACTTCCTGTCAGAGTCACGTCAATGTATGTCCAAGGGTTTGAAGGATAGAGACATTTTAATTTTTCGAGATTATTCGAAAGACAATTTTTGAAAAGGCAAATATCTCGCGATCTGTAGGAATCTGAGTGACAAAACTTATGTCACTTTGAGGGAATGTATAAGTCAACCTCATGTCAGAATCTCGTCAATGTATGTCCAAGGGTTTGGACGATAGAAACATTTTAATTTTTCGAGATTATTCGAAAGTCAATTATTAAAAGGCAAATATCTCCCGATCTGTAGGCATCTGAGAGACAAAATTTATGCCACTTTGAGGGAACGTATATGTCAACTTCATGTCAGAATCTCGTCAATGTATGTCCAAGGGTTTGGACGATAGAGACATTTAACTTTTTCGAGATTATTCGAAAGTCAATTTTTAAAGACAAATATCTCCCGATCTGTTGGCATCTGAGAGACAAAACTTATGTCACTTTGAGGGAACGTATATGTCAACTTCATGTCAGAATCTCGTCAATGTATGTCCAAGGGTTTGGACGATAGAGACATTTAAATTTTTCGAGATTATTCGAAAGTCAATTCCTAAAAGGCAAATATCTCCCGATCTGTGGGCATCTGAGAGACAAAACTTATGTCACTTTGAGGGAACGTATATGTCAAATTCCTGTCAGAATCACGTCAATGTATGTCCAAGGGTTTGGAGGATAGAGACATTTTAACTTTTCGAGATTATTCGAAAGTCAATTTTTGAAAAGGCAAATATCTCCCGATCTGTAGGAATCTGAGAGACAAAACTTATGTCACTTTGAGGGAACGCATATGTCAAGTTCATGTCAGAATCTCGTCAATGTATGTCCAAGGGTTTGGACGATAGAGACATTTTAATTTTTCGAGATTATTCGAAAGTCAATTATTAAAAGGCAAATATCTCCCAATCTGTAGGCATCTGAGAGACAAAACTTATGTCACTTTGAGGGAAAGTATATGTCAACTTGCTGTCAGAGTCACGTCAATGTATGTCCAAGGGTTTGGACGATAGAGACATTTTAATTTTTCGAGATTATTCGAAAGTAAATTTTTGATAAAGCAAATATCTCCCGATCTGTAGGAATCTGAGAGACAAACCTTATGTCACATTGAGGGAACGTATATGTCAACTTCATGTCAGAGTCACGTCAATGTATGTGCAAGGGTTTGGAGGATAGAGACATCTTAATTTTTCGAGATTATTCGAAAATCAATTTTTTGAAGGCAAATATCTCCCGATCTGTAGGAATCTGAGAGACAAAACTTATGTCACTTTGAGGGAACGTATATGTAAACTTCCTGTCAGAGTCACGTCAATGTATGTCCAAGGGTTTGGAGGATAGAGACATTTTAATTTTTCGAGATTATTCGAAAGTCAATTATTAAAAGGCAAATATCTCCCGATCTGTAGGCATCTGAGAGACAAAACTTATGTCGCTTTGAGGGAACGTATATGTCAACCTCATGTCAGAATTTCGTCAATGTATGTCCAAGGGGTTGGACGATAGAGACATTTTAATTTTTCGAGATTATTCGAAAGTCAATTATTAAAAGGCAAATATCTCCCGATCTGTAGGCATCTGAGAGACAAAACTTATGTCGCTTTGAGGGAACGTATATGTCAACCTCATGTCAGAATCTCGTCAATGTATGTCCAAGGGTTTGGACGATAGAGACATTTGAATCTTTCGAGATTATTCGAAAGTCAATTTTAAAAGGCAAATATCTCCCGATCTGTAGGAATGTGAGAGACAAAACTTATGTCACTTTGAGGGAACGTATATGTCAACGTCATGTCAGAATCTCGTCAATGTATGTCCAAGGGTTTGGACGATAGAGACATTTTAATTCTTCGAGATTATTCGAAAGTCAATTCTTAAAAGGCAAATATCTCCCGATCTGTAGGCATCTGAGAGACAAAACTTATGTCACTTTGAGGGAACGTATATGTCAACATCCTGTCAGAATCACGTCAATTTATGTCCAAGGGTTTGGAGGATAGAGACATTTTAATTTTTCGAGATTATTCGAAAGTCAATTTTTGAAAAGGCAAATATCTCCCGATCTGTAGGAATCTGAGAGACAAACCTTACGTCACTTTGAGGGAACGCATATGTCAAGTTCATGTCAGAATCTCGTCAATCTATGTCCAAGGGTTTGGACGATAGAGACATTTTAATTTTTCGAGATTATTCGAAATTCAATTATTAAAAGGCAAATATCTCCCGATCTGTAGGCATCTGAGAGACAAAACTTATGTCACTTTGAGGGAAAGTATATGTCAACTTGCTGTCAGAGTCACGTCAATGTATGTCCAAGGGTTTGGACGATAGAGACATTTTAATTTTTCGAGATTATTCGAAAGTAAATTTTTGATAAAGCAAATATCTCCCGATCTGTAGGAATCTGAGAGACAAACCTTATGTCACATTGAGGGAACGTATATGTCAACTTCATGTCAGAGTCACGTCAATGTATGTGCAAGGGTTTGGAGGATAGAGACATCTTAATTTTTCGAGATTATTCGAAAATCAATTTTTTGAAGGCAAATATCTCCCGATCTGTAGGAATCTGAGAGACAAAACTTATGTCACTTAGAGGGAACGTATATGTAAACTTCCTGTCAGAGTCACGTCAATGTATGTCCAAGGGTTTGGAGGATAGAGACATTTTAATTTTTCGAGATTATTCGAAAGTCAATTATTAAAAGGCAAATATCTCCCGATCTGTAGGCATCTGAGAGACAAAACTTATGTCGCTTTGAGGGAACGTATATGTCAACCTCATGTCAGAATTTCGTCAATGTATGTCCAAGGGGTTGGACGATAGAGACATTTTAATTTTTCAAGATTATTCGAAAGTCAATTATTAAAAGGCAAATATCTCCCGATCTGTAGGCATCTGAGAGACAAAACTTATGTCGCTTTGAGGGAACGTATATGTCAACCTCATGTCAGAATCTCGTCAATGTATGTCCAAGGGTTTGGACGATAGAGACATTTGAATCTTTCGAGATTATTCGAAAGTCAATTTTAAAAGGCAAATATCTCCCGATCTGTAGGAATGTGAGAGACAAAACTTATGTCACTTTGAGGGAACGTATATGTCAACGTCATGTCAGAATCTCGTCAATGTATGTCCAAGGGTTTGGACGATAGAGACATTTTAATTCTTCGAGATTATTCGAAAGTCAATTCTTAAAAGGCAAATATCTCCCGATCTGTAGGCATCTGAGAGACAAAACTTATGTCACTTTGAGGGAACGTATATGTCAACATCCTGTCAGAATCACGTCAATTTATGTCCAAGGGTTTGGAGGATAGAGACATTTTAATTTTTCGAGATTATTCGAAAGTCAATTTTTGAAAAGGCAAATATCTCCCGATCTGTAGGAATCTGAGAGACAAACCTTACGTCACTTTGAGGGAACGCATATGTCAAGTTCATGTCAAAATCTCGTCAATCTATGTCCAAGGGTTTGGACGATAGAGACATTTTAATTTTTCGAGATTATTCGAAATTCAATTATTAAAAGGCAAATATCTCCCGATCTGTAGGCATCTGAGAGACAAAACTTATGTCACTTTGAGGGAACGTATATGTCAACCTCATGTCAGAATCTCGTCAATGTATGTCCAAGGGTTTGGACGATAGAGACATTTTAATTTTTCGAGATTATTCAAAAAACAATTTTTAAAAAGCAAATATCTCCCGATCTGTAGGCATCTGAGAGACAAAACGTATGTCACTTTGAGGGAACGTATATGTGAACTTCATGTCAGAATCTCGTCAATGTATGTCCAAAGGTTTGGACGATAGAGACATTTTAATTTTTCGAGATAATTCGAAAGTCAATTATTAAAAGGCAAATATCTCCCGATCTGTAGGAATCTGAGAGACAAAACTTATGTCACTTTGAGGGAACGTATATGTCAACGTCATGTCAGAATCTCATCAATGTGTGTCCAAGGGTTTGGACGATAGAGACATTTTAATTTTTCGAGATTATTCGAAAGTCAATCTTTAAAGACAAATATCTCCCGATCTGTTGGCATCTGCGAGACAAAACTTATGTCACTTTGAGGGAACGTATGTGTCAACTTCATGTCAGAATCTCGTCAATGTATGTCCAAGGGTTTGGACGATAGAGACATTTAAATTTTTCGAGATTATTCGAAAGTCAATTTTTAAAAGGCAAATATCTCCCGATCTGTAGGCATCTGAGAGATAAATCTTATGTCACTTTGAGGGAACGTATATGTCAACTTCATGTCAGAATCTCATCAATGTATGTCCAAGTGTTTGGACGATAGAGACATTTTAATTTTTCGAGATTATTCGAAAGTCAATTCTTAAAAGGCAAATATCTCCCGATCTGTAGGAATCTGAGAGACAAAACTTATGTCACTTTGAGGGAACGTATATGTCAACTTCCTGTCAGAGTCACGTCAATGTATGTCCAAGGGTTTGAAGGATAGAGACATTTTAATTTTTCGAGATTATTCGAAAGACAATTTTTGAAAAGGCAAATATCTCGCGATCTGTAGTAATCTGAGTGACAAAACTTATGTCACTTTGAGGGAATGTATAAGTCAACCTCATGTCAGAATCTCGTCAATGTATGTCCAAGGGTTTGGACGATAGAAACATTTTAATTTTTTGAGATTATTCGAAAGTCAATTTTTAAAAGGCAAATATCTCCCGATCTGTAGGAATCTGAAAGACAAAACTTATGTCACTTTGAGGGAACGTATATGTCAAATTCCTGTCAGAATCACGTCAATGTATGTCCAAGGGTTTGGAGGATAGAGACATTTTAACTTTTCGAGATTATTCGAAAGTCAATTTTTGAAAAGGCAAATATCTCCCGATCTGTAGGAATCTGAGAGACAAAACTTATGCCACTTTGAGGGAACGCATATGTCAAGTTCATGTCAGAATCTCGTCAATGTATGTCCAAGGGTTTGGACGATAGAGACATTTTAATTTTTCGAGATTATTCGAAAGTCAATTATTAAAAGGCAAATATCTCCCGATCTGTAGGCATCTGAGAGACAAAACTTATGTCACTTTGAGGGAAAGTGTATGTCAACTTGCTGTCAGAGTCACGTCAATGTATGTCCAAGGGTTTGGACGATAGAGACATTTTAATTTTTCGAGATTATTCGAAAGTAAATTTTTGATAAAGCAAATATCTCCCGATCTGTAGGAATCTGAGAGACAAACCTTATGTCACATTGAGGGAACGTATATGTCAACTTCATGTCAGAGTCACGTCAATGTATGTGCAAGGGTTTGGAGGATAGAGACATCTTAATTTTTCGAGATTATTCGAAAATCAATTTTTTGAAGGCAAATATCTCCCGATCTGTAGGAATCTGAGAGACAAAACTTATGTCACTTTGAGGGAACGTATATGTAAACTTCCTGTCAGAGTCACGTCAATGTATGTCCAAGGGTTTGGAGGATAGAGACATTTTAATTTTTCGAGATTATTCGAAAGTCAATTATTAAAAGGCAAATATCTCCCGATCTGTAGGCATCTGAGAGACAAAACTTATGTCGCTTTGAGGGAACGTATATGTCAACCTCATGTCAGAATCTCGTCAATGTATGTCCAAGGGTTTGGACGGTAGAGACATTTTAATTTTTCGAGATTATTCGAAAGTCAATTATTAAAAGGCAAATATCTCCCGATCTGTAGGCATCTGAGAGACAAAACTTATGTCGCTTTGAGGGAACGTATATGTCAACCTCATGTCAGAATCTCGTCAATGTATGTCCAAGGGTTTGGACGATAGAGACATTTGAATCTTTCGAGATTATTCGAAAGTCAATTTTAAAAGGCAAATATCTCCCGATCTGTAGGAATCTGAGAGACAAAACTTATGTCACTTTGAGGGAACGTATATGTCAACGTCATGTCAGAATCTCGTCAATGTATGTCCAAGGGTTTGGACGATAGAGACATTTTAATTCTTCGAGATTATTCGAAAGTCAATTCTTAAAAGGCAAATATCTCCCGATCTGTAGGCATCTGAGAGACAAAACTTATGTCACTTTGAGGGAACGTATATGTCAACATCCTGTCAGAATCACGTCAATTTATGTCCAAGGGTTTGGAGGATAGAGACATTTTAATTTTTCGAGATTATTCGAAAGTCAATTTTTGAAAAGGCAAATATCTCCCGATCTGTAGGAATCTGAGAGACAAACCTTACGTCACTTTGAGGGAACGCATATGTCAAGTTCATGTCAGAATCTCGTCAATCTATGTCCAAGGGTTTGGACGATAGAGACATTTTAATTTTTCGAGATTATTCGAAATTCAATTATTAAAAGGCAAATATCTCCCGATCTGTAGGCATCTGAGAGACAAAACTTATGTCACTTTGAGGGAACGTATATGTCAACCTCATGTCAGAATCTCGTCAATGTATGTCCAAGGGTTTGGACGATAGAGACATTTTAATTTTTCGAGATTATTCAAAAAACAATTTTTAAAAAGCAAATATCTCCCGATCTGTAGGCATCTGAGAGACAAAACGTATGTCACTTTGAGGGAACGTATATGTGAACTTCATGTCAGAATCTCGTCAATGTATGTCCAAAGGTTTGGACGATAGAGACATTTTAATTTTTCGAGATAATTCGAAAGTCAATTATTAAAAGGCAAATATCTCCCGATCTGTAGGAATCTGAGAGACAAAACTTATGTCACTTTGAGGGAACGTATATGTCAACGTCATGTCAGAATCTCATCAATGTATGTCCAAGGGTTTGGACGATAGAGACATTATAATTTTTCGAGATTATTCGAAAGTCAATTTTTAAAGACAAATATCTCCCGATCTGTTGGCATCTGCGAGACAAAACTTATGTCACTTTGAGGGAACGTATATGTCAACTTCATGTCAGAATCTCGTCAATGTATGTCCAAGGGTTTGGACGATAGAGACATTTAAATTTTTCGAGATTATTCGAAAGTCAATTTTTAAAAGGCAAATATCTCCCGATCTGTAGGCATCTGAGAGATAAATCTTATGTCACTTTGAGGGAACGTAAATGTCAACTTCATGTCAGAATCTCATCAATGTATGTCCAAGTGTTTGGACGATAGAGACATTTTAATTTTTCGAGATTATTCGAAAGTCAATTCTTAAAAGGCAAATATCTCCCGATCTGTAGGCATGTGAGAGACAAAACTTATGTCACTTTGAGGGAACGTATATGTCAACTTCCTGTCAGAGTCACGTCAATTTATGTCCAAGGGTTTGGAGGATAGAGACATTTTAATTTTTCGAGATTATTCGAAAGTCAATTTTTGAAAAGGCAAATATCTCCCGATCTGTAGGAATCTGAGAGACAAAACTTACGTCACTTTGAGGGAACGCATATGTCAAGTTCATGTCAGAATCTCGTCAATCTATGTCCAAGGGTTTGGACGATAGAGACATTTGAATTTTTCGAGATTATTCGAAATTCAATTATTAAAAGGCAAATATCTCCCGATCTGTAGGCATCTGAGAGACAAAACTTATGTCACTTTGAGGGAACGTATATGTCAACCTCATGTCAGAATCTCGTCAATGTATGTCCAAGGGTTTGGACGATAGAGACATTTTAATTTTTCGAGATTATTCAAAAGTCAATTTTTAAAAAGCAAATATCTCCCGATCTGTAGGCATCTGAGAGACAAAATGTATGTCACTTTGAGGGAACGTATATGTCAACTTCATGTCAGAATCTCGTTAATGTATGTCCAAGGGTTTGGACGATAGAGACATTTTAATTTTTCGAGATTATTCGAAAGTCAATTATTAAAAGGCAAATATCTCCCGATCTGTAGGAATCTGAGAGACAAAACTTATGTCACTTTGAGGGAACGTATATGTCAACGTCATGTCAGAATCTCATCAATGTATGTCCAAGGGTTTGGACGATAGAGACATTTTAATTTTTCGAGATTATTCGAATGTCAATTTTTAAAGACAAATATCTCCCGATCTGTTGGCATCTGCGAGACAAAACTTATGTCACTTTGAGGAAACGTATATGTCAACTTCATGTCAGAATCTCGTCAATGTATGTCCAAGGGTTTGGACGATAGAGACATTTTAATTTTTCGAGATTATTCGAAAGTCAATTCTTAAAAGGCAAATATCTCCCGATCTGTAGGAATCTGAGAGACAAAACTTATGTCACTTTGAGGGAACGTATATGTCAACTTCCTGTCAGAGTCACGTCAATGTATGTCCAAGGGTTTGGAGGATAGAAACATTTTAATTTTTCGAGATTATTCGAAAGTCAATTTTTGAAAAGGCAAATATCTCGCGATCTGTAGGAATCTGAATGACAAAACTTATGTCACTTTGAGGGAATGTATAAGTCAACCTCATGTCAGAATCTCGTCAATGTATGTCCAAGGGTATGGACGATAGAAACATTTTAATTTTTCGAGATTATTCGAAAGTCAATTTTTAAAAGGCAAATATCTCCCGATCTGTAGGAATCTGAAAGACAAAACTTATGTCACTTTGAGGGAACGTATATGTCAACTTCATGTCAGAATCTCATCAATGTATGTCCAAGGGTTTGGACGATAGAAACATTTAAATTTTTCGAGATTATTCGAAAGTCAATTATTAAAAGGCAAATATCTCCCGATCTGTAGGCATCTGAGAGACAAAATTTATGCCACTTTGAGGGAACGTATATGTCAACTTCATGTCAGAATCTCGTCAATGTATGTCCAAGGGTTTGGACGATAGAGACATTTTACTTTTTCGTGATTATTCGAAAGTCAATTTTTAAAGACAAATATCTCCCGATCTGTTGGCATCTGAGAGACAAAACTTATGTCACTTTGAGGGAACGTATATGTCAACCTCATGTCAGAATCTCGTCAATGTATGTCCAAGGGTTTGGACGATAGAAACATTTAAATTTTTCGAGATTATTCGAAAGTCAATTCTTAAAAGGCAAATATCTCCCGATCTGTGGTCATCTGAGAGACAAAACTTATGTCACTTTGAGGGAACGTATATGTCAAATTCCTGTCAGAATCACGTCAATGTATGTCCAAGGGTTTGGAGGATAGAGACATTTTAATTTTTCGAGATTATTCGAAAGTCAATTTTTGAAAAGGCAAATATCTCCCGATCTGTAGGAATCTGAGAGACAAAACTTATGTCACTTTGAGGGAACGCATATGTCAAGTTCATGTCAGAATCTCGTCAATGTATGTCCAAGGGTTTGGACGATAGAGACATTTTAATTTTTCGAGATTATTCGAAAGTCAATTATTAAAAGGCAAATATCTCCCGATCTGTAGGCATCTGAGAGACAAAACTTATGTCACTTTGAGGGAAAGTATATGTCAACTTGCTGTCAGAGTCACGTCAATGTATGTCCAAGGGTTTGGACGATAGAGACATTTAAATTTTTCGAGATTATTCGAAAGTAAATTTTTGATAAAGCAAATATCTCCCGATCTGTAGGAATCTGAGAGACAAACCTTATGTCACATTGAGGGAACGTATATGTCAACTTCATGTCAGAGTCACGTCAATGTATGTGCAAGGGTTTGGAGGATAGAGACATCTAAATTTTTCGAGATTATTCGAAAATCAATTTTTTGAAGGCAAATATCTCCCGATCTGTAGGAATCTGAGAGACAAAACTTATGTCACTTTGAGGGAACGTATATGTAAACTTCCTGTCAGAGTCACGTCAATGTATGTCCAAGGGTTTGGAGGATAGAGACATTTTAATTTTTCGAGATTATTCGAAAGTCAATTATTAAAAGGCAAATATCTCCCGATCTGTAGGCATCTGAGAGACAAAACTTATGTCGCTTTGAGGGAACGTATATGTCAACCTCATGTCAGAATTTCGTCAATGTATGTCCAAGGGGTTGGACGATAGAGACATTTTAATTTTTCGAGATTATTCGAAAGTCAATTCTTAAAAGGCAAATATCTCCCGATCTGTAGGAATCTGAGAGACAAAACTTATGTCACTTTGAGGGAACGTATATGTCAACGTCATGTCAGAATCTCGTCAATGTATGTCCAAGGGTTTGGACGATAGAGACATTTTAATTTTTCGAGATTATTCGAAAGTCAATTATTAAAAGGCAAATATCTCCCGATCTGTAGGCATCTGAGAGACAAAACTTATGTCGCTTTGAGGGAACGTATATGTCAACCTCATGTCAGAATCTCGTCAATGTATGTCCAAGGGTTTGGACGATAGAGACATTTGAATCTTTCGAGATTATTCGAAAGTCAATTTTAAAAGGCAAATATCTCCCGATCTGTAGGAATCTGAGAGACAAAACTTATGTCACTTCGAGGGAACGTATATGTCAACGTCATGTCAGAATCTCGTCAATGTATGTCCAAGGGTTTGGACGATAGAGACATTTTAATTCTTCGAGATTATTCGAAAGTCAATTCTTAAAAGGCAAATATCTCCCGATCTGTAGGCATCTGAGAGACAAACCTTATGTCACTTTGAGGGAACGCATCTGTCAACTTCATGTCAGAGTCTCGTCAATGTATGTCCAAGGGTTTGGAGGATAGAGACATTTAAATTTTTCGAGATTATTCGAAAGTCAATTTTTGAAAAGGCAAATATCTCCCGATCTGTATTAATCTGAGAGACAAATCTTATGTCACTTTGAGGGAACGTATATGTCAACTTCATGTCAGAGTCACGTCAATGTATGTCGAAGGGTTTGGAGTATAGAGACATTTAAATTTTTAGAGATTATTCGAAAGTCAATTTTTAAAAGGCAAATATCTCCCGATCTGTAGGAATCTGAGAGACAAAACTTATGTCACTTTGAGGGAACGTATATGTCAACTTCATGTCAGAGTCACGTCAATGTATGTCCAAGGGTTTGGAGGATAGAGACATTTTAATTTTTCGAGATTATTCGAAAGTCAATTTCTGAATGGCAAATATCTCCCGATCTGTAGGAATCTGAGAGACAAAACTTATGTCACTTTGAGGGAACGCATATGTTAACTTCATGTCAGAGCCACGTCAATGTATGTCCAAGGGTTTGGAGGATAGAGACATTTAAATTTTTAGAGATTATTCGAAAGTCAATTTTTAAAATTCAAATATCTCCCGATCTGTAGGAATCTGAGAGACAATACTTATGTAACTTTGAGGGAACACATATGTAAACTTCATGTCAGAGTCTCGTCAATGTATGTCCAAGGGTTTGGAGGATAGAGACATTTAAATTTTTCGATATTATTCGAAAGTCAATTTTTAAAAGGCAAATATCTCCCGATCTGTAGGAATCTGAGAGACAAACCTTATGTCACTTTAAGGGAACGTATATGTCAAGTTCATGTCTCAGTCACGTCAATGTATATCCAAGGGTTTGGAGGATAGAGACATTTAAATTTCTAGAGATTATTCGAAAGTCAATTTTTAAAAGGCAAATATCTCCCGATCTGTATGAATCTGAGAGACAAAACTTATGTCACTTTGAGGGAACGTATATGTTAACGTCATGTCAGAATCTCGTCAATGTATGTCCAAGGGTTTGGACAATAGAGACATTTTAATTTTTCGAGATTATTTGAAAGTCAATTTTTAAAAGGCAAATATCTCCCGTTCTGTAGGCATAAGAGAGACAAACCTTATGTCACTTTGAGGGAACGCGTATGTGAACTTCATGTCAGAGAACGTTAATGAATGTCCAAGGTTTTATACGATAGAGACATTTTAATTTTTCGAGATTATTCGAAAGTCAATTTTTAAAAGGCAAATATCTCCCGATCTGTAGGCATAAGAGAGACAAACCTTATGTCACTTTGAGGGAACGCATCTGTCAACTTCATGTCAGAGTCTCGTCAATGTATGTCCAAGTGTTTGGAGGATAGAGGCATTTTAATTTTTCGAGATTATTCGAAAGTCAATTTATGAAAAGGCAAATATCTCCCGATCTGTATTAATCTGAGAGACAAATCTTATGTCACTTTGAGGGAACGTATATGTCAACTTCATGTCAGAGTCACGTCAATGTATGTCCAAGGGTTTGGAGTATAGAGACATTTAAATTTTTAGAGATTATTCGAAAGTCAATTTTTAAAAGGCAAATATCTGCCGATCTGTAGGAATCTGAGAGACAATACTTATGTAACTTTGAGGGAACGCATATGTAAACTTCATGTCAGAATCTCGTCAATGTATGTCCAAGGGTTTGGACGATAGAGACATTTAAATTTTTCGAGATTATTCGAAAGTCAATTTTTAAAAGGCAAATATCTCCCGATCTGTAGGCATCTGAGAGATAAATCTTATGTCACTTTGAGGGAACGTATATGTCAACTTCATGTCAGAATCTCATCAATGTATGTCCAAGTGTTTGGACGATAGAGACATTTTAATTTTTCGAGATTATTCGAAAGTCAATTCTTAAAAGGCAAATATCTCCCGATCTGTAGGCATGTGAGAGACAAAACTTATGTCACTTTGAGGGAACGTATATGTCAACTTCCTGTCAGAGTCACGTCAATTTATGTCCAAGGGTTTGGAGGATAGAGACATTTTAATTTTTCGAGATTATTCGAAAGTCAATTTTTGAAAAGGCAAATATCTCCCGATCTGTAGGAATCTGAGAGACAAAACTTACGTCACTTTGAGGGAACGCATATGTCAAGTTCATGTCAGAATCTCGTCAATCTATGTCCAAGGGTTTGGACGATAGAGACATTTGAATTTTTCGAGATTATTCGAAATTCAATTATTAAAAGGCAAATATCTCCCGATCTGTAGGCATCTGAGAGACAAAACTTATGTCACTTTGAGGGAACGTATATGTCAACCTCATGTCAGAATCTCGTCAATGTATGTCCAAGGGTTTGGACGATAGAGACATTTAAATTTTTCGAGATTATTCAAATGTCAATTTTTAAAAAGCAAATATCTCCCGATCTGTAGGCATCTGAGAGACAAAACGTATGTCACTTTGAGGGAACGTATATGTCAACTTCATGTCAGAATCTCGTCAATGTATGTCCAAGGGTTTGGACGATAGAGACATTTTAATTTTTCGAGATTATTCGAAAGTCAATTATTAAAAGGCAAATATCTCCCGATCTGTAGGAATCTGAAAGACAAAACTTATGTCCCTTTGAGGGAACGTATATGTCAACGTCATGTCAGAATCTCATCAATGTATGTCCAAGGGTTTGGACGATAGAGACATTTTAATTTTTCGAGACTATTCGAAAGTCAATTTTTAAAGACAAATATCTCCCGATCTGTTGGCATCTGCGAGACAAAACTTATGTCACTTTGAGGAAACGTATATGTCAACTTCATGTCAGAATCTCGTCAATGTATGTCCAAGGGTTTGGACGATAGAGGCATTTTAATTTTTCGAGATTATTCGAAAGTCAATTCTTAAAAGGCAAATATCTCCCGATCTGTAGGAATCTGAGAGACAAAACTTATGTCACTTTGAGGGAACGTATATGTCAACTTCCTGTCAGAGTCACGTCAATGTATGTCCAAGGGTTTGGAGAATAGAAACATTTTAATTTTTCGAGATTATTCGAAAGTCAATTTTTGAAAAGGCAAATATCTCGCGATCTGTAGGAATCTGAATGACAAAACTTATGTCACTTTGAGGGAATGTATAAGTCAACCTCATGTCAGAATCTCGTCAATGTATGTCCAAGGGTATGGACGATAGAAACATTTAAATTTTTCGAGATTATTCGAAAGTCAATTTTTAAAAGGCAAATATCTCCCGATCTGTAGGAATCTGAAAGACAAAACTTATGTCACTTTGAGGGAACGTATATGTCAACTTCATGTCAGAATCTCATCAATGTATGTCCAAGGGTTTGGACGATAGAAACATTTTAATTTTTCGAGATTATTCGAAAGTCAATTATTTAAAGGCAAATATCTCCCGATCTGTAGGCATCTGAGAGACAAAATTTATGCCACTTTGAGGGAACGTATATGTCAACTTCATGTCAGAATCTCGTCAATGTATGTCCAAGGGTTTGGACGATAGAGACATTTTACTTTTTCGTGATTATTCGAAAGTCAATTTTTAAAGACAAATATCTCCCGATCTGTTGGCATCTGAGAGACAAAACTTATGTCACTTTGAGGGAACGTATATGTCAACCTCATGTCAGAATCTCGTCAATGTATGTCCAAGGGTTTGGACGATAGAAACATTTAAATTTTTCGAGATTATTCGAAAGTCAATTCTTAAAAGGCAAATATCTCCCGATCTGTGGTCATCTGAGAGACAAAACTTATGTCACTTTGAGGGAACATATATGTCAAATTCCTGTGAGAATCACGTCAATGTATGTCCAAGGGTTTGGACGATAGAGACATTTTAATTTTCCGAGATTATTCGAAAGTCAATTTTTGAAAAGGCAAATATCTCCCGATCTGTAGGAATCTGAGAGACAAAACTTATGTCACTTTGAGGGAACGCATATGTCAAGTTCATGTCAGAATTTCGTCAATGTATGTCGAAGGGGTTGGACGATAGAGACATTTAAATTTTTCGAGATTATTCGAAAGTAAATTTTTGATAAAGCAAATATCTCCCGATCTGTAGGAATCTGAGAGACAAACCTTATGTCACATTGAGGGAACGTATATGTCAACTTCATGTCAGAGTCACGTCAATGTATGTGCAAGGGTTTGGAGGATAGAGACATCTAAATTTTTCGAGATTATTCGAAAATCAATTTTTTGAAGGCAAATATCTCCCGATCTGTAGGAATCTGAGAAACAAAACTTATGTCACTTTGAGGGAACGTATATGTAAACTTCCTGTCAGAGTCACGTCAATGTATGTCCAAGGGTTTGGAGGATAGAGACATTTTAATTTTTCGAGATTATTCGAAAGTCAATTATTAAAAGGCAAATATCTCCCGATCTGTAGGCATCTGAGAGACAAAACTTATGTCGCTTTGAGGGAACGTATATGTCAACCTCATGTCAGAATTTCGTCAATGTATGTCCAAGGGGTTGGACGATAGAGACATTTTAATTTTTCGAGATTATTCGAAAGTCAATTCTTAAAAGGCAAATATCTCCCGATCTGTAGGAATCTGAGAGACAAAACTTATGTCACTTTGAGGGAACGTATATGTCAACGTCATGTCAGAATCTCGTCAATGTATGTCCAAGGGTTTGGACGATAGAGACATTTTAATTTTTCGAGATTATTCGAAAGTCAATTATTAAAAGGCAAATATCTCCCGATCTGTAGGCATCTGAGAGACAAAACTTATGTCGCTTTGAGGGAACGTATATGTCAACCTCATGTCAGAATCTCGTCAATGTATGTCCAAGGGTTTGGACGATAGAGATTTGAATCTTTCGAGATTATTCGAAAGTCAATTTTAAAAGGCAAATATCTCCCGATCTGTAGGAATCTGAGAGACAAAACTTATGTCACTTTGAGGGAACGTATATGTCAACGTCATGTCAGAATCTCGTCAATGTATGTCCAAGGGTTTGGACGATAGAGACATTTTAATTCTTCGAGATTATTCGAAAGTCAATTCTTAAAAGGCAAATATCTCCCGATCTGTAGGCATCTGAGAGACAAACCTTATGTCACTTTGAGGGAACGCATCTGTCAACTTCATGTCAGAGTCTCGTCAATGTATGTCCAAGGGTTTGGAGGATAGAGACATTTTAATTTTTCGAGATTATTCGAAAGTCAATTTTTGAAAAGGCAAATATCTCCCGATCTGTATTAATCTGAGAGACAAATCTTATGTCACTTTGAGGGAACGTATATGTCAACTTCATGTCAGAGTCACGTCAATGTATGTCGAAGGGTTTGGAGTATAGAGACATTTAAATTTTTAGAGATTATTCGAAAGTCAATTTTTAAAAGGCAAATATCTCCCGATTTGTAGGAATCTGAGAGACAAAACTTATGTCACTTTGAGGGAACGTATATGTCAACTTGCCGTCAGAGTCACGTCAATGTATGTCCAAGGGTTTGGAGGATAGAGACATTTTAATTTTTCGAGATTATTCGAAAGTCAATTTGTGAATGGCAAATATCTCCCGATCTGTAGGAATCTGAGAGACAAAACTTATGTCACTTTGAGGGAACGCATATGTTAACTTCATGTCAGAGCCACGTCAATGTATGTCCAAGGGTTTGGAGGATAGAGACATTTAAATTTTTAGAGATTATTCGAAAGTCAATTTTTAAAATTCAAATATCTCCCGATCTGTAGAAATCTGAGAGACAATACTTATGTAACTTTGAGGGAACACATATGTAAACTTCATGTCAGAGTCTCGTCAATGTATGTCCAAGGGTTTGGAGGATAGAGACATTTCAATTTTTCGATATTATTCGAAAGTCAATTTTTAAAAGGCAAATATCTCCCGATCTGTAGGAATCTGAGAGACAAACCTTATGTCACTTTAAGGGAACGTATATGTCAAGTTCACGTCTCAGTCACGTCAATGTATATCCAAGGGTTTGGAGGATAGAGACATTTAAATTTCTAGAGATTATTCGAAAGTCAATTTTTAAAAGGCAAATATCTCCCGATCTGTAGGAATCTGAGAGACAAAACTTATGTCACTTTGAGGGAACGTATATGTTAACGTCATGTCAGAATCTCGTCAATGTATGTCCAAGGGTTTGGACAATAGAGACATTTTAATTTTTCGAGATTATTTGAAAGTCAATTTTTAAAAGGCAAATATCTCCCGATCTGTAGGCATAAGAGAGACAAACCTTATGTCACTTTGAGGGAACGCGTATGTGAACTTCATGTCAGAGAACGTTAATGAATGTCCAAGGTTTTGGACGATAGAGACATTTTAATTTTTCGAGATTATTCGAAAGTCAATTTTTAAAAGGCAAATATCTCCCGATCTGTAGGCATAAGAGAGACAAACCTTATGTCACTTTGAGGGAACGCATCTGTCAACTTCATGTCAGAGTCTCGTCAATGTATGTCCAAGTGTTTGGAGGATAGAGGCATTTTAATTTTTCGAGATTATTCGAAAGTCAATTTTTGAAAAGGCAAATATCTCCTGATCTGTATTAATCTGAGAGACAAATCTTATGTCACTTTGAGGGAACGTATATGTCAACTTCATGTCAGAGTCACGTCAATGTATGTCCAAGGGTTTGGAGTATAGAGACATTTAAATTTTTAGAGATTATTCGAAAGTCAATTTTTAAAGGGCAAATATCTGCCGATCTGTAGGAATCTGAGAGACAATACTTATGTAACTTTGAGGGAACGCATATGTAAACTTCATGTCAGAGTCTCGTCAATGTATGTCAAAGGGTTTGGAGGATAGAGATATTTCAATTTTTCGATATTATTCGAAAGTCAATTTTTAAAAGGCAAATATCTCCCGATCTGTAGGAATGTGAGAGACAAAACTTATGTCACTTTAAGGGAACGTATATGTCAACTTCATGTCACAGTCACGTCAATGTATATCCAAGGGTTTGGAGGATAGAGACATTTAAATTTCTAGAGATTATTCGAAAGTCAATTTTTAAAAGGCAAATATCTCCCGATCTGTAGGAATCTGAGAGACAAAACTTATGTCACTTTGAGGGAACGTATATGTTAACTTCATGTCAGAATCTCGTCAATGTATGTCCAAGGGTTTGGACAATAGAGACAGTTTAATTTTTGGAGATTATTTGAAAGTCAATTTTTAAAAGGCAAATATCTCCCGATCTGTAGGCATAAGAGAGACAAACCTTATGTCACTTTGAGGGAACGCATATGTGAACTTCATGTCAGAGTCTCGTTAATGAATGTCTAAGGTTTTGGATGATAGAGACATTTTAATTTTTCGAGATTATTCGAAAGTCAATTTTTAAAAGGCAAATATCTCCCGATCTGTACGCATCTGAGAGACAAACCTTATGTCACTTTGAGGGAACGTATATGTCAACTTGCCGTCAGAGTCACGTCAATGTATGTCCAAGGGTTTGGAGGATAGAGACATTTTAATTTTTCGAGATTATTCGAAAGTCAATTTGTGAATGGCAAATATCTCCCGATCTGTAGGAATCTGAGAGACGAAACTTACGTCACTTTGAGGGAACGCATATGTTAACTTCATGTCAGAGCCACGTCAATGTATGTCCAAGGGTTTGGAGGATAGAGACATTTAAATTTTTAGAGATTATTCGAAAGTCAATTTTTAAAATTCAAATATCTCCCGATCTGTAGGAATCTGAGAGACAATACTTATGTAACTTTGAGGGAACGCATATGTAAACTTCATGTCAGAGTCTCGTCAATGTATGTCCAAGGGTTTGGAGGATAGAGACATTTCAATTTTTCGATATTATTCGAAAGTCAATTTTTAAAAGGCAAATATCTCCCGATCTGTAGGAATCTGAGAGACAAAACTTATGTCACTTTAAGGGAACATATATGTCAACTTCATGTCTCAGTCACGTCAATGTATATCCAAGGGTTTGGAGGATAGAGACATTTAAATTTTTAGAGATTATTCGAAAGTCAATTTTTAAAAGGCAAATATCTCCCGATCTGTAGGAATCTGACAGACAAAACTTATGTCACTTTGATGGAACGTATATGTTAACGTCATGTCAGAATCTCGTCAATGTATGTCCAAGGGTTTGGACAATAGAGACATTTTAATTTTTCGAGATTATTTGAAAGTCAATTTTTAAAAGGCAAATATCTCCCGATCTGTAGGCATAAGAGAGACAAACCTTATGTCACTTTGAGGGAACGCGTATGTGAACTTCATGTCAGAGTCTCGTTAATGAATGTCCAAGGTTTTGGACGATAGAGACATTTTAATTTTTCGAGATTATTCGAAAGTCAATTTTTAAAAGGCAAATATCTCCCGATCTGTAGGCATAAGAGAGACAAACCTTATGTCACTTTGAGGGAACGCATCTGTCAACTTCATGTCAGAGTCTCGTCAATGTATGTCCAAGGGTTTGGAGGATAGAGGCATTTTAATTTTTCGAGATTATTCGAAAGTTAATTTTTGAAAAGGCAAATATCTCCCGATCTGTATTAATCTGAGAGACAAATCTTATGTCACTTTGAGGGAACGTATATGTCAACTTGCCGTCAGAGTCACGTCAATGTATGTCCAAGGGTTTGGAGGATAGAGACATTTTAATTTTTCGAGATTATTCGAAAGTCAATTTGTGAAAGGCAAATATCTCCCGATCTGTACGAATCTGAGAGACAAAACTTATGTCACTATGAGGGAACGCATATGTTAACTTCATGTCAGAGCCACGTCAATGTATGTCCAAGGGTTTGGAGGATAGAGACATTTAAATTTTTAGAGATTATTCGAAAGTCAATTTTTAAAATTCAAATATCTCCCGATCTGTAGGAATCTGAGAGACAATACTTATGTAACTTTGAGGGAACGCATATGTCAACTTCATGTCACAGTCACGTCAATGTATATCCAAGGGTTTGGAGGATAGAGGCATTTAAATTTCTAGAGATTATTCGAAAGTCAATTTTTAAAAAGCAAATATCTCCCGATCTGTAGGAATCTGAGAGACAAAACTTATGTCACTTTGAGGGAACGTATATGTTAACTTCATGTCAGAATCTCGTCAATGTATGTCCAAGGGTTTGGACAATAGAGACATTTTAATTTTTCGAGATTATTTGAAAGTCAATTTTTAAAAGGCAAATATCTCCCGATCTGTAGGCATAAGAGAGACAAACCTTATGTCACTTTGAGGGAACGCATATGTAAACTTCATGTCAGAGTCTCGTTAATGAATGTCCAAACTTTTGGATGATAGAGACATTTTAATTTTTCGAGATTATTCGAAAGTCAATTTTTAAAAGGCAAATATCTCCCGATCTGTAGGCATCTGAGAGACAAACCTTATGTCACTTTGAGGGAACGCATCTGTCAACTTCATGTCAGAGTCTCGTCAATGCATGTCCAAGGGTTTGGAGGATAGAGACATTTTAATTTTTCGAGATTATTCGAAATTCAATTTTGGAAAAGGCAAATATCTCCCGATCTGTATTAATCTAAGAGACAAAACTTATGTCACTTTGAGGGAACGTATATGTCAACTTCATGTCAGAGTCACGTCAATGTATGTCGAAGGGTTTGGAGTATAGAGACATTTAAATTTTTAGAGATTATTCGAAAGTCCTTTTTAAAAGGCAAATATCTCCCGATCTGTAGGAATCTGAGAGACAAAACTTATGTCACTTTGAGGGAACGTATATGTCAACTTGCCGTCAGAGTCACGTCAATGTATGTCCAAGGGTTTGGAGGATAGAAACATTTTAATTTTTCGAGATTATTCGAAAGTCAATTTGTGAATGGCAAATATCTCCCGATCTGTAGGAATCTGAGAGACAAAACTTATGTCACTTTGAGGAAACGCATATGTTAACTTCATGTCAGAGCCTCGTCAATGTATGTCCAAGGGTTTGGAGGATAGAGACATTTAAATTTTTAGAGATTATTCGAAAGTCAATTTTTAAAATTCAAATATCTCCCGATCTGTAGGAATCTGAGAGACAATACTTATGTAACTTTGAGGGAACGCATATGTAAACTTCATGTCAGAGTCTCGTCAATGTATGTCCAAGGGTTTGGAGGATAGAGACATTTCAATTTTTCGATATTATTCGAAAGTCAATTTTTAAAAGGCAAATATCTCCCGATCTGTAGGAATCTGAGAGACAAAACTTATGTCACTTTAAGGGAACGTATATGTCAACTTCATGTCACAGTCACGTCAATGTATATCCAAGGGTTTGGACAATAGAGACATTTTAATTTTTCGAGATTATTCGAAAGTCAATTTTTAAAAGGCAAATATCTCCCGATCTGTAGGCATAAGAGAGACAAACCTTATGTCACTTTGAGGGAACGCATCTGTCAACTTCATGTCAGAGTCTCGTCAATGTATGTCCAAGGGTTTGGAGGATAGAGACATTTAAATTTTTCGATATTATTCGAAAGTCAATTTTTAAAAGGCAAATATCTCCCGATCTGTAGGAATCTGAGAGACAAAACTTATGTCACTTTAAGGGAACGTATATGTCAACTTCATGTCTCAGTCACGTCAATGTATATCCAAGGGTTTGGAGGATAGAGACATTTAAATTTTTAGAGATTATTCGAAGGTCAATTTTTAAAAGGCAAATATCTCCCGATCTGTAGGAATCTGACAGACAAAACTTATGTCACTTTGATGGAACGTGTATGTTAACGTCATGTCAGAATCTCGTCAATGTATGTCCAAGGGTTTGGACAATAGAGACATTTTAATTTTTCGAGATTATTTGAAAGTCAATTTTTAAAAGGCAAATATCTCCCGATCTGTAGGCATAAGAGAGACAAACCTTATGTCACTTTGAGGGAACGCGTATGTGAACTTCATGTCAGAGTCTCGTTAATGAATGTCCAAGGTTTTGGACGATAGAGACATTTTAATTTTTCGAGATTATTCGAAAGTCAATTTTTAAAAGGCAAATATCTCCCGATCTGTAGGCATAAGAGAGACAAACCTTATGTCACTTTGAGGGAACGCATCTGTCAACTTCATGTCAGAGTCTCGTCAATGTATGTCCAAGGGTTTGGAGGATAGAGGCATTTTAATTTTTCGAGATTATTCGAAAGTTAATTTTTGAAAAGGCAAATATCTCCCGATCTGTATTAATCTGAGAGACAAATCTTATGTCACTTTGAGGGAACGTATATGTCAACTTGCCGTCAGAGTCACGTCAATGTATGTCCAAGGGTTTGGAGGATAGAGACATTTTAATTTTTCGAGATTATTCGAAAGTCAATTTGTGAAAGGCAAATATCTCCCGATCTGTAGGAATCTGAGAGACAAAACTTATGTCACTTTGAGGGAACGCATATGTTAACTTCATGTCAGAGCCACGTCAATGTATGTCCAAGGGTTTGGAGGATAGGGACATTTAAATTTTTAGAGATTATTCGAAAGTCAATTTTTAAAATTCAAATATCTCCCGATCTGTAGGAATCTGAGAGACAATACTTATGTAACTTTGAGGGAACGCATATGTCAACTTCATGTCACAGTCACGTCAATGTATATCCAAGGGTTTGGAGGATAGAGGCATTTAAATTTCTAGAGATTATTCGAAAGTCAATTTTTAAAAGGCAAATATCTCCCGATCTGTAGGAATCTGAGAGACAAAACTTATGTCACTTTGAGGGAACGTATATGTTAACTTCATGTCAGAATCTCGTCAATGTATGTCCAAGGGTTTGGACAATAGAGACATTTTAATTTTTCGAGATTATTTGAAAGTCAATTTTTAAAAGGCAAATATCTCCCGATCTGTAGGCATAAGAGAGACAAACCTTATGTAACTTTGAGGGAACGCATATGTGAACTTCATGTCAGAGTCTCGTTAATGAATGTCCAAGGTTTTGGATGATAGAGACATTTTAATCTTTCGAGATTATTCGAAAGTCAATTTTTAAAAGGCAAATATCTCCCGATCTGTAGGCATCTGAGAGACAAACCTTATGTCACTTTGAGGGAACGCATCTGTCAACTTCATGTCAGAGTCTCGTCAATGTATGTCCAAGGGTTTGGAGGATAGAGACATTTTAATTTTTCGAGATTATTCGAAAGTCAATTTTGGAAAAGGCAAATATCTCCCGATCTGTATTAATCTAAGAGACAAAACTTATGTCACTTTGAGGGAACGTATATGTCAACTTCATGTCAGAGTCACGTCAATGTATGTCGAAGGGTTTGGAGTATAGAGACATTTAAATTTTTAGAGATTATTCGAAAGTCAATTTTTAAAAGGCAAATATCTCCAGATCTGTAGGAATCTGAGAGACAAAACTTATGTCACTTTGAGGGAACGTATATGTCAACTTGCCGTCAGAGTCACGTCAATGTATGTCCAAGGGTTTGGAGGATAGAAACATTTTAATTTTTCGAGATTATTCGAAAGTCAATTTGTGAATGGCAAATATCTCCCGATCTGTAGGAATCTGAGAGACAAAACTTATGTCACTTTGAGGAAACGCATATGTTAACTTCATGTCAGAGCCACGTCAATGTATGTCCAAGGGTTTGGAGGATAGAGACATTTAAATTTTTAGAGATTATTCGAAAGTCAATTTTTAAAATTCAAATATCTCCCGATCTGTAGGAATCTGAGAGACAATACTTATGTAACTTTGAGGGAAGGCATATGTAAACTTCATGTCAGAGTCTCGTCAATGTATGTCCAAGGGTTTGGAGGATAGAGACATTTCAATTTTTCGATATTAACGAAAGTCAATTTTTAAAAGGCAAATATCTCCCGATCTGTAGGAATCTGAGAGACAAAACTTATGTCACTTTAAGGGAACGTATATGTCAACTTCATGTCACAGTCACGTCAATGTATATCCAAGGGTTTGGACAATAGAGACATTTTAATTTTTCGAGATTATTCGAAAGTCAATTTTTAAAAGGCAAATATCTCCCGATCTGTATTAATCTGAGAGACATAACTTATGTCACTTTGAGGGAACGCATCTGTCAACTTCATGTCAGAGTCTCGTCAATGTATGTCCAAGGGTTTGGAGGATAGAGACATTTTAATTTTTCGAGATTATTCGAAAGTCAATTTTTAAAAGGCAAATATCTCCCGATCTGTAATAGTCTGAGAGACAAAACTTATGTCACTTAGAGGGAACGTATATGTCAACTTTCTGTTATAGTCACGTCAATGTATGTCAAAGGGTTTGGAGGATAGAAACATTTAAATTTTTAGAGATTATTCGAAAGTCAATTTTTAAAAGGCAAATATCTCCCGATCTGTAGGAATCAAAGAGACAAAACTTATGTCACTTTGAGGGAACGTATATGTCAACTACCTGTCAGAGTCACGTCAATGTATGTCCAAGGGTTTGGAGGATAGAGACATTTAAATTTTTAGAGATTATTCGAAAGTCAATTTTTAAAAGGCAAATATCTCCCGATCTGTAGGAATCTGAGAGACAAAACTTATGTCACTTAGAGGGAACGTATATGTCAACTTCATTGCAGAATCTTGTCAATGTATGTCCAAGGGTTTGGACGATGGAGGCATTTTAATTTTTCGAGATTATTCGAAAGTCAATTTTTAAAAGGCAAATATCTCCCGATCTGTAGGCATCTGAGAGACAAACCTTATGTCACTTTGAGGGAACGTATATGTCAACTTCATGTCAGAATCTCGTCAATGTATGTCCAAGGGTTTGGACGATAGAGACATTTTAATTTTTCGAGATTATTCGAAAGTCAATTTTTAAAAGGCAAATATCTCCCGATCTGTAGGAATCTGAGAGACAAAACTTATGTCACTTTGAGGGAACGTATATGTCAACGTCATGTCAGAATCTCATCAATGTATGTCCAAGGGTTTGGACGATAGAGACATTTTAATTTTTCGAGATTATTCGAAAGTCAATTTTTAAAGACAAATATCTCCCGATCTGTTGGCATCTGCGAGACAAAACTTATGTCACTTTGAGGGAACGTATATGTCAACTTGCCGTCAGAGTCACGTCAATGTATGTCCAAGGGTTTGGAGGATAGAGACATTTTAATTTTTCGAGATTATTCGAAAGTCAATTTGTGAAAGGCAAATATCTCCCGATCTGTAGGAATCTGAGAGACAAAACTTATGTCACTTTGAGGGAACGTATATGTCAACGTCATGTCAGAATCTCATCAATGTATGTCCAAGGGTTTGGACGATAGAGACATTTTAATTTTTCGAGATTATTCGAAAGTCAATTTTTAAAGACAAATATCTCCCGATCTGTTGGCATCTGCGAGACAAAACTTATGTCACTTTGAGGGAACGTATATGTCAACTTGCCGTCAGAGTCACGTCAATGTATGTCCAAGGGTTTGGAGGATAGAGACATTTTAATTTTTCGAGATTATTCGAAAGTCAATTTGTGAAAGGCAAATATCTCCCGATCTGTAGGAATCTGAGAGACAAAACTTATGTCACTTTGAGGGAACGCATATGTTAACTTCATGTCAGAGCCACGTCAATGTATGTCCAAGGGTTTGGAGGATAGGGACATTTAAATTTTTAGAGATTATTCGAAAGTCAATTTTTAAAATTCAAATATCTCCCGATCTGTAGGAATCTGAGAGACAATACTTATGTAACTTTGAGGGAACGCATATGTCAACTTCATGTCACAGTCACGTCAATGTATATCCAAGGGTTTGGAGGATAGAGGCATTTAAATTTCTAGAGATTATTCGAAAGTCAATTTTTAAAAGGCAAATATCTCCCGATCTGTAGGAATCTGAGAGACAAAACTTATGTCACTTTGAGGGAACGTATATGTTAACTTCATGTCAGAATCTCGTCAATGTATGTCCAAGGGTTTGGACAATAGAGACATTTTAATTTTTCGAGATTATTTGAAAGTCAATTTTTAAAAGGCAAATATCTCCCGATCTGTAGGCATAAGAGAGACAAACCTTATGTAACTTTGAGGGAACGCATATGTGAACTTCATGTCAGAGTCTCGTTAATGAATGTCCAAGGTTTTGGATGATAGAGACATTTTAATCTTTCGAGATTATTCGAAAGTCAATTTTTAAAAGGCAAATATCTCCCGATCTGTAGGCATCTGAGAGACAAACCTTATGTCACTTTGAGGGAACGCATCTGTCAACTTCATGTCAGAGTCTCGTCAATGTATGTCCAAGGGTTTGGAGGATAGAGACATTTTAATTTTTCGAGATTATTCGAAAGTCAATTTTGGAAAAGGCAAATATCTCCCGATCTGTATTAATCTAAGAGACAAAACTTATGTCACTTTGAGGGAACGTATATGTCAACTTCATGTCAGAGTCACGTCAATGTATGTCGAAGGGTTTGGAGTATAGAGACATTTAAATTTTTAGAGATTATTCGAAAGTCAATTTTTAAAAGGCAAATATCTCCAGATCTGTAGGAATCTGAGAGACAAAACTTATGTCACTTTGAGGGAACGTATATGTCAACTTGCCGTCAGAGTCACGTCAATGTATGTCCAAGGGTTTGGAGGATAGAAACATTTTAATTTTTCGAGATTATTCGAAAGTCAATTTGTGAATGGCAAATATCTCCCGATCTGTAGGAATCTGAGAGACAAAACTTATGTCACTTTGAGGAAACGCATATGTTAACTTCATGTCAGAGCCACGTCAATGTATGTCCAAGGGTTTGGAGGATAGAGACATTTAAATTTTTAGAGATTATTCGAAAGTCAATTTTTAAAATTCAAATATCTCCCGATCTGTAGGAATCTGAGAGACAATACTTATGTAACTTTGAGGGAAGGCATATGTAAACTTCATGTCAGAGTCTCGTCAATGTATGTCCAAGGGTTTGGAGGATAGAGACATTTCAATTTTTCGATATTAACGAAAGTCAATTTTTAAAAGGCAAATATCTCCCGATCTGTAGGAATCTGAGAGACAAAACTTATGTCACTTTAAGGGAACGTATATGTCAACTTCATGTCACAGTCACGTCAATGTATATCCAAGGGTTTGGACAATAGAGACATTTTAATTTTTCGAGATTATTCGAAAGTCAATTTTTAAAAGGCAAATATCTCCCGATCTGTAGGCATAAGAGAGACAAACCTTATGTCACTTTGAGGGAACGCATCTGTCAACTTCATGTCAGAGTCTCGTCAATGTATGTCCAAGGGTTTGGAGGATAGAGACATTTTAATTTTTCGAGATTATTCGAAAGTCAATTTTTAAAAGGCAAATATCTCCCGATCTGTAATAGTCTGAGAGACAAAACTTATGTCACTTAGAGGGAACGTATATGTCAACTTTCTGTTATAGTCACGTCAATGTATGTCAAAGGGTTTGGAGGATAGAAACATTTAAATTTTTAGAGATTATTCGAAAGTCAATTTTTAAAAGGCAAATATCTCCCGATCTGTAGGAATCAAAGAGACAAAACTTATGTCACTTTGAGGGAACGTATATGTCAACTACCTGTCAGAGTCACGTCAATGTATGTCCAAGGGTTTGGAGGATAGAGACATTTAAATTTTTAGAGATTATTCGAAAGTCAATTTTTAAAAGGCAAATATCTCCCGATCTGTAGGAATCTGAGAGACAAAACTTATGTCACTTAGAGGGAACGTATATGTCAACTTCATTGCAGAATCTCGTCAATGTATGTCCAAGGGTTTGGACGATGGAGGCATTTTAATTTTTCGAGATTATTCGAAAGTCAATTTTTAAAAGGCAAATATCTCCCGATCTGTAGGCATCTGAGAGACAAACCTTATGTCACTTTGAGGGAACGTATATGTCAACTTCATGTCAGAATCTCGTCAATGTATGTCCAAGGGTTTGGACGATAGAGACATTTTAATTTTTCGAGATTATTCGAAAGTCAATTTTTAAAAGGCAAATATCTCCCGATCTGTAGGAATCTGAGAGACAAAACTTATGTCACTTTGAGGGAACGTATATGTCAACGTCATGTCAGAATCTCATCAATGTATGTCCAAGGGTTTGGACGATAGAGACATTTTAATTTTTCGAGATTATTCGAAAGTCAATTTTTAAAGACAAATATCTCCCGATCTGTTGGCATCTGCGATACAAAACTTATGTCACTTTGAGGGAACGTATATGTCAACGTCATGTCAGAATCTCATCAATGTATGTCCAAGGGTTTGGACGATAGAGACATTTTAATTTTTCGAGATTATTCGAAAGTCAATTTTTAAAGACAAATATCTCCCGATCTGTTGGCATCTGCGAGACAAAACTTATGTAACTTTGAGGGAACACATATGTAAACTTCATGTCAGAGTCTCGTCAATGTATGTCCAAGGGTTTGGAGGATAGAGACATTTCAATTTTTCGATATTATTCGAAAGTCAATTTTTAAAAGGCAAATATCTCCCGATCTGTAGGAATCTGAGAGACAAACCTTACGTCACTTTAAGGGAACGTATATGTCAAGTTCATGTCTCAGTCACGTCAATGTATATCCAAGGGTTTGGAGGATAGAGACATTTAAATTTCTAGAGATTATTCGAAAGTCAATTTTTAAAAGGCAAATATCTCCCGATCTGTAGGAATCTGAGAGACAAAACTTATGTCACTTTGAGGGAACGTATATGTTAACGTCATGTCAGAATCTCGTCAATGTATGTCCAAGGGTTTGGACAATAGAGACATTTTAATTTTTCGAGATTATTTTAAAGTCAATTTTTAAAAGGCAAATATCTCCCGATCTGTAGGCATAAGAGAGACAAACCTTATGTCACTTTGAGGGAACGCGTATGTGAACTTCATGTCAGAGAACGTTAATGAATGTCCAAGGTTTTGGACGATAGAGACATTTTAATTTTTCGAGATTATTCGAAAGTCAATTTTTAAAAGGCAAATATCTCCCGATCTGTAGGCATAAGAGAGACAAACCTTATGTCACTTTGAGGGAACGCATCTGTCAACTTCATGTCAGAGTCTCGTCAATGTATGTCCAAGTGTTTGGAGGATAGAGGCATTTTAATTTTTCGAGATTATTCGAAAGTCAATTTTTGAAAAGGCAAATATCTCCCGATCTCTATTAATCTGAGAGACAAATCTTATGTCACTTTGAGGGAACGTATATGTCAACTTCATGTCAGAGTCACGTCAATGTATGTCCAAGGGTTTGGAGTATAGAGACATTTAAATTTTTAGAGATTATTCGAAAGTCAATTTTTAAAAGGCAAATATCTGCCGATCTGTAGGAATCTGAGAGACAATACTTATGTAACTTTGAGGGAACGCATATGTAAGCTTCATGTCAGAGTCTCGTCAATGTATGTCAAAGGGTTTGGAGGATAGAGATATTTCAATTTTTCGATATTATTCGAAAGTCAATTTTTAAAAGGCAAATATCTCCCGATCTGTAGGAATGTGAGAGACAAAACTTATGTCACTTTAAGGGAACGTATATGTCAACTTCATGTCACAGTCACGTCAATGTATATCCAAGGGTTTGGAGGATAGAGACATTTAAATTTCTAGAGATTATTCGAAAGTCAATTTTTAAAAGGCAAATATCTCCCGATCTGTAGGAATCTGAGAGACAAAACTTATGTCACTTTGAGGGAACGTATATGTTAACTTCATGTCAGAATCTCGTCAATGTATGTCCAAGGGTTTGGACAATAGAGACAGTTTAATTTTTGGAGATTATTTGAAAGTCAATTTTTAAAAGGCAAATATCTCCCGATCTGTAGGCATAAGAGAGACAAACCTTATGTCACTTTGAGGGAACGCATATGTGAACTTCATGTCAGAGTCTCGTTAATGAATGTCCAAGGATTTGGATGATAGAGACATTTTAATTTTTCGAGATTATTCGAAAGTCAATTTTTAAAAGGCAAATATCTCCCGATCTGTAGGCATCTGAGAGACAAACCTTATGTCACTTTGAGGGAACGTATATGTCAACTTGCCGTCAGAGTCACGTCAATGTATGTCCAAGGGTTTGGAGGATAGAGACATTTTAATTTTTCGAGATTATTCGAAAGTCAATTTGTGAATGGCAAATATCTCCCGATCTGTAGGAATCTGAGAGACGAAACTTACGTCACTTTGAGGGAACGCATATGTTAACTTCATGTCAGAGCCACGTCAATGTATGTCCAAGGGTTTGGAGGATAGAGACATTTAAATTTTTAGAGATTATTCGAAAGTCAATTTTTAAAATTCAAATATCTCCCGATCTGTAGGAATCTGAGAGACAATACTTATGTAACTTTGAGGGAACGCATATGTAAACTTCATGTCAGAGTCTCGTCAATGTATGTCCAAGGGTTTGGAGGATAGAGACATTTCAATTTTTCGATATTATTCGAAAGTCAATTTTTAAAAGGCAAATATCTCCCGATCTGTAGGCATCAGAGAGACAAACCTTATGTCACTTTGAGGGAACGCATATGTAAACTTCATGTCAGAGTCTCGTTAATGAATGTCCAAACTTTTGGATGATAGAGACATTTTAATTTTTCGAGATTATTCGAAAGTCAATTTTTAAAAGGCAAATATCTCCCGATCTGTTGGCATCTGAGAGACAAACCTTATGTCACTTTGAGGGAACGCAACTGTCAACTTCATGTCAGAGTCTCGTCAATGTATGTCCAAGGGTTTGGAGGATAGAGACATTTTAATTTTTCGAGATTATTCGAAAGTCAATTTTGGAAAAGGCAAATATCTCCCGATCTGTATTAATCTAAGAGACAAAACTTATGTCACTTTGAGGGAACGTATATGTCAACTTCATGTCAGAGTCACGTCAATGTATGTCGAAGGGTTTGGAGTATAGAGACATTTAAATTTTTAGAGATTATTCGAAAGTCAATTTTTAAAAGGCAAATATCTCCCGATCTGTAGGAATCTGAGAGACAAAACTTATGTCACTTTGAGGGAACGTATATGTCAACTTGCCGTCAGAGTCACGTCAATGTATGTCCAAGGGTTTGGAGGATAGAAACATTTTAATTTTTCGAGATTATTCGAAAGTCAATTTGTGAATGGCAAATATCTCCCGATCTGTAGGAATCTGAGAGACAAAACTTATGTCACTTTGAGGAAACGCATATGTTAACTTCATGTCAGAGCCACGTCAATGTATGTCCAAGGGTTTGGAGGATAGAGAGATTTAAATTTTTAGAGATTATTCGAAAGTCAATTTTTAAAATTCAAATATCTCCCGATCTGTAGGAATCTGAGAGACAATACTTATGTAACTTTGAGGGAACGCATATGTAAACTTCATGTCAGAGTCTCGTCAATGTATGTCCAAGGGTTTGGAGGATAGAGACATTTCAATTTTTCGATATTATTCGAAAGTCAATTTTTAAAAGGCAAATATCTCCCGATCTGTAGGAATCTGAGAGACAAAACTTATGTCACTTTAAGGGAACGTATATGTCAACTTCATGTCACAGTCACGTCAATGTATATCCAAGGGTTTGGACAATAGAGACATTTTAATTTTTCGAGATTATTCGAAAGTCAATTTTTAAAAGGCAAATATCTCCCGATCTGTAGGCATAAGAGAGACAAACCTTATGTCACTTTGAGGAAACGCATCTGTCAACTTCATGTCAGAGTCTCGTCAATGTATGTCCAAGGGTTTGGAGGATAGAGACATTTAAATTTTTCGATATTATTCGAAAGTCAATTTTTAAAAGGCAAATATCTCCCGATCTGTAGGAATCTGAGAGACAAAACTTATGTCACTTTAAGGGAACGTATATGTCAACTTCATGTCTCAGTCACGTCAATGTATATCCAAGGGTTTGGAGGATAGAGACATTTAAATTTTTAGAGATTATTCGAAGGTCAATTTTTAAAAGGCAAATATCTCCCGATCTGTAGGAATCTGACAGACAAAACTTATGTCACTTTGATGGAACGTATATGTTAACGTCATGTCAGAATCTCGTCAATGTATGTCCAAGGGTTTGGACAATAGAGACATTTTAATTTTTCGAGATTATTTGAAAGTCAATTTTTAAAAGGCAAATATCTCCCGATCTGTAGGCATAAGAGAGACAAACCTTATGTCACTTTGAGGGAACGCGTATGTGAACTTCGTGTCAGAGTCTCGTTAATGAATGTCCAAGGTTTTGGACGATAGAGACATTTTAATTTTTCGAGATTATTCGAAAGTCAATTTTTAAAAGGCAAATATCTCCCGATCTGTAGGCATAAGAGAGACAAACCTTATGTCACTTTGAGGGAACGCATCTGTCAACTTCATGTCAGAGTCTCGTCAATGTATGTCCAAGGGTTTGGAGGATAGAGGCATTTTAATTTTTCGAGATTATTCGAAAGTTAATTTTTGAAAAGGCAAATATCTCCCGATCTGTATTAATCTGAGAGACAAATCTTATGTCACTTTGAGGGAACGTATATGTCAACTTGCCGTCAGAGTCACGTCAATGTATGTCCAAGGGTTTGGAGGATAGAGACATTTTAATTTTTCGAGATTATTCGAAAGTCAATTTGTGAAAGGCAAATATCTCCCGATCTGTAGGAATCTGAGAGACAAAACTTATGTCACTTTGAGGGAACCCATATGTTAACTTCATGTCAGAGCCACGTCAATGTATGTCCAAGGGTTTGGAGGATAGAGACATTTAAATTTTTAGAGATTATTCGAAAGTCAATTTTTAAAATTCAAATATCTCCCGATCTGTAGGAATCTGAGAGACAATACTTATGTAACTTTGAGGGAACGCATATGTCAACTTCATGTCAGAGTCACGTCAATGTATATCCAAGGGTTTGGAGGATAGAGGCATTTAAATTTCTAGAGATTATTCGAAAGTCAATTTTTAAAAGGCAAATATCTCCCGATCTGTAGGAATCTGAGAGACAAAACTTATGTCACTTTGAGGGAACGTATATGTTAACTTCATGTTAGAATCTCGTCAATGTATGTCCAAGGGTTTGGACAATAGAGACAATTTAATTTTTCGAGATTATTTGAAAGTCAATTTTTAAAAGGCAAATATCTCCCGATCTGTAGGCATAAGAGAGACAAACCTTATGTCACTTTGAGGGAACGCATATGTGAACTTCATGTCAGAGTCTCGTTAATGAATGTCCAAGGTTTTGGATGATAGAGACATTTTAATTTTTCGAGATTATTCGAAAGTCAATTTTTAAAAGGCAAATATCTCCCGATCTGTAGGCATCTGAGAGACAAACCTTATGTCACTTTGAGGGAACGCATCTGTCAACTTCATGTCAGAGTCTCGTCAATGTATGTCCAAGGGTTTGGAGGATAGAGACATTTTAATTTTTCGAGATTATTCGAAAGTCAATTTTGGAAAAGGCAAATATCTCCCGATCTGTATTAATCTAAGAGACAAAACTTATGTCACTTTGAGGGAACGTATATGTCAACTTCATGTCAGAGTCACGTCAATGTATGTCGAAGGGTTTGGAGTATAGAGACATTTAAATTTTTAGAGATTATTCGAAAGTCAATTTTTAAAAGGCAAATATCTCCCGATCTGTAGGAATCTGAGAGACAAAACTTATGTCACTTTGAGGGAACGTATATGTCAACTTGCCGTCAGAGTCACGTCAATGTATGTCCAAGGGTTTGGAGGATAGAAACATTTTAATTTTTCGAGATTATTCGAAAGTCAATTTGTGAATGGCAAATATCTCCCGATCTGTAGGAATCTGAGAGACAAAACTTATGTCACTTTGAGGGAACGCATATGTTAACTTCATGTCAGAGCCACGTCAATGTATGTCCAAGGGTTTGGAGGATAGAGACATTTAAATTTTTAGAGATTATTCGAAAGTCAATTTTTAAAATTCAAATATCTCCCGATCTGTAGGAATCTGAGAGACAATACTTATGTAACTTTGAGGGAAGGCATATGTAAACTTCATGTCAGAGTCTCGTCAATGTATGTCCAAGGGTTTGGAGGATAGAGACATTTCAATTTTTCGATATTAACGAAAGTCAATTTTTAAAAGGCAAATATCTCCCGATCTGTAGGAATCTGAGAGACAAAACTTATGTCACTTTAAGGGAACGTATATGTCAACTTCATGTCACAGTCACGTCAATGTATATCCAAGGGTTTGGACAATAGAGACATTTTAATTTTTCGAGATTATTCGAAAGTCAATTTTTAAAAGGCAAATATCTCCCGATCTGTAGGCATAAGAGAGACAAACCTTATGTCACTTTGAGGGAACGCATCTGTCAACTTCATGTCAGAGTCTCGTCAATGTATGTCCAAGGGTTTGGAGGATAGAGACATTTTAATTTTTCGAGATTATTCGAAAGTCAATTTTTAAAAGACAAATATCTCCCGATCTGTAATAGTCTGAGAGACAAAACTTATGTCACTTAGAGGGAACGTATATGTCAACTTTCTGTTATAGTCACGTCAATGTATATCAAAGGGTTTGGAGGATAGAAACATTTAAATTTTTAGAGATTATTCGAAAGTCAATTTTTAAAAGGCAAATATCTCCCGATCTGTAGGAATCAAAGAGACAAAACTTATGTCACTTTGAGGGAATGTATATGTCAACTACCTGTCAGAGTCACGTCAATGTATGTCCAAGGGTTTGGAGGATAGAGACATTTAAATTTTTAGAGATTATTCGAAAGTCAATTTTTAAAAGGCAAATATCTCCCGATCTGTAGGAATCTGAGAGACAAAACTTATGTCACTTAGAGGGAACGTATATGTCAACTTCATTGCAGAATCTCGTCAATGTATGTCCAAGGGTTTGGACGATGGAGACATTTTAATTTTTCGAGATTATTCGAAAGTCAATTATTAAAAGGCAAATATCTCCCGATCTGTAGGCATCTGAGAGACAAACCTTATGTCACTTTGAGGGAACGTATATGTCAACTTCATGTCAGAATCTCGTCAATGTATGTCCAAGGGTTTGGACGATAGAGACATTTAAATTTTTCGAGATTATTCGAAAGTCAATTTTTAAAAGGCAAATATCTCCCGATCTGTAGGAATCTGAGAGACAAAACTTATGTCACTTTGAGGGAACGTATATGTCAACGTCATGTCAGAATCTCATCAATGTATGTCCAAGGGTTTGGACGATAGAGACATTTTAATTTTTCGAGATTATTCGAAAGTCAATTTTTAAAGACAAATATCTCCCGATCTGTTGGCATCTGCGAGACAAAACTTATGTCACATTGAGGGAACGTATATGTCAACTTCATGTCAGAATCTCGTCAATGTATGTCCAAGGGTTTGGACGATAGAGACATTTAAAGTTTTCGATATTATTCGAAAGTCAATTTTTAAAAGGCAAATATCTCCCGATCTGTAGGCATCTGAGAGATAAATCTTATGTCACTTTGAGGGAACGTATATGTCAACTTCATGTCAGAATCTCATCAATGTATGTCCAAGTGTTTGGACGATAGAGACATTTTAATTTTTCGAGATTATTCGAAAGTCAATTCTTAAAAGGCAAATATCTCCCGATCTGTAGGAATCTGAGAGACAAAACTTATGTCACTTTGAGGGAACGTATATGTCAACTTCCTGTCAGAGTCACGTCAATGTATGTCCAAGGGTTTGGAGGATAGAAACATTTTAATTTTTCGAGATTATTCGAAAGTCAATTTTTGAAAAGGCAAATATCTCGCGATCTGTAGGAATCTGAGTGACAAAACTTATGTCACTTTGAGGGAATGTATAAGTCAACCTCATGTCAGAATCTCGTCAATGTATGTCCAAGGGTTTGGACAATAGAGACATTTAAATTTTTAGAGATTATTCGAAAGTCAATTTTTAAAAGGCAAATATCTCCCGATCTGTAGGAATCTGACAGACAAAACTTATGTCACTTTGATGGAACGTATATGTTAACGTCATGTCAGAATCTCGTCAATGTATGTCCAAGGGTTTGGACAATAGAGACATTTTAATTTTTCGAGATTATTTGAAAGTCAATTTTTAAAAGGCAAATATCTCCCGATCTGTAGGCATAAGAGAGACAAACCTTATGTCACTTTGAGGGAACGCGTATGTGAACTTCATGTCAGAGTCTCGTTAATGAATGTCCAAGGTTTTGGACGATAGAGACATTTTAATTTTTCGAGATTATTCGAAAGTCAATTTTTAAAAGGCAAATATCTCCCGATCTGTAGGCATAAGAGAGACAAACCTTATGTCACTTTGAGGGAACGCATCTGTCAACTTCATGTCAGAGTCTCGTCAATGTATGTCCAAGGGTTTGGAGGATAGAGGCATTTTAATTTTTCGAGATTATTCGAAAGTTAATTTTTGAAAAGGCAAATATCTCCCGATCTGTATTAATCTGAGAGACAAATCTTATGTCACTTTGAGGGAACGTATATGTCAACTTGCCGTCAGAGTCACGTCAATGTATGTCCAAGGGTTTGGAGGATAGAGACATTTTAATTTTTCGAGATTATTCGAAAGTCAATTTGTGAAAGGCAAATATCTCCCGATCTGTACGAATCTGAGAGACAAAACTTATGTCACTATGAGGGAACGCATATGTTAACTTCATGTCAGAGCCACGTCAATGTATGTCCAAGGGTTTGGAGGATAGAGACATTTAAATTTTTAGAGATTATTCGAAAGTCAATTTTTAAAATTCAAATATCTCCCGATCTGTAGGAATCTGAGAGACAATACTTATGTAACTTTGAGGGAACGCATATGTCAACTTCATGTCACAGTCTTGTCAATGTATATCCAAGGGTTTGGAGGATAGAGGCATTTAAATTTCTAGAGATTATTCGAAAGTCAATTTTTAAAAAGCAAATATCTCCCGATCTGTAGGAATCTGAGTGACAAAACTTATGTCACTTTGAGGGAACGTATATGTTAACTTCATGTCAGAATCTCGTCAATGTATGTCCAAGGGTTTGGACAATAGAGACATTTTAATTTATCGAGATTATTTGAAAGTCAATTTTTAAAAGGCAAATATCTCCCGATCTGTAGGCATCAGAGAGACAAACCTTATGTCACTTTGAGGGAACGCATATGTAAACTTCATGTCAGAGTCTCGTTAATGAATGTCCAAACTTTTGGATGATAGAGACATTTTAATTTTTCGAGATTATTCGAAAGTCAATTTTTAAAAGGCAAATATCTCCCGATCTGTTGGCATCTGAGAGACAAACCTTATGTCACTTTGAGGGAACGCAACTGTCAACTTCATGTCAGAGTCTCGTCAATGTATGTCCAAGGGTTTGGAGGATAGAGACATTTTAATTTTTCGAGATTATTCGAAAGTCAATTTTGGAAAAGGCAAATATCTCCCGATCTGTATTAATCTAAGAGACAAAACTTATGTCACTTTGAGGGAACGTATATGTCAACTTCATGTCAGAGTCACGTCAATGTATGTCGAAGGGTTTGGAGTATAGAGACATTTAAATTTTTAGAGATTATTCGAAAGTCAATTTTTAAAAGGCAAATATCTCCCGATCTGTAGGAATCTGAGAGACAAAACTTATGTCACTTTGAGGGAACGTATATGTCAACTTGCCGTCAGAGTCACGTCAATGTATGTCCAAGGGTTTGGAGGATAGAAACATTTTAATTTTTCGAGATTATTCGAAAGTCAATTTGTGAATGGCAAATATCTCCCGATCTGTAGGAATCTGAGAGACAAAACTTATGTCACTTTGAGGAAACGCATATGTTAACTTCATGTCAGAGCCACGTCAATGTATGTCCAAGGGTTTGGAGGATAGAGAGATTTAAATTTTTAGAGATTATTCGAAAGTCAATTTTTAAAATTCAAATATCTCCCGATCTGTAGGAATCTGAGAGACAATACTTATGTAACTTTGAGGGAACGCATATGTAAACTTCATGTCAGAGTCTCGTCAATGTATGTCCAAGGGTTTGGAGGATAGAGACATTTCAATTTTTCGATATTATTCGAAAGTCAATTTTTAAAAGGCAAATATCTCCCGATCTGTAGGAATCTGAGAGACAAAACTTATGTCACTTTAAGGGAACGTATATGTCAACTTCATGTCACAGTCACGTCAATGTATATCCAAGGGTTTGGACAATAGAGACATTTTAATTTTTCGAGATTATTCGAAAGTCAATTTTTAAAAGGCAAATATCTCCCGATCTGTAGGCATAAGAGAGACAAACCTTATGTCACTTTGAGGAAACGCATCTGTCAACTTCATGTCAGAGTCTCGTCAATGTATGTCCAAGGGTTTGGAGGATAGAGACATTTAAATTTTTCGATATTATTCGAAAGTCAATTTTTAAAAGGCAAATATCTCCCGATCTGTAGGAATCTGAGAGACAAAACTTATGTCACTTTAAGGGAACGTATATGTCAACTTCATGTCTCAGTCACGTCAATGTATATCCAAGGGTTTGGAGGATAGAGACATTTAAATTTTTAGAGATTATTCGAAGGTCAATTTTTAAAAGGCAAATATCTCCCGATCTGTAGGAATCTGACAGACAAAACTTATGTCACTTTGATGGAACGTATATGTTAACGTCATGTCAGAATCTCGTCAATGTATGTCCAAGGGTTTGGACAATAGAGACATTTTAATTTTTCGAGATTATTTGAAAGTCAATTTTTAAAAGGCAAATATCTCCCGATCTGTAGGCATAAGAGAGACAAACCTTATGTCACTTTGAGGGAACGCGTATGTGAACTTCATGTCAGAGTCTCGTTAATGAATGTCCAAGGTTTTGGACGATAGAGACATTTTAATTTTTCGAGATTATTCGAAAGTCAATTTTTAAAAGGCAAATATCTCCCGATCTGTAGGCATAAGAGAGACAAACCTTATGTCACTTTGAGGGAACGCATCTGTCAACTTCATGTCAGAGTCTCGTCAATGTATGTCCAAGGGTTTGGAGGATAGAGGCATTTTAATTTTTCGAGATTATTCGAAAGTTAATTTTTGAAAAGGCAAATATCTCCCGATCTGTATTAATCTGAGAGACAAATCTTATGTCACTTTGAGGGAACGTATATGTCAACTTGCCGTCAGAGTCACGTCAATGTATGTCCAAGGGTTTGGAGGATAGAGACATTTTAATTTTTCGAGATTATTCGAAAGTCAATTTGTGAAAGGCAAATATCTCCCGATCTGTAGGAATCTGAGAGACAAAACTTATGTCACTTTGAGGGAACCCATATGTTAACTTCATGTCAGAGCCACGTCAATGTATGTCCAAGGGTTTGGAGGATAGAGACATTTAAATTTTTAGAGATTATTCGAAAGGCAATTTTTAAAATTCAAATATCTCCCGATCTGTAGGAATCTGAGAGACAATACTTATGAAACTTTGAGGGAACGCATATGTCAACTTCATGTCAGAGTCACGTCAATGTATATCCAAGGGTTTGGAGGATAGAGGCATTTAAATTTCTAGAGATTATTCGAAAGTCAATTTTTAAAAGGCAAATATCTCCCGATCTGTAGGAATCTGAGAGACAAAACTTATGTCACTTTGAGGGAACGTATATGTTAACTTCATGTTAGAATCTCGTCAATGTATGTCCAAGGGTTTGGACAATAGAGACAATTTAATTTTTCGAGATTATTTGAAAGTCAATTTTTAAAAGGCAAATATCTCCCGATCTGTAGGCATAAGAGAGACAAACCTTATGTCACTTTGAGGGAACGCATATGTGAACTTCATGTCAGAGTCTCGTTAATGAATGTCCAAGGTTTTGGATGATAGAGACATTTTAATTTTTCGAGATTATTCGAAAGTCAATTTTTAAAAGGCAAATATCTCCCGATCTGTAGGCATCTGAGAGACAAACCTTATGTCACTTTGAGGGAACGCATCTGTCAATTTCATGTCAGAGTCTCGTCAATGTATGTCCAAGGGTTTGGAGGATAGAGACATTTTAATTTTTCGAGATTATTCGAAAGTCAATTTTGGAAAAGGCAAACATCTCCCGATCTGTATTAATCTAAGAGACAAAACTTATGTCACTTTGAGGGAACGTATATGTCAACTTCATGTCAGAGTCACGTCAATGTATGTCGAAGGGTTTGGAGTATAGAGACATTTAAATTTTTAGAGATTATTCGAAAGTCAATTTTTAAAAGGCAAATATCTCCCGATCTGTAGGAATCTGAGAGACAAAACTTATGTCACTTTGAGGGAACGTATATGTCAACTTGCCGTCAGAGTCACGTCAATGTATGTCCAAGGGTTTGGAGGATAGAAACATTTTAATTTTTCGAGATTATTCGAAAGTCAATTTGTGAATGGCAAATATCTCCCGATCTGTAGGAATCTGAGAGACAAAACTTATGTCACTTTGAGGAAACGCATATGTTAACTTCATGTCAGAGCCACGTCAATGTATGTCCAAGGGTTTGGAGGATAGAGACATTTAAATTTTTAGAGATTATTCGAAAGTCAATTTTTAAAATTCAAATATCTCCCGATCTGTAGGAATCTGAGAGACAATACTTATGTAACTTTGAGGGAAGGCATATGTAAACTTCATGTCAGAGTCTCGTCAATGTATGTCCAAGGGTTTGGAGGATAGAGACATTTCAATTTTTCGATATTAACGAAAGTCAATTTTTAAAAGGCAAATATCTCCCGATCTGTAGGAATCTGAGAGACAAAACTTATGTCACTTTAAGGGAACGTATATGTCAACTTCATGTCACAGTCACGTCAATGTATATCCAAGGGTTTGGACAATAGAGACATTTTAATTTTTCGAGATTATTCGAAAGTCAATTTTTAAAAGGCAAATATCTCCCGATCTGTAGGCATAAGAGAGACAAACCTTATGTCACTTTGAGGGAACGCATCTGTCAACTTCATGTCAGAGTCTCGTCAATGTATGTCCAAGGGTTTGGAGGATAGAGACATTTTAATTTTTCGAGATTATTCGAAAGTCAATTTTTAAAAGGCAAATATCTCCCGATCTGTAATAGTCTGAGAGACAAAACTTATGTCACTTAGAGGGAACGTATATGTCAACTTTCTGTTATAGTCACGTCAATGTATATCAAAGGGTTTGGAGGATAGAAACATTTAAATTTTTAGAGATTATTCGAAAGTCAATTTTTAAAAGGCAAATATCTCCCGATCTGTAGGAATCAAAGAGACAAAACTTATGTCACTTTGAGGGAATGTATATGTCAACTACCTGTCAGAGTCACGTCAATGTATGTCCAAGGGTTTGGAGGATAGAGACATTTAAATTTTTAGAGATTATTCGAAAGTCAATTTTTAAAAGGCAAATATCTCCCGATCTGTAGGAATCTGAGAGACAAAACTTATGTCACTTAGAGGGAACGTATATGTCAACTTCATTGCAGAATCTCGTCAATGTATGTCCAAGGGTTTGGACGATGGAGACATTTTAATTTTTCGAGATTATTCGAAAGTCAATTATTAAAAGGCAAATATCTCCCGATCTGTAGGCATCTGAGAGACAAACCTTATGTCACTTTGAGGGAACGTATATGTCAACTTCATGTCAGAATCTCGTCAATGTATGTCCAAGGGTTTGGACGATAGAGACATTTAAATTTTTCGAGATTATTCGAAAGTCAATTTTTAAAAGGCAAATATCTCCCGATCTGTAGGAATCTGAGAGACAAATCTTATGTCACTTTGAGGGAACGTATATGTCAACGTCATGTCAGAATCTCATCAATGTATGTCCAAGGGTTTGGACGATAGAGACATTTTAATTTTTCGAGATTATTCGAAAGTCAATTTTTAAAGACAAATATCTCCCGATCTGTTGGCATCTGCGAGACAAAACTTATGTCACTTTGAGGGAACGTATATGTCAACTTCATGTCAGAATCTCGTCAATGTATGTCCAAGGGTTTGGACGATAGAGACATTTAAAATTTTCGATATTATTCGAAAGTCAATTTTTAAAAGGCAAATATCTCCCGATCTGTAGGCATCTGAGAGATAAATCTTATGTCACTTTGAGGGAACGTATATGTCAACTTCATGTCAGAATCTCATCAATGTATGTCCAAGTGTTTGGACGATAGAGACATTTTAATTTTTCGAGATTATTCGAAAGTCAATTCTTAAAAGGCAAATATCTCCCGATCTGTAGGAATCTGAGAGACAAAACTTATGTCACTTTGAGGGAACGTATATGTCAACTTCCTGTCAGAGTCACGTCAATGTATGTCCAAGGGTTTGGAGGATAGAAACATTTTAATTTTTCGAGATTATTCGAAAGTCAATTTTTGAAAAGGCAAATATCTCGCGATCTGTAGGAATCTGAGTGACAAAACTTATGTCACTTTGAGGGAATGTATAAGTCAACCTCATGTCAGAATCTCGTCAATGTATGTCCAAGGGTTTGGACGATAGAGACATTTAAATTTTTCGAGATTATTCGAAAGTCAATTTTTAAAAGGCAAATATCTCCCGATCTGTAGGAATCTGAGAGACAAAACTTATGTCACTTTGAGGGAACGTATATGTCAACGTCATGTCAGAATCTCATCAATGTATGTCCAAGGGTTTGGACGATAGAGACATTTTAATTTTTCGAGATTATTCGAAAGTCAATTCTTAAAAGGCAAATATCTCCCGATCTGTAGGAACCTGAGAGACAAAACTTATGTCACTTTAAGGGAACGCATATGTAAACTTCATGTCAGAGCCACGTCAATGTATGTCCAAGGGTTTGGAGGATAGAGACATTTAAATTTTTCGAGATTATTCGAAAGTCAATTTTTAAAATTCAAATATCTCCTGATCTGTAGGAATCTGAGAGACAATACTTATGTAACTTTGAGGGAACGCATATGTAAACTTCATGTCAGAGTCTCGTCAATGTATGTCCAAGGGTTTGGAGGATAGAGACATTTCAATTTTTCGATATTATTCGAAAGTCAATTTTTAAAAGGCAAATATCTCCCGATCTGTAGGAATCTGAGAGACAAAACTTATGTTACTTTAAGGGAACGTATATGTCAACTTCATGTCACAGTCACGTCAATGTATATCCAAGGGTTTGGACAATAGAGACATTTTAATTTTTCGAGATTATTCGAAAGTCAATTTTTAAAAGGCAAATATCTCCCGATCTGTAGGCATAAGAGAGACAAACCTTATGTCACTTTGAGGGAACGCATCTGTCAACTTCATGTCAGAGTCTCGTCAATGTATGTCCAAGGGTTTGGAGGATAGAGACATTTAAATTTTTCGATATTATTCGAAAGTCAATTTTTAAAAGCCAAATATCTCCCGATCTGTAGGAATCTGAGAGACAAAGCTTATGTCACTTTAAGGGAACGTATATGTCAACTTCATGTCTCAGTCACGTCAATGTATATCCAAGGGTTTGGAGGATAGAGACATTTAAATTTTTAGAGTTTATTCGAAAGTCAATTTTTAAAAGGCAAATATCTCCCGATCTGTAGGAATCTGACAGACAAAACTTATGTCACTTTGATGGAACGTATATGTTAACGTCATGTCAGAATCTCGTCAACGTATGTCCAAGGGTTTGGACAATAGAGACATTTTAATTTTTCGAGATTATTTGAAAGTCAATTTTTAAAAGGCAAATATCTCCCGATCTGTAGGCATAAGAGAGACAAACCTTATGTCACTTTGAGGGAACGCGTATGTGAACTTCATGTCAGAGTTCGTTAATGAATGTCCAAGGTTTTGGACGATAGAGACATTTTAATTTTTCGAGATTATTCGAAAGTCAATTTTTAAAAGGCAAATATCTCCCGATCTGTAGGCATAAGAGAGACAAACCTTATGTCACTTTGAGGGAACGCATCTGTCAACTTCATGTCAGAGTCTCGTCAATGTATGTCCAAGGGTTTGGAGGATAGAGGCATTTTAATTTTTCGAGATTATTCGAAAGTTAATTTTTGAAAAGGCAAATATCTCCCGATCTGTATTAATCTAAGAGACAAAACTTATGTCACTTTGAGGGAACGTATATGTCAACTTCATGTCAGAGTCACGTCAATGTATGTCGAAGGGTTTGGAGTATAGAGACATTTAAATTTTTAGAGATTATTCGAAAGTCAATTTTTAAAAGGCAAATATCTCCCGATCTGTAGGAATCTGAGAGACAAAACTTATGTCACTTTGAGGGAACGTATATGTCAACTTGCCGTCAGAGTCACGTCAATGTATGTCCAAGGGTTTGGAGGATAGAAACATTTTAATTTTTCGAGATTATTCGAAAGTCAATTTGTGAATGGCAAATATCTCCCGATCTGTAGGAATCTGAGAGACAAAACTTATGTCACTTTGAGGAAACGCATATGTTAACTTCATGTCAGAGCCACGTCAATGTATGTAAAAGGGTTTGGAGGATAGAGACATTTAAATTTTTAGAGATTATTCGAAAGTCAATTTTTAAAATTCAAATATCTCCCGATCTGTAGGAATCTGAGAGACAATACTTATGTAACTTTGAGGGAACGCATATGTAAACTTCATGTCAGAGTCTCGTCAATGTATGTCCAAGGGTTTGGAGGATAGAGACATTTCAATTTTTCGATATTATTCGAAAGTCAATTTTTAAAAGGCAAATATCTCCCGATCTGTAGGAATCTGAGAGACAAAACTTATGTCACTTTAAGGGAACGTATATGTCAACTTCATGTCACAGTCACGTCAATGTATATCCAAGGGTTTGGACAATAGAGACATTTTAATTTTTCGAGATTATTCGAAAGTCAATTTTTAAAAGGCAAATATCTCCCGATCTGTAGGCATAAGAGAGACAAACCTTATGTCACTTTGAGGAAACGCATCTGTCAACTTCATGTCAGAGTCACGTCAATGTATGTCCAAGGGTTTGGAGGATAGAGACATTTAAATTTTTCGATATTATTCGAAAGTCAATTTTTAAAAGGCAAATATCTCCCGATCTGTAGGAATCTGAGAGACAAAACTTATGTCACTTTAAGGGAACGTATATGTCAACTTCATGTCTCAGTCACGTCAATGTATATCCAAGGGTTTGGAGGATAGAGACATTTAAATTTTTAGAGATTATTCGAAGGTCAATTTTTAAAAGGCAAATATCTCCCGATCTGTAGGAATCTGACAGACAAAACTTATGTCACTTTGATGGAACGTATATGTTAACGTCATGTCAGAATCTCGTCAATGTATGTCCAAGAGTTTGGACAATAGAGACATTTTAATTTTTCGAGATTATTTGAAAGTCAATTTTTAAAAGGCAAATATCTCCCGATCTGTAGGCATAAGAGAGACAAACCTTATGTCACTTTGAGGGAACGCGTATGTGAACTTCATGTCAGAGTCTCGTTAATGAATGTCCAAGGTTTTGGACGATAGAGACATTTTAATTTTTCGAGATTATTCGAAAGTCAATTTTTAAAAGGCAAATATCTCCCGATCTGTAGGCATAAGAGAGACAAACCTTATGTCACTTTGAGGGAACGCATCTGTCAACTTCATGTCAGAGTCTCGTCAATGTATGTCCAAGGGTTTGGAGGATAGAGGCATTTTAATTTTTCGAGATTATTCGAAAGTTAATTTTTGAAAAGGCAAATATCTCCCGATCTGTATTAATCTGAGAGACAAATCTTATGTCACTTTGAGGGAACGTATATGTCAACTTGCCGTCAGAGTCACGTCAATGTATGTCCAAGGGTTTGGAGGATAGAGACATTTTAATTTTTCGAGGTTATTCGAAAGTCAATTTGTGAAAGGCAAATATCTCCCGATCTGTAGGAATCTGAGAGACAAAACTTATGTCACTTTGAGGGAACCCATATGTTAACTTCATGTCAGAGCCACGTCAATGTATGTCCAAGGGTTTGGAGGATAGAGACATTTAAATTTTTAGAGATTATTCGAAAGTCAATTTTTAAAATTCAAATATCTCCCGATCTGTAGGAATCTGAGAGACAATACTTATGTAACTTTGAGGGAACGCATATGTCAACTTCATGTCAGAGTCACGTCAATGTATATCCAAGGGTTTGGAGGATAGAGGCATTTAAATTTCTAGAGATTATTCGAAAGTCAATTTTTAAAAGGCAAATATCTCCCGATCTGTAGGAATCTGAGAGACAAAACTTATGTCACTTTGAGGGAACGTATATGTTAACTTCATGTTAGAATCTCGTCAATGTATGTCCAAGGGTTTGGACAATAGAGACAATTTAATTTTTCGAGATTATTTGAAAGTCAATTTTTAAAAGGCAAATATCTCCCGATCTGTAGGCATAAGAGAGACAAACCTTATGTCACTTTGAGGGAACGCATATGTGAACTTCATGTCAGAGTCTCGTTAATGAATGTCCAAGGTTTTGGATGATAGAGACATTTTAATTTTTCGAGATTATTCGAAAGTCAATTTTTAAAAGGCAAATATCTCCCGATCTGTAGGCATCTGAGAGACAAACCTTATGTCACTTTGAGGGAACGCATCTGTCAACTTCATGTCAGAGTCTCGTCAATGTATGTCCAAGGGTTTGGAGGATAGAGACATTTTAATTTTTCGAGATTATTCGAAAGTCAATTTTGGAAAAGGCAAATATCTCCCGATCTGTATTAATCTAAGAGACAAAACTTATGTCACTTTGAGGGAACGTATATGTCAACTTCATGTCAGAGTCACGTCAATGTATGTCGAAGGGTTTGGAGTATAGAGACATTTAAATTTTTAGAGATTATTCGAAAGTCAATTTTTAAAAGGCAAATATCTCCCGATCTGTAGGAATCAAAGAGACAAAACTTATGTCACTTTGAGGGAACGTATATGTCAACTTGCCGTCAGAGTCACGTCAATGTATGTCCAAGGGTTTGGAGGATAGAAACATTTTAATTTTTCGAGATTATTCGAAAGTCAATTTGTGAATGGCAAATATCTCCCGATCTGTAGGAATCTGAGAGACAAAACTTATGTCACTTTGAGGAAACGCATATGTTAACTTCATGTCAGAGCCACGTCAATGTATGTCCAAGGGTTTGGAGAATAGAGACATTTAAATTTTTAGAGATTATTCGAAAGTCAATTTTTAAAATTCAAATATCTCCCGATCTGTAGGAATCTGAGAGACAATACTTATGTAACTTTGAGGGAAGGCATATGTAAACTTCATGTCAGAGTCTCGTCAATGTATGTCCAAGGGTTTGGAGGATAGAGACATTTCAATTTTTCGATATTAACGAAAGTCAATTTTTAAAAGGCAAATATCTCCCGATCTGTAGGAATCTGAGAGACAAAACTTATGTCACTTTAAGGGAACGTATATGTCAACTTCATGTCACAGTCACGTCAATGTATATCCAAGGGTTTGGACAATAGAGACATTTTAATTTTTCGAGATTATTCGAAAGTCAATTTTTAAAAGGCAAATATCTCCCGATCTGTAGGCATAAGAGAGACAAACCTTATGTCACTTTGAGGGAACGCATCTGTCAACTTCATGTCAGAGTCTCGTCAATGTATGTCCAAGGGTTTGGAGGATAGAGACATTTTAATTTTTCGAGATTATTCGAAAGTCAATTTTTAAAAGGCAAATATCTCCCGATCTGTAATAGTCTGAGAGACAAAACTTATGTCACTTAGAGGGAACGTATATGTCAACTTTCTGTTATAGTCACGTCAATGTATATCAAAGGGTTTGGAGGATAGAAACATTTAAATTTTTAGAGATTATTCGAAAGTCAATTTTTAAAAGGCAAATATCTCCCGATCTGTAGGAATCAAAGAGACAAAACTTATGTCACTTTGAGGGAATGTATATGTCAACTACCTGTCAGAGTCACGTCAATGTATGTCCAAGGGTTTGGAGGATAGAGACATTTAAATTTTTAGAGATTATTCGAAAGTCAATTTTTAAAAGGCAAATATCTCCCGATCTGTAGGAATCTGAGAGACAAAACTTATGTCACTTAGAGGGAACGTATATGTCAACTTCATTGCAGAATCTCGTCAATGTATGTCCAAGGGTTTGGACGATGGAGACATTTTAATTTTTCGAGATTATTCGAAAGTCAATTATTAAAAGGCAAATATCTCCCGATCTGTAGGCATCTGAGAGACAAACCTTATGTCACTTTGAGGGAACGTATATGTCAACTTCATGTCAGAATGTCGTCAATGTATGTCCAAGGGTTTGGACGATAGAGACATTTAAATTTTTCGAGATTATTCGAAAGTCAATTTTTAAAAGGCAAATATCTCCCGATCTGTAGGAATCTGAGAGACAAAACTTATGTCACTTTGAGGGAACGTATATGTCAACGTCATGTCAGAATCTCATCAATGTATGTCCAAGGGTTTGGACGATAGAGACATTTTAATTTTTCGAGATTATTCGAAAGTCAATTTTTAAAGACAAATATCTCCCGATCTGTTGGCATCTGCGAGACAAAACTTATGTCACTTTGAGGGAACGTATATGTCAACTTCATGTCAGAATCTCGTCAATGTATGTCCAAGGGTTTGGACGATAGAGACATTTAAAGTTTTCGATATTATTCGAAAGTCAATTTTTAAAAGGCAAATATCTCCCGATCTGTAGGCATCTGAGAGATAAATCTTATGTCACTTTGAGGGAACGTATATGTCAACTTCATGTCAGAATCTCATCAATGTATGTCCAAGTGTTTGGACGATAGAGACATTTTAATTTTTCGAGATTATTCGAAAGTCAATTCTTAAAAGGCAAATATCTCCCGATCTGTAGGAATCTGAGAGACAAAACTTATGTCACTTTGAGGGAACGTATATGTCAACTTCCTGTCAGAGTCACGTCAATGTATGTCCAAGGGTTTGGAGGATAGAAACATTTTAATTTTTCGAGATTATTCGAAAGTCAATTTTTGAAAAGGCAAATATCTCGCGATCTGTAGGAATCTGAGTGACAAAACTTATGTCACTTTGAGGGAATGTATAAGTCAACCTCATGTCAGAATCTCGTCAATGTATGTCCAAGGGTTTGGACGATAGAGACATTTAAATTTTTCGAGATTATTCGAAAGTCAATTTTTAAAAGGCAAATATCTCCCGATCTGTAGGAATCTGAGAGACAAAACTTATGTCACTTTGAGGGAACGTATATGTCAACGTCATGTCAGAATCTCATCAATGTATGTCCAAGGGTTTGGACGATAGAGACATTTTAATTTTTCGAGATTATTCGAAAGTCAATTCTTAAAAGGCAAATATCTCCCGATCTGTAGGAACCTGAGAGACAAAACTTATGTCACTTTAAGGGAACGCATATGTAAACTTCATGTCAGAGCCACGTCAATGTATGTCCAAGGGTTTGGAGGATAGAGACATTTAAATTTTTCGAGATTATTCGAAAGTCAATTTTTAAAATTCAAATATCTCCCGATCTGTAGGAATCTGAGAGACAATACTTATGTAACTTTGAGGGAACGCATATGTAAACTTCATGTCAGAGTCTCGTCAATGTATGTCCAAGGGTTTGGAGGATAGAGACATTTCAATTTTTCGATATTATTCGAAAGTCAATTTTTAAAAGGCAAATATCTCCCGATCTGTAGGAATCTGAGAGACAAAACTTATGTTACTTTAAGGGAACGTATATGTCAACTTCATGTCACAGTCACGTCAATGTATATCCAAGGGTTTGGACAATAGAGACATTTTAATTTTTCGAGATTATTCGAAAGTCAATTTTTAAAAGGCAAATATCTCCCGATCTGTAGGCATAAGAGAGACAAACCTTATGTCACTTTGAGGGAACGCATCTGTCAACTTCATGTCAGAGTCTCGTCAATGTATGTCCAAGGGTTTGGAGGATAGAGACATTTAAATTTTTCGATATTATTCGAAAGTCAATTTTTAAAAGCCAAATATCTCCCGATCTGTAGGAATCTGAGAGACAAAACTTATGTCACTTTAAGGGAACGTATATGTCAACTTCATGTCTCAGTCACGTCAATGTATATCCAAGGGTTTGGAGGATAGAGACATTTAAATTTTTAGAGTTTATTCGAAAGTCAATTTTTAAAAGGCAAATATCTCCCGATCTGTAGGAATCTGACAGACAAAACTTATGTCACTTTGATGGAACGTATATGTTAACGTCATGTCAGAATCTCGTCAACGTATGTCCAAGGGTTTGGACAATAGAGACATTTTAATTTTTCGAGATTATTTGAAAGTCAATTTTTAAAAGGCAAATATCTCCCGATCTGTAGGCATAAGAGAGACAAACCTTATGTCACTTTGAGGGAACGCGTATGTGAACTTCATGTCAGAGTTCGTTAATGAATGTCCAAGGTTTTGGACGATAGAGACATTTTAATTTTTCGAGATTATTCGAAAGTCAATTTTTAAAAGGCAAATATCTCCCGATCTGTAGGCATAAGAGAGACAAACCTTATGTCACTTTGAGGGAACGCATCTGTCAACTTCATGTCAGAGTCTCGTCAATGTATGTCCAAGGGTTTGGAGGATAGAGGCATTTTAATTTTTCGAGATTATTCGAAAGTTAATTTTTGAAAAGGCAAATATCTCCCGATCTGTATTAATCTGAGAGACAAATCTTATGTCACTTTGAGGGAACGTATATGTCAACTTGCCGTCAGAGTCACGTCAATGTATGTCCAAGGGTTTGGAGGATAGAGACATTTTAATTTTTCGAGATTATTCGAAAGTCAATTTGTGAAAGGCAAATATCTCCCGATCTGTAGGAATCTGAGAGACAAAACTTATGTCACTTTGAGGGAACGCATATGTTAACTTCATGTCAGAGCCACGTCAATGTATGTCCAAGGGTTTGGAGGATAGAGACATTTAAATTTTTAGAGATTATTCGAAAGTCAATTTTTAAAATTCAAATATCTCCCGATCTGTAGGAATCTGAGAGACAATACTTATGTAACTTTGAGGGAACGCATATGTCAACTTCATGTCACAGTCACGTCAATGTATATCCAAGGGTTTGGAGGATAGGGGCATTTAAATTTCTAGAGATTATTCGAAAGTCAATTTTTAAAAGGCAAATATCTCCCGATCTGTAGGAATCTGAGAGACAAAACTTATGTCACTTTGAGGGAACGTATATGTTAACTTCATGTCAGAATCTCGTCAATGTATGTCCAAGGGTTTGGACAATAGAGACATTTTAATTTTTCGAGATTATTTGAAAGTCAATTTTTAAAAGGCAAATATCTCCCGATCTGTAGGCATAAGAGAGACAAACCTTATGTAACTTTGAGGGAACGCATATGTGAACTTCATGTCAGAGTCTCGTTAATGAATGTCCATGGTTTTGGATGATAGAGACATTTTGATCTTTCGAGATTATTCGAAAGTCAATTTTTAAAAGGCAAATATCTCCCGATCTGTAGGCATCTGAGAGACAAACCTTATGTCACTTTGAGGGAACGCATCTGTCAACTTCATGTCAGAGTCTCGTCAATGTATGTCCAAGGGTTTGGAGGATAGAGACATTTTAATTTTTCGAGATTATTCGAAAGTCAATTTTGGAAAAGGCAAATATCTCCCGATCTGTATTAATCTAAGAGACAAAACTTATGTCACTTTGAGGGAACGTATATGTCAACTTCATGTCAGAGTCACGTCAATGTATGTCGAAGGGTTTGGAGTATAGAGACATTTAAATTTTTAGAGATTATTCGAAAGTCAATTTTTAAAAGGCAAATATCTCCAGATCTGTAGGAATCTGAGAGACAAAACTTATGTCACTTTGAGGGAACGTATATGTCAACTTGCCGTCAGAGTCACGTCAATGTATGTCCAAGGGTTTGGAGGATAGAAACATTTTAATTTTTCGAGATTATTCGAAAGTCAATTTGTGAATGGCAAATATCTCCCGATCTGTAGGAATCTGAGAGACAAAACTTATGTCACTTTGAGGAAACGCATATGTTAACTTCATGTCAGAGCCACGTCAATGTATGTCCAAGGGTTTGGAGGATAGAGACATTTAAATTTTTAGAGATTATTCGAAAGTCAATTTTTAAAATTCAAGTATCTCCCGATCTGTAGGAATCTGAGAGACAATACTTATGTAACTTTGAGGGAAGGCATATGTAAACTTCATGTCAGAGTCTCGTCAATGTATGTCCAAGGGTTTGGAGGATAGAGACATTTCAATTTTTCGATATTATTCGAAAGTCAATTTTTAAAAGGCAAATATCTCCCGATCTGTAGGAATCTGAGAGACAAAACTTATGTCACTTTAAGGGAACGTATATGTCAACTTCATGTCACAGTCACGTCAATGTATATCCAAGGGTTTGGACAATAGAGACATTTTAATTTTTCGAGATTATTCGAAAGTCAATTTTTAAAAGGCAAATATCTCCCGATCTGTAGGCATAAGAGAGACAAACCTTATGTCACTTTGAGGGAACGCATCTGTCAACTTCATGTCAGAGTCTCGTCAATGTATGTCCAAGGGTTTGGAGGATAGAGACATTTTAATTTTTCGAGATTATTCGAAAGTCAATTTTTGAAAAGGCAAATATCTCCCGATCTGTAATAGTCTGAGAGACAAATTTTATGTCACTTAGAGGGAACGTATATGTCAACTTCATGTCAGAATCTCGTCAATGTATGTCCAAGGGTTTGGAGGATAGAGACATTTAACTTTTTAGAGATTATTCGAAAGTCAATTTTTAAAAGGCAAATATCTCCCGATCTGTAGGAATCTGAGACAAAACTTATGTCACTTAGAGGGAACGTATATGTCAACTTTCTGTTATAGTCACGTCAATGTATGTCAAAGGGTTTGGAGGATAGAAACATTTAAATTTTTAGAGATTATACGAAAGTCAATTTTTAAAAGGCAAATATCTCCCGATCTGTAGGAATCAAAGAGACAAAACTTATGTCACTTTGAGGGAACGTTAATGTCAACTACCTGTCAGAGTCACGTCAATGTATGTCCAAGGGTTTGGAGGATAGAGACATTTAAATTTTTAGAGATTATTCGAAAGTCAATTATTAAAAGGCAAATATCTCCCGATCTGTAGGAATCTGAGAGACAAAACTTATGTCACTTAGAGGGAACGTATATGTCAACTTTATTGCAGAATCTCGTCAATGTATGTCCAAGGGTTTGGACGATGGAGACATTTTAATTTTTCGAGATTATTCGAAAGTCAATTTTTAAAAGGCAAATATCTCCCGATCTGTAGGCATCTGAGAGACAAACCTTATGTCACTTTGAGGGAACGTATATGTCAACTTCATGTCAGAATCTCGTCAATGTATGTCCAAGGGTTTGGACGATAGAGACATTTTAATTTTTCGAGATTATTCGAAAGTCAATTTTTAAAAGGCAAATATCTCCCGATCTGTAGGAATCTGAGCGACAAAACTTATGTCACTCTGAGGGAACGTATATGTCAACGTCATGTCAGACTCTCATCAATGTATGTCCAAGGGTTTGGACGATAGAGACATTTTAATTTTTCGAGATTATTCGAAAGTCAATTTTTAAAGACAAATATCTCCCGATCTGTTGGCATCTGCGAGACAAACCTTATGTCACTTTGAGGGAACGTATATGTCAACTTCATGTCAGAATCTCGTCAATGTATGTCCAAGGGTTTGGACGATAGAGACATTTAAAGTTTTCGATATTATTCGAAAGTCAATTTTTAAAAGGCAAATATCTCCCGATCTGTAGGCATCTGAGAGATAAATCTTATGTCACTTTGACGGAACGTAGATGTCAACTTCATGTCAGAATCTCATCAATGTATGTCCAAGTGTTTGGACGATAGAGACATTTTAATTCTTCGAGATTATTCGAAAGTCAATTCTTAAAAGGCAAATATCTCCCGATCTGTAGGAATCTGAGAGACAAAACTTATGTCACTTTGAGGGAACGTATATGTCAACTTCCTGTCAGAGTCACGTCAATGTATGTCCAAGGGTTTGGAGGATAGAAACATTTTAATTTTTCGAGATTATTCGAAAGTCAATTTTTGAAAAGGCAAATATCTCGCGATCTGTAGGAATCTGAGTGACAAAACTTATGTCACTTTGAGGGAATGTATAAGTCAACCTCATGTCAGAATCTCGTCAATGTATGTCCAAGGGTTTGGACGATAGAAACACTTTAATTTTTCGAGATTATTCGAAAGTCAATTTTTAAAAGGCAAATATCTCCCGATCTGTAGGAATCTGAAAGACAAAACTTATGTCACTTTGAGGGAACGTATATGTCAACTTCATGTCAGAATCTCATCAATGTATGTCCAAGGGTTTGGACGATAGAAACATTTTAATTTTTCGAGATTATTCTAAAGTCAATTATTAAAAGGCAAATATCTCCCGATCTGTAGGCATCTGAGAGACAAAATTTATGCCACTTTGAGGGAACGTATATGTCAACTTCATGTCAGAATCTCGTCAATGTATGTCCAAGGGTTTGGACGATAGAGACATTTAAATTTTTCGAGATTATTCGAAAGTCAATTCTTAAAAGGCAAATATCTCCCGATCTGTGGGCATCTGAGAGACAAAACTTATGTCACTTTGAGGGAACGTATATGTCAAATTCCTGTCAGAATCACGTCAATGTATGTCCAAGGGTTTGGAGGATAGAGACATTTTAATTTTTCGAGATTATTCGAAAGTCAATTTTTGAAAAGGCAAATATCTCCCGATCTGTAGGAATCTGAGAGACAAAACTTATGTCACTTTGAGGGAACGCATATGTCAAGTTCATGTCAGAATCTCGTCAATGTATGTCCAAGGGTTTGGACGATAGAGACATTTTAATTTTTCGAGATTATTCGAAAGTCAATTATTAAAAGGCAAATATCTCCCGATCTGTAGGCATCTGAGAGACAAAACTTATGTCACTTTGAGGGAAAGTATATGTCAACTTGCTGTCAAAGTCACGTCAATGTATGTCCAAGGGTTTGGACGATAGAGACATTTTAATTTTTCGAGATTATTCGAAAGTAAATTTTTGATAAAGCAAATATCTCCCGATCTGTAGGAATCTGAGAGACAAACCTTCTGTCACATTGAGGGAACGTATATGTCAACTTCATGTCAGAGTCACGTCAATGTATGTGCAAGGGTTTGGAGGATAGAGACATCTTAATTTTTCGAGATTATTCGAAAATCAATTTTTTGAAGGCAAATATCTCCCGATCTGTAGGAATCTGAGAGACAAAACTTATGTCACTTTGACGGAACGTAGATGTCAACTTCATGTCAGAATCTCATCAATGTATGTCCAAGTGTTTGGACGATAGAGACATTTTAATTTTTCGAGATTATTCGAAAGTCAATTCTTAAAAGGCAAATATCTCCCGATCTGTAGGCATCTGAGAGACAAAACTTATGTCACTTTGAGGGAACGTATATGGCAACGTCATGTCAGAATCTCGTCAATGTATGTCCAAGGGTTTGGACGATAGAGACATTTTAATTTTTCGAGATTATTCGAAAGTCAATTATTAAAAGGCAAATATCTCCCGATCTGTAGGCATCTGAGAGACAAAACTTATGTCGCTTTGAGGGAACGTATATGTCAACCTCATGTCAGAATCTCGTCAATGTATGTCCAAGGGTTTGGAGGATAGAGACATTTGAATCTTTCGAGATTATTCGAAAGTCAATTTTAAAAGGCAAATATCTCCCGATCTGTAGGAATCTGAGAGACAAAACTTATGTCACTTTGAGGGAACGTATATGTCAACGTCATGTCAGAATCTCGTCAATGTATGTCCAAGGGTTTGGACGATAGAGACATTTTAATTCTTCGAGATTATTCGAAAGTCAATTCTTAAAAGGCAAATATCTCCCGATCTGTAGGCATCTGAGAGACAAAACTTATGTCACTTTGAGGGAACGTATATGTCAACTTCCTGTCAGAATCACGTCAATGTATGTCCAAGGGTTTGGAGGATAGAGACATTTTAATTTTTCGAGATTATTCGAAAGTCAATTTTTGAAAAGGCAAATATCTCCCGATCTGTATTAATCTGAGAGACAAATCTTATGTCACTTTGAGGGAACGTATATGTCAACTGCATGTCAGAGTCACGTCAATGTATGTCGAAGGGTTTGGAGTATAGAGACATTTAAATTTTTAGAGATTATTCGAAAGTCAATTTTTAAAAGGCAAATATCTCCCGATCTGTAGGCATAAGAGAGACAAACCTTATGTCACTTTGAGGGAACGCATCTGTCAACTTCATGTCAGAGTCTCGTCAATGTATGTCCAAGGGTTTGGAGGATAGAGACATTTTAATTTTTCGAGATTATTCGAAAGTCAATTTTTGAAAAGGCAAATATCTCCCGATCTGTAATAGTCTGAGAGACAAATTTTATGTCACTTAGAGGGAACGTATATGTCAACTTCATGTCAGAATCTCGTCAATGTATGTCCAAGGGTTTGGAGGATAGAGACATTTAACTTTTTAGAGATTATTCGAAAGTCAATTTTTAAAAGGCAAATATCTCCCGATCTGTAGGAATCTGAGAGACAAAACTTATGTCACCTAGAGGGAACGTATATGTCAACTTTCTGTTATAGTCACGTCAATGTATGTCAAAGGGTTTGGAGGATAGAAACATTTAAATTTTTAGAGATTATTCGAAAGTCAATTTTTAAAAGGCAAATATCTCCCGATCTGTAGGAATCAAAGAGACAAAACTTATGTCACTTTGAGGGAACGTATATGTCAACTACCTGTCAGAGTCACGTCAATGTATGTCCAAGGGTTTGGAGGATAGAGACATTTAAATTTTTAGAGATTATTCGAAAGTCAATTTTTAAAAGGCAAATATCTCCCGATCTGTAGGAATCTGAGAGACAAAACTTATGTCACTTAGAGGGAACGTATATGTCAACTTCATTGCAGAATCTCGTCAATGTATGTCCAAGGGTTTGGACGATGGAGACATTTTAAGTTTTCGAGATTATTCGAAAGTCAATTTTTAAAAGGCAAATATCTCCCGATCTGTAGGCATCTGAGAGACAAACCTTATGTCACTTTGAGGGAACGTATATGTCAACTTCATGTCAGAATCTCGTCAATGTATGTCCAAGGGTTTGGACGATAGAGACATTTTAATTTTTCGAGATTATTCGAAAGTCAATTTTTAAAAGGCAAATATCTCCCGATCTGTAGGAATCTGAGAGACAAAACTTATGTCACTCTGAGGGAACGTATATGTCAACGTCATGTCAGAATCTCATTAATGTATGTCCAAGGGTTTGGACGATAGAGACATTTTAATTTTTCGAGATTATTCGAAAGTCAATTTTTAAAGACAAATATCTCCCGATCTGTTGGCATCTGCGAGACAAAACTTATGTCACTTTGAGGGAAAGTATATGTCAACTTCATGTCAGAATGTCGTCAATGTATGTCCAAGGGTTTGGACGATAGAGACATTTAAATTTTTCGATATTATTCGAAAGTCAATTTTTAAAAGGCAAATATCTCCCGATCTGTAGGCATCTGAGAGATAAATCTTATGTCACTTTGAGGGAACGTATATGTCAACTTCATGTCAGAATCTCATCAATGTATGTCCAAGTGTTTGGACGATAGAGACATTTTAATTTTTCGAGATTATTCGAAAGTCAATTTTTAAAAGGCAAATATCTCCCGATCTGTAGGAATCTGAGAGACAAAACTTATGTCACTTTGAGGGAACGTATATGTCAACTTCCTGTCAGAGTCACGTCAATGTATGTCCAAGGGTTTGGAGGATAGAAACATTTTAATTTTTCGAGATTATTCGAAAGTCAATTTTTGAAAAGGCAAATATCTCGCGATCTGTAGGAATCTGAGTGACAAAACTTATGTCACTTTGAGGGAATGTATAAGTCAACCTCATGTCAGAATCTCGTCAATGTATGTCCAAGGGTTTGGACGATAGAGACATTTAAATTTTTCGAGATTATTCGAAAGTCAATTTTTAAAAGGCAAATATCTCCCGATCTGTAGGAATCTGAGAGACAAACCTTATGTCACTTTGAGGGATCGTATATGTCAACGTCATGTCAGAATCTCATCAATGTATGTCCAAGGGTTTGGACGATAGAGACATTTTAATTCTTCGAGATTATTCGAAAGTCAATTCTTAAAAGGCAAATATCTCCCGATCTGTAGGAATCTGAGAGACAAAACGTATGTCACTTTGAGGGAACATATATGTCAACTTCCTGTCAGAGTCACGTCAATGTATGTCCAAGGGTTTGGAGGATAGAAACATTTTAATTTTTCGAGATTATTCGAAAGTCAATTTTTGAAAAGGCAAATATCTCGCGATCTGTAGGAATCTGAGTGACAAAACTTATGTCACTTTGAGGGAATGTATAAGTCAACCTCATGTCAGAATCTCGTCAATGTATGTCCAAGGGTTTGGACGATAGAAACATTTTAATTTTTCGAGATTATTCTAAAGTCAATTATTAAAAGGCAAATATCTCCCGATCTGTAGGCATCTGAGAGACAAAATTTATGCCACTTTGAGGGAACGTATATGTCAACTTCATGTCAGAATCTGGTCAATGTATGTCCAAGGGTTTGGACGATAGAGACATTTAAATTTTTCGAGATTATTCGAAAGTCAATTCTTAAAAGGCAAATATCTCCCGATCTGTGGGCATCTGAGAGACAAAACTTATGTCACTTTGAGGGAACGTATATGTCAAATTCCTGTCAGAATCACGTCAATGTATGTCCAAGGGTTTGGACGATAGTGACATTTTAATTTTTCGAGATTATTCGAAAGTCAATTATTAAAAGGCAAATATCTCCCGATCTGTAGGCATCTGAGAGACAAAACTTATGTCACTTTGAGGGAACGTATATGTCAACCGTCTGTCAGAGTCACGTCAATGTATGTCCAAGGGTTTGGACGATAGAGACATTTTAATTTTTCGAGATTATTCGAAAGTAAATTTTTGATAAAGCAAATATCTCCCGATCTGTAGGAATCTGAGAGACAAACCTTATGTCACATTGAGGGAACGTATATGTCAACTTCATGTCAGAGTCACGTCATTGTATGTGCAAGGGTTTGGAGGATAGAGACATCTTAATTTTTCGAGATTATTCGAAAATCAATTTTTTGAAGGCAAATATCTCCCGATCTGTAGGAATCTGAGAGACAAAACTTATGTCACTTTGAGGGAACGTATATGTAAACTTCCTGTCAGAGTCACGTCAATGTATGTCCAAGGGTTTGGAGGATAGAGACATTTTAATTTTTCGAGATTATTCGAAAGTCAATTATTAAAAGGCAAATATCTCCCGATCTGTAGGCATCTGAGAGACAAAACTTATGTCACTTTGAGGGAACGTATATGTCAACGTCATGTCAGAATCTCGTCAATGTATGTCCAAGGGTTTGGACGATAGAGACATTTTAATTTTTCGAGATTATTCGAAAGTCAATTATTAAAAGGCAAATATCTCCCGATCTGTAGGCATCTGAGAGACAAAACTTATGTCGCTTTGAGGGAACGTATATGTCAACCTCATGTCAGAATCTCGTCAATGTATGTCCAAGGGTTTGGACGATAGAGACATTTGAATCTTTCGAGATTATTCGAAAGTCAATTTTAAAAGGCAAATATCTCCCGATCTGTAGGAATCTGAGAGACAAAACTTATGTCACTTTGAGGGAACGTATATGTCAACGTCATGTCAGAATCTCGTCAATGTATGTCCAAGGGTTTGGACGATAGAGACATTTTAATTCTTCGAGATTATTCGAAAGTCAATTCTTAAAAGGCAAATATCTCCCGATCTGTAGGCATCTGAGAGACAAACCTTACGTCACTTTGAGGGAACGCATCTGTCAACTTCATGTCAGAGTCTCGTCAATGTATGTCCAAGGGTTTGGAGGATAGAGACATTTTAATTTTTCGAGATTATTCGAAAGTCAATTTTTGAAAAGGCAAATATCTCCCGATCTGTATTAATCTGAGAGACAAATCTTATGTCACTTTGAGGGAACGTATATGTCAACTTCATGTCAGAGTCACGTCAATGTATGTCGAAGGGTTTGGAGTATAGAGACATTTAAATTTTTAGAGATTATTCGAAAGTCAATTTTTAAAAGACAAATATCTCCCGATCTGTAGGAATCTGAGAGACAAAACTTATGTCACTTTGAGGGAACGTATACGTCAACTTGCCGTCAGAGTCACGTCAATGTATGTCCAAGGGTTTGGAGGATAGAAACATTTTAATTTTTCGAGATTATTCGAAAGTCAATTTTTGAAAAGGCAAATATCTCGCGATCTGTAGGAATCTGAGTGACAAAACTTATGTCACTTTGAGGGAATGTATAAGTCAACCTCATGTCAGAATCTCGTCAATGTATGTCCAAGGGTTTGGACGATAGAGACATTTAAATTTTTCGAGATTATTCGAAAGTCAATTTTTAAAAGGCAAATATCCCCGATCTGTAGGAATCTGAGAGACAAACCTTATGTCACTTTGAGGGAACGTATATGTCAACGTCATGTCAGAATCTCATCAATGTATGTCCAAGGGTTTGGACGATAGAGACATTTTAATTCTTCGAGATTATTCGAAAGTCAATTCTTAAAAGGCAAATATCTCCCGATCTGTAGGAATCTGAGAGACAAAACGTATGTCACTTTGAGGGAACGTATATGTCAACTTCCTGTCAGAGTCACGTCAATGTATGTCCAAGGGTTTGGAGGATAGAAACATTTTAATTTTTCGAGATTATTCGAAAGTCAATTTTTGAAAAGGCAAATATCTCGCGATCTGTAGGAATCTGAGTGACAAAACTTATGTCACTTTGAGGGAATGTATAAGTCAACCTCATGTCAGAATCTCGTCAATGTATGTCCAAGGGTTTGGACGATAGAAACATTTTAATTTTTCGAGATTATTCTAAAGTCAATTATTAAAAGGCAAATATCTCCCGATCTGTAGGCATCTGAGAGACAAAATTTATGCCACTTTGAGGGAACGTATATGTCAACTTCATGTCAGAATCTGGTCAATGTATGTCCAAGGGTTTGGACGATAGAGACATTTAAATTTTTCGAGATTATTCGAAAGTCAATTCTTAAAAGGCAAATATCTCCCGATCTGTGGGCATCTGAGAGACAAAACTTATGTCACTTTGAGGGAACGTATATGTCAAATTCCTGTCAGAATCACGTCAATGTATGTCCAAGGGTTTGGACGATAGTGACATTTTAATTTTTCGAGATTATTCGAAAGTCAATTATTAAAAGGCAAATATCTCCCGATCTGTAGGCATCTGAGAGACAAAACTTATGTCACTTTGAGGGAAAGTATATGTCAACTTGCTGTCAGAGTCACGTCAATGTATGTCCAAGGGTTTGGACGATAGAGACATTTTAATTTTTCGAGATTATTCGAAAGTAAATTTTTGATAAAGCAAATATCTCCCGATCTGTAGGAATCTGAGAGACATACCTTATGTCACATTGAGGGAACGTATATGTCAACTTCATGTCAGAGTCACGTCAATGTATGTGCAAGGGTTTGGAGGATAGAGACATCTTAATTTTTCGAGATTATTCGAAAATCAATTTTTTGAAGGCAAATATCTCCCGATCTGTAGGAATCTGAGAGACAAAACTTATGTCACTTTGAGGGAACGTATATGTAAACTTCCTGTCAGAGTCACGTCAATGTATGTCCAAGGGTTTGGAGGATAGAGACATTTTAATTTTTCGAGATTATTCGAAAGTCAATTATTAAAAGGCAAATATCTCCCGATCTGTAGGCATCTGAGAGACAAAACTTATGTCACTTTGAGGGAACGTATATGTCAACGTCATGTCAGAATCTCGTCAATGTATGTCCAAGGGTTTGGACGATAGAGACATTTTAATTTTTCGAGATTATTCGAAAGTCAATTATTAAAAGGCAAATATCTCCCGATCTGTAGGCATCTGAGAGACAAAACTTATGTCGCTTTGAGGGAACGTATATGTCAACCTCATGTCAGAATCTCGTCAATGTATGTCCAAGGGTTTGGACGATAGAGACATTTGAATCTTTCGAGATTATTCGAAAGTCAATATTAAAAGGCAAATATCTCCCGATCTGTAGGAATCTGAGAGACAAAACTTATGTCACTTTGAGGGAACGTATATGTCAACGTCATGTCAGAATCTCGTCAATGTATGTCCAAGGGTTTGGACGATAGAGACATTTTAATTCTTCGAGATTATTCGAAAGTCAATTCTTAAAAGGCAAATATCTCCCGATCTGTAGGCATCTGAGAGACAAAACTTATGTCACTTTGAGGGAACGTATATGTCAACTTCCTGTCAGAATCACGTCAATTTATGTCCAAGGGTTTGGATGATAGAGACATTTTAATTTTTCGAGATTATTCGAAAATCAATTTTTAAAAGGCAAATATCTCCCGATCTGTAGGCATCTGAGAGACAAACCTTACGTCACTTTGAGGGAACGCATCTGTCAACTTCATGTCAGAGTCTCGTCAATGTATGTCCAAGGGTTTGGAGGATAGAGACATTTTAATTTTTCGAGATTATTCGAAAGTCAATTTTTGAAAAGGCAAATATCTCCCGATCTGTATTAATCTGAGAGACAAATCTTATGTCACTTTGAGGGAACGTATATGTCAACTTCATGCCAGAGTCACGTCAATGTATGTCGAAGGGTTTGGAGTATAGAGACATTTAAATTTTTAGAGATTATTCGAAAGTCAATTTTTAAAAGACAAATATCTCCCGATCTGTAGGAATCTGAGAGACAAAACTTATGTCACTTTGAGGGAACGTATACGTCAACTTGCCGTCAGAGTCACGTCAATGTATGTCCAAGGGTTTGGAGGATAGAGACATTTTAATTTTTCGAGATTATTTGAAAGTCAATTTTTAAAAGGCAAATATCTCCCGATCTGTAGGCATAAGAGAGACAAACCTTATGTCACTTTGAGGGAACGCATATGTGAACTTCATGTCAGAGTCTCGTTAATGAATGTCCAAGATTTTGGATGATAGAGACATTTTAATTTTTCGAGATTATTCGAAAGTCAATTTTTAAAAGGCAAATATCTCTCGATCTGTAGGCATCTGAGAGACAAACCTTATGTCACTTTGAGGGAACGTATATGTCAACTTGCCGTCAGAGTCACGTCAATGTATGTCCAAGGGTTTGGAGGAAAGAGACATTTTAATTTTTCGAGATTATTCGAAAGTCAATTTGTGAATGGCAAATATCTCCCGATCTGTAGGAATCTGAGAGACGAAACTTACGTCACTTTGAGGGAACGCATATGTTAACTTCATGTCAGAGCCACGTCAATGTATGTCCAAGGGTTTGGAGGATAGAGACATTTAAATTTTTAGAGATTATTCGAAAGTCAATTTTTAAAATTCAAATATCTCCCGATCTGTAGGCATCTGAGAGACAAAATGTATGCCACTTTGAGGGAACGTATATGTCAACTTCATGTCAGAATCTCGTCAATGTATGTCCAAGGGTTTGGACGATAGAGACATTTAAATTTTTCGAGATTATTCGAAAGTCAATTCTTAAAAGGCAAATATCTCCCGATCTGTGGGCATCTGAGAGACAAAACTTATGTCACTTTGAGGGAACGTATATGTAAACTTCCTGTCAGAGTCACGTCAATGTATGTCCAAGGGTTTGGAGGATAGAGACATTTTAATTTTTCGAGATTATTCGAAAGTCAATTATTAAAAGGCAAATATCTCCCGATCTGTAGGCATCTGAGAGACAAAACTTATGTCACTTTGAGGGAACGTATATGTCAACGTCATGTCAGAATCTCGTCAATGTATGTCCAAGGGTTTGGACGATAGAGACATTTTAATTCTTCGAGATTATTCGAAAGTCAATTATTAAAAGGCAAATATCTCCCGATCTGTAGGCATCTGAGAGACAAAACTTATGTCGCTTTGAGGGAACGTATATGTCAACCTCATGTCAGAATCTCGTCAATGTATGTCCAAGGGTTTGGACGATAGAGACATTTGAATCTTTCGAGATTATTCGAAAGTCAATATTAAAAGGCAAATATCTCCCGATCTGTAGGAATCTGAGAGACAAAACTTATGTCACTTTGAGGGAACGTATATGTCAACGTCATGTCAGAATCTCGTCAATGTATGTCCAAGGGTTTGGACGATAGAGACATTTTAATTCTTCGAGATTATTCGAAAGTCAATTCTTAAAAGGCAAATATCTCCCGATCTGTAGGCATCTGAGAGACAAAACTTATGTCACTTTGAGGGAACGTATATGTCAACTTCCTGTCAGAATCACGTCAATTTATGTCCAAGGGTTTGGATGATAGAGACATTTTAATTTTTCGAGATTATTCGAAAGTCAATTTTTAAAAGGCAAATATCTCCCGATCTGTAGGCATCTGAGAGACAAACCTTACGTCACTTTGAGGGAACGCATCTGTCAACTTCATGTCAGAGTCTCGTCAATGTATGTCCAAGGGTTTGGAGGATAGAGACATTTTAATTTTTCGAGATTATTCGAAAGTCAATTTTTGAAAAGGCAAATATCTCCCGATCTGTATTAATCTGAGAGACAAATCTTATGTCACTTTGAGGGAACGTATATGTCAACTTCATGTCAGAGTCACGTCAATGTATGTCGAAGGGTTTGGAGTATAGAGACATTTAAATTTTTAGAGATTATTCGAAAGTCAATTTTTAAAAGACAAATATCTCCCGATCTGTAGGAATCTGAGAGACAAAACTTATGTCACTTTGAGGGAACGTATACGTCAACTTGCCGTCAGAGTCACGTCAATGTATGTCCAAGGGTTTGGAGGATAGAGACATTTTAATTTTTCGAGATTATTTGAAAGTCAATTTTTAAAAGGCAAATATCTCCCGATCTGTAGGCATAAGAGAGACAAACCTTATGTCACTTTGAGGGAACGCATATGTGAACTTCATGTCAGAGTCTCGTTAATGAATGTCCAAGATTTTGGATGATAGAGACATTTTAATTTTTCGAGATTATTCGAAAGTCAATTTTTAAAAGGCAAATATCTCTCGATCTGTAGGCATCTGAGAGACAAACCTTATGTCACTTTGAGGGAACGTATATGTCAACTTGCCGTCAGAGTCACGTCAATGTATGTCCAAGGGTTTGGAGGAAAGAGACATTTTAATTTTTCGAGATTATTCGAAAGTCAATTTGTGAATGGCAAATATCTCCCGATCTGTAGGAATCTGAGAGACGAAACTTACGTCACTTTGAGGGAACGCATATGTTAACTTCATGTCAGAGCCACGTCAATGTATGTCCAAGGGTTTGGAGGATAGAGACATTTAAATTTTTAGAGATTATTCGAAAGTCAATTTTTAAAATTCAAATATCTCCCGATCTGTAGGCATCTGAGAGACAAAATGTATGCCACTTTGAGGGAACGTATATGTCAACTTCATGTCAGAATCTCGTCAATGTATGTCCAAGGGTTTGGACGATAGAGACATTTAAATTTTTCGAGATTATTCGAAAGTCAATTCTTAAAAGGCAAATATCTCCCGATCTGTGGGCATCTGAGAGACAAAACTTATGTCACTTTGAGGGAACGTATATGTCAAATTCCTGTCAGAATCACGTCAATGTATGTCCAAGGGTTTGGAGGATAGAGACATTTTAATTATTCGAGATTATTCGAAAGTCAATTTTTGAAAAGGCAAATATCTCCCGATCTGTAGGAATCTGAGAGACAAAACTTATGTCACTTTGAGGGAACGCATATGTCAAGTTCATGTCAGAATCTCGTCAATGTATGTCCAAGGGTTTGGACGATAGAGACATTTTAATTTTTCGAGATTATTCGAAAGTCAATTATTAAAAGGCAAATATCTCCCGATCTGTAGGCATCTGAGAGACAAAACTTATGTCACTTTGAGGGAAAGTATATGTCAACTTGCTGTCAGAGTCACGTCAATGTATGTCCAAGGGTTTGGACGATAGAGACATTTTAATTTTTCGAGATTATTCGAAAGTAAATTTTTGATAAAGCAAATATCTCCCGATCTGTAGGAATCTGAGAGACAAACCTTATGTCACATTTAGGGAACGTATATGTCAACTTCATGTCAGAGTCACGTCAATGTATGTGCAAGGGTTTGGAGGATAGAGACATCTTAATTTTTCGAGATTATTCGAAAATCAATTTTTTGAAGGCAAATATCTCCCGATCTGTAGGAATCTGAGAGACAAAACTTATGTCACTTTGACGGAACGTAGATGTCAACTTCATGTCAGAATCTCATCAATGTATATCCAAGTGTTTGGACGATAGAGACATTTTAATTTTTCGAGATTATTCGAAAGTCAATTCTTAAAAGGCAAATATCTCCCGATCTGTAGGCATCTGAGAGACAGAACTTATGTCACTTTGAGGGAACGTATATGGCAACGTCATGTCAGAATCTCGTCAATGTATGTCCAAGGGTTTGGACGATAGAGACATTTTAATTTTTCGAGATTATTCGAAAGTCAATTATTAAAAGGCAAATATCTCCCGATCTGTAGGCATCTGAGAGACAAAACTTATGTCGCTTTGAGGGAACGTATATGTCAACGTCATGTCAGAATCTCGTCAATGTATGTCCAAGGGTTTGGACGATAGAGACATTTTAATTCTTCGAGATTATTCGAAAGTCAATTATTAAAAGGCAAATATCTCCCGATCTGTAGGCATCTGAGAGACAAAACTTATGTCGCTTTGAGGGAACGTATATGTCAACCTCATGTCAGAATCTCGTCAATGTATGTCCAAGGGTTTGGACGATAGAGACATTTTAATTTTTCGAGATTATTCGAAAGTCAATTATTAAAAGGCAAATATCTCCCGATCTGTAGGCATCTGAGAGACAAAACTTATGTCGCTTTGAGGGAACGTATATGTCAACCTCATGTCAGAATCTCGTCAATGTATGTCCAAGGGTTTGGAGGATGGAGACATTTGAATCTTTCGAGATTATTCGAAAGTCAATTTTAAAAGGCAAATATCTCCCGATCTGTAGGAATCTGAGAGACAAAACTTATGTCACTTTGAGGGAACGTATATGTCAACGTCATGTCAGAATCTCGTCAATGTATGTCCAAGGGTTTGGACGATAGAGACATTTTAATTCTTCGAGATTATTCGAAAGTCAATTCTTAAAAGGCAAATATCTCCCGATCTGTAGGCATCTGAGAGACAAAACTTATGTCACTTTGAGGGAACGTATATGTCAACTTCCTGTCAGAATCACGTCAATGTATGTCCAAGGGTTTGGAGGATAGAGACATTTTAATTTTTCGAGATTATTCGAAAGTCAATTTTTGAAAAGGCAAATATCTCCCGATCTGTATTAATCTGAGAGACAAATCTTATGTCACTTTGAGGGAACGTATATGTCAACTTCATGTCAGAGTCACGTCAATGTATGTCGAAGGGTTTGGAGTATAGAGACATTTAAATTTTTAGAGATTATTCGAAAGTCAATTTTTAAAAGGCAAATATCTCCCGATCTGTAGGCATAAGAGAGACAAACCTTATGTCACTTTGAGGGAACGCATCTGTCAACTTCATGTCAGAGTCTCGTCAATGTATGTCCAAGGGTTTGGAGGATAGAGACATTTTAATTTTTCGAGATTATTCGAAAGTCAATTTTTGAAAAGGCAAATATCTCCCGATCTGTAATAGTCTGAGAGACAAATTTTATGTCACTTAGAGGGAACGTATATGTCAACTTCATGTCAGAATCTCGTCAATGTATGTCCAAGGGTTTGGAGGATAGAGACATTTAACTTTTTAGAGATTATTCGAAAGTCAATTTTTAAAAGGCAAATATCTCCCGATCTGTAGGAATCTGAGAGACAAAACTTATGTCACCTAGAGGGAACGTATATGTCAACTTTCTGTTATAGTCACGTCAATGTATGTCAAAGGGTTTGGAGGATAGAAACATTTAAATTTTTAGAGATTATTCGAAAGTCAATTTTTAAAAGGCAAATATCTCCCGATCTGTAGGAATCAAAGAGACAAAACTTATGTCACTTTGAGGGAACGTATATGTCAACTACCTGTCAGAGTCACGTCAATGTATGTCCAAGGGTTTGGAGGATAGAGACATTTAAATTTTTAGAGATTATTCGAAAGTCAATTTTTAAAAGGCAAATATCTCCCGATCTGTAGGAATCTGAGAGACAAAACTTATGTCACTTAGAGGGAACGTATATGTCAACTTCATTGCAGAATCTCGTCAATGTATGTCCAAGGGTTTGGACGATGGAGACATTTTAAGTTTTCTAGATTATTCGAAAGTCAATTTTTAAAAGGCAAATATCTCCCGATCTGTAGGCATCTGAGAGACAAACCTTATGTCACTTTGAGGGAACGTATATGTCAACTTCATGTCAGAATCTCGTCAATGTATGTCCAAGGGTTTGGACGATAGAGACATTTTAATTTTTCGAGATTATTCGAAAGTCAATTTTTAAAAGGCAAATATCTCCCGATCTGTAGGAATCTGAGAGACAAAACTTATGTCACTCTGAGGGAACGTATATGTCAACGTCATGTCAGAATCTCATTAATGTATGTCCAAGGGTTTGGACGATAGAGACATATTAATTTTTCGAGATTATTCGAAAGTCAATTTTTAAAGACAAATATCTCCCGATCTGTTGGCATCTGCGAGACAAAACTTATGTCACTTTGAGGGAACGTATATGTCAACTTCATGTCAGAATGTCGTCAATGTATGTCCAAGGGTTTGGACGATAGAGACATTTAAATTTTTCGATATTATTCGAAAGTCAATTTTTAAAAGGCAAATATCTCCCGATCTGTAGGCATCTGAGAGATAAATCTTATGTCACTTTGAGGGAACGTATATGTCAACTTCATGTCAGAATCTCATCAATGTATGTCCAAGTGTTTGGACGATAGAGACATTTTAATTTTTCGAGATTATTCGAAAGTCAATTCTTAAAAGGCAAATATCTCCCGATCTGTAGGAATCTGAGAGACAAAACTTATGTCACTTTGAGGGAACGTATATGTCAACTTCCTGTCAGAGTCACGTCAATTTATGTCCAAGGGTTTGGATGATAGAGACATTTTAATTTTTCGAGATTATTCGAAAGTCAATTTTTAAAAGGCAAATATCTCCCGATCTGTAGGCATCTGAGAGACAAACCTTACGTCACTTTGAGGGAACGCATCTGTCAACTTCATGTCAGAGTCTCGTCAATGTATGTCCAAGGGTTTGGAGGATAGAGACATTTTAATTTTTCGAGATTATTCGAAAGTCAATTTTTGAAAAGGCAAATATCTCCCGATCTGTATTAATCTGAGAGACAAATCTTATGTCACTTTGAGGGAACGTATATGTCAACTTCATGTCAGAGTCACGTCAATGTATGTCGAAGGGTTTGGAGTATAGAGACATTTAAATTTTTAGAGATTATTCGAAAGTCAATTTTTAAAAGACAAATATCTCCCGATCTGTAGGAATCTGAGAGACAAAACTTATGTCACTTTGAGGGAACGTATACGTCAACTTGCCGTCAGAGTCACGTCAATGTATGTCCAAGGGTTTGGAGGATAGAGACATTTTAATTTTTCGAGATTATTTGAAAGTCAATTTTTAAAAGGCAAATATCTCCCGATCTGTAGGCATAAGAGAGACAAACCTTATGTCACTTTGAGGGAACGCATATGTGAACTTCATGTCAGAGTCTCGTTAATGAATGTCCAAGATTTTGGATGATAGAGACATTTTAATTTTTCGAGATTATTCGAAAGTCAATTTTTAAAAGGCAAATATCTCTCGATCTGTAGGCATCTGAGAGACAAACCTTATGTCACTTTGAGGGAACGTATATGTCAACTTGCCGTCAGAGTCACGTCAATGTATGTCCAAGGGTTTGGAGGAAAGAGACATTTTAATTTTTCGAGATTATTCGAAAGTCAATTTGTGAATGGCAAATATCTCCCGATCTGTAGGAATCTGAGAGACGAAACTTACGTCACTTTGAGGGAACGCATATGTTAACTTCATGTCAGAGCCACGTCAATGTATGTCCAAGGGTTTGGAGGATAGAGACATTTAAATTTTTAGAGATTATTCGAAAGTCAATTTTTAAAATTCAAATATCTCCCGATCTGTAGGCATCTGAGAGACAAAATGTATGCCACTTTGAGGGAACGTATATGTCAACTTCATGTCAGAATCTCGTCAATGTATGTCCAAGGGTTTGGACGATAGAGACATTTAAATTTTTCGAGATTATTCGAAAGTCAATTCTTAAAAGGCAAATATCTCCCGATCTGTGGGCATCTGAGAGACAAAACTTATGTCACTTTGAGGGAACGTATATGTCAAATTCCTGTCAGAATCACGTCAATGTATGTCCAAGGGTTTGGAGGATAGAGACATTTTAATTTTTCGAGATTATTCGAAAGTCAATTTTTGAAAAGGCAAATATCTCCCGATCTGTAGGAATCTGAGAGACAAAACTTATGTCACTTTGAGGGAACGCATATGTCAAGTTCATGTCAGAATCTCGTCAATGTATGTCCAAGGGTTTGGACGATAGAGACATTTTAATTTTTCGAGATTATTCGAAAGTCAATTATTAAAAGGCAAATATCTCCCGATCTGTAGGCATCTGAGAGACAAAACTTATGTCACTTTGAGGGAAAGTATATGTCAACTTGCTGTCAGAGTCACGTCAATGTATGTCCAAGGGTTTGGACGATAGAGACATTTTAATTTTTCGAGATTATTCGAAAGTAAATTTTTGATAAAGCAAATATCTCCCGATCTGTAGGAATCTGAGAGACAAACCTTATGTCACATTTAGGGAACGTATATGTCAACTTCATGTCAGAGTCACGTCAATGTATGTGCAAGGGTTTGGAGGATAGAGACATCTTAATTTTTCGAGATTATTCGAAAATCAATTTTTTGAAGGCAAATATCTCCCGATCTGTAGGAATCTGAGAGACAAAACTTATGTCACTTTGACGGAACGTAGATGTCAACTTCATGTCAGAATCTCATCAATGTATATCCAAGTGTTTGGACGATAGAGACATTTTAATTTTTCGAGATTATTCGAAAGTCAATTCTTAAAAGGCAAATATCTCCCGATCTGTAGGCATCTGAGAGACAGAACTTATGTCACTTTGAGGGAACGTATATGGCAACGTCATGTCAGAATCTCGTCAATGTATGTCCAAGGGTTTGGACGATAGAGACATTTTAATTTTTCGAGATTATTCGAAAGTCAATTATTAAAAGGCAAATATCTCCCGATCTGTAGGCATCTGAGAGACAAAACTTATGTCGCTTTGAGGGAACGTATATGTCAACGTCATGTCAGAATCTCGTCAATGTATGTCCAAGGGTTTGGACGATAGAGACATTTTAATTCTTCGAGATTATTCGAAAGTCAATTATTAAAAGGCAAATATCTCCCGATCTGTAGGCATCTGAGAGACAAAACTTATGTCGCTTTGAGGGAACGTATATGTCAACCTCATGTCAGAATCTCGTCAATGTATGTCCAAGGGTTTGGACGATAGAGACATTTTAATTTTTCGAGATTATTCGAAAGTCAATTATTAAAAGGCAAATATCTCCCGATCTGTAGGCATCTGAGAGACAAAACTTATGTCGCTTTGAGGGAACGTATATGTCAACCTCATGTCAGAATCTCGTCAATGTATGTCCAAGGGTTTGGAGGATGGAGACATTTGAATCTTTCGAGATTATTCGAAAGTCAATTTTAAAAGGCAAATATCTCCCGATCTGTAGGAATCTGAGAGACAAAACTTATGTCACTTTGAGGGAACGTATATGTCAACGTCATGTCAGAATCTCGTCAATGTATGTCCAAGGGTTTGGACGATAGAGACATTTTAATTCTTCGAGATTATTCGAAAGTCAATTCTTAAAAGGCAAATATCTCCCGATCTGTAGGCATCTGAGAGACAAAACTTATGTCACTTTGAGGGAACGTATATGTCAACTTCCTGTCAGAATCACGTCAATGTATGTCCAAGGGTTTGGAGGATAGAGACATTTTAATTTTTCGAGATTATTCGAAAGTCAATTTTTGAAAAGGCAAATATCTCCCGATCTGTATTAATCTGAGAGACAAATCTTATGTCACTTTGAGGGAACGTATATGTCAACTTCATGTCAGAGTCACGTCAATGTATGTCGAAGGGTTTGGAGTATAGAGACATTTAAATTTTTAGAGATTATTCGAAAGTCAATTTTTAAAAGGCAAATATCTCCCGATCTGTAGGCATAAGAGAGACAAACCTTATGTCACTTTGAGGGAACGCATCTGTCAACTTCATGTCAGAGTCTCGTCAATGTATGTCCAAGGGTTTGGAGGATAGAGACATTTTAATTTTTCGAGATTATTCGAAAGTCAATTTTTGAAAAGGCAAATATCTCCCGATCTGTAATAGTCTGAGAGACAAATTTTATGTCACTTAGAGGGAACGTATATGTCAACTTCATGTCAGAATCTCGTCAATGTATGTCCAAGGGTTTGGAGGATAGAGACATTTAACTTTTTAGAGATTATTCGAAAGTCAATTTTTAAAAGGCAAATATCTCCCGATCTGTAGGAATCTGAGAGACAAAACTTATGTCACCTAGAGGGAACGTATATGTCAACTTTCTGTTATAGTCACGTCAATGTATGTCAAAGGGTTTGGAGGATAGAAACATTTAAATTTTTAGAGATTATTCGAAAGTCAATTTTTAAAAGGCAAATATCTCCCGATCTGTAGGAATCAAAGAGACAAAACTTATGTCACTTTGAGGGAACGTATATGTCAACTACCTGTCAGAGTCACGTCAATGTATGTCCAAGGGTTTGGAGGATAGAGACATTTAAATTTTTAGAGATTATTCGAAAGTCAATTTTTAAAAGGCAAATATCTCCCGATCTGTAGGAATCTGAGAGACAAAACTTATGTCACTTAGAGGGAACGTATATGTCAACTTCATTGCAGAATCTCGTCAATGTATGTCCAAGGGTTTGGACGATGGAGACATTTTAAGTTTTCTAGATTATTCGAAAGTCAATTTTTAAAAGGCAAATATCTCCCGATCTGTAGGCATCTGAGAGACAAACCTTATGTCACTTTGAGGGAACGTATATGTCAACTTCATGTCAGAATCTCGTCAATGTATGTCCAAGGGTTTGGACGATAGAGACATTTTAATTTTTCGAGATTATTCGAAAGTCAATTTTTAAAAGGCAAATATCTCCCGATCTGTAGGAATCTGAGAGACAAAACTTATGTCACTCTGAGGGAACGTATATGTCAACGTCATGTCAGAATCTCATTAATGTATGTCCAAGGGTTTGGACGATAGAGACATTTTAATTTTTCGAGATTATTCGAAAGTCAATTTTTAAAGACAAATATCTCCCGATCTGTTGGCATCTGCGAGACAAAACTTATGTCACTTTGAGGGAACGTATATGTCAACTTCATGTCAGAATGTCGTCAATGTATGTCCAAGGGTTTGGACGATAGAGACATTTAAATTTTTCGATATTATTCGAAAGTCAATTTTTAAAAGGCAAATATCTCCCGATCTGTAGGCATCTGAGAGATAAATCTTATGTCACTTTGAGGGAACGTATATGTCAACTTCATGTCAGAATCTCATCAATGTATGTCCAAGTGTTTGGACGATAGAGACATTTTAATTTTTCGAGATTATTCGAAAGTCAATTCTTAAAAGGCAAATATCTCCCGATCTGTAGGAATCTGAGAGACAAAACTTATGTCACTTTGAGGGAACGTATATGTCAACTTCCTGTCAGAGTCACGTCAATGTATGTCCAAGGGTTTGGAGGATAGAAACATTTTAATTTTTCGAGATTATTCGAAAGTCAATTTTTGAAAAGGCAAATATCTCGCGATCTGTAGGAATCTGAGTGACAAAACTGATGTCACTTTGAGGGAATGTATAAGTCAACCTCATGTCAGAATCTCGTCAATGTATGTCCAAGGGTTTGGACGATAGAGACATTTAAATTTTTCGAGATTATTCGAAAGTCAATTTTTAAAAGGCAAATATCTCCCGATCTGTAGGAATCTGAGAGACAAACCTTATGTCACTTTGAGGGAACGTATATGTCAACGTCATGTCAGAATCTCATCAATGTATGTCCAAGGGTTTGGACGATAGAGACATTTTAATTCTTCGAGATTATTCGAAAGTCAATTCTTAAAAGGCAAATATCTCCCGATCTGTAGGAATCTGAGAGACAAAACGTATGTCACTTTGAGGGAACGTATATGTCAACTTCCTGTCAGAGTCACGTCAATGTATGTCCAAGGGTTTGGAGGATAGAAACATTTTAATTTTTCGAGATTATTCGAAAGTCAATTTTTGAAAAGGCAAATATCTCGCGATCTGTAGGAATCTGAGTGACAAAACTTATGTCACTTTGAGGGAATGTATAAGTCAACCTCATGTCAGAATCTCGTCAATGTATGTCCAAGGGTTTGGACGATAGAAACATTTTAATTTTTCGAGATTATTCTAAAGTCAATTCTTAAAAGGCAAATATCTCCCGATCTGTGGGCATCTGAGAGACAAAACTTATGTCACTTTGAGGGAACGTATATGTCAAATTCCTGTCAGAATCACGTCAATGTATGTCCAAGGGTTTGGACGATAGTGACATTTTAATTTTTCGAGATTATTCGAAAGTCAATTATTAAAAGGCAAATATCTCCCGATCTGTAGGCATCTGAGAGACAAAACTTATGTCACTTTGAGGGAAAGTATATGTCAACTTGCTGTCAGAGTCACGTCAATGTATGTCCAAGGGTTTGGACGATAGAGACATTTTAATTTTTCGAGATTATTCGAAAGTAAATTTTTGATAAAGCAAATATCTCCCGATCTGTAGGAATCTGAGAGACAAACCTTATGTCACATTGAGGGAACGTATATGTCAACTTCATGTCAGAGTCACGTCAATGTATGTGCAAGGGTTTGGAGGATAGAGACATCTTAATTTTTCGAGATTATACGAAAATCAATTTTTTGAAGGCAAATATCTCCCGATCTGTAGGAATCTGAGAGACAAAACTTATGTCACTTTGAGGGAACGTATATGTAAACTTCCTGTCAGAGTCACGTCAATGTATGTCCAAGGGTTTGGAGGATAGAGACATTTTAATTTTTCGAGATTATTCGAAAGTCAATTATTAAAAGGCAAATATCTCCCGATCTGTAGGCATCTGAGAGACAAAACTTATGTCACTTTGAGGGAACGTATATGTCAACGTCATGTCAGAATCTCGTCAATGTATGTCCAAGGGTTTGGACGATAGAGACATTTTAATTTTTCGAGATTATTCGAAAGTCAATTATTAAAAGGCAAATATCTCCCGATCTGTAGGCATCTGAGAGACAAAACTTATGTCGCTTTGAGGGAACGTATATGTCAACCTCATGTCAGAATCTCGTCAATGTATGTCCAAGGGTTTGGACGATAGAGACATTTGAATCTTTCGAGATTATTCGAAAGTCAATTTTAAAAGGCAAATATCTCCCGATCTGTAGGAATCTGAGAGACAAAACTTATGTCACTTTGAGGGAACGTATATGTCAACGTCATGTCAGAATCTCGTCAATGTATGTCCAAGGGTTTGGACGATAGAGACATTTTAATTCTTGGAGATTATTCGAAAGTCAATTCTTAAAAGGCAAATATCTCCCGATCTGTAGGCATCTGAGAGACAAAACTTATGTCACTTTGAGGGAACGTATATGTCAACTTCCTGTCAGAATCACGTCAATTTATGTCCAAGGGTTTGGATGATAGAGACATTTTAATTTTTCGAGATTATTCGAAAGTCAATTTTTAAAAGGCAAATATCTCCCGATCTGTAGGCATCTGAGAGACAAACCTTACGTCACTTTGAGGGAACGCATCTGTCAACTTCATGTCAGAGTCTCGTCAATGTATGTCCAAGGGTTTGGAGGATAGAGACATTTTAATTTTTCGAGATTATTCGAAAGTCAATTTTTGAAAAGGCAAATATCTCCCGATCTGTATTAATCTGAGAGTCAAATCTTATGTCACTTTGAGGGAACGTATATGTCAACTTCATGTCAGAGTCACGTCAATGTATGTCGAAGGGTTTGGAGTATAGAGACATTTAAATTTTTAGAGATTATTCGAAAGTCAATTTTTAAAAGACAAATATCTCCCGATCTGTAGGAATCTGAGAGACAAAACTTATGTCACTTTGAGGGAACGTATACGTCAACTTGCCGTCAGAGTCACGTCAATGTATGTCCAAGGGTTTGGAGGATAGAGACATTTTAATTTTTCGAGATTATTTGAAAGTCAATTTTTAAAAGGCAAATATCTCCCGATCTGTAGGCATAAGAGAGACAAACCTTATGTCACTTTGAGGGAACGCATATGTGAACTTCATGTCAGAGTCTCGTTAATGAATGTCCAAGATTTTGGATGATAGAGACATTTTAATTTTTCGAGATTATTCGAAAGTCAATTTTTAAAAGGCAAATACGAGGGTCGCTCATTAAGTAATGCCCCACATTTTTTTTCTCAGCCAATAATGAAGATAGAAAAGTGTACTTTTACATGCTTGAGATTTGATGTTTCCCGCGTTCGTGTACGGAGTTTCAAATGATTCCAACCGATAGCGGAGCTGTAGTGAACTGTTAAAATGGCGTCTGTGAACGACTCTCGTTACAAGCAACGAGCTGTAATTGAATTCCTTGTTGCTGAAAAAGAAACGGTGGTGAACATTCATAAACGTTTGTGTGCTGTGTATGGAAGCTGTGCAGTCGATAGGAGCACCGTTGGTCGCTGGGCTAAGAGAGTTAAAGCTTCAGGAAGTGAAGAAACCGAGCTCCATGATCTGCCGCGCTCTGGGCGTCCTGCCACAGCCACCACTCCAGACATGTTGAACCGCGCGGATGCCATTATTCGTGAGGATCGGCGCGTCACAACTCGACAATTGGCCCAACAGCTTTCAGTCAGCAATGGAAGTGTAATTGCAATTATCCGGGCTCTTGCATATTCGAAGGTGTGCGCAAGATGGGTTCCACGAAGTCTCACAGCAGACCGCAGGATTCAAAGGAAAACAATTTCTTCTGAATTGTTGGAAGCGTTTTGATGCTGAGGGATCATTACAGGTGACGAAACCTGGATACACCACTTTGAGCCGGAGACAAAAAGGCAGTCAATGGAGTGGATTCACCCTCAATCACCGATTAAGAAGAAATTCAAGACAACTCCCTCCGCCGGAAAAGTCATGATGACTGTCTTTTGGGACAGTGATGGGTTCATTCTTGTGGATGTAATGCCAAGAGGTGCGAGACGCGTACATCGGGACCCTGAAACCCTCAAGAAGCGTTTCCGACGAGTTCGGCCTCACAAGCATCCAGCAGAAATTTTGCTCCTGCACGACAATGCACGCCCTCACACAAGTCTGAGAACCCGGGAAGAAATCACCAAATTGGGTTGGACGGTGCTGCCCCATCCACCCTCCGACTTTCATCTCTTTGGGCCACTCAAAGATGCTATCCGCGGAACAAGATTTGAAGATGACGAGAGCGTGATTCAAGCAGTGAGGACATGGCTACGTGCACAGGACAAGAGCTGGTACCGGCAAGGCATGCACGCACTTGTTCCACGATGGCGTAAAGCCGTACAAGTTGATGGGGACTATGTGGAAAAATAGTATGTGTAAGGGAAACATTGATTTATATTGTCACCAAATTTCAGCCATCTTGAATAAATATATTCTGAGGAAAAAAATGTGGGGCATTACTTAATGAGCGACCCTCGTATCTCTCGATCTGTAGGCATCTGAGAGACAAACCTTATGTCACTTTGAGGGAACGTATATGTCAACTTGCCGTCAGAGTCACGTCAATGTATGTCCAAGGGTTTGGAGGAAAGAGACATTTTAATTTTTCGAGATTATTCGAAAGTCAATTTGTGAAAGGCAAATATCTCCCGATCTGTAGGAATCTGAGAGACAAAACTTATGTCACTTTGAGGGAACGCATATGTTAACTTCATGTCAGAGCCACGTCAATGTATGTCCAAGGGTTTGGAGGATAGAGACATTTAAATTTTTAGAGATTATTCGAAAGTCAATTTTTAAAATTCAAATATCTCCCGATCTGTAGGAATCTGAGAGACAATACTTATGTAACTTGGAGGGAACGCATATGTCAACTTCATGTCACAGTCACGTCAATGTATATCCAAGGGTTTGGAGGATAGAGGCATTTAAATTTCTAGAGATTATTCGAAAGTCAATTTTTAAAAGGCAAATATCTCCCGATCTGTAGGAATCTGAGAGACAAAACTTATGTCACTTTGAGGGAACGTATATGTTAACTTCATGTCAGAATCTCGTCAATGTATGTCCAAGGGTTTGGACAATAGAGACATTTTAATTTTTCGAGATTATTTGAAAGTCAATTTTTAAAAGGCAAATATCTCCCGATCTGTAGGCATAAGAGAGACAAACCTTATGTAACTTTGAGGGAACGCATATGTGAACTTCATGTCAGAGTCTCGTTAATGAATGTCCATGGTTTTGGATGATAGAGACATTTTAATCTTTCGAGATTATTCGAAAGTCAATTTTTAAAAGGCAAATATCTCCCGATCTGTAGGCATCTGAGAGACAAACCTTATGTCACTTTGAGGGAACGCATCTGTCAACTTCATGTCAGAGTCTCGTCAATGTATGTCCAAGGGTTTGGAGGATAGAGACATTTTAATTTTTCGAGATTATTCGAAAGTCAATTTTGGAAAAGGCAAATATCTCCCGATCTGTATTAATCTAAGAGACAAAACTTATGTCACTTTGAGGGAACGTATATGTCAACTTCATGTCAGAGTCACGTCAATGTATGTCGAAGGGTTTGGAGTATAGAGACATTTAAATTTTTAGAGATTATTCGAAAGTCAATTTTTAAAAGGCAAATATCTCCAGATCTGTAGGAATCTGAGAGACAAAACTTATGTCACTTTGAGGGAACGTATATGTCAACTTGCCGTCAGAGTCACGTCAATGTATGTCCAAGGGTTTGGAGGATAGAAACATTTTAATTTTTCGAGATTATTCGAAAGTCAATTTGTGAATGGCAAATATCTCCCGATCTGTAGGAATCTGAGAGACAAAACTTATGTCACTTTGAGGAAACGCATATGTTAACTTCATGTCAGAGCCACGTCAATGTATGTCCAAGGGTTTGGAGGATAGAGACATTTAAATTTTTAGAGATTATTCGAAAGTCAATTTTTAAAATTCAAGTATCTCCCGATCTGTAGGAATCTGAGAGACAATACTTATGTAACTTTGAGGGAAGGCATATGTAAACTTCATGTCAGAGTCTCGTCAATGTATGTCCAAGGGTTTGGAGGATAGAGACATTTCAATTTTTCGATATTATTCGAAAGTCAATTTTTAAAAGGCAAATATCTCCCGATCTGTAGGAATCTGAGAGACAAAACTTATGTCACTTTAAGGGAACGTATATGTCAACTTCATGTCACAGTCACGTCAATGTATATCCAAGGGTTTGGACAATAGAGACATTTTAATTTTTCGAGATTATTCGAAAGTCAATTTTTAAAAGGCAAATATCTCCCGATCTGTAGGCATAAGAGAGACAAACCTTATGTCACTTTGAGGGAACGCATCTGTCAACTTCATGTCAGAGTCTCGTCAATGTATGTCCAAGGGTTTGGAGGATAGAGACATTTTAATTTTTCGAGATTATTCGAAAGTCAATTTTTGAAAAGGCAAATATCTCCCGATCTGTAATAGTCTGAGAGACAAATTTTATGTCACTTAGAGGGAACGTATATGTCAACTTCATGTCAGAATCTCGTCAATGTATGTCCAAGGGTTTGGAGGATAGAGACATTTAACTTTTTAGAGATTATTCGAAAGTCAATTTTTAAAAGGCAAATATCTCCCGATCTGTAGGAATCTGAGACAAAACTTATGTCACTTAGAGGGAACGTATATGTCAACTTTCTGTTATAGTCACGTCAATGTATGTCAAAGGGTTTGGAGGATAGAAACATTTAAATTTTTAGAGATTATACGAAAGTCAATTTTTAAAAGGCAAATATCTCCCGATCTGTAGGAATCAAAGAGACAAAACTTATGTCACTTTGAGGGAACGTATATGTCAACTACCTGTCAGAGTCACGTCAATGTATGTCCAAGGGTTTGGAGGATAGAGACATTTAAATTTTTAGAGATTATTCGAAAGTCAATTATTAAAAGGCAAATATCTCCCGATCTGTAGGAATCTGAGAGACAAAACTTATGTCACTTAGAGGGAACGTATATGTCAACTTTATTGCAGAATCTCGTCAATGTATGTCCAAGGGTTTGGACGATGGAGACATTTTAATTTTTCGAGATTATTCGAAAGTCAATTTTTAAAAGGCAAATATCTCCCGATCTGTAGGCATCTGAGAGACAAACCTTATGTCACTTTGAGGGAACGTATATGTCAACTTCATGTCAGAATCTCGTCAATGTATGTCCAAGGGTTTGGACGATAGAGACATTTTAATTTTTCGAGATTATTCGAAAGTCAATTTTTAAAAGGCAAATATCTCCCGATCTGTAGGAATCTGAGCGACAAAACTTATGTCACTCTGAGGGAACGTATATGTCAACGTCATGTCAGAATCTCATCAATGTATGTCCAAGGGTTTGGACGATAGAGACATTTTAATTTTTCGAGATTATTCGAAAGTCAATTTTTAAAGACAAATATCTCCCGATCTGTTGGCATCTGCGAGACAAAACTTATGTCACTTTGAGGGAACGTATATGTCAACTTCATGTCAGAATCTCGTCAATGTATGTCCAAGGGTTTGGACGATAGAGACATTTAAATTTTTCGATATTATTCGAAAGTCAATTTTTAAAAGGCAAATATCTCCCGATCTGTAGGCATCTGAGAGATAAATCTTATGTCACTTTGACGGAACGTAGATGTCAACTTCATGTCAGAATCTCATCAATGTATGTCCAAGTGTTTGGACGATAGAGACATTTTAATTTTTCGAGATTATTCGAAAGTCAATTCTTAAAAGGCAAATATCTCCCGATCTGTAGGAATCTGAGAGACAAAACTTATGTCACTTTGAGGGAACGTATATGTCAACTTCCTGTCAGAGTCACGTCAATGTATGTCCAAGGGTTTGGAGGATAGAAACATTTTAATTTTTCGAGATTATTCGAAAGTCAATTTTTGAAAAGGCAAATATCTCGCGATCTGTAGGAATCTGAGTGACAAAACTTATGTCACTTTGAGGGAATGTATAAGTCAACCTCATGTCAGAATCTCGTCAATGTATGTCCAAGGGTTTGGACGATAGAAACACTTTAATTTTTCGAGATTATTCGAAAGTCAATTTTTAAAAGGCAAATATCTCCCGATCTGTAGGAATCTGAAAGACAAAACTTATGTCACTTTGAGGGAACGTATATGTCAACTTCATGTCAGAATCTCATCAATGTATGTCCAAGGGTTTGGACGATAGAAACATTTTAATTTTTCGAGATTATTCTAAAGTCAATTATTAAAAGGCAAATATCTCCCGATCTGTAGGCATCTGAGAGACAAAATTTATGCCACTTTGAGGGAACGTATATGTCAACTTCATGTCAGAATCTCGTCAATGTATGTCCAAGGGTTTGGACGATAGAGACATTTAAATTTTTCGAGATTATTCGAAAGTCAATTCTTAAAAGGCAAATATCTCCCGATCTGTGGGCATCTGAGAGACAAAACTTATGTCACTTTGAGGGAACGTATATGTCAAATTCCTGTCAGAATCACGTCAATGTATGTCCAAGGGTTTGGAGGATAGAGACATTTTAATTTTTCGAGATTATTCGAAAGTCAATTTTTGAAAAGGCAAATATCTCCCGATCTGTAGGAATCTGAGAGACAAAACTTATGTCACTTTGAGGGAACGCATATGTCAAGTTCATGTCAGAATCTCGTCAATGTATGTCCAAGGGTTTGGACGATAGAGACATTTTAATTTTTCGAGATTATTCGAAAGTCAATTATTAAAAGGCAAATATCTCCCGATCTGTAGGCATCTGAGAGACAAAACTTATGTCACTTTGAGGGAAAGTATATGTCAACTTGCTGTCAAAGTCACGTCAATGTATGTCCAAGGGTTTGGACGATAGAGACATTTTAATTTTTCGAGATTATTCGAAAGTAAATTTTTGATAAAGCAAATATCTCCCGATCTGTAGGAATCTGAGAGACAAACCTTCTGTCACATTGAGGGAACGTATATGTCAACTTCATGTCAGAGTCACGTCAATGTATGTGCAAGGGTTTGGAGGATAGAGACATCTTAATTTTTCGAGATTATTCGAAAATCAATTTTTTGAAGGCAAATATCTCCCGATCTGTAGGAATCTGAGAGACAAAACTTATGTCACTTTGACGGAACGTAGATGTCAACTTCATGTCAGAATCTCATCAATGTATGTCCAAGTGTTTGGACGATAGAGACATTTTAATTTTTCGAGATTATTCGAAAGTCAATTCTTAAAAGGCAAATATCTCCCGATCTGTAGGCATCTGAGAGACAAAACTTATGTCACTTTGAGGGAACGTATATGGCAACGTCATGTCAGAATCTCGTCAATGTATGTCCAAGGGTTTGGACGATAGAGACATTTTAATTTTTCGAGATTATTCGAAAGTCAATTATTAAAAGGCAAATATCTCCCGATCTGTAGGCATCTGAGAGACAAAACTTATGTCGCTTTGAGGGAACGTATATGTCAACCTCATGTCAGAATCTCGTCAATGTATGTCCAAGGGTTTGGAGGATAGAGACATTTGAATCTTTCGAGATTATTCGAAAGTCAATTTTAAAAGGCAAATATCTCCCGATCTGTAGGAATCTGAGAGACAAAACTTATGTCACTTTGAGGGAACGTATATGTCAACGTCATGTCAGAATCTCGTCAATGTATGTCCAAGGGTTTGGACGATAGAGACATTTTAATTCTTCGAGATTATTCGAAAGTCAATTCTTAAAAGGCAAATATCTCCCGATCTGTAGGCATCTGAGAGACAAAACTTATGTCACTTTGAGGGAACGTATATGTCAACTTCCTGTCAGAATCACGTCAATGTATGTCCAAGGGTTTGGAGGATAGAGACATTTTAATTTTTCGAGATTATTCGAAAGTCAATTTTTGAAAAGGCAAATATCTCCCGATCTGTATTAATCTGAGAGACAAATCTTATGTCACTTTGAGGGAACGTATATGTCAACTTCATGTCAGAGTCACGTCAATGTATGTCGAAGGGTTTGGAGTATAGAGACATTTAAATTTTTAGAGATTATTCGAAAGTCAATTTTTAAAAGGCAAATATCTCCCGATCTGTAGGCATAAGAGAGACAAACCTTATGTCACTTTGAGGGAACGCATCTGTCAACTTCATGTCAGAGTCTCGTCAATGTATGTCCAAGGGTTTGGAGGATAGAGACATTTTAATTTTTCGAGATTATTCGAAAGTCAATTTTTGAAAAGGCAAATATCTCCCGATCTGTAATAGTCTGAGAGACAAATTTTATGTCACTTAGAGGGAACGTATATGTCAACTTCATGTCAGAATCTCGTCAATGTATGTCCAAGGGTTTGGAGGATAGAGACATTTAACTTTTTAGAGATTATTCGAAAGTCAATTTTTAAAAGGCAAATATCTCCCGATCTGTAGGAATCTGAGAGACAAAACTTATGTCACCTAGAGGGAACGTATATGTCAACTTTCTGTTATAGTCACGTCAATGTATGTCAAAGGGTTTGGAGGATAGAAACATTTAAATTTTTAGAGATTATTCGAAAGTCAATTTTTAAAAGGCAAATATCTCCCGATCTGTAGGAATCTGAGAGACAAAACTTATGTCACTTTGAGGGAACGCATATGTCAAGTTCATGTCAGAATCTCGTCAATGTATGTCCAAGGGTTTGGACGATAGAGACATTTTAATTTTTCGAGATTATTCGAAAGTCAATTATTAAAAGGCAAATATCTCCCGATCTGTAGGCATCTGAGAGACAAAACTTATGTCACTTTGAGGGAAAGTATATGTCAACTTGCTGTCAAAGTCACGTCAATGTATGTCCAAGGGTTTGGACGATAGAGACATTTTAATTTTTCGAGATTATTCGAAAGTCAATTTTTGAAAAGGCAAATATCTCCCGATCTGTAGGAATCTGAGAGACAAAACTTATGTCACTTTGAGGGAACGCATATGTCAAGTTCATGTCAGAATCTCGTCAATGTATGTCCAAGGGTTTGGACGATAGAGACATTTTAATTTTTCGAGATTATTCGAAAGTCAATTATTAAAAGGCAAATATCTCCCGATCTGTAGGCATCTGAGAGACAAAACTTATGTCACTTTGAGGGAAAGTATATGTCAACTTGCTGTCAAAGTCACGTCAATGTATGTCCAAGGGTTTGGACGATAGAGACATTTTAATTTTTCGAGATTATTCGAAAGTAAATTTTTGATAAAGCAAATATCTCCCGATCTGTAGGAATCTGAGAGACAAACCTTCTGTCACATTGAGGGAACGTATATGTCAACTTCATGTCAGAGTCACGTCAATGTATGTGCAAGGGTTTGGAGGATAGAGACATCTTAATTTTTCGAGATTATTCGAAAATCAATTTTTTGAAGGCAAATATCTCCCGATCTGTAGGAATCTGAGAGACAAAACTTATGTCACTTTGACGGAACGTAGATGTCAACTTCATGTCAGAATCTCATCAATGTATGTCCAAGTGTTTGGACGATAGAGACATTTTAATTTTTCGAGATTATTCGAAAGTCAATTCTTAAAAGGCAAATATCTCCCGATCTGTAGGCATCTGAGAGACAAAACTTATGTCACTTTGAGGGAACGTATATGGCAACGTCATGTCAGAATCTCGTCAATGTATGTCCAAGGGTTTGGACGATAGAGACATTTTAATTTTTCGAGATTATTCGAAAGTCAATTATTAAAAGGCAAATATCTCCCGATCTGTAGGCATCTGAGAGACAAAACTTATGTCGCTTTGAGGGAACGTATATGTCAACCTCATGTCAGAATCTCGTCAATGTATGTCCAAGGGTTTGGAGGATAGAGACATTTGAATCTTTCGAGATTATTCGAAAGTCAATTTTAAAAGGCAAATATCTCCCGATCTGTAGGAATCTGAGAGACAAAACTTATGTCACTTTGAGGGAACGTATATGTCAACGTCATGTCAGAATCTCGTCAATGTATGTCCAAGGGTTTGGACGATAGAGACATTTTAATTCTTCGAGATTATTCGAAAGTCAATTCTTAAAAGGCAAATATCTCCCGATCTGTAGGCATCTGAGAGACAAAACTTATGTCACTTTGAGGGAACGTATATGTCAACTTCCTGTCAGAATCACGTCAATGTATGTCCAAGGGTTTGGAGGATAGAGACATTTTAATTTTTCGAGATTATTCGAAAGTCAATTTTTGAAAAGGCAAATATCTCCCGATCTGTATTAATCTGAGAGACAAATCTTATGTCACTTTGAGGGAACGTATATGTCAACTTCATGTCAGAGTCACGTCAATGTATGTCGAAGGGTTTGGAGTATAGAGACATTTAAATTTTTAGAGATTATTCGAAAGTCAATTTTTAAAAGGCAAATATCTCCCGATCTGTAGGCATAAGAGAGACAAACCTTATGTCACTTTGAGGGAACGTATATGTCAACTTCATGTCAGAGTCTCGTCAATGTATGTCCAAGGGTTTGGAGGATAGAGACATTTTAATTTTTCGAGATTATTCGAAAGTCAATTTTTGAAAAGGCAAATATCTCCCGATCTGTAATAGTCTGAGAGACAAATTTTATGTCACTTAGAGGGAACGTATATGTCAACTTCATGTCAGAATCTCGTCAATGTATGTCCAAGGGTTTGGAGGATAGAGACATTTAACTTTTTAGAGATTATTCGAAAGTCAATTTTTAAAAGGCAAATATCTCCCGATCTGTAGGAATCTGAGAGACAAAACTTATGTCACCTAGAGGGAACGTATATGTCAACTTTCTGTTATAGTCACGTCAATGTATGTCAAAGGGTTTGGAGGATAGAAACATTTAAATTTTTAGAGATTATTCGAAAGTCAATTTTTAAAAGGCAAATATCTCCCGATCTGTAGGAATCAAAGAGACAAAACTTATGTCACTTTGAGGGAACGTATATGTCAACTACCTGTCAGAGTCACGTCAATGTATGTCCAAGGGTTTGGAGGATAGAGACATTTAAATTTTTAGAGATTATTCGAAAGTCAATTTTTAAAAGGCAAATATCTCCCGATCTGTAGGAATCTGAGAGACAAAACTTATGTCACTTAGAGGGAACGTATATGTCAACTTCATTGCAGAATCTCGTCAATGTATGTCCAAGGGTTTGGACGATGGAGACATTTTAAGTTTTCGAGATTATTCGAAAGTCAATTTTTAAAAGGCAAATATCTCCCGATCTGTAGGCATCTGAGAGACAAACCTTATGTCACTTTGAGGGAACGTATATGTCAACTTCATGTCAGAATCTCGTCAATGTATGTCCAAGGGTTTGGACGATAGAGACATTTTAATTTTTCGAGATTATTCGAAAGTCAATTTTTAAAAGGCAAATATCTCCCGATCTGTAGGAATCTGAGAGACAAAACTTATGTCACTCTGAGGGAACGTATATGTCAACGGCATGTCAGAATCTCATTAATGTATGTCCAAGGGTTTGGACGATAGAGACATTTTAATTTTTCGAGATTATTCGAAAGTCAATTTTTAAAGACAAATATCTCCCGATCTGTTGGCATCTGCGAGACAAAACTTATGTCACTTTGAGGGAAAGTATATGTCAACTTCATGTCAGAATGTCGTCAATGTATGTCCAAGGGTTTGGACGATAGAGACATTTAAATTTTTCGATATTATTCGAAAGTCAATTTTTAAAAGGCAAATATCTCCCGATCTGTAGGCATCTGAGAGATAAATCTTATGTCACTTTGAGGGAACGTATATGTCAACTTCATGTCAGAATCTCATCAATGTATGTCCAAGTGTTTGGACGATAGAGACATTTTAATTTTTCGAGATTATTCGAAAGTCAATTTTTAAAAGGCAAATATCTCCCGATCTGTAGGAATCTGAGAGACAAAACTTATGTCACTTTGAGGGAACGTATATGTCAACTTCCTGTCAGAGTCACGTCAATGTATGTCCAAGGGTTTGGAGGATAGAAACATTTTAATTTTTCGAGATTATTCGAAAGTCAATTTTTGAAAAGGCAAATATCTCGCGATCTGTAGGAATCTGAGTGACAAAACTTATGTCACTTTGAGGGAATGTATAAGTCAACCTCATGTCAGAATCTCGTCAATGTATGTCCAAGGGTTTGGACGATAGAGACATTTAAATTTTTCGAGATTATTCGAAAGTCAATTTTTAAAAGGCAAATATCTCCCGATCTGTAGGAATCTGAGAGACAAACCTTATGTCACTTTGAGGGATCGTATATGTCAACGTCATGTCAGAATCTCATCAATGTATGTCCAAGGGTTTGGACGATAGAGACATTTTAATTCTTCGAGATTATTCGAAAGTCAATTGTTAAAAGGCAAATATCTCCCGATCTGTAGGAATCTGAGAGACAAAACGTATGTCACTTTGAGGGAACGTATATGTCAACTTCCTGTCAGAGTCACGTCAATGTATGTCCAAGGGTTTGGAGGATAGAAACATTTTAATTTTTCGAGATTATTCGAAAGTCAATTTTTGAAAAGGCAAATATCTCGCGATCTGTAGGAATCTGAGTGACAAAACTTATGTCACTTTGAGGGAATGTATAAGTCAACCTCATGTCAGAATCTCGTCAATGTATGTCCAAGGGTTTGGACGATAGAAACATTTTAATTTTTCGAGATTATTCTAAAGTCAATTATTAAAAGGCAAATATCTCCCGATCTGTAGGCATCTGAGAGACAAAATTTATGCCACTTTGAGGGAACGTATATGTCAACTTCATGTCAGAATCTGGTCAATGTATGTCCAAGGGTTTGGACGATAGAGACATTTAAATTTTTCGAGATTATTCGAAAGTCAATTCTTAAAAGGCAAATATCTCCCGATCTGTGGGCATCTGAAAGACAAAACTTATGTCACTTTGAGGGAACGTATATGTCAAATTCCTGTCAGAATCACGTCAATGTATGTCCAAGGGTTTGGACGATAGTGACATTTTAATTTTTCGAGATTATTCGAAAGTCAATTATTAAAAGGCAAATATCTCCCGATCTGTAGGCATCTGAGAGACAAAACTTATGTCACTTTGAGGGAACGTATATGTCAACTTGCTGTCAGAGTCACGTCAATGTATGTCCAAGGGTTTGGACGATAGAGACATTTTAATTTTTCGAGATTATTCGAAAGTAAATTTTTGATAAAGCAAATATCTCCCGATCTGTAGGAATCTGAGAGACAAACCTTATGTCACATTGAGGGAACGTATATGTCAACTTCATGTCAGAGTCACGTCATTGTATGTGCAAGGGTTTGGAGGATAGAGACATCTTAATTTTTCGAGATTATTCGAAAATCAATTTTTTGAAGGCAAATATCTCCCGATCTGTAGGAATCTGAGAGACAAAACTTATGTCACTTTGAGGGAACGTATATGTAAACTTCCTGTCAGAGTCACGTCAATGTATGTCCAAGGGTTTGGAGGATAGAGACATTTTAATTTTTCGAGATTATTCGAAAGTCAATTATTAAAAGGCAAATATCTCCCGATCTGTAGGCATCTGAGAGACAAAACTTATGTCACTTTGAGGGAACGTATATGTCAACGTCATGTCAGAATCTCGTCAATGTATGTCCAAGGGTTTGGACGATAGAGACATTTTAATTTTTCGAGATTATTCGAAAGTCAATTATTAAAAGGCAAATATCTCCCGATCTGTAGGCATCTGAGAGACAAAACTTATGTCGCTTTGAGGGAACGTATATGTCAACCTCATGTCAGAATCTCGTCAATGTATGTCCAAGGGTTTGGACGATAGAGACATTTGAATCTTTCGAGATTATTCGAAAGTCAATTTTAAAAGGCAAATATCTCCCGATCTGTAGGAATCTGAGAGACAAAACTTATGTCACTTTGAGGGAACGTATATGTCAACGTCATGTCAGAATCTCGTCAATGTATGTCCAAGGGTTTGGACGATAGAGACATTTTAATTCTTCGAGATTATTCGAAAGTCAATTCTTAAAAGGCAAATATCTCCCGATCTGTAGGCATCTGAGAGACAAAACTTATGTCACTTTGAGGGAACGTATATGTCAACTTCCTGTCAGAATCACGTCAATTTATGTCCAAGGGTTTGGATGATAGAGACATTTTAATTTTTCGAGATTATTCGAAAGTCAATTTTTAAAAGGCAAATATCTCCCGATCTGTAGGCATCTGAGAGACAAACCTTACGTCACTTTGAGGGAACGCATCTGTCAACTTCATGTCAGAGTCTCGTCAATGTATGTCCAAGGGTTTGGAGGATAGAGACATTTTAATTTTTCGAGATTATTCGAAAGTCAATTTTTGAAAAGGCAAATATCTCCCGATCTGTATTAATCTGAGAGACAAATCTTATGTCACTTTGAGGGAACGTATATGTCAACTTCATGTCAGAGTCACGTCAATGTATGTCGAAGGGTTTGGAGTATAGAGACATTTAAATTTTTAGAGATTATTCGAAAGTCAATTTTTAAAAGACAAATATCTCCCGATCTGTAGGAATCTGAGAGACAAAACTTATGTCACTTTGAGGGAACGTATACGTCAACTTGCCGTCAGAGTCACGTCAATGTATGTCCAAGGGTTTGGAGGATAGAAACATTTTAATTTTTCGAGATTATTCGAAAGTCAATTTTTGAAAAGGCAAATATCTCGCGATCTGTAGGAATCTGAGTGACAAAACTTATGCCACTTTGAGGGAATGTATAAGTCAACCTCATGTCAGAATCTCGTCAATGTATGTCCAAGGGTTTGGACGATAGAAACATTTAAATTTTTCGAGATTATTCGAAAGTCAATTTTTAAAAGGCAAATATCCCCGATCTGTAGGAATCTGAGAGACAAACCTTATGTCACTTTGAGGGAACGTATATGTCAACGTCATGTCAGAATCTCATCAATGTATGTCCAAGGGTTTGGACGATAGAGACATTTTAATTCTTCGAGATTATTCGAAAGTCAATTCTTAAAAGGCAAATATCTCCCGATCTGTAGGAATCTGAGAGACAAAACGTATGTCACTTTGAGGGAACGTATATGTCAACTTCCTGTCAGAGTCACGTCAATGTATGTCCAAGGGTTTGGAGGATAGAAACATTTTAATTTTTCGAGATTATTCGAAAGTCAATTTTTGAAAAGGCAAATATCTCGCGATCTGTAGGAATCTGAGTGACAAAACTTATGTCACTTTGAGGGAATGTATAAGTCAACCTCATGTCAGAATCTCGTCAATGTATGTCCAAGGGTTTGGACGATAGAAACATTTTAATTTTTCGAGATTATTCTAAAGTCAATTATTAAAAGGCAAATATCTCCCGATCTGTAGGCATCTGAGAGACAAAATTTATGCCACTTTGAGGGAACGTATATGTCAACTTCATGTCAGAATCTGGTCAATGTATGTCCAAGGGTTTGGACGATAGAGACATTTAAATTTTTCGAGATTATTCGAAAGTCAATTCTTAAAAGGCAAATATCTCCCGATCTGTGGGCATCTGAGAGACAAAACTTATGTCACTTTGAGGGAACGTATATGTCAAATTCCTGTCAGAATCACGTCAATGTATGTCCAAGGGTTTGGACGATAGTGACATTTTAATTTTTCGAGATTATTCGAAAGTCAATTATTAAAAGGCAAATATCTCCCGATCTGTAGGCATCTGAGAGACAAAACTTATGTCACTTTGAGGGAAAGTATATGTCAACTTGCTGTCAGAGTCACGTCAATGTATGTCCAAGGGTTTGGACGATAGAGACATTTTAATTTTTCGAGATTATTCGAAAGTAAATTTTTGATAAAGCAAATATCTCCCGATCTGTAGGAATCTGAGAGACAAACCTTATGTCACATTGAGGGAACGTATATGTCAACTTCATGTCAGAGTCACGTCAATGTATGTGCAAGGGTTTGGAGGATAGAGACATCTTAATTTTTCGAGATTATTCGAAAATCAATTTTTTGAAGGCAAATATCTCCCGATCTGTAGGAATCTGAGAGACAAAACTTATGTCACTTTGAGGGAACGTATATGTAAACTTCCTGTCAGAGTCACGTCAATGTATGTCCAAGGGTTTGGAGGATAGAGACATTTTAATTTTTCGAGATTATTCGAAAGTCAATTATTAAAAGGCAAATATCTCCCGATCTGTAGGCATCTGAGAGACAAAACTTATGTCACTTTGAGGGAACGTATATGTCAACGTCATGTCAGAATCTCGTCAATGTATGTCCAAGGGTTTGGACGATAGAGACATTTTAATTTTTCGAGATTATTCGAAAGTCAATTATTAAAAGGCAAATATCTCCCGATCTGTAGGCATCTGAGAGACAAAACTTATGTCGCTTTGAGGGAACGTATATGTCAACCTCATGTCAGAATCTCGTCAATGTATGTCCAAGGGTTTGGACGATAGAGACATTTGAATCTTTCGAGATTATTCGAAAGTCAATATTAAAAGGCAAATATCTCCCGATCTGTAGGAATCTGAGAGACAAAACTTATGTCACTTTGAGGGAACGTATATGTCAACGTCATGTCAGAATCTCGTCAATGTATGTCCAAGGGTTTGGACGATAGAGACATTTTAATTCTTCGAGATTATTCGAAAGTCAATTCTTAAAAGGCAAATATCTCCCGATCTGTAGGCATCTGAGAGACAAAACTTATGTCACTTTGAGGGAACGTATATGTCAACTTCCTGTCAGAATCACGTCAATTTATGTCCAAGGGTTTGGATGATAGACACATTTTAATTTTTCGAGATTATTCGAAAGTCAATTTTTAAAAGGCAAATATCTCCCGATCTGTAGGCATCTGAGAGACAAACCTTACGTCACTTTGAGGGAACGCATCTGTCAACTTCATGTCAGAGTCTCGTCAATGTATGTCCAAGGGTTTGGAGGATAGAGACATTTTAATTTTTCGAGATTATTCGAAAGTCAATTTTTGAAAAGGCAAATATCTCCCGATCTGTATTAATCTGAGAGACAAATCTTATGTCACTTTGAGGGAACGTATATGTCAACTTCATGTCAGAGTCACGTCAATGTATGTCGAAGGGTTTGGAGTATAGAGACATTTAAATTTTTAGAGATTATTCGAAAGTCAATTTTTAAAAGACAAATATCTCCCGATCTGTAGGAATCTGAGAGACAAAACTTATGTCACTTTGAGGGAACGTATACGTCAACTTGCCGTCAGAGTCACGTCAATGTATGTCCAAGGGTTTGGAGGATAGAGACATTTTAATTTTTCGAGATTATTCGAAAGTCAATTTGTGAATGGCAAATATCTCCCGATCTGTAGGAATCTGAGAGACAAACCTTATGTCACTTTGAGGGAACGCATATGTGAACTTCATGTCAGAGTCTCGTTAATGAATGTCCAAGATTTTGGATGATAGAGACATTTTAATTTTTCGAGATTATTCGAAAGTCAATTTTTAAAAGGCAAATATCTCTCGATCTGTAGGCATCTGAGAGACAAACCTTATGTCACTTTGAGGGAACGTATATGTCAACTTGCCGTCAGAGTCACGTCAATGTATGTCCAAGGGTTTGGAGGAAAGAGACATTTTAATTTTTCGAGATTATTCGAAAGTCAATTTGTGAATGGCAAATATCTCCCGATCTGTAGGAATCTGAGAGACGAAACTTACGTCACTTTGAGGGAACGCATATGTTAACTTCATGTCAGAGCCACGTCAATGTATGTCCAAGGGTTTGGAGGATAGAGACATTTAAATTTTTAGAGATTATTCGAAAGTTAATTTTTAAAATTCAAATATCTCCCGATCTGTAGGCATCTGAGAGACAAAATGTATGCCACTTTGAGGGAACGTATATGTCAACTTCATGTCAGAATCTCGTCAATGTATGTCCAAGGGTTTGGACGATAGAGACATTTAAATTTTTCGAGATTATTCGAAAGTCAATTCTTAAAAGGCAAATATCTCCCGATCTGTGGGCATCTGAGAGACAAAACTTATGTCACTTTGAGGGAACGTATATGTCAAATTCCTGTCAGAATCACGTCAATGTATGTCCAAGGGTTTGGAGGATAGAGACATTTGAATCTTTCGAGATTATTCGAAAGTCAATTTTAAAAGGCAAATATCTCCCGATCTGTAGGAATCTGAGAGACAAAACTTATGTCACTTTGAGGGAACGTATATGTCAACGTCATGTCAGAATCTCGTCAATGTATGTCCAAGGGTTTGGACGATAGAGACATTTTAATTCTTCGAGATTATTCGAAAGTCAATTCTTAAAAGGCAAATATCTCCCGATCTGTAGGCATCTGAGAGACAAAACTTATGTCACTTTGAGGGAACGTATATGTCAACTTCCTGTCAGAATCACGTCAATGTATGTCCAAGGGTTTGGAGGATAGAGACATTTTAATTTTTCGAGATTATTCGAAAGTCAATTTTTGAAAAGGCAAATATCTCCCGATCTGTATTAATCTGAGAGACAAATCTTATGTCACTTTGAGGGAACGTATATGTCAACTTCATGTCAGAGTCACGTCAATGTATGTCGAAGGGTTTGGAGTATAGAGACATTTAAATTTTTAGAGATTATTCGAAAGTCAATTTTTAAAAGGCAAATATCTCCCGATCTGTAGGCATAAGAGAGACAAACCTTATGTCACTTTGAGGGAACGTATATGTCAACTTCATGTCAGAGTCTCGTCAATGTATGTCCAAGGGTTTGGAGGATAGAGACATTTTAATTTTTCGAGATTATTCGAAAGTCAATTTTTGAAAAGGCAAATATCTCCCGATCTGTAATAGTCTGAGAGACAAATTTTATGTCACTTAGAGGGAACGTATATGTCAACTTCATGTCAGAATCTCGTCAATGTATGTCCAAGGGTTTGGAGGATAGAGACATTTAACTTTTTAGAGATTATTCGAAAGTCAATTTTTAAAAGGCAAATATCTCCCGATCTGTAGGAATCTGAGAGACAAAACTTATGTCACCTAGAGGGAACGTATATGTCAACTTTCTGTTATAGTCACGTCAATGTATGTCAAAGGGTTTGGAGGATAGAAACATTTAAATTTTTAGAGATTATTCGAAAGTCAATTTTTAAAAGGCAAATATCTCCCGATCTGTAGGAATCAAAGAGACAAAACTTATGTCACTTTGAGGGAACGTATATGTCAACTACCTGTCAGAGTCACGTCAATGTATGTCCAAGGGTTTGGAGGATAGAGACATTTAAATTTTTAGAGATTATTCGAAAGTCAATTTTTAAAAGGCAAATATCTCCCGATCTGTAGGAATCTGAGAGACAAAACTTATGTCACTTAGAGGGAACGTATATGTCAACTTCATTGCAGAATCTCGTCAATGTATGTCCAAGGGTTTGGACGATGGAGACATTTTAAGTTTTCGAGATTATTCGAAAGTCAATTTTTAAAAGGCAAATATCTCCCGATCTGTAGGCATCTGAGAGACAAACCTTATGTCACTTTGAGGGAACGTATATGTCAACTTCATGTCAGAATCTCGTCAATGTATGTCCAAGGGTTTGGACGATAGAGACATTTTAATTTTTCGAGATTATTCGAAAGTCAATTTTTAAAAGGCAAATATCTCCCGATCTGTAGGAATCTGAGAGACAAAACTTATGTCACTCTGAGGGAACGTATATGTCAACGTCATGTCAGAATCTCATTAATGTATGTCCAAGGGTTTGGACGATAGAGACATTTTAATTTTTCGAGATTATTCGAAAGTCAATTTTTAAAGACAAATATCTCCCGATCTGTTGGCATCTGCGAGACAAAACTTATGTCACTTTGAGGGAAAGTATATGTCAACTTCATGTCAGAATGTCGTCAATGTATGTCCAAGGGTTTGGACGATAGAGACATTTAAATTTTTCGATATTATTCGAAAGTCAATTTTTAAAAGGCAAATATCTCCCGATCTGTAGGCATCTGAGAGATAAATCTTATGTCACTTTGAGGGAACGTATATGTCAACTTCATGTCAGAATCTCATCAATGTATGTCCAAGTGTTTGGACGATAGAGACATTTTAATTTTTCGAGATTATTCGAAAGTCAATTTTTAAAAGGCAAATATCTCCCGATCTGTAGGAATCTGAGAGACAAAACTTATGTCACTTTGAGGGAACGTATATGTCAACTTCCTGTCAGAGTCACGTCAATGTATGTCCAAGGGTTTGGAGGATAGAAACATTTTAATTTTTCGAGATTATTCGAAAGTCAATTTTTGAAAAGGCAAATATCTCGCGATCTGTAGGAATCTGAGTGACAAAACTTATGTCACTTTGAGGGAATGTATAAGTCAACCTCATGTCAGAATCTCGTCAATGTATGTCCAAGGGTTTGGACGATAGAGACATTTAAATTTTTCGAGATTATTCGAAAGTCAATTTTTAAAAGGCAAATATCTCCCGATCTGTAGGAATCTGAGAGACAAACCTTATGTCACTTTGAGGGATCGTATATGTCAACGTCATGTCAGAATCTCATCAATGTATGTCCAAGGGTTTGGACGATAGAGACATTTTAATTCTTCGAGATTATTCGAAAGTCAATTGTTAAAAGGCAAATATCTCCCGATCTGTAGGAATCTGAGAGACAAAACGTATGTCACTTTGAGGGAACGTATATGTCAACTTCCTGTCAGAGTCACGTCAATGTATGTCCAAGGGTTTGGAGGATAGAAACATTTTAATTTTTCGAGATTATTCGAAAGTCAATTTTTGAAAAGGCAAATATCTCGCGATCTGTAGGAATCTGAGTGACAAAACTTATGTCACTTTGAGGGAATGTATAAGTCAACCTCATGTCAGAATCTCGTCAATGTATGTCCAAGGGTTTGGACGATAGAAACATTTTAATTTTTCGAGATTATTCTAAAGTCAATTATTAAAAGGCAAATATCTCCCGATCTGTAGGCATCTGAGAGACAAAATTTATGCCACTTTGAGGGAACGTATATGTCAACTTCATGTCAGAATCTGGTCAATGTATGTCCAAGGGTTTGGACGATAGAGACATTTAAATTTTTCGAGATTATTCGAAAGTCAATTCTTAAAAGGCAAATATCTCCCGATCTGTGGGCATCTGAAAGACAAAACTTATGTCACTTTGAGGGAACGTATATGTCAAATTCCTGTCAGAATCACGTCAATGTATGTCCAAGGGTTTGGACGATAGTGACATTTTAATTTTTCGAGATTATTCGAAAGTCAATTATTAAAAGGCAAATATCTCCCGATCTGTAGGCATCTGAGAGACAAAACTTATGTCACTTTGAGGGAACGTATATGTCAACTTGCTGTCAGAGTCACGTCAATGTATGTCCAAGGGTTTGGACGATAGAGACATTTTAATTTTTCGAGATTATTCGAAAGTAAATTTTTGATAAAGCAAATATCTCCCGATCTGTAGGAATCTGAGAGACAAACCTTATGTCACATTGAGGGAACGTATATGTCAACTTCATGTCAGAGTCACGTCATTGTATGTGCAAGGGTTTGGAGGATAGAGACATCTTAATTTTTCGAGATTATTCGAAAATCAATTTTTTGAAGGCAAATATCTCCCGATCTGTAGGAATCTGAGAGACAAAACTTATGTCACTTTGAGGGAACGTATATGTAAACTTCCTGTCAGAGTCACGTCAATGTATGTCCAAGGGTTTGGAGGATAGAGACATTTTAATTTTTCGAGATTATTCGAAAGTCAATTATTAAAAGGCAAATATCTCCCGATCTGTAGGCATCTGAGAGACAAAACTTATGTCACTTTGAGGGAACGTATATGTCAACGTCATGTCAGAATCTCGTCAATGTATGTCCAAGGGTTTGGACGATAGAGACATTTTAATTTTTCGAGATTATTCGAAAGTCAATTATTAAAAGGCAAATATCTCCCGATCTGTAGGCATCTGAGAGACAAAACTTATGTCGCTTTGAGGGAACGTATATGTCAACCTCATGTCAGAATCTCGTCAATGTATGTCCAAGGGTTTGGACGATAGAGACATTTGAATCTTTCGAGATTATTCGAAAGTCAATTTTAAAAGGCAAATATCTCCCGATCTGTAGGAATCTGAGAGACAAAACTTATGTCACTTTGAGGGAACGTATATGTCAACGTCATGTCAGAATCTCGTCAATGTATGTCCAAGGGTTTGGACGATAGAGACATTTTAATTCTTCGAGATTATTCGAAAGTCAATTCTTAAAAGGCAAATATCTCCCGATCTGTAGGCATCTGAGAGACAAAACTTATGTCACTTTGAGGGAACGTATATGTCAACTTCCTGTCAGAATCACGTCAATTTATGTCCAAGGGTTTGGATGATAGAGACATTTTAATTTTTCGAGATTATTCGAAAGTCAATTTTTAAAAGGCAAATATCTCCCGATCTGTAGGCATCTGAGAGACAAACCTTACGTCACTTTGAGGGAACGCATCTGTCAACTTCATGTCAGAGTCTCGTCAATGTATGTCCAAGGGTTTGGAGGATAGAGACATTTTAATTTTTCGAGATTATTCGAAAGTCAATTTTTGAAAAGGCAAATATCTCCCGATCTGTATTAATCTGAGAGACAAATCTTATGTCACTTTGAGGGAACGTATATGTCAACTTCATGTCAGAGTCACGTCAATGTATGTCGAAGGGTTTGGAGTATAGAGACATTTAAATTTTTAGAGATTATTCGAAAGTCAATTTTTAAAAGACAAATATCTCCCGATCTGTAGGAATCTGAGAGACAAAACTTATGTCACTTTGAGGGAACGTATACGTCAACTTGCCGTCAGAGTCACGTCAATGTATGTCCAAGGGTTTGGAGGATAGAAACATTTTAATTTTTCGAGATTATTCGAAAGTCAATTTTTGAAAAGGCAAATATCTCGCGATCTGTAGGAATCTGAGTGACAAAACTTATGCCACTTTGAGGGAATGTATAAGTCAACCTCATGTCAGAATCTCGTCAATGTATGTCCAAGGGTTTGGACGATAGAAACATTTAAATTTTTCGAGATTATTCGAAAGTCAATTTTTAAAAGGCAAATATCCCCGATCTGTAGGAATCTGAGAGACAAACCTTATGTCACTTTGAGGGAACGTATATGTCAACGTCATGTCAGAATCTCATCAATGTATGTCCAAGGGTTTGGACGATAGAGACATTTTAATTCTTCGAGATTATTCGAAAGTCAATTCTTAAAAGGCAAATATCTCCCGATCTGTAGGAATCTGAGAGACAAAACGTATGTCACTTTGAGGGAACATATATGTCAACTTCCTGTCAGAGTCACGTCAATGTATGTCCAAGGGTTTGGAGGATAGAAACATTTTAATTTTTCGAGATTATTCGAAAGTCAATTTTTGAAAAGGCAAATATCTCGCGATCTGTAGGAATCTGAGTGACAAAACTTATGTCACTTTGAGGGAATGTATAAGTCAACCTCATGTCAGAATCTCGTCAATGTATGTCCAAGGGTTTGGACGATAGAAACATTTTAATTTTTCGAGATTATTCTAAAGTCAATTATTAAAAGGCAAATATCTCCCGATCTGTAGGCATCTGAGAGACAAAATTTATGCCACTTTGAGGGAACGTATATGTCAACTTCATGTCAGAATCTGGTCAATGTATGTCCAAGGGTTTGGACGATAGAGACATTTAAATTTTTCGAGATTATTCGAAAGTCAATTCTTAAAAGGCAAATATCTCCCGATCTGTGGGCATCTGAGAGACAAAACTTATGTCACTTTGAGGGAACGTATATGTCAAATTCCTGTCAGAATCACGTCAATGTATGTCCAAGGGTTTGGACGATAGTGACATTTTAATTTTTCGAGATTATTCGAAAGTCAATTATTAAAAGGCAAATATCTCCCGATCTGTAGGCATCTGAGAGACAAAACTTATGTCACTTTGAGGGAAAGTATATGTCAACTTGCTGTCAGAGTCACGTCAATGTATGTCCAAGGGTTTGGACGATAGAGACATTTTAATTTTTCGAGATTATTCGAAAGTAAATTTTTGATAAAGCAAATATCTCCCGATCTGTAGGAATCTGAGAGACAAACCTTATGTCACATTGAGGGAACGTATATGTCAACTTCATGTCAGAGTCACGTCAATGTATGTGCAAGGGTTTGGAGGATAGAGACATCTTAATTTTTCGAGATTATTCGAAAATCAATTTTTTGAAGGCAAATATCTCCCGATCTGTATGAATCTGAGAGACAAAACTTATGTCACTTTGAGGGAACGTATATGTAAACTTCCTGTCAGAGTCACGTCAATGTATGTCCAAGGGTTTGGAGGATAGAGACATTTTAATTTTTCGAGATTATTCGAAAGTCAATTATTAAAAGGCAAATATCTCCCGATCTGTAGGCATCTGAGAGACAAAACTTATGTCACTTTGAGGGAACGTATATGTCAACGTCATGTCAGAATCTCGTCAATGTATGTCCAAGGGTTTGGACGATAGAGACATTTTAATTTTTCGAGATTATTCGAAAGTCAATTATTAAAAGGCAAATATCTCCCGATCTGTAGGCATCTGAGAGACAAAACTTATGTCGCTTTGAGGGAACGTATATGTCAACCTCATGTCAGAATCTCGTCAATGTATGTCCAAGGGTTTGGACGATAGAGACATTTGAATCTTTCGAGATTATTCGAAAGTCAATATTAAAAGGCAAATATCTCCCGATCTGTAGGAATCTGAGAGACAAAACTTATGTCACTTTGAGGGAACGTATATGTCAACGTCATGTCAGAATCTCGTCAATGTATGTCCAAGGGTTTGGACGATAGAGACATTTTAATTCTTCGAGATTATTCGAAAGTCAATTCTTAAAAGGCAAATATCTCCCGATCTGTAGGCATCTGAGAGACAAAACTTATGTCACTTTGAGGGAACGTATATGTCAACTTCCTGTCAGAATCACGTCAATTTATGTCCAAGGGTTTGGATGATAGAGACATTTTAATTTTTCGAGATTATTCGAAAGTCAATTTTTAAAAGGCAAATATCTCCCGATCTGTAGGCATCTGAGAGACAAACCTTACGTCACTTTGAGGGAACGCATCTGTCAACTTCATGTCAGAGTCTCGTCAATGTATGTCCAAGGGTTTGGAGGATAGAGACATTTTAATTTTTCGAGATTATTCGAAAGTCAATTTTTGAAAAGGCAAATATCTCCCGATCTGTATTAATCTGAGAGACAAATCTTATGTCACTTTGAGGGAACGTATATGTCAACTTCATGTCAGAGTCACGTCAATGTATGTCGAAGGGTTTGGAGTATAGAGACATTTAAATTTTTAGAGATTATTCGAAAGTCAATTTTTAAAAGACAAATATCTCCCGATCTGTAGGAATCTGAGAGACAAAACTTATGTCACTTTGAGGGAACGTATACGTCAACTTGCCGTCAGAGTCACGTCAATGTATGTCCAAGGGTTTGGAGGATAGAGACATTTTAATTTTTCGAGATTATTCGAAAGTCAATTTGTGAATGGCAAATATCTCCCGATCTGTAGGAATCTGAGAGACGAAACTTACGTCACTTTGAGGGAACGCATATGTTAACTTCATGTCAGAGCCACGTCAATGTATGTCCAAGGGTTTGGAGGATAGAGACATTTAAATTTTTAGAGATTATTCGAAAGTTAATTTTTAAAATTCAAATATCTCCCGATCTGTAGGCATCTGAGAGACAAAATGTATGCCACTTTGAGGGAACGTATATGTCAACTTCATGTCAGAATCTCGTCAATGTATGTCCAAGGGTTTGGACGATAGAGACATTTAAATTTTTCGAGATTATTCGAAAGTCAATTCTTAAAAGGCAAATATCTCCCGATCTGTGGGCATCTGAGAGACAAAACTTATGTCACTTTGAGGGAACGTATATGTCAAATTCCTGTCAGAATCACGTCAATGTATGTCCAAGGGTTTGGAGGATAGAGACATTTTAATTTTTCGAGATTATTCGAAAGTCAATTTTTGAAAAGGCAAATATCTCCCGATCTGTAGGAATCTGAGAGACAAAACTTATGTCACTTTGAGGGAACGCATATGTCAAGTTCATGTCAGAATCTCGTCAATGTATGTCCAAGGGTTTGGACGATAGAGACATTTTAATTTTTCGAGATTATTCGAAAGTCAATTATTAAAAGGCAAATATCTCCCGATCTGTAGGCATCTGAGAGACAAAACTTATGTCACTTTGAGGGAAAGTATATGTCAACTTGCTGTCAGAGTCACGTCAATGTATGTCCAATGGTTTGGACGATAGAGACATTTTAATTTTTCGAGATTATTCGAAAGTAAATTTTTGATAAAGCAAATATCTCCCGATCTGTAGGAATCTGAGAGACAAACCTTATGTCACATTGAGGGAACGTATATGTCAACTTCATGTCAGAGTCACGTCAATGTATGTGCAAGGGTTTGGAGGATAGGGACATCTTAATTTTTCGAGATTATTCGAAAATCAATTTTTTGAAGGCAAATATCTCCCGATCTGTAGGAATCTGAGAGACAAAACTTATGTCACTTTAACGGAACGTAGATGTCAACTTCATGTCAGAATCTCATCAATGTATGTCCAAGTGTTTGGACGATAGAGACATTTTAATTTTTCGAGATTATTCGAAAGTCAATTCTTAAAAGGCGAATATCTCCCGATCTGTAGGCATCTGAGAGACAGAACTTATGTCACTTTGAGGGAACGTATATGGCAACGTCATGTCAGAATCTCGTCAATGTATGTCCAAGGGTTTGGACGATAGAGACATTTAAATTTTTCGAGATTATTCGAAAGTCAATTATTAAAAGGCAAATATCTCCCGATCTGTAGGCATCTGAGAGACAAAACTTATGTCGCTTTGAGGGAACGTATATGTCAACGTCATGTCAGAATCTCGTCAATGTATGTCCAAGGGTTTGGACGATAGAGACATTTTAATTCTTCGAGATTATTCGAAAGTCAATTATTAAAAGGCAAATATCTCCCGATCTGTAGGCATCTGAGAGACAAAACTTATGTCGCTTTGAGGGAACGTATATGTCAACCTCATGTCAGAATCTCGTCAATGTATGTCCAAGGGTTTGGACGATAGAGACATTTTAATTTTTCGAGATTATTCGAAAGTCAATTATTAAAAGGCAAATATCTCCCGATCTGTAGGCATCTGAGAGACAAAACTTATGTCGCTTTGAGGGAACGTATATGTCAACCTCATGTCAGAATCTCGTCAATGTATGTCCAAGGGTTTGGAGGATAGAGACATTTGAATCTTTCGAGATTATTCGAAAGTCAATTTTAAAAGGCAAATATCTCCCGATCTGTAGGAATCTGAGAGACAAAACTTATGTCACTTTGAGGGAACGTATATGTCAACGTCATGTCAGAATCTCGTCAATGTATGTCCAAGGGTTTGGACGATAGAGACATTTTAATTCTTCGAGATTATTCGAAAGTCAATTCTTAAAAGGCAAATATCTCCCGATCTGTAGGCATCTGAGAGACAAAACTTATGTCACTTTGAGGGAACGTATATGTCAACTTCCTGTCAGAATCACGTCAATGTATGTCCAAGGGTTTGGAGGATAGAGACATTTTAATTTTTCGAGATTATTCGAAAGTCAATTTTTGAAAAGGCAAATATCTCCCGATCTGTATTAATCTGAGAGACAAATCTTATGTCACTTTGAGGGAACGTATATGTCAACTTCATGTCAGAGTCACGTCAATGTATGTCGAAGGGTTTGGAGTATAGAGACATTTAAATTTTTAGAGATTATTCGAAAGTCAATTTTTAAAAGGCAAATATCTCCCGATCTGTAGGCATCTGAGAGACAAAACTTATGTCACTTTGAGGGAACGTATATGTCAACTTCCTGTCAGAATCACGTCAATTTATGTCCAAGGGTTTGGATGATAGAGACATTTTAATTCTTCGAGATTATTCGAAAGTCAATTATTAAAAGGCAAATATCTCCCGATCTGTAGGCATCTGAGAGACAAAACTTATGTCGCTTTGAGGGAACGTATATGTCAACCTCATGTCAGAATCTCGTCAATGTATGTCCAAGGGTTTGGACGATAGAGACATTTTAATTTTTCGAGATTATTCGAAAGTCAATTATTAAAAGGCAAATATCTCCCGATCTGTAGGCATCTGAGAGACAAAACTTATGTCGCTTTGAGGGAACGTATATGTCAACCTCATGTCAGAATCTCGTCAATGTATGTCCAAGGGTTTGGAGGATAGAGACATTTGAATCTTTCGAGATTATTCGAAAGTCAATTTTAAAAGGCAAATATCTCCCGATCTGTAGGAATCTGAGAGACAAAACTTATGTCACTTTGAGGGAACGTATATGTCAACGTCATGTCAGAATCTCGTCAATGTATGTCCAAGGGTTTGGACGATAGAGACATTTTAATTCTTCGAGATTATTCGAAAGTCAATTCTTAAAAGGCAAATATCTCCCGATCTGTAGGCATCTGAGAGACAAAACTTATGTCACTTTGAGGGAACGTATATGTCAACTTCCTGTCAGAATCACGTCAATGTATGTCCAAGGGTTTGGAGGATAGAGACATTTTAATTTTTCGAGATTATTCGAAAGTCAATTTTTGAAAAGGCAAATATCTCCCGATCTGTATTAATCTGAGAGACAAATCTTATGTCACTTTGAGGGAACGTATATGTCAACTTCATGTCAGAGTCACGTCAATGTATGTCCAAGGGTTTGGAGGATAGAGACATTTAAATTTTTAGAGATTATTCGAAAGTCAATTTTTAAAAGGCAAATATCTCCCGATCTGTAGGAATCTGAGAGACAAAACTTATGTCACTTAGAGGGAACGTATATGTCAACTTCATTGCAGAATCTCGTCAATGTATGTCCAAGGGTTTGGACGATGGAGACATTTTAAGTTTTCGAGATTATTCGAAAGTCAATTTTTAAAAGGCAAATATCTCCCGATCTGTAGGCATCTGAGAGACAAACCTTATGTCACTTTGAGGGAACGTATATGTCAACTTCATGTCAGAATCTCGTCAATGTATGTCCAAGGGTTTGGACGATAGAGACATTTTAATTTTTCGAGATTATTCGAAAGTCAATTTTTAAAAGGCAAATATCTCCCGATCTGTAGGAATCTGAGAGACAAAACTTATGTCACTCTGAGGGAACGTATATGTCAACGTCATGTCAGAATCTCATTAATGTATGTCCAAGGGTTTGGACGATAGAGACATTTTAATTTTTCGAGATTATTCGAAAGTCAATTTTTAAAGACAAATATCTCCCGATCTGTTGGCATCTGCGAGACAAAACTTATGTCACTTTGAGGGAACGTATATGTCAACTTCATGTCAGAATGTCGTCAATGTATGTCCAAGGGTTTGGACGATAGAGACATTTAAATTTTTCGATATTATTCGAAAGTCAATTTTTAAAAGGCAAATATCTCCCGATCTGTAGGCATCTGAGAGATAAATCTTATGTCACTTTGAGGGAACGTATATGTCAACTTCATGTCAGAATCTCATCAATGTATGTCCAAGTGTTTGGACGATAGAGACATTTTAATTTTTCGAGATTATTCGAAAGTCAATTCTTAAAAGGCAAATATCTCCCGATCTGTAGGAATCTGAGAGACAAAACTTATGTCACTTTGAGGGAACGTATATGTCAACTTCCTGTCAGAGTCACGTCAATGTATGTCCAAGGGTTTGGAAGATAGAAACATTTTAATTTTTCGAGATTATTCGAAAGTCAATTTTTGAAAAGGCAAATATCTCGCGATCTGTACGAATCTGAGTGACAAAACTTATGTCACTTTGAGGGAATGTATAAGTCAACCTCATGTCAGAATCTCGTCAATGTATGTCCAAGGGTTTGGACGATAGAGACATTTAAATTTTTCGAGATTATTCGAAAGTCAATTTTTAAAAGGCAAATATCTCCCGATCTGTAGGAATCTGAGAGACAAACCTTATGTCACTTTGAGGGAACGTATATGTCAACGTCATGTCAGAATCTCATCAATGTATGTCCAAGGGTTTGGACGATAGAGACATTTTAATTCTTCGAGATTATTCGAAAGTCAATTCTTAAAAGGCAAATATCTCCCGATCTGTAGGAATCTGAGAGACAAAACGTATGTCACTTTGAGGGAACGTATATGTCAACTTCCTGTCAGAGTCACGTCAATGTATGTCCAAGGGTTTGGAGGATAGAAACATTTTAATTTTTCGAGATTATTCGAAAGTCAATTTTTGAAAAGGCAAATATCTCGCGATCTGTAGGAATCTGAGTGACAAAACTTATGTCACTTTGAGGGAATGTATAAGTCAACCTCATGTCAGAATCTCGTCAATGTATGTCCAAGGGTTTGGACGATAGAAACATTTTAATTTTTCGAGATTATTCTAAAGTCAATTCTTAAAAGGCAAATATCTCCCGATCTGTGGGCATCTGAGAGACAAAACTTATGTCACTTTGAGGGAACGTATATGTCAAATTCCTGTCAGAATCACGTCAATGTATGTCCAAGGGTTTGGACGATAGTGACATTTTAATTTTTCGAGATTATTCGAAAGTCAATTATTAAAAGGCAAATATCTCCCGATCTGTAGGCATCTGAGAGACAAAACTTATGTCACTTTGAGGGAAAGTATATGTCAACTTGCTGTCAGAGTCACGTCAATGTATGTCCAAGGGTTTGGACGATAGAGACATTTTAATTTTTCGAGATTATTCGAAAGTAAATTTTTGATAAAGCAAATATCTCCCGATCTGTAGGAATCTGAGAGACAAACCTTATGTCACATTGAGGGAACGTATATGTCAACTTCATGTCAGAGTCACGTCAATGTATGTGCAAGGGTTTGGAGGATAGAGACATCTTAATTTTTCGAGATTATACGAAAATCAATTTTTTGAAGGCAAATATCTCCCGATCTGTAGGAATCTGAGAGACAAAACTTATGTCACTTTGAGGGAACGTATATGTAAACTTCCTGTCAGAGTCACGTCAATGTATGTCCAAGGGTTTGGAGGATAGAGACATTTTAATTTTTCGAGATTATTCGAAAGTCAATTATTAAAAGGCAAATATCTCCCGATCTGTAGGCATCTGAGAGACAAAACTTATGTCACTTTGAGGGAACGTATATGTCAACGTCATGTCAGAATATCGTCAATGTATGTCCAAGGGTTTGGACGATAGAGACATTTTAATTTTTCGAGATTATTCGAAAGTCAATTATTAAAAGGCAAATATCTCCCGATCTGTAGGCATCTGAGAGACAAAACTTATGTCGCTTTGAGGGAACGTATATGTCAACCTCATGTCAGAATCTCGTCAATGTATGTCCAAGGGTTTGGACGATAGAGACATTTGAATCTTTCGAGATTATTCGAAAGTCAATTTTAAAAGGCAAATATCTCCCGATCTGTAGGAATCTGAGAGACAAAACTTATGTCACTTTGAGGGAACGTATATGTCAACGTCATGTCAGAATCTCGTCAATGTATGTCCAAGGGTTTGGACGATAGAGACATTTTAATTCTTCGAGATTATTCGAAAGTCAATTCTTAAAAGGCAAATATCTCCCGATCTGTAGGCATCTGAGAGACAAAACTTATGTCACTTTGAGGGAACGTATATGTCAACTTCCTGTCAGAATCACGTCAATTTATGTCCAAGGGTTTGGATGATAGAGACATTTTAATTTTTCGAGATTATTCGAAAGTCAATTTTTAAAAGGCAAATATCTCCCGATCTGTAGGCATCTGAGAGACAAACCTTACGTCACTTTGAGGGAACGCATCTGTCAACTTCATGTCAGAGTCTCGTCAATGTATGTCCAAGGGTTTGGAGGATAGAGACATTTTAATTTTTCGAGATTATTCGAAAGTCAATTTTTGAAAAGGCAAATATCTCCCGATCTGTATTAATCTGAGAGACAAATCTTATGTCACTTTGAGGGAACGTATATGTCAACTTCATGTCAGAGTCACGTCAATGTATGTCGAAGGGTTTGGAGTATAGAGACATTTAAATTTTTAGAGATTATTCGAAAGTCAATTTTTAAAAGACAAATATCTCCCGATCTGTAGGAATCTGAGAGACAAAACTTATGTCACTTTGAGGGAACGTATACGTCAACTTGCCGTCAGAGTCACGTCAATGTATGTCCAAGGGTTTGGAGGATAGAGACATTTTAATTTTTCGAGATTATTTGAAAGTCAATTTTTAAAAGGCAAATATCTCCCGATCTGTAGGCATAAGAGAGACAAACCTTATGTCACTTTGAGGGAACGCATATGTGAACTTCATGTCAGAGTCTCGTTAATGAATGTCCAAGATTTTGGATGATAGAGACATTTTAATTTTTCGAGATTATTCGAAAGTCAATTTTTAAAAGGCAAATACGAGGGTCGCTCATTAAGTAATGCCCCACATTTTTTTTCTCAGCCAATAATGAAGATAGAAAAGTGTACTTTTACATGCTTGAGATTTGATGTTTCCCGCGTTCGTGTACGGAGTTTCAAATGATTCCAACCGATAGCGGAGCTGTAGTGAACTGTTAAAATGGCGTCTGTGAACGACTCTCGTTACAAGCAACGAGCTGTAATTGAATTCCTTGTTGCTGAAAAAGAAACGGTGGTGAACATTCATAAACGTTTGTGTGCTGTGTATGGAAGCTGTGCAGTCGATAGGAGCACCGTTGGTCGCTGGGCTAAGAGAGTTAAAGCTTCAGGAAGTGAAGATACCGAGCTCCATGATCTGCCGCGCTCTGGGCGTCCTGCCACAGCCACCACTCCAGACATGTTGAACCGCGCGGATGCCATTATTCGTGAGGATCGGCGCGTCACAACTCGACAATTGGCCCAACAGCTTTCAGTCAGCAATGGAAGTGTAATTGCAATTATCCGGGCTCTTGCATATTCGAAGGTGTGCGCAAGATGGGTTCCACGAAGTCTCACAGCAGACCGCAGGATTCAAAGGAAAACAATTTCTTCTGAATTGTTGGAAGCGTTTTGATGCTGAGGGATCATTACAGGTGACGAAACCTGGATACACCACTTTGAGCCGGAGACAAAAAGGCAGTCAATGGAGTGGATTCACCCTCAATCACCGAGAAAGAAGAAATTCAAGACAACTCCCTCCGCCGGAAAAGTCATGATGACTGTCTTTTGGGACAGTGATGGGTTCATTCTTGTGGATGTAATGCCAAGAGGTGCGAGACGCGTACATCGGGACCCTGAAACCCTCAAGAAGCGTTTCCGACGAGTTCGGCCTCACAAGCATCCAGCAGAAATTTTGCTCCTGCACGACAATGCACGCCCTCACACAAGTCTGAGAACCCGGGAAGAAATCACCAAATTGGGTTGGACGGTGCTGCCCCATCCACCCTCCGACTTTCATCTCTTTGGGCCACTCAAAGATGCTATCCGCGGAACAAGATTTGAAGATGACGAGAGCGTGATTCAAGCAGTGAGGACATGGCTACGTGCACAGGACAAGAGCTGGTACCGGCAAGGCATGCACGCACTTGTTCCACGATGGCGTAAAGCCGTACAAGTTGATGGGGACTATGTGGAAAAATAGTATGTGTAAGGGAAACATTGATTTATATTGTCACCAAATTTCAGCCATCTTGAATAAATATATTCTGAGGAAAAAAATGTGGGGCATTACTTAATGAGCGACCCTCGTATCTCTCGATCTGTAGGCATCTGAGAGACAAACCTTATGTCACTTTGAGGGAACGTATATGTCAACTTGCCGTCAGAGTCACGTCAATGTATGTCCAAGGGTTTGGAGGAAAGAGACATTTTAATTTTTCGAGATTATTCGAAAGTCAATTTGTGAATGGCAAATATCTCCCGATCTGTAGGAATCTGAGAGACGAAACTTACGTCACTTTGAGGGAACGCATATGTTAACTTCATGTCAGAGCCACGTCACTGTATGTCCAAGGGTTTGGAGGATAGAGACATTTAAATTTTTAGAGATTATTCGAAAGTCAATTTTTAAAATTCAAATATCTCCCGATCTGTAGGAATCTGAGAGACAATACTTATGTAACTTTGAGGGAACGCATATGTAAACTTCATGTCAGAGTCTCGTCAATGTATGTCCAAGGGTTTGGAGGATAGAGACATTTCAATTTTTCGATATTATTCGAAAGTCAATTTTTAAAAGGCAAATATCTCCCGATCTGTAGGAATCTGAGAGACAAAACTTATGTCACTTTAAGGGAACGTATATGTCAACTTCATGTCTCAGTCACGTCAATGTATATCCAAGGGTTTGGAGGATAGAGACATTTAAATTTTTAGAGATTATTCGAAAGTCAATTTTTAAAAGGCAAATATCTCCCGATCTGTAGGAATCTGACAGACAAAACTTATGTCACTTTGATGGAACGTATATGTTAACGTCATGTCAGAATCTCGTCAATGTATGTCCAAGGGTTTGGACAATAGAGACATTTTAATTTTTCGAGATTATTTGAAAGTCAATTTTTAAAAGGCAAATATCTCCCGATCTGTAGGCATAAGAGAGACAAACCTTATGTCACTTTGAGGGAACGCGTATGTGAACTTCATGTCAGAGTCTCGTTAATGAATGTCCAAGGTTTTGGACGATAGAGACATTTTAATTTTTCGAGATTATTCGAAAGTCAATTTTTAAAAGGCAAATATCTCCCGATCTGTAGGCATAAGAGAGACAAACCTTATGTCACTTTGAGGGAACGCATCTGTCAACTTCATGTCAGAGTCTCGTCAATGTATGTCCAAGGGTTTGGAGGATAGAGGCATTTTAATTTTTCGAGATTATTCGAAAGTTAATTTTTGAAAAGGCAAATATCTCCCGATCTGTATTAATCTGAGAGACAAATCTTATGTCACTTTGAGGGAACGTATATGTCAACTTGCCGTCAGAGTCACGTCAATGTATGTCCAAGGGTTTGGAGGATAGAGACATTTTAATTTTTCGAGATTATTCGAAAGTCAATTTGTGAAAGGCAAATATCTCCCGATCTGTAGGAATCTGAGAGACAAAACTTATGTCACTTTGAGGGAACGCATATGTTAACTTCATGTCAGAGCCACGTCAATGTATGTCCAAGGGTTTGGAGGATAGAGATATTTAAATTTTTAGAGATTATTCGAAAGTCAATTTTTAAAATTCAAATATCTCCCGATCTGTAGGAATCTGAGAGCCAATACTTATGTAACTTTGAGGGAACGCATATGTCAACTTCATGTCACAGTCACGTCAATGTATATCCAAGGGTTTGGAGGATAGAGGCATTTAAATTTCTAGAGATTATTCGAAAGTCAATTTTTAAAAGGCAAATATCTCCCGATCTGTAGGAATCTGAGAGACAAAACTTATGTCACTTTGAGGGAACGTATATGTTAACTTCATGTCAGAATCTTGTCAATGTATGTCCAGGGGTTTGGACAATAGAGACATTTTAATTTTTCGAGATTATTTGAAAGTCAATTTTTGAAAAGGCAAATATCTCCCGATCTGTAGGCATAAGAGAGACAAACCTTATGTCACTTTGAGGGAACGCATATGTGAACTTCATGTCAGAGTCTCGTTAATGAATGTCCAAGGGTTTGGAGGATAGAGACATTTTAATTTTTCGAGATTATTCGAAAGTCAATTTTGGAAAAGGCAAATATCTCCCGATCTGTATTAATCTAAGAGACAAAACTTATGTCACTTTGAGGGAACGTATATGTCAACTTCATGTCAGAGTCACGTCAATGTATGTCGAAGGGTTTGGAGTATAGAGACATTTAAATTTTTAGAGATTATTCGAAAGTCAATTTTTAAAAGGCAAATATCTCCCGATCTGTAGGAATCAAAGAGACAAAACTTAGGTCACTTTGAGGGAACGTATATGTCAACTACCTGTCAGAGTCACGTCAATGTATGTCCAAGGGTTTGGAGGATAGAGACATTTAAATTTTTAGAGATTATTCGAAAGTCAATTTTTAAAAGGCAAATATCTCCCGATCTGTAGGAATCTGAGAGACAAAACTTATGTCACTTAGAGGGAACGTATATGTAAACTTCATGTCAGAATCTCGTCAATGTATGTCCAAGGGTTTGGACGATGGAGACATTTTAATTTTTCGAGATTATTCGAAAGTCAATTTTTAAAAGGCAAATATCTCCCGATCTGTAGGCATCTGAGAGACAAACCTTATGTCACTTTGAGGGAACGTATATGTCAACTTCATGTCAGAATCTCGTCAATGTATGTCCAAGGGTTTGGACGATAGAGACATTTTAATTTTTCGAGATTATTCGAAAGTCAATTTTTAAAAGGCAAATATCTCCCGATCTGTAGGAATCTGAGAGACAAAACTTATGTCACTTTGAGGGAACGTATATGTCAACTTCCTGTCACAGTCACGTCAATGTATGTCCAAGGGTTTGGAGGATAGAGACATTTAAATTTTTAGAGATTATTCGAAAGTCAATTCTTAAAAGACAAATATCTCCCGATCTGTAGGAATCTGAGAGACAAAACTTATGTCACTTTGAGGGAACGTATATGTCAACTTCATGTCAGAATCTCGTCAATGTATGTGAAAGGGTTTGGACGATAGAGACATTTAAATTTTTCGAGATTATTCGAAAGTCAATTTTTATAAGGCAAATATCTCCCGATCTCTAGGAATCTGAGAGACAAAACTTATGTCACTTTGAGGGAACGTATATGTCAACTTGCTGTCAGAGTCACGTCAATGTATGTAAAAGGGTTTGGAGGATAGAGACATTTAAATTTTTAGAGATTATTCGAAAGTCAATTATTAAAAGGCAATTATCTCCCGATCTGTAGGATTCTGAGAGAAAAAACTTATGTCACTTTGAGGGAACGTATATGTCAACTTCCTGTCAGAGTCACGTCATTGTATGTCCAAGGGTTTGGAGGATAGAGACATTTAAATTTTTAGAGATTATTCGAAAGTCAACTTTTAAAGGCAAATATCTCCCGATCTGTAGGAATCTGAGAGACAAAACTTATGAACTTTGAGGGAACGTATATGTCAACTTCATGTCAGAGTCACGTCAATGTATGTCCAAGGGTTTGGAGGATAGAGATATTTTAATTTTTCGAGATTATTCGAAAGTCAATTTTTGAAAAGGCAAATATCTCCCGATCTGTAGGCATCTGAGAGACAAACCTTATGTCACTTTGAGGGAACGCATCTGTCAACTTCATGTCAGAGTCTCGTCAATGTATGTCCAAGGGTTTGGAGGATAGAGACATTTTAATTTTTCGAGATAATTCGAAAGTCAATTTTGGAAAAGGCAAATATCTCCCGATCTGTATTAATCTAAGAGACAAAACTTATGTCACTTTGAGGGAACGTATATGTCAACTTCATGTCAGAGTCACGTCAATGTATGTCGAAGGGTTTGGAGTATAGAGACATTTAAATTTTTAGAGATTATTCGAAAGTCAATTTTTAAAAGGCAAATATCTCCCGATCTGTAGGAATCTGAGAGACAAAACTTATGTCACTTTGAGGGAACGGATATGTCAACTTCATGTCAGAGTCTCGTCAATGTATGTCCGAGGGTTTGGAGGATAGAGGCATTTTAATTTTTCGAGTTTATTCGAAAGTCAATTTTTGAAAAGGCAAATATCTCCCGATCTGTATTAATCTGAGAGACAAATCTTATGTCACTTTGAGGGAACGTATATGTCAACTTCATGTCAGAGTCACGTCAATGTATGTCGAAGGGTTTGGAGTATAGAGACATTTAAATTTTTAGAGATTATTCGAAAGTCAATTTTTAAAAGGCAAATATCTCCCGATCTGTAGGAATCTGAGAGACAATACTTATGTAACTTTGAGGGAACGCATATGTAAACTTCATGTCAGAGTCTCGTCAATGTATGTCCAAGGGTTTGGAGGATAGAGACATTTAAATTTCTAGAGATTATTCGAAAGTCAATTTTTAAAAGGCAAATATCTCCCGATCTGTAGGAATCTGAGAGACAAAACTTATGTCACTTTGAGGGAACGTATATGTTAACTTCATGTCAGAATCTCGTTAATGAATGTCCAAGGTTTTGGATGATAGAGACATTTTAATTTTTCGAGATTATTCGAAAGTCAATTTTTAAAAGGCAAATATCTCCCGATCTGTAGGCATCTGAAAGACAAACCTTATGTCACTTTGAGGGAACGCATCTGTCAACTTCATGTCAGAGTCTCGTCAATGTATGTCAAAGGGTTTGGATGATAGAGACATTTTAATTTTTCGAGATTATTCGAAAGTCAATTTTTGAAAAGGCAAATATCTCCCGATCTGTATTAATCTGAGAGACAAATCTTATGTCACTTTGAGGGAACGTATATGTCAACTTCATGTCAGAGTCACGTCAATGTATGTCGAAGGGTTTGGAGTATAGAGACATTTAAATTTTTAGAGATTATTCGAAAGTCAATTTTTAAAAGGCAAATATCTCCCGATCTGTAGGAATCTGAGAGACAAAACTTATGTAACTTTGAGGGAAGGTATATGTCAACTTCCTGTCAGAGTCACATCAATGTATGACCAAGGGTTTGGAGGATAGAGACTTTTAAATTTTTAGAGATTATTCGAAAGTCAATTTTTAAAAGGCAAATATCTCCCGATCTGTACGAATCTGAGAGACAAAACTTATGTCACTTTGAGGGAATGTATATGTAAACTTCCAATCAGAGTCACGTCAATGTATGTCCAAGGGTTTGGAGGATAGAGACATTTCAATTTTTAGAGATTATTCGAAAGTCAATTTTTAAAATTCAAATATCTCCCGATCTGTAGGAATCTGAGAGACAATACTTATGTAACTTTGAGGGAACGCATATGTCAACTTCATGTCACAGTCACGTCAATGTATATCCAAGGGTTTGGAGGATAGAGGCATTTAAATTTTTAGAGATTATTCGAAAGTCAATTTTTAAAAGGCAAATATCTCCCGATCTGTAGGAATCTGAGATACAAGACTTATGTCACTTTGAGGGAACGTATATGTTAACTTCATGTCAGAATCTCGTCAATGTATGTCCAAGGGTTTGGACAATAGAGACATTTTAATTATTCGAGATTATTTGAAAGTCAATTTTTAAAAGGCAAATATCTCCCGATCTGTAGGCATAAGAGAGACAAGCCTTATGTCACTTTGAGGGAACGCATATGTGAACTTCATGTCAGAGTCTCGTTAATGAATGTCCAAGGTTTTGGACGATAGAGACATTTTAATTTTTCGAGATTATTCCAAAGTCAATTTTTAAAAGGCAAATATCTCCCGATCTGTAGGCATCTGAGAGACAAACCTTATGTCACTTTGACGGAACGCATCTGTCAACTTCATGTCAGAGTCTCGTCAATGTATGTCCAAGGGTTTGGACGATAGAGACATTTTAATTTTTCGAGATTATTCGAAAGTCAATTTTTAAAAGGCAAATATCTCCGGATCTGTAGGAATCTGAGAGACAAAACTTATGTCACTTTGAGGGAACGTATATGTCAACTTGCCGTCAGAGTCACGTCAATGTATGTCCAAGGGTTTGGAGGATAGAGACATTTTAATTTTTCGAGATTATTCGAAAGTCAATTTGTGAATGGCAAATATCTCCCGATCTGTAGGAATCTGAGAGACAAAACTTATGTCACTTTGAGGGAACGCATATGTTAACTTCATGTCAGAGCCACGTCAATGTATATCCAAGGGTTTGGACAATAGAGACATTTTAATTTTTCGAGATTATTCGAAAGTCAATTTTTGAAAAGGCAAATATCTCCCGATCTGTATTAATCTGAGAGACAAATTTTATGTCACTTAGAGGGAACGTATATGTCAACATCATGTCAGAATCTCGTCAATGTATGTCCAAGGGTTTGGAGGATAGAGACATTTAAATTTTTAGAGATTATTCGAAAGTCAATTTTTAAAAGGCAAATATCTCCCGATCTGTAGGAATCTGAGAGACAAAACTTATGTCACATAGAGGGAACGTATATGTCAACTTCATGTCAGAATCTCGTCAATGTATGTCCAAGGGTTTGGAGGATAGAGACATTTAAATTTTTAGAGATTATTCGAAAGTCAATTCTTAAAAGACAAATATCTCCCGATCTGTAGGAATCTGAGAGACAAAACTTATGTCACTTAGATGGAACGTATATGTCAACTTCATGTCAGAATCTCGTCAATGTATGTCCAAGGGTTTGGAGGATAGAGACATTTTAATTTTTCGAGATTATTCGAAAGTCAATTTTTGAAAAGGCAAATATCTACCGATCTGTATTAATCTGAGAGACAAAACTTATGTCACTTTGAGGGAACGTATATGTGAACTTCCTGTCAGAGTCACGTCAATGTATGTCCAAGGGTTTGGAGGATAGAGACATTTAAATTTTTAGAGATTATTCGAAAGTCAATCTTTAAAAGGCAAATATCTCCCGATCTGTAGGAATCTGAGAGACAAAACTTTTGTCACTTTGAGGGAACGTATATGTCAACTTCATGTCAGAATCTCGTCAATTTATGTCCAAGGGTTTGGACGATAGAGACATTTTAATTTTTCGAGATTATTCGAAAGTCAATTATTAAAAGGCAAATATCTCCCGATCTGTAGGCATCTGAGAGACAAACCTTATGTCACATTGAGGGAACGCATATGTCAACTTCATGTCAGAGTCACGTCAATGTATATCCAAGGGTTTGGAGGATAGAGACATTTAAATTTTTAGATATTATTCGAAAGTCAATTTTTAAAATATAAATATCTCCCGATCTGTAGGAATCTGAGAGACAAAACTTATGTCACTTTGAGGGAACGTACATGTCAACTTCCTGTCAGAGGTACGTTAATGTATGTCCAAGGGTTTGGAGGATAGAGACATTTAAATTTTTAGAGATTATTCGAAAGTCAATTTTTAAAAGGCAAGTATCTCCCGATGTGTAGGAATCTGAGAGAAAAAACTTATGTCACTTTGAGGGAACGTATATGTCAACTTCTTGTCAGAGTCACGTCAATATATGTCCAAGGGTTTGGAGGATAGAGACATTTTAATTTTTCGAGATTATTCGAAAGTCAATTTGTGAAAGGCAAATATCTCCCGATATGTAGGAATCTGAGAGACAAAACTTATGTCACTTTGAGGGAACGCATATGTGAACTTCATTTCAGAGTCACGTCAATGTATGTCCAAGGGTTTGGAGGATAGAGACATTTTAATTTTTCGAGATTATTGGAAAGTCAATATTTAAAAGGCAAATATCTTCCGATCTGTAGGAATCTGAGAGAAAAACTTATGTCACTTTGAGGGAACGTATATGCCAACTTTTTGTCATAGTCACGTCAATGTATGTCCAAGGGTTTGGAGGATAGAGACATTTAAATTTTTCGAGATTATTCGAAAGTCAATTTTTAAAAGGCTAATATCTCCCGATCTGTAGGAATCTGAGAGACAAAACTTATGTCACGTTGAGGGAACGTATATGAAAATTCCTGTCAGAGTAACGTCAATGTATATCCAAGGGTTTGGAGGATAGAGACATTTAAATTATTAGAGATTATTTGATAGTCAATTTTTAAAAGGCAAATATCTCCCGATCTGTAGGAATCTGAGAGACAAAACTTATGTCACTTTAAGGGAACGTATATGTCAACTTCAGGTCAGAATCTCGTCAATGTATGTAAAAGGGTTTGGAGGATAGAGACATTTAAATTTTTAGAGATTATTCGAAAGTCAATTATTAAAAGGCAATTATCTCCCGATCTGTAGGATTCTGAGAGAAAAAACTTATGTCACTTTGAGGGAACGTATATGTCAACTTCCTGTCAGTGTCACGTCAATGTATGTCCAAGGGTTTGGAGGATAGAGACATTTAAATTTTTAGAGATTATTCAAAAGTCAACTTTTAAAGGCAAATATCTCCCGATCTGTAGGAATCTGAGAGACAAAACTTATGAACTTTGAGGGAACGTATATGTCAACTTCATGTCAGAGTCACGTCAATGTATGTCCAAGGGTTTGGAGGATAGAGATATTTTAATTTTTCGAGATTATTCGAAAGTCAATTTTTGAAAAGGCAAATATCTCCCGATCTGTAGGCATCTGAGAGACAAACCTTATGTCACTTTGAGGGATTGTATATGTCAACTTCCTGTCAGAGTCACGTCAATGTATATCAAAGGGTTTGGAGGATAGAGACATTTTAATTTTTCGAGATTATTCGAAAGTCAATTTTTAAAAGGCAAATATCTCCCGATCTGTAGGAATCTGAGAGACTTAACTGATGCCACTTTGAGAGAACGTATATGTCAACTTCGTGTCACAGTCACGTCAATGTATATCCAAGGGTTTGGAGGATAGAGACATTTAAATTTCTAGAGATTATTCGAAAGTCAATTTTTAAAAGGCAAATATCTCCCGATCTGTAGGAATCTGAGAGACAAAACTAATGTCACTTTGAGGGAACGTATATGTTAACTTCATGTCAGAATCTCGTCAATGTATATCCAAGGTTTTGGATGATAGAGACATTTTAATTTTTCGAGATTATTTGAAAGTCAATTTTTAAAAGGCAAATATCTCCCGATCTGTAGGCATAAGAGAGACAAACCTTATGTCACTTTGAGGGAACGCATATGTGAACTTCATGTCAGAGTCTCGTTAATGAATGTCCAAGGTTTTGGATGATAGAGACATTTTAATTTTTCGAGATTATTCGAAAGTCAATTTTTAAAAGGCAAATATCTCCCGATCTGTAGGCATCTGAGAGACAAACCTTATGTCACTTTGAGGGAACGCATCTGTCAACTTCATGTCAGAGTGTCGTCAATGTATGTCCAAGGGTTTGGAGGATAGAGACATTTTAATTCTTCGAGATTATTCGAAAGTCAATTTTTGAAAAGGCAAATATCTCCCCATCTGTATTAATCTGAGAGACAAATCTTATGTCACTTTGAGGGAACGTATATGTCAACTTCATGTCAGAGTCACGTCAATGTATGTCGAAGGGTTTGGAGTATAGAGACATTTAAATTTTTAGAGATTATTCGAAAGTCAATTTTTAAAAGGCAAATATCTCCCGATCTGTAGGAATCTGAGAGACAAAACTTATGTAACTTTGAGGGAAGGTATATGTCAACTTCCTGTCAGAGTCACATCAATGTATGACCAAGGGTTTGGAGGATAGAGACTTTTAAATTTTTAGAGATTATTCGAAAGTCAATTTTTAAAAGGCAAATATCTCCCGATCTGTACGAATCTGAGAGATAAAACTTATGTCACTTTGAGGGAACGTATATGTAAACTTCCAATCAGAGTCACGTCAATGTATGTCCAAGGGTTTGGAGGATAGAGACATTTTAATTTTTCGAGATTATTCTAAAGTCAATTTGTGAAAGGCAAATATCTCCCGATCTGTAGGAATCTGAGAGACAAAACTTATGTCACTTTGAGGGAACGCATATGTTAACTTCATGTCAGAGCCACGTCAATGTATGTCCAAGGGTTTGGAGGATAGAGACATTTAAATTTTTAGAGATTATTCGAAAGTCAATTTTTAAAATTCAAATATCTCCCGATCTGTAGGAATCTGAGAGACAATACTTATGTAACATTGAGGGAACGCATATGTCAACTTCATGTCACAGTCACGTCAATGTATATCCAAGGGTTTGGAGGATAGAGGCATTTAAATTTTTAGAGATTATTCGAAAGTCAATTTTTAAAAGGCAAATATCTCCCGATCTGTAGGAATCTGAGAGACAAAACTTATGTCACTTTGAGGGAACGTATATGTTAACTTCGGTCAGAATCTCGTCAATGTATGTCCAAGGGTTTGGACAATAGAGACATTTTAATTTTTCGAGATTATTTGAAAGTCAATTTTTAAAAGGCAAATATCTCCCGATCTGTAGGCATAAGAGAGACAAACCTTATGTCACTTTGAGGGAACGCATGTGTGAACTTCATGTCAGAGTCTCGTTAATGAATGTCCAAGGTTTTGGACGATAGAGACATTTTAATTTTTCGAGATTATTCCAAAGTCAATTTTTAAAAGGCAAATATCTCCCGATCTGTAGGCATCTGAGAGACAAACCTTATGTCACTTTGAGGGAACGCATCTGTCAACTTCATGTCAGAGTCTCGTCAATGTATGTCCAAGGGTTTGGAGGATAGAGACATTTTAATTTTTCGAGATTATTCGAAAGTCAATTTTGGAAAAGGCAAATATCTCCCGATCTGTATTAATCTAAGAGACAAAACTTATGTCACTTTGAGGGAACGTATATGTCAACTTCATGTCAGAGTCACGTCAATGTATGTCGAAGGGTTTGGAGTATAGAGACATTTAAATTTTTAGAGATTATTCGAAAGTCAATTTTTAAAAGGCAAATATCTCCCGATCTGTAGGAATCTGAGAGACAAAACTTATGTCACTTTGAGGGAACGTATATGTCAACTTGCCGTCAGAGTCACGTCAATGTATGTCCAAGGGTTTGGAGGATAGAGACATTTTAATTTTTCGAGATTATTCGAAAGTCAATTTGTGAATGGCAAATATCTCCCGATCTGTAGGAATCTGAGAGACAAAACTTATGTAACTTTGAGGGAACGCATATGTTAACTTCATGTCAGAGCCACGTCAATGTATGTCCAAGGGTTTGGAGGATAGAGACATTTAAATTTTTAGAGATTATTCGAAAGTCAATTTTTAAAATTCAAATATCTCCCGATCTGTAGGAATCTGAGAGACAATACTTATGTAACTTTGAGGGAACGCATATGTAAACTTCATGACAGAGTCTCGTCAATGTATGTCCAAGGGTTTGGAGGATAGAGACATTTCAATTTTTCGATATTATTCGAAAGTCAATTTTTAAAAGGCAAATATCTCCCGATCTGTAGGTATCTGAGAGACAAAACTTATGTCACTTTAAGGGAACGTATATGTCAACTTCATGTCACAGTCACGTCAATGTATATCCAAGGGTTTGGACAATAGAGACATTTTAATTTTTCGAGATTATTCGAAAGTCAATTTTTAAAAGGCAAATATCTCCCGATCTGTACGCATAAGAGAGACAAACCTTATGTCACTTTGAGGGAACGCATCTGTCAATTTCATGTCAGAGTCTCGTCAATGTATGTCCAAGGGTTTGGAGGATAGAGACATTTTAATTTTTCGAGATTATTCGAAAGTCAATTTTTGAAAAGGCAAATATCTCCCGATCTGTATTAATCTGAGAGACAAATTTTATGTCACTTAGAGGGAACGTATATGTCAACTTCATGTCAGAATCTCGTCAATGTATGTCCAAGGGTTTGGAGGATAGAGACATTTAAATTTTTCGAGATTATTCGAAAGTCAATTTTTAAAAGGCTAATATCTCCCGATCTGTAGGAATCTGAGAGACAAAACTTATGTCACGTTGAGGGAACGTATATGTCAACTTCCTGTCAGAGTCACGTCAATGTATGTCCAAGGGTTTGGAGGATAGAGACATTTAAATTCTTAGAGATTATTCGAAAGTCAACTTTTAAAGGCAAATATCTCCCGATCTGTAGGAATCTGAGAGACAAAACTTATGAACTTTGAGGGAACGTATATGTCAACTTCATGTCAGAGTCACGTCAATGTATGTCCAAGGGTTTGGAGGATAGAGATATTTTAATTTTTCGAGATTATTCGAAAGTCAATTTTTGAAAAGGCAAATATCTCCCGATCTGTAGGCATCTGAGAGACAAACCTTATGTCACTTTGAGGGATTGTATATGTCAACTTCCTGTCAGAGTCACGTCAATGTATATCCAAGGGTTTGGAGGATAGAGACATTTTAATTTTTCGAGATTATTCGAAAGTCAATTTTTAAAAGGCAAATATCTCCCGATCTGTAGGAATCTGAGAGACTTAACTGATGCCACTTTGAGAGAACGTATATGTCAACTTCATGTCACAGTCACGTCAATGTATATCCAAGGGTTTGGAGGATAGAGACATTTAAATTTCTAGAGATTATTCGAAAGTCAATTTTTAAAAGGCAAATATCTCCCGATCTGTAGGAATCTGAGAGACAAAACTAATGTCACTTTGAGGGAACGTATATGTTAACTTCATGTCAGAATCTCGTCAATGTATATCCAAGGGTTTGGACAATAGAGACATTTTAATTTTTCGAGATTATTTGAAAATCAATTTTTAAAAGGCAAATATCTCCCGATCTGTAGGCATAAGAGAGACAAACCTTATGTCACTTTGAGGGAACGCATATGTGAACTTCATGTCAGAGTCTCGTTAATGAATGTCCAAGGTTTTGGATGATAGAGACATTTTAATTTTTCGAGATTATTCGAAAGTCAATTTTTAAAAGGCAAATATCTCCCGATCTGTAGGCATCTGAGAGACAAACCTTATGTCACTTTGAGGGAACGCATCTGTCAACTTCATGTCAGAGTGTAGTCAATGTATGTCCAAGGGTTTGGAGGATAGAGACATTTTAATTTTTCGAGATTATTCGAAAGTCAATTTTTGAAAAGGCAAATATCTCCCCATCTGTATTAATCTGAGAGACAAATCTTATGTCACTTTGAGGGAACGTATATGTCAACTTCATGTTAGAGTCACGTCAATGTATGTCGAAGGGTTTGGAGTATAGAGACATTTAAATTTTTAGAGATTATTCGAAAGTCAATTTTCAAAAGGCAAATATCTCCCGATCTGTAGGAATCTGAGAGACAAAACTTATGTCACTTTGAGGGAACGCTTATGTTAACTTCATGTCAGAGCCACGTCAATGTATGTCAAAGGGTTTGGAGGATAGAAACATTTAAATTTTTAGAGATTATTCGAAAGTCAATTTTTAAAAGGCAAATATCTCCCGATCTGTAGGCATAAGAGAGACAAACCTTATGTCACTTTGAGGGAACGCATCTGTCAACTTCATGTCAGAGTCTCGTCAATGTATGTCCAAGGGTTTGGAGGATAGAGACATTTAAATTTTTAAAGATTATTCGAAAGTCAATTTTTAAAAGGCAAATATCTCCCGATCTGTAGGAATCTGAGAGACAAAACTTATGTCACTTAGAGGGAACGTATATGTCAACTTTCTGTTAGAGTCACGTCAATGTATGTCAGAGGGTTTGGAGGATAGAAACATTTAAATTTTTAGAGATTATTCGAAAGTCAATTTTTAAAAGGCTAATATCTCCCGATCTGTAGGAATCAAAGAGACAAAACTTATGTCACTTTGAGGGAACGTATATGTCAACTTCCTGTCAGAGTCACGTCAATGTATGTCCAAGGGTTTGGAAGATAGAGACATTTAAATTTTTAGAGATTATTCGAAAGTCAATTTTTAAAAGGCAAATATCTCCCGATCTGTAGGAATCTGAGAGACAAAACTTATGTCACTTAGAGGGAACGTATATGTCAACTTCATGTCAGAATCTCGTCAATGTATGTCCAAGGGTTTGGACAATAGAGACATTTTAATTTTTCGAGATTTGAAAGTCAATTTTTAAAAGGCAAATATCTCCCGATCTGTAGGCATAAGAGAGACAAACCTTATGTCACTTTGAGGGAACGCATATGTGAACTTCATGTCAGAGTCTCGTTAATGAATGTCCAAGGTTTTGGACGATAGATACATTTTAATTTTTCGAGATTATTCCAAAGTCAATTTTTAAAAGGCAAATATCTCCCGATCTGTAGGCATCTGAGAGACAAACCTTATGTCACTTTGAGGGAACGCATCTGTCAACTTCATGTCAGAGTCTCGTCAATGTATGTCCAAGGGTTTGGAGGATAGAGACATTTTAATTTTTCGAGATTATTCGAAAGTCAATTTTGGAAAAGGCAAATATCTCCCGATCTGTATTAATCTAAGAGACAAAACTTATGTCACTTTGAGGGAACGTATATGTCAACTTCATGTCAGAGTCACGTCAATGTATGTCGAAGGGTTTGGAGTATAGAGACATTTAAATTTTTAGAGATTATTCGAAAGTCAATTTTTAAAAGGCAAATATCTCCCGATCTGTAGGAATCTGAGAGACAAAACTTATGTCACTTTGAGGGAACGTATATGTCAACTTTCCGTCAGAGTCACGTCAATGTATGTCCAAGGGTTTGGAAGATAGAGACATTTTAATTTTTCGAGATTATTCGAAAGTCAATTTGTGAATAGCAAATATCTCCCGATCTGTAGGAATCTGAGAGACAAAACTTATGTCACTTTGAGGGAACGCATATGTTAACTTCATGTCAGAGCCACGTCAATGTATGTCCAAGGGTTTGGAGGATAGAGACATTTAAATTTTTAGAGATTATTCGAAAGTCAATTTTTAAAATTCAAATATCTCCCGATCTGTAGGAATCTGAGAGACAATACTTATGTAACTTTGAGGGAACGCATATGTAAACTTCATGTCAGAGTATCGTCAATGTATGTCCAAGGGTTTGGAGGATAGAGACATTTCAATTTTTCGATATTATTCGAAAGTCAATTTTTAAAAGGCAAATATCTCCCGATCTGTAGGAATCTGAGAGACAAAACTTATGTCACTTTAAGGGAACGTATATGTCAACTTCATGTCACAGTCACGTCAATGTATATCCAAGGGTTTGGACAATAGAGACATTTTAATTTTTCGAGATTATTCGAAAGTCAATTTTTAAAAGGCAAATATCTCCCGATCTGTAGGCATAAGAGAGACAAACCTTATGTCACTTTGAGGGAACGCATCTGTCAACTTCATGTCAGAGTCTCGTCAATGTATGTCCAAGGGTTTGGAGGATAGAGACATTTAAATTTTTAAAGATTATTCGAAAGTCAATTTTTAAAAGGCAAATATCTCCCGATCTGTAGGAATCTGAGAGACAAAACTTATGTCACTTAGAGGGAACGTATATGTCAACTTTCTGTTAGAGTCACGTCAATGTATGTCAAAGGGTTTGGAGGATAGAAACATTTAAATTTTTAGAGATTATTCGAAAGTCAATTTTTAAAAGGCTAATATCTCCCGATCTGTAGGAATCAAAGAGACAAAACTTATGTCACTTTGAGGGAACGTATATGTCAACTTCCTGTCAGAGTCACGTCAATGTATGTCCAAGGGTTTGGAAGATAGAGACATTTAAATTTTTAGAGATTATTCGAAAGTCAATTTTTAAAAGGCAAATATCTCCCGATCTGTAGGAATCTGAGAGACAAAACTTATGTCACTTAGAGGGAACGTATATGTCAACTTCATGTCAGAATCTCGTCAATGTATGTCCAAGGGTTTGGACGATGGAGACATTTTAATTTTTCGTGATTATTCGAAAGTCAATTTTTAAAAGGCAAATATCTCCCGATCTGTAGGCATCTGAGAGACAAACCTTATGTCACTTTGAGGGAACGTATATGTCAACTTCATGTCAGAATCTCGTCAATGTATGTCCAAGGGTTTGGACGATAGAGACATTTTAATTTTTCGAGATTATTCGAAAGTCAATTTTTAAAAGGCAAATATCTCCCGATCTGTAGGAATCTGAGAGACAAAACTTATGTCACTTTGAGGGAACGTATATGTCAACTTCCTGTCACAGTCACGTCAATGTATGTCCAAGGGTTTGGAGGATAGAGACATTTAAATTTTTAGAGATTATTCGAAAGTCAATTCTTAAAAGACAAATATCTCCCGATCTGTAGGAATCTGAGAGACAAAACTTATGTCACTTAGATGGAACGTATATGTCAACTTCATGTCACAATCTCGTCAATGTATGTCCAATGGTTTGGAGGATAGAGACATTTTAATTTTTCGAGATTATTCGAAAGTCAATTTTTGAAAAGGCTAATATCTCCCGATCTGTATTAATCTGAGAGACAAAACTTATGTCACTTTGAGGGAACGTATATGTCAACTTCCTGTCAGAGTCACGTCAATATATGTCCAAGGGTTTGGAGGATAGAGACATTTAAATTTTTAGAGATTATTCGAAAGTCAATTTTTAAAAGGCAAATATCTCCCGATCTGTAGGAATCTGAGAGGCAAACCTTTGTCACTTTGAGGGAACGTATGTGTCAACTTCATGTCAGAATCTCGTCAATGTATGTCCAAGGGTTTGGACGATAGAGACATTTTAATTTTTCGAGATTATTCGAAAGTCAATTATTAAAAGGCAAATATCTCCCGATCTGTAGGCATCTGAGAGACAAACCTTATGTCACATTGAGGGAACGCATATGTCAACTTCATGTTAGAGTCACGTCAATGTATGTCCAAGGGTTTGGAGGATAGAGGCATTTTAATTTTTCGAGATTATTCGAAAGTCAATTTTTGAAAAGGCAAATATCTCCCGATCTGTATTAATCTGAGAGACAAATCTTATGTCACTTTGAGGGAACGTATATGTCAACTTCATGTCAGAGTCACGTCAATGTATGTCGAAGGGTTTGGAGTATAGAGACATTTAAATTTTTACAGATTATTCGAAAGTCAATTTTTAAAAGGCAAATATCTCCCGATCTGTAAGAATCTGAGAGACAATACTTATGTAACTTAGAGGGAACGCATATGTAAACTTCATGTCAGAGTCTCGTCAATGTATGTCCAAGGGTTTGGAGGATAGAGACATTTCAATTTTTCGATATTATTCGAAAGTCAAGTTTTAAAAGGCAAATATCTCCCGATCTGTAGGAATGTGAGAGACAAAACTTATGTCACTTTAAGGGAACGTATATGTCAACTTCATGTCACAGTCACGTCAATGTATATCCAAGGGTTTGGAGGATAGAGACATTTAAATTTCTAGAGATTATTCGAAAGTCAATTTTTAAAAGGCAAATATCTCCCGATCTGTAGGAATCTGAGAGACAAAACTTATGTCACTTTGAGGGAACGTATATGTTAACTTCATGTCAGAATCTCGTCAATGTATGTCCAAGGGTTTGGACAATAGAGACATTTTAATTTTTCGAGATTTGAAAGTCAATTTTTAAAAGGCAAATATCTCCCGATCTGTAGGCATAAGAGAGACAAACCTTATGTCACTTTGAGGGAACGCATATGTGAACTTCATGTCAGAGTCTCGTTAATGAATGTCCAAGGTTTTGGACGATAGATACATTTTAATTTTTCGAGATTATTCCAAAGTCAATTTTTAAAAGGCAAATATCTCCCGATCTGTAGGCATCTGAGAGACAAACCTTATGTCACTTTGAGGGAACGCATCTGTCAACTTCATGTCAGAGTCTCGTCAATGTATGTCCAAGGGTTTGGAGGATAGAGACATTTTAATTTTTCGAGATTATTCAAAAGTCAATTTTGGAAAAGGCAAATATCTCCCGATCTGTATTAATCTAAGAGACAAAACTTATGTCACTTTGAGGGAACGTATATGTCAACTTCATGTCAGAGTCACGTCAATGTATGTCGAAGGGTTTGGAGTATAGAGACATTTAAATTTTTAGAGATTATTCGAAAGTCAATTTTTAAAAGGCAAATATCTCCCGATCTGTAGGAATCTGAGAGACAAAACTTATGTCACTTTGAGGGAACGTATATGTCAACTTGCCGTCAGAGTCACGTCAATGTATGTCCAAGGGTTTGGAGGATAGAGACATTTTAATTTTTCGAGATTATTCGAAAGTCAATTTGTGAATAGCTAATATCTCCCGATCTGTAGGAATCTGAGAGACAAAACTTATGTCACTTTGAGGGAACGCATATGTTAACTTCATGTCAGAGCCACGTCAATGTATGTCCAAGGGTTTGGAGGATAGAGACATTTAAATTTTTAGAGATTATTCGAAAGTCAATTTTTAAAATTCAAATATCTCCCGATCTGTAGGAATCTGAGAGACAATACTTATGTAACTTTGAGGGAACGCATATGTAAACTTCATGTCAGAGTCTCGTCAATGTATGTCCAAGGGTTTGGAGGATAGAGAGATTTCAATTTTTCGATATTATTCGAAAGTCAATTTTTAAAAGGCAAATATCTCCCGATCTGTAGGAATCTGAGAGACAAAACTTATGTCACTTTAAGGGAACGTATATGTCAACTTCATGTCACAGTCACGTCAATGTATATCCAAGGGTTTGGACAATAGAGACATTTTAATTTTTCGAGATTATTCGAAAGTCAATTTTTAAAAGGCAAATATCTCCCGATCTGTAGGCATAAGAGAGACAAACCTTATGTCACTTTGAGGGAACGCATCTGTCAACTTCATGTCAGAGTCTCGTCAATGTATGTCCAAGGGTTTGGAGGATAGAGACATTTAAATTTTTAGAGATTATTCGAAAGTCAATTTTTAAAAGGCAAATATCTCCCGATCTGTAGGAATCTGAGAGACAAAACTTATGTCACTTAGAGGGAACGTATATGTCAACTTTCTGTTAGAGTCACGTCAATGTATGTCAAAGGGTTTGGAGGATAGAAACATTTAAATTTTTAGAGATTATTCGAAAGTCAATTTTTAAAAGGCTAATATCTCCCGATCTGTAGGAATCAAAGAGACAAAACTTATGTCACTTTGAGGGAACGTATATGTCAACTTCCTGTCAGAGTCACGTCAATGTATGTCCAAGGCTTTGGAAGATAGAGACATTTAAATTTTTAGAGATTATTCGAAAGTCAATTTTTGAAAGGCAAATATCTCCCGATCTGTAGGAATCTGAGAGACAAAACTTATGTCACTTAGAGGGAACGTATATGTCAACTTCATGTCAGAATCTCATCAATGTATGTCCAAGGGTTTGGACGATGGAGACATTTTAATTTTTCGTGATTATTCGAAAGTCAATTTTTAAAAGGCAAATATCTCCCGATCTGTAGGAATCTGAGAGACAAAACTTATGTCACTTTGAGGGAACGTACATGTCAACTTCCTGTCACAGTCACGTCAATGTATGTCCAAGGGTTTGGAGGATAGAGACATTTAAATTTTTAGAGATTATTCGAAAGTCAATTCTTAAAAGACAAATATCTCCCGATCTGTAGGAATCTGAGAGACAAAACTTATGTCACTTAGATGGAACGTATATGTCAACTTCATGTCAGAATCTCGTCAATGTATGTCCAATGGTTTGGAGGATAGAGACATTTTAATTTTTCGAGATTATTCGAAAGTCAATTTTTGAAAAGGCAAATATCTCCCGATCTGTATTAATCTGAGAGACAAAACTTATGTCACTTTGAGGGAACGTATATGTCAACTTCCTGTCAGAGTCACGTCAATGTATGTCCAAGGGTTTGGACGATAGAGACATTTTAATTTTTCGAGATTATTCGAAAGTCAATTATTAAAAGGCAAATATCTCCCGATCTGTAGGCATCTGAGAGACAAACCTTATGTCACATTGAGGGAACGCATATGTCAACTTCATGTCAGAGTCACGTCAATGTATGTCCAAGGGTTTGGAGGATAGAGGCATTTTAATTTTTCGAGATTATTCGAAAGTCAATTTTTGAAAAGGCAAATATCTCCCGATCTGTATTAATCTGAGAGACAAATCTTATGTCACTTTGAGGGAACGTATATGTCAACTTCATGTCAGAGTCACGTCAATGTATGTCGAAGGGTTTGGAGTATAGAGACAGTTAAATTTTTAGAGATTATTCGAAAGTCAATTTTTAAAAGGCAAATATCTCCCGATCTGTAAGAATCTGAGAGACAATACTTATGTAACTTTGAGGGAACGCATATGTAAACTTCATGTCAGAGTCTCGTCAATGTATGTCCAAGGGTTTGGAGGATAGAGACATTTCAATTTTTCGATATTATTCGAAAGTCAAGTTTTAAAAGGCAAATATCTCCCGATCTGTAGGAATGTGAGAGACAAAACTTATGTCACTTTAAGGGAACGTATATGTCAACTTCATGTCACAGTCACGTCAATGTATATCCAAGGGTTTGGAGGATAGAGACATTTAAATTTCTAGAGATTATTCGAAAGTCAATTTTTAAAAGGCAAATATCTCCCGATCTGTAGGAATCTGAGAGACAAAACTTATGTCACTTTGAGGGAACGTATATGTTAACTTCATGTCAGAATCTCGTCAATGTATATCCAAGGGTTTGGACAATAGAGACATTTTAATTTTTCGAGATTATTTGAAAGTCAATTTTTAAAAGGCAAATATCTCCCGATCTGTAGGCATAAGAGAGACAAACCTTATGTCACTTTGAGGGAACGCATATGTGAACTTCATGTCAGAGTCTCGTTAATGAATGTCTAAGGTTTTGGATGATAGAGACATTTTAATTTTTCGAGATTATTCGAAAGTCAATTTTTAAAAGGCAAATATCTCCCGATCTGTAGGCATCTGAGAGACAAACCTTATGTCACTTTGAGGGAACGCATCTGTCAACTTCATGTCAGAGTCTCGTCAATGTATGTCCAAGGGTTTGGAGGATAGAGACATTTTAATTTTTCGAGATTATTCGAAAGTTAATTTTTGAAAAGGCAAATATCTCCCGATCTGTATTAATCTGAGAGACAAATCTTATGTCACTTTGAGGGAACGTATATGTCAACTTCATGTCAGAGTCACGTCAATGTATGTCGAAGGGTTTGGAGTATAGAGACATTTAAATTTTTAGAGATTATTCGAAAGTCAATTATTAAAAGGCAAATATCTCCCGATCTGTAGGAATCTGAGAGACAAAACTTATGTCACTTTGAGGGAACGTATATGTCAACTTGCCGTCAGAGTCACGTCAATGTATGTCCAAGGGTTTGGAGGATAGAGACATTTTAATTTTTCGAGATTATTCGAAAGTCAATTTGTGAATGGCAAATATCTCCCGATCTGTAGGAATCTGAGAGACAAAACTTATGTCACTTTGAGAGAACGCATATGTTAACTTCATGTCAGAGCCACGTCAATGTATGTCCAAGGGTTTGGAGGATAGAGACATTTAAATTTTTAGAGATTATTCGAAAGTCAATTCTTAAAATTCAAATATCTCCCGATCTGTAGGAATCTGAGAGACAATACTTATGTAACTTTGAGGGAACGCATATGTAAACTTCATGTCAGAGTCTCGTCAATGTATGTCCAAGGGTTTGGAGGATAGAGACATTTCAATTTTTCGATATTATTCGAAAGTCAATTATTAAAAGGCAAATATCTCCCGATCTGTAGGAATCTGAGAGACAAAACTTATGTCACTTTAAGGGAACGTATATGTCAACTTCATGTCACAGTCACGTCAATGTATATCCAAGGGTTTGGACAATACAGACATTTTAATTTTTCGAGATTATTCGAAAGTCAATTTTTAAAAGGCAAATATCTCCCGATCTGTAGGCATAAGAGAGACAATCCTAATGTCACTTTGAGGGAACGCATCTGTCAACTTCATGTCAGAGTCTCGTCAATGTATGTCCAAGGGTTTGGAGGATAGAGACATTTTAATTTTTCGAGATTATTCGAAAGTCAATTTTTGAAAAGGCAAATATCTCCCGATCTGTATTAATCTGAGAGACAAATTTTATGTCACTTAGAGGGAACGTATATGTCAACTTCATGTCAGAATCTCGTCAATGTATGTCCAAGGGTTTGGACGATAGAGACTTTAAATTTTTAGAGATTATTCGAAAGTCAATTTTTAAAAGGCAAATATCTCCCGATCTGTAGGAACCTGAGAGACAAAACTTATGTCACTTAGAGGGAACGTATATGTCAACTTTCTGTTAGAGTCACGTCAATGTATGTTAAAGGGTTTGGAGGATAGAAACATTTAAATTTTTAGAGATTATTCGAAAGTCAATTTTTAAAAGGCAAATATCTCCCGATCTGTAGGAATCAAAGAGACAAAACTTATGTCACTTAGAGGGAACGTATATGTCAACTTCATGTCAGAATCTCGTCAATGTATGTCAAAGGGGTTGGACGATGGAGACATTTTAATTTTTCGAGATTATTCGAAAGTCAATTTTTAAAAGGCAAATATCTCCCAATCTGTATTAATCTGAGAGACAAAACTTATGTCACTTTGAGGGAACGTATATGTCAACTTCCTGTCAGAGTCACGTCAATGTATGTCCAAGGGTTTGGAGGATAGAGACATTTAAATTTTTAGAGATTATTCGAAAGTCAATTTTTAAAAGGCAAATATCTCCCGATCTGTAGGAATCTGAGAGACAAAACTTTTGTCACTTTGAGGGAACGTATATGTCAACTTCATGTCAGAATCTCGTCAATGTATGTCCAAGGGTTTGGACGATAGAGACATTTTAATTTTTCGAGATTATTCGAAAGTCAATTATTAAAAGGCAAATATCTCCCGATCTGTAGGCATCTGAGAGACAAACCTTATGTCACATTGAGGGAACGCATATGTGAACTTCATGTCAGAGTCTCGTTAATGAATGTCCAAGGTTTTGGACGATAGATACATTTTAATTTTTCGAGATTATTCCAAAGTCAATTTTTAAAAGGCAAATATCTCCCGATCTGTAGGCATCTGAGAGACAAACCTTATGTCACTTTGAGGGAACGCATCTGTCAACTTCATGTCAGAGTCTCGTCAATGTATGTCCAAGGGTTTGGAGGATAGAGACATTTTAATTTTTCGAGATTATTCAAAAGTCAATTTTGGAAAAGGCAAATATCTCCCGATCTGTATTAATCTAAGAGACAAAACTTATGTCACTTTGAGGGAACGTATATGTCAACTTCATGTCAGAGTCACGTCAATGTATGTCGAAGGGTTTGGAGTATAGAGACATTTAAATTTTTAGAGATTATTCGAAAGTCAATTTTTAAAAGGCAAATATCTCCCGATCTGTAGGAATCTGAGAGACAAAACTTATGTCACTTTGAGGGAACGTATATGTCAACTTGCCGTCAGAGTCACGTCAATGTATGTCCAAGGGTTTGGAGGATAGAGACATTTTAATTTTTCGAGATTATTCGAAAGTCAATTTGTGAATAGCTAATATCTCCCGATCTGTAGGAATCTGAGAGACAAAACTTATGTCACTTTGAGGGAACGCATATGTTAACTTCATGTCAGAGCCACGTCAATGTATGTCCAAGGGTTTGGAGGATAGAGACATTTAAATTTTTAGAGATTATTCGAAAGTCAATTTTTAAAATTCAAATATCTCCCGATCTGTAGGAATCTGAGAGACAATACTTATGTAACTTTGAGGGAACGCATATGTAAACTTCATGTCAGAGTCTCGTCAATGTATGTCCAAGGGTTTGGAGGATAGAGAGATTTCAATTTTTCGATATTATTCGAAAGTCAATTTTTAAAAGGCAAATATCTCCCGATCTGTAGGAATCTGAGAGACAAAACTTATGTCACTTTAAGGGAACGTATATGTCAACTTCATGTCACAGTCACGTCAATGTATATCCAAGGGTTTGGACAATAGAGACATTTTAATTTTTCGAGATTATTCGAAAGTCAATTTTTAAAAGGCAAATATCTCCCGATCTGTAGGCATAAGAGAGACAAACCTTATGTCACTTTGAGGGAACGCATCTGTCAACTTCATGTCAGAGTCTCGTCAATGTATGTCCAAGGGTTTGGAGGATAGAGACATTTAAATTTTTAGAGATTATTCGAAAGTCAATTTTTAAAAGGCAAATATCTCCCGATCTGTAGGAATCTGAGAGACAAAACTTATGTCACTTAGAGGGAACGTATATGTCAACTTTCTGTTAGAGTCACGTCAATGTATGTCAAAGGGTTTGGAGGATAGAAACATTTAAATTTTTAGAGATTATTCGAAAGTCAATTTTTAAAAGGCTAATATCTCCCGATCTGTAGGAATCAAAGAGACAAAACTTATGTCACTTTGAGGGAACGTATATGTCAACTTCCTGTCAGAGTCACGTCAATGTATGTCCAAGGCTTTGGAAGATAGAGACATTTAAATTTTTAGAGATTATTCGAAAGTCAATTTTTGAAAGGCAAATATCTCCCGATCTGTAGGAATCTGAGAGACAAAACTTATGTCACTTAGAGGGAACGTATATGTCAACTTCATGTCAGAATCTCATCAATGTATGTCCAAGGGTTTGGACGATGGAGACATTTTAATTTTTCGTGATTATTCGAAAGTCAATTTTTAAAAGGCAAATATCTCCCGATCTGTAGGAATCTGAGAGACAAAACTTATGTCACTTTGAGGGAACGTACATGTCAACTTCCTGTCACAGTCACGTCAATGTATGTCCAAGGGTTTGGAGGATAGAGACATTTAAATTTTAGAGATTATTCGAAAGTCAATTCTTAAAAGACAAATATCTCCCGATCTGTAGGAATCTGAGAGACAAAACTTATGTCACTTAGATGGAACGTATATGTCAACTTCATGTCAGAATCTCGTCAATGTATGTCCAATGGTTTGGAGGATAGAGACATTTTAATTTTTCGAGATTATTCGAAAGTCAATTTTTGAAAAGGCAAATATCTCCCGATCTGTATTAATCTGAGAGACAAAACTTATGTCACTTTGAGGGAACGTATATGTCAACTTCCTGTCAGAGTCACGTCAATGTATGTCCAAGGGTTTGGACGATAGAGACATTTTAATTTTTCGAGATTATTCGAAAGTCAATTATTAAAAGGCAAATATCTCCCGATCTGTAGGCATCTGAGAGACAAACCTTATGTCACATTGAGGGAACGCATATGTCAACTTCATGTCAGAGTCACGTCAATGTATGTCCAAGGGTTTGGAGGATAGAGGCATTTTAATTTTTCGAGATTATTCGAAAGTCAATTTTTGAAAAGGCAAATATCTCCCGATCTGTATTAATCTGAGAGACAAATCTTATGTCACTTTGAGGGAACGTATATGTCAACTTCATGTCAGAGTCACGTCAATGTATGTCCAAGGGTTTGGAGTATAGAGACAGTTAAATTTTTAGAGATTATTCGAAAGTCAATTTTTAAAAGGCAAATATCTCCCGATCTGTAAGAATCTGAGAGACAATACTTATGTAACTTTGAGGGAACGCATATGTAAACTTCATGTCAGAGTCTCGTCAATGTATGTCCAAAGGTTTGGAGGATAGAGACATTTCAATTTTTCGATATTATTCGAAAGTCAAGTTTTAAAAGGCAAATATCTCCCGATCTGTAGGAATGTGAGAGACAAAACTTATGTCACTTTAAGGGAACGTATATGTCAACTTCATGTCACAGTCACGTCAATGTATATCCAAGGGTTTGGAGGATAGAGACATTTAAATTTCTAGAGATTATTCGAAAGTCAATTTTTAAAAGGCAAATATCTCCCGATCTGTAGGAATCTGAGAGACAAAACTTATGTCACTTTGAGGGAACGTATATGTTAACTTCATGTCAGAATCTCGTCAATGTATATCCAAGGGTTTGGACAATAGAGACATTTTAATTTTTCGAGATTATTTGAAAGTCAATTTTTAAAAGGCAAATATCTCCCGATCTGTAGGCATAAGAGAGACAAACCTTATGTCACTTTGAGGGAACGCATATGTGAACTTCATGTCAGAGTCTCGTTAATGAATGTCTAAGGTTTTGGATGATAGAGATATTTTAATTTTTCGAGATTATTCGAAAGTCAATTTTTAAAAGGCAAATATCTCCCGATCTGTAGGCATCTGAGAGACAAACCTTATGTCACTTTGAGGGAACGCATCTGTCAACTTCATGTCAGAGTCTCGTCAATGTATGTCCAAGGGTTTGGAGGATAGAGACATTTTAATTTTTCGAGATTATTCGAAAGTTAATTTTTGAAAAGGCAAATATCTCCCGATCTGTATTAATCTGAGAGACAAATCTTATGTCACTTTGAGGGAACGTATATGTCAACTTCATGTCAGAGTCACGTCAATGTATGTCGAAGGGTTTGGAGTATAGAGACATTTAAATTTTTAGAGATTATTCGAAAGTCAATTATTAAAAGGCAAATATCTCCCGATCTGTAGGAATCTGAGAGACAAAACTTATGTCACTTTGAGGGAACGTATATGTCAACTTGCCGTCAGAGTCACGTCAATGTATGTCCAAGGGTTTGGAGGATAGAGACATTTTAATTTTTCGAGATTATTCGAAAGTCAATTTGTGAATGGCAAATATCTCCCGATCTGTAGGAATCTGAGAGACAAAACTTATGTCACTTTGAGAGAACGCATATGTTAACTTCATGTCAGAGCCACGTCAATGTATGTCCAAGGGTTTGGAGGATAGAGACATTTAAATTTTTAGAGATTATTCGAAAGTCAATTCTTAAAATTCAAATATCTCCCGATCTGTAGGAATCTGAGAGACAATACTTATGTAACTTTGAGGGAACGCATATGTAAACTTCATGTCAGAGTCTCGTCAATGTATGTCCAAGGGTTTGGAGGATAGAGACATTTCAATTTTTCGATATTATTCGAAAGTCAATTATTAAAAGGCAAATATCTCCCGATCTGTAGGAATCTGAGAGACAAAACTTATGTCACTTTAAGGAAACGTATATGTCAACTTCATGTCACAGTCACGTCAATGTATATCCAAGGGTTTGGACAATACAGACATTTTAATTTTTCGAGATTATTCGAAAGTCAATTTTTAAAAGGCAAATATCTCCCGATCTGTAGGCATAAGAGAGACAATCCTAATGTCACTTTGAGGGAACGCATCTGTCAACTTCATGTCAGAGTCTCGTCAATGTATGTCCAAGGGTTTGGAGGATAGAGACATTTTAATTTTTCGAGATTATTCGAAAGTCAATTTTTGAAAAGGCAAATATCTCCCGATCTGTATTAATCTGAGAGACAAATTTTATGTCACTTAGAGGGAACGTATATGTCAACTTCATGTCAGAATCTCGTCAATGTATGTCCAAGGGTTTGGACGATAGAGACTTTAAATTTTTAGAGATTATTCGAAAGTCAATTTTTAAAAGGCAAATATCTCCCGATCTGTAGGAACCTGAGAGACAAAACTTATGTCACTTAGAGGGAACGTATATGTCAACTTTCTGTTAGAGTCACGTCAATGTATGTTAAAGGGTTTGGAGGATAGAAACATTTAAATTTTTAGAGATTATTCGAAAGTCAATTTTTAAAAGGCAAATATCTCCCGATCTGTAGGAATCAAAGAGACAAAACTTATGTCACTTAGAGGGAACGTATATGTCAACTTCATGTCAGAATCTCGTCAATGTATGTCAAAGGGGTTGGACGATGGAGACATTTTAATTTTTCGAGATTATTCGAAAGTCAATTTTTGAAAAGGCAAATATCTCCCAATCTGTATTAATCTGAGAGACAAAACTTATGTCACTTTGAGGGAACGTATATGTCAACTTCCTGTCAGAGTCACGTCAATGTATGTCCAAGGGTTTGGAGGATAGAGACATTTAAATTTTTAGAGATTATTCGAAAGTCAATTTTTAAAAGGCAAATATCTCCCGATCTGTAGGAATCTGAGAGACAAAACTTTTGTCACTTTGAGGGAACGTATATGTCAACTTCATGTCAGAATCTCGTCAATGTATGTCCAAGGGTTTGGACGATAGAGACATTTTAATTTTTCGAGATTATTCGAAAGTCAATTATTAAAAGGCAAATATCTCCCGATCTGTAGGCATCTGAGAGACAAACCTTATGTCACATTGAGGGAACGCATATGTCAACTTCATGTCAGAGTCACGTCAATGTATATCCAAGGGTTTGGAGGATAGAGACATTTAAATTTTTAGAGATTATTCGAAAGTCAATTTTTAAAATATAAATATCTCCCGATCTGTAGGAATCTGAGAGACAAAACTTATGTCACGTTGAGGGAACGTACATGTCAACTTCCTGTCAGAGGTACGTTAATGTATGTCCAAGGGTTTGGAGGATAGAGACATTTAAATTTTTAGAGATTATTCGAAAGTCAATTTTTAAAAAACAAATATCTCCCGATGTGTAGGAATCTGAAAGACAAAACTTATGTCACTTTGAGGGAACGTATATGTCAACTTCCTGTCACAGTCACGTCAATGCATGTCCAAGGGTTCGGAGGATAGAGACATTTAAATTTTTAGAGATTAATCGAAAGTCAATTTTTAAAAGGCAAATATCTCCCGATCTGTAGGAATCTGAGAGACAAAACTTATGTCACTTTGAGGGAACGTATATGTCAACTTCAAGTCAGAATCTCGTCAATGTATGTAAAAGGGTTTGGAGGATAGAGACATTTAAATTTTTAGAGATTATTCGAAAGTCAATTATTAAAAGGCAATTATCTCCCGATCTGTAGGATTCTGAGAGAAAAAACTTATGTCACTTTGAGGGAACGTTATGTCAACTTCCTGTCAGAGTCACGTCAATGTATGTCCAAGGGTTTGGAGGATAGAGACATTTAAATTTTTAGAGATTATTCGAAAGTCAACTTTTAAAGGCAAATATCTCCCGATCTGTAGGAATCTGAGAGACAAAACTTATGAACTTTGAGGGAACGTATATGTCAACTTTATGTCAGAGTCACGTCAATGTATGTCCAAGGGTTTGGAGGATAGAGATATTTTAATTTTTCGAGATTATTCGAAAGTCAATTTTTGAAAAGGCAAATATCTCCCGATCTGTAGGCATCTGAGAGACAAACCTTATGTCACTTTGAGGGATTGTATATGTCAACTTCCTGTCAGAGTCACGTCAATGTATATCCAAGGGTTTGGAGGATAGAGACATTTTAATTTCTAGAGATTATTCGAAAGTCAATTTTTAAAAGGCAAATATCTCCCGATCTGTAGGAATCTGAGAGACTTAACTTATGCCGCTTTGAGAGAACGTATATGTCAACTTCATGTCAGAGTCTCGTCATTGTATGTGCAAGGGTTTGGAGGATAGAGACATTTTAATTTTTCGTGATTATTCGAAAGTCAATTTTTGAAAAGGCAAATATCTCCCGATCTGTACGAATCTGAGAGGCAAAACCTATGTCACTTTGAGGGAACGTATATGTAAACTTCATGTCAGAATCTCGTCAATGTATATCCTAGGGTTTGGACGATAGAGACATTTTAATTTTTCGAGATTATTAGAAAATGAATTTTTAAAAGGTAAATATCTCCCGATATGTTGGCATCTGAGAGACAAACCTTATGTCACTTTGAGGGAACGCATATGTCAACTTCATGTCAGAGTCTCGTCAATGTATGTCCTAGGGTTTGGAGGATAGAGACATTTTAATTTTTCGTGATTATTCGAAAGTCAATTTTTGAAAAGGCAAATATCTCCCGATCTGTAGGAATCTGAGAGACAAAACCTATGTCACTTTGAGGGAACGTATATGTAAACTTCATGTCAGAATCTCGTCAATGTATATCCAAGGGTTTGGAGGATAGAGACATTTTAATTTTTCGAGATTATTCGAAAATGAATTTTTAAAAGGCAAATATCTCCCGATCTGTAGGCATCTGAGAGAAAAACCTTATGTCACTTTGAGGGAACGCATATGTCAACTTCATGTCAGAGTCTCGTCAATGTATGTCCAAGGGTTTGGAGGATAGACACATTTTAATTTTTCGAGATTATTCGAAAGTCAATTTTTAAAAGGCAAATATCTCCCGATCTGTAGGAATCTGAGAGACAAAACTTATGTCACTTTGAGGGAACGTATATGTCAACTTCCTGTCAGAGTCACGTCAATGTATGACCAAGGAGTGGAGGATAGAGACATTTAAATTTTTAGAGATTATTCAAAAGTCAATTTTTAAAAGGCAAATATCTCCCAATCTGTAGAAATCTGAGAGACAAAACTTATGTCACTTTGAGGGAACGTATATGTAAACTTCCAGTCAGAGTCACGTCAATGTATGTCCAATGGTTTGGAGGATAGAGACATTTTAATTTTTCGAGATTATTCGAAAGTCGAGTTTTGAAAAGGCAAATATCTCCCGATCTGTGGGAACCTGAGAGACAAAACTTATGTCACTTTGAGGGAACGCATATGTCATCGTCATGTCAGAAACACGTCAATGTATGTCCAAGGGTTTGCAGGATACAGACATTTTAATTTTTCAGGGATATTCGAAAGTCAATTATTCAGAGGCATATATCTCTCGATATGTAGGAATCTGAGAGACACAACTCATGTCACTATGAGGACATTTACATATCAACTTCATGTCAGAGTCACGACAATGTACGAAAAAGGGTTTGAAGGATAGAGACATTTGAATTTTTCGAGATTATTCTTAAGTCAATTTTTGAAAAGGCAAATATCTCCCGATCTGTAGGAATCTGAGAGACAAACCTTATGTCACATTGAGGAAACGTATATGTGAACTTCATGTCAGAGTCACGTCAATTTATGTGCAAGGGTTTGGTGGATAGCGACATCTTAATTTTTCGAGATTATTCGAAAGTCAATTTTTAAAAGGCAAATATCTCCCGATCTGTAGGAATCTGAGAGACAAAACTTATGTCACTTTGAGGGAACGTATATGTAAACTTCCTTTCAGAGTCACGTCAATGTATGTCCAAGGGTTTGGAGGATAGAGACATTTTAATTTTTGGAGATTATTCGAAAGTCAATTTTTAAAAGGCAAATATCTCCCGATCTGTAGGAATCTGAGAGACAAAACTTATGTCACTTTGAGGGAACGTATATGTCAACTTCCTGTCAGAGTTACGTCAATGTATGTCCAAGGGTTTGGAGGATAGAGACATTCAAATTTTTAGAGATTATTCGAAAGTCAATTTTTAAAAGGCAAATATCTCCCGATCTGTAGGAATCTGAGAGACAAAACTTATGTCACTTTGAGGGAACGTATATGTAAACTTCCTGTCAGAGTCACGTCAATGTGTGTCCAAGGGTTTGGATGATAGAGACATTTTAATTTTTGGAGATTATTCGAAAGTCAATTTTTAAAAGGCAAATATCTCCCGATCTGTAGGAATCTGAGAGACAAAACTTATGTCACTTAGAGGGAACGTATATGTCAACTTCATGTCAGAATCTCGTCAATGTATGTCCAAGGGTTTGGACGATAGAGACATTTTAATTTTTCGAGATTATTCGAAAGTCAATTTTAAAAGGCAAATATCTCCCGATCTGTAGGCATCTGAGAGACAAACCTTATGTCACTTTGAGGGAACGTATATGTCAACTTCATGTCAGAATGTCGTCAATGTATGTCCAAGGGTTTGGACGATAGAGACATTTTAATTTCTCGAGATTATTCGAAAGTCAATTTTTAAAAGGCAAATATCTCCCGATCTGTAGGAATCTGAGAGACAAAACTTATGTCACTTTGAGGGAACGTATATGTCAACTTCCTGTCACAGTCACGTCAATGTATGTCCAAGAGTTTGGAGGATAGAGACATTTAAATTTTTAGAGATTATTCGAAAGTCAATTTTTAAAAGACAAATATCTCCCGATCTGTAGGAATCTGAGAGACAAAACTTATGTCACTTAGATGGAACGTATATGTCAACTTCATGTCAGAATCTCGTCAATGTATGTCCAAGGGTTTGGAGGATAGAGACATTTTAATTTTTCGAGAATATTCGAAAGTCAATTTTTGAAAAGGCAAATATCTCCCGATCTGTATTAATCTGAGAGACAAAACTTATGTCACTTTGAGGGAACGTATATGTCAACTTCCTGTCAGAGTCACGTCAATGTATGTCCAAGGGTTTGGAGGATAGAGACATTTAAATTTCTAGAGATTATTCGAAAGTCAATTTTTAAAAGGCAAATATCTCCCGATCTGTAGGAATCTGAGAGACAAAACTTATGTCACTTAGAGGGAACGTATATGTCAACTTCATGTCAGAATCTCGTCAATGTATGTCCAAGGGTTTGGACGATAGAGACATTTTAATTTTTCGAGATTATTCGAAAGTCAATTTTTAAAAGGCAAATATCTCCCGATCTGTAGGCATCTGAGAGACAAACCATATGTCACTTTGAGGGAACGTATATGTCAACTTCATGTCAGAATGTCGTCAATGTATGTCCAAGGGTTTGGACGATAGAGACATTTTAATTTTTCGAGATTATTCGAAAGTCAATTTTTAAAAGGCAAATATCTCCCGATCTGTATGAATCTGAGAGACAAAACTTATGTCACTTTGAGGGAACGTATATGTCAACTTCCTGTCACAGTCACGTCAATGTATGTCCAAGGGTTTGGAGGATAGAGACATTTAAATTTTTAGAGATTATTCGAAAGTCAATTCTTAAAAGACAAATATCTCCCGATCTGTAGGAATCTGAGAGACAAAACTTATGTCACTTAGATGGAACGTATATGTCAACTTCATGTCAGAATCTCGTCAATGTATGTCCAAGGGTTTGGAGGATAGAGACATTTTAATTTTTCGAGATTATTCGAAAGTCAATTTTTGAAAAGGCAAATATCTCCCGATCTGTATTAATCTGAGAGACAAAACTTATGTCACTTTGAGGGAACGTATATGTCAACTTCCTGTCAGAGTCACGTCAATGTATGTCCAAGGGTTTGGAGGATAGAGACATTTAAATTTTTAGAGATTATTCGAAAGTCAATTTTTAAAAGGCAAATATCTCCCGATCTGTAGGAATCTGAGAGACAAAACTTTTGTCACTTTGAGGGAACGTATATGTCAACTTCCTGTCAGAGTCACGTCAATGTATGTCCAAGGGTTTGGAGGATAGAGACATTTAAATTTTTAGAGATTATTCGAAAGTCAATTTTTAAAAGGCAAATATCTCCCGATCTGTAGGAATCTGAGAGACAAAACTTTTGTCACTTTGAGGGAACGTATATGTCAACTTCATGTCAGAATCTCGTCAATGTATGTCCAAGGGTTTGGACGATAGAGACATTTTAATTTTTCGAGATTATTCGAAAGTCAATTATTAAAAGGCAAATATATCCCGATCTGTAGGCATCTGAGGGACAAAACGTATGTCACTTTGAGGGAACGCAAATGTCAACTTCATGTCACAGTCTCGTCATTGTATGTGCAAGGGTTTGGAGGATAGAGACATTTTAATTTTTCGTGATTATTCGAAAGTCAATTTTTGAAAAGGCAAATATCTCCCGATCTGTACGAATCTGAGAGGCAAAACCTATGTCACTTTGAGGGAACGTATATGTAAACTTCATGTCAGAATCTCGTTAATGTATATCCAAGGGTTTGGACGATAGAGACATTTTAATTTTTCGAGATTATTAGAAAATGAATTTTTAAAAGGTAAATATCTCCCGATATGTAGGCATCTGAGAGACAAACCTTATGTCACTTTGAGGGAACGCATATGTCAACTTCATGTCAGAGTCTCGTCAATGTATGTCCAAGGGTTTGGAGGATAGAGACATTTTAATTTTTCGTGATTATTCGAAAGTCAATTTTTGAAAAGGCAAATATCTCCCGATCTGTAGGAATCTGAGAGACAAAACCTATGTCACTTTGAGGGAACGTATATGTAAACTTCATGTCAGAATCTCGTCAATGTATATCCAAGGGTTTGGACGATAGAGACATTATAATTTTTCGAGATTATTCGAAAATGAATTTTTAAAAGGCAAATATCTCCCGATCTGTAGGCATCTGAGAGAAAAACCTTATGTCACTTTGAGGGAACGCATATGTCAACTTCAGGTCAGAGTCTCGTCAATGTATGACCAAGGGTTTAGAGGATAGAGATATTTAAATTTTTAGAGATTATTCAAAAGTCAATTTTTAAAAGGCAAATATCTCCCAATCTGTAGGAATCTGAGAGACAAAACTTATGTCACTTTGAGGGAACGTATATGTAAACTTCCAGTCAGAGTCACGTCAATGTATGTCCAATGGTTTGGAGGATAGAGACATTTTAATTTTTCGAGATTATTCGAAAGTCGAGTTTTGAAAAGGCAAATATCTCCCGATCTGTGGGAACCTGAGAGACAAAACTTATGTCACTTTGAGGGAACGCATATGTCATCGTCATGTCAGAGTCACGTCAATGTATGTCCAAGGGTTTGCAGGATACAGACATTTTAATTTTTCAGGGTTATTCGAAAGTCAATTATTCAGAGGCATATATCTCTAGATATGTAGGAATCTGAGAGACACAACTCATGTCACTATGAGAACATTTACATATCAACTTCATGTCAGAGTCACGACAATGTACGAAAAAGGGTTTGAAGGATAGAGACATTTGAATTTTTCGAGATTATTCGTAAGTCAATTTTTGAAAAGGCAAATATCTCCCGATCTGTAGGAATCTGAGAGACAAACCTTATGTCACATTGAGGAAACGTATATGTCAACTTCATGTCAGAGTCACGTCAATTTATGTGCAAGGGTTTGGAGGATAGAGACATCTTAATTTTTCGAGATTATTCGAAAGTCAATTTTTAAAAGGCAAATATCTCCCGATCTGTAGGAATCTGAGAGACAAAACTTATGTCACTTTGAGGGAACGTATATGTAAACTTCCTGACAGAGTCACGTCAATGTATGTCCAAGGGTTTGGAGGATAGAGACATTTCAATTTTTGGAGATTATTCGAAAGTCAATTTTTAAAAGGCAAATATCTCCCGATCTGTAGGAATCTGAGAGACAAACCTTATGTCACTTAGAGGGAACGTATATGTCAACTTCATGTCAGAATCTCGTCAATGTATGTCCAAGGGTTTGGACGATAGAGACATTTTAATTTTTCGAGATTATTCGAAAGTCAATTTTTAAAAGGCAAATATCTCCCGATCTGTAGGAATCTGAGAGACAAAACTTATGTCACTTTGAGGGAACGTATATGTCAACTTCCTGTCACAGTCACGTCAATGTATGTCCAAGGGTTTGGAGGATAGAGACATTTAAATTTTTAGAGATTATTCGAAAGTCAATTTTTAAAAGGCAAATATCTCCCGATCTGTAAAAATCTGAGAGACAAAACTTTTGTCACTTTGAGGGAACGTATATGTCAACTTCATGTCAGAATCTCGTCAATGTATGTCCAAGGGTTTGGACGATAGAGACATTATAATTTTTCGAGATTATTCGAAAGTCAATTATTAAAAGGCAAATATCTCCCGATCTGTAGGCATCTGAGAGACAAACCTTATGTCACATTGAGAGAACGCATATGTCAACTTCATGTCAGAGTCACGTCAATGTATATCCAAGGGTTTGGAGGATAGAGACATTTAAATTTTTAGAGATAATTCGAAAGTCAATTTTTAAAATATAAATATCTCCCGATCTGTAGGAATCTGAGAGACAAAACTTATGTCACTTTGAGGGAACGTACATGTCAACTTCCTGTCAGAGGTACGTTAATGTATGTCCAAGGGTTTGGAGGATAGAGACATTTAAATTTTTAGAGATTATTCGAAAGTCAATTTTTAAAAGGCAAATATCTCCCGATGTGTAGGAATCTGAGAGACAAAACTTATGTCACTTTGAGGGAACGTATATGTCAACTTCTTGTCGGAGTCACGTCAATATATGTCCAAGGGTTTGGAGGATAGAGACATTTTAATTTTTCGAGATTATTCGAAAGTCAATTTGTGAAAGGCAAATATCTCCCGATATGTAGGAATCTGAGAGACAAAACTTATGTCACTTTGAGGGAACGCATAAGTGAACTTCATGTCAGAGTCACGTCAATGTATGTCCAAGGGTTTGGAGGATAGAGACATTTTAATTTTTCGAGATTATTGGAAAGTCAATTTTTAAAAGGCAAATATCTCCCGATCTGTAGGAATCTGAGAGACAAACTTATGTCACTTTGAGGGAACGTATATGTCAACTTTTTGTCATAGTCACGTCAATGTATGTCCAAGGGTTTGGAGGATAGAGACATTTAAATTTTTCGAGATTATTCGAAAGTCAATTTTTAAAAGGCTAATATCTCCCGATCTGTAGGAATCTGAGAGACAAAACTTATGTCACGTTGAGGGAACGTATATGTCAAATTCCTGTCAGAGTAACGTCAATGTATGTCCAAGGGTTTGGAGGATAGAGACATTTAAATTTTTAGAGATTATTTGATAGTCAATTATTAAAAGCAAATATCTCCCGATCTGTAGGAATCTGAGAGACAAAACTTATGTCACGTTGAGGGAACGTATATGTCAACTTCAGGTCAGTATCTCGTCAATGTATGTAAAAGGGTTTGGAGGATAGTGACATTTAAATTTTTAGAGATTATTCGAAAGTCAATTATTAAAAGGCAATTATCTCCCGATCTGTAGGATTCTGAGAGAAAAAACTTATGTCACTTTGAGGGAACGTATATGTCAACTTCCTGTCAGAGTCACGTCAATGTATGTCCAAGGGTTTGGAGGATAGAGACATTTAAATTTTTAGAGATTATTCGTAAGTCAACTTTTAAAGGCAAATATCTCCCGATCTGTAGGAATCTGAGAGACAAAACTTATGAACTTTGAGGGAACGTATATGTCAACTTCATGTCAGAGTCACGTCAATGTATGTCCAAGGGTTTGGAGGATAGAGATATTAAATTTTTCGAGATTATTCGAAAGTCAATTTTTGAAAAGGCAAATATCTCCCGATCTGTAGGCATCTGAGAGACAAACCTTATGTCACTTTGAGGGATTGTATATGTCAACTTCCTGTCAGAGTCACGTCAATGTATATCCAAGGGTTTGGAGGATAGAGACATTTTAATTTTTCGAGATTATTCGAAAGTCAATTTTTAAAAGGCAAATATCTCCCGATCTGTAGGAATCTGAGAGACTTAACTTATGCCACTTTGAGAGAACGTATATGTCAACTTCATGTCAGAGTCTCGTCAATGTATGTCCAAGGGTTTGGACGATAGAGACATTTGAATTTTTCGAGATTATTCGAAAGTCAATTTTTAAAAGGCAAATATATCCCGATCTGTAGACATCTGAGGGACAAAACGTATGTCACTTTGAGGGAACGCAAATGTCAACTTCATGTCACAGTCTCGTCATTGTATGTCCAAGGGTTTGGAGGATAGAGACATTTTAATTTTTCGTGATTATTCGAAAGTCAATTTTTGAAAAGGCAAATATCTCCCGATCTGTACGAATCTGAGAGGCAAAGCCTATGTCACTTTGAGGGAACGTATATGTAAACTTCATGTCAGAATCTCGTCAATGTATATCCAAGGGTTTGGACGATAGAGACATTTTAATTTTTCGAGATTATTAGAAAATGAATTTTTGAAAGGTAAATATCTCCCGATATGTAGGCATCTGAGAGACAAACCTTATGTCACTTTGAGGGAACGCATATGTCAACTTCATGTCAGAGTCTCGTCAATGTATGTCCAAGGGTTTGGAGGATAGAGACATTTTAATTTTTCGTGATTATTCGAAAGTCAATTTTTGAAAAGGCAAATATCTCCCGATCTGTAGGAATCTGAGAGACAAAAAATATGTCACTTTGAGGGAACGTATATGTAAACTTCATGTCAGAATCTCGTCAATGTATATCCAAGGGTTTGGACGATAGAGACACTTTAATTTTTCGAGATTATTCGAAAATGAATTATTAAAAGGCAAATATCTCCCGATCTGTAGGCATCTGAGAGAAAAACCTTATGTCACTTTGAGGGAACGCATATGTCAACTTCATGGCAGAGTCTCGTCAATGTATGTCCAAGGGTTTGGAGGATAGTCACATTTTAATTTTTCGAGATTATTCGAAAGTCAATTTTTAAAAGGCAAATATCTCCCGATCTGTAGGAATCTAAGAGACAAAACTTATGTCACTTTGAGGGAACGTATATGTCAACTTCCTGTCAGAGTCACGTCAATGTATGACCAAGGGTTTGGAGGATAGAGACATTTAAATTTTTAGAGATTATTCAAAAGTCAATTTTTAAAAGGCAAATATCTCCCAATCTGTAGGAATCTGAGAGACAAAACTTATGTCACTTTGAGGGAACGTATATGTAAACTTCCAGTCAGAGTCACGTCAATGTATGTCCAATGGTTTGGAGGATAGAGACATTTTAATTTTTCGCGATTATTCGAAAGTCGAGTTTTGAAAAGGCAAATATCTCCCGATCTGTGGGAACCTGAGAGACAAAACTTATGTCACTTTGAGGGAACGCATATGTCATCGTCATGTCAGAGTCACGTCAATGTATGTCCAAGGGTTTGCAGGATAGAGACATTTTAATTTTTCAGGGTTATTCGAAAGTCAATTATTCAGAGGCATATATCTCTCGATATGTAGGAATCTGAGAGACACAACTCATGTCACTATGAGGACATTTACATATCAACTTCATGTCAGAGTCACGACAATGTACGAAAAAGGGTTTGAAGGATAGAGACATTTGAATTTTTCGAGATTATTCGAAAGTCAATTTTTGAAAAGGCAAATATCTCCCGATCTGTAGGAATCTGAGAGACAAACCTTATGTCACATTGAGGAAACGTATATGTCAACTTCCTGTCAGAGTCACGTCAATGTATGTGCAAGGGTTTGGAGGATAGAGACATTTTAATTTTTGGAGATTATTCGAAAGTCAATTTTTAAAAGGCAAATATCTCCCGATCTGTAGGAATCTGAGAGACAAAACTTGTGTCACTTTGAGGGAACGTATATGTCAACTTCCTGTCAGATTCACGTCAATGTATGTCGAAGGGTTTGGAGGATAGAGACATTTAAATTTTTAGAGATTATTCGAAAGTCAATTTTTGAAAAGGCAAATATCTCCCGATCAATAGGAATCTAAGAGACAAAACTTATGTCACTTTGAGGGAACGTATATGTCAACTTCGTGTCAGAATCTCGTCAATGTATGTCCAAGGGTTTGGACGATAGAGACATTTTAATTTTTCGAGATTATTCGAAAGTCAATATTTAAAAGGCAAATATCTCCCGATCTGTAGGAATCTGAGAGACAAACTTATGTCACTTTGAGGGAACGTATATGTCAACTTGCTGTCAGAGTCACGTCAATGTATGTCCAAGGGTTTGGAGGATAGAGACATTTTAATTTTTCGAGATTATTTGAAAGTCAATTTGTGAAAGGCAAATATCTCCCGATCTGTAGGAATCTGAGAGACAAAACTTATGTCACTTTGAGGGAACGCATATGTCAACTTCATGTCAGAGCCTCGTCAATGTATGTCCAAGGGTTTGGAGGATAGAGACATTTAAATTTTTAGAGATTATTCGAAAGTCAATTTTTAAAATTCAAATATCTCCCGATCTGTAGGAATCTGAGAGACAATACTTATGTCACTTTGAGATAACGCATATGTCAACTTCACGTCAGAATCTCGTCAATATATGTCCAAGGGTTTGGACGATAGAGACATTTTAATTTTTCGAGATTATTCGAAAGTCAATTCTTAAAAGGCAAATATCTCCCGATCTGTAGGAATCTGAGAGACAAAACTTATGTCACTTTGAGGGAACGTATATGTAAACGTCCTGTCAGAGTCACGTCAATGTATGTCCAAGGGTTTGGAGGATACAGACATTTTAATTTTTCAGGGTTATTCGAAAGTCAATTTTTAAAAGGCAAATATCTCCCGATCTGTAGGAATCTGAGAGACAAAACTTATGTCACTTTGAGGGAACGTATATGTAAACGTCCTGTCAGAGTCAAGTCAATGTATGTGCAAGGGTTTGGAGGATAGAGACATTTTAATTTTTCGAGATTATTCGAAAGTCAATTTTTGAAAAGGCATATATCTCCCGATCTGTAGGAATCTGAGAGACAAAACTTATGCCACTTTGAGGGAACGTATATGTCAACTTCATGTCAGAATCTCGTCAATGTATGTCCAAGGGTTTGGAGGATAGAGACATTTGAATTTTTCGAGATTATTCGAAAGTCAATTTTTAAAAGGCATATATCTCCCGATCTGTAGGCATCTGAGAGACAAACCTTATGTCACTTTGAGGGAACGCATATGTCAACTTCATGCCAGAGTCTCGTCAATGTATGTCCAAGGTTTTGGAGGATAGAGACATTTAAATTTTTAGAGATTATTCGAAAGTCAATTTTTAAAAGGCAAATATCTCCCGATCTGTAGGAATCTGAGAGACAAAACTTATGTCACTTTGAGGGAACGTATATGTCAACTTCCTGTCAGAGGTACGTCAATGTATGTCTAAGGGTTTGCAGGATAGAGACATTTAAATTTTTAGAGATTATTCGAAAGTCAATTTTTAAAAGGCAATTATCTCCCGATCTGTAGGAATCTGAGGGACAAAACTTATGTCACTTTGAGGGAACGTATATGTCAACTTCCTATCAGAGTCACGTCAATGTATGTCCAAGGGTTTGGAGGATAGAGACATTTAAATTTTTAGAGATTATTCGAAAGTCAACATTTAAAGGCAAATATCTCCCGATCTGTAGGAATCTGAGAGACAAAACTTATGTCACTTTGAGGGAACGTATATGTCAACTTCCTATCAGAGTCTCGTCAATGTATGTCCAAGGGTTTGGAGGATAGAGACATTTGAATTATTCGAGATTATTCGAAACTCAATTTGTGAAAAGGCAAATATCTCCCGATCTGTAGGAATCTGAGAGACAAAACTTATGCCACTTTGAGGGAATATATATGTCAACTTCATGTCAGAGTCACGTCAATGTATGTCCAAGGGTTTGGAGGATAGAGACATTTTAATTTTTCGAGATTATTCGAAAGTCAATTTTTGAAAAGGCAAATATCTCCCGATCTGTAGGCATCTGAGAGACAAACCTTATGACACTTTAAGGGAACGCATATGTCAACTTCATGTCAGAGTCTCGTCAATGTATGTCCAAGGGTTTGGAGGATAGAGACATTTAAATTTTTAGAGATTATTCGAAAGTCAATTTTTAAAAGGCAAATATCTCCCGATCTGTAGGAATCTGAGATACAAAACTTATGTCACTTTGAGGGAACGTATATGTAAACTTCCAGTCAGAGTCACGTCAATGTATGTCAAAGGGTTTGGAGGATAGAGACATTTTAATTTTTCGAGATTAATCGAAAGTCAAGTTTTGAAAAGGCAAATATCTCCCGATCAGTAAGAATCTGAGAGACAAAACTTATGTCACTTCGAGGGAACGCATATGTCATCGTCATGTCAAAATCACGTCAATGTATGTCCAAGGGTTTTCAGGATACAGACATTTTAATTTTTCAGGGTTATTCGAAAGTCAATTATTCAGAGGCATATATCTCTCGATATGTAGGAATCTGAGAGACACAACTCATGACACTATGAGGACATTTACATATCAACTTCATGTCAGAGTCACGACAATGTACGAAAAAGGGTTTGAAGGATAGAGACATTTGAATTTTTCAAGATTATTCGAAAGTCAATTTGTGAAAGGCAAATATCTCCCGATCTGTTGGAATCTGAGAGACAAACCTTATGTCACTTTGAGGGAACGCATATGTCAACTTCATGTCACAGTCACGTCAATGTATGTCCAAGGGGTTGGAGGATAGAGACATTTAAATTTTTAGAGATTATTCGAAAGTCAATTTTTAAAAGGCAAATATCTCCCGATCTGTAGGAATCTGAGAGACAAAACTTATGTCACTTTGAGGGAACGTATATGTAAACGTCCTGTCAGAGTCAAGTCAATGTATGTGCAAGGGTTTGGAGGATAGAGACATTTTAATTTTTCGAGATTATTCGAAAGTCAATTCTTGAAAAGGCATATATCTCCCGATCTGTAGGAATCTGAGAGACAAAACTTATGCCACTTTGAGGGAACGTATATGTCAACTTCATGTCAGAATCTCGTCAATGTATGTCCAAGGGTTTGGAGGATAGAGACATTTGAATTTTTCGAGATTATTCGAAAGTCAATTTTTAAAAGGCATATATCTCCCGATCTGTAGGCATCTGAGAGACAAACCTTATGTCACTTTGAGGGAACGCATATGTCAACTTCATGCCAGAGTCTCGTCAATGTATGTCCAAGGTTTTGGGGGATTGAGATATTTAAATTTTTCGAGATTATTCGAAAGTCAATTTTTAAAAGGCAAATATCTCCCGATCTGTATTAATCTGAGAGACATAACTTATGTCACTTTGAGGGAACCTATATGTCAACGTCATGTCATAGTCACGTCAATGTATGTCCAAGGGTTTGGAGGATAGAGACATTTAAATTTTTAGAGATTATTCGAAAGTCAATTTTTAAAAGGCAAATATCTCCCGATCTGTAGGAATCTGAGAGACAAAACTTCTGTCACTTTGAGGGAACGTATATGTCAACTTCCTGTCAGAGGTACGTCAATGTATGTCTAAGGGTTTGCAGGATAGAGACATTTAAATTTTTAGAGATTATTCGAAAGTCAATTTTTAAAAGGCAATTATCTCCCGATCTGTAGGAATCTGAGGGACAAAACTTATGTCACTTTGAGGGAACGTATATGTCAACTTCCTATCAGAGTCACGTCAATGTATGTCCAAGGGTTTGGAGGATAGAGACATTTAAATTTTTAGAGATTATTCGAAAGTCAACTTTTAAAGGCAAATATCTCCCGATCTGTAGGAATCTGAGAGACAAAACTTATGTCACTTTGAGGGAACGTATATGTCAACTTCCTATCAGAGTCTCGTCAATGTATGTCCAAGGGTTTGGAGGATAGAGACATTTGAATTATTCGAGATTATTCGAAACTCAATTTGTGAAAAGGCAAATATCTCCCGATCTGTAGGAATCTGAGAGACAAAACTTATGCCACTTTGAGGGAATATATATGTCAACTTCATGTCAGAGTCACGTCAATGTATGTCCAAGGGTTTGGAGGATAGAGACATTTTAATTTTTCGAGATTATTCGAAAGTCAATTTTTGAAAAGGCAAATATCTCCCGATCTGTAGGCATCTGAGAGACAAACCTTATGACACTTTAAGGGAACGCATATGTCAACTTCATGTCAGAGTCTCGTCAATGTATGTCCAAGGGTTTGGAGGATAGAGACATTTAAATTTTTAGAGATTATTCGAAAGTCAATTTTTAAAAGGCAAATATCTCCCGATCTGTAGGAATCTGAGATACAAAACTTATGTCACTTTGAGGGAACGTATATGTAAACTTCCAGTCAGAGTCACGTCAATGTATGTCAAAGGGTTTGGAGGATAGAGACATTTTAATTTTTCGAGATTAATCGAAAGTCAAGTTTTGAAAAGGCAAATATCTCCCGATCAGTAAGAATCTGAGAGACAAAACTTATGTCACTTCGAGGGAACGCATATGTCATCGTCATGTCAAAATCACGTCAATGTATGTCCAAGGGTTTTCAGGATACAGACATTTTAATTTTTCAGGGTTATTCGAAAGTCAATTATTCAGAGGCATATATCTCTCGATATGTAGGAATCTGAGAGACACAACTCATGACACTATGAGGACATTTACATATCAACTTCATGTCAGAGTCACGACAATGTACGAAAAAGGGTTTGAAGGATAGAGACATTTGAATTTTTCAAGATTATTCGAAAGTCAATTTGTGAAAGGCAAATATCTCCCGATCTGTTGGAATCTGAGAGACAAACCTTATGTCACTTTGAGGGAACGCATATGTCAACTTCATGTCACAGTCACGTCAATGTATGTCCAAGGGGTTGGAGGATAGAGACATTTAAATTTTTAGAGATTATTCGAAAGACAATTTTTAAAATTCAAATATCTCCCGATCTGTAGGAATCTGAGAGACAAAACTTATGTCACTTTGAGGGAACGTGTATGTCAACTTCCTGTCAGAGGTACGTCAATGTATATCCAAGGGTTTGGAGGGTAGAGACATTTAAATTTTTAGAGATTATTCGAAAGTCAATTTTTAAAAGGCAAATATCTCCCGATCTGTAGAAATCTGAGAGTCAAAACTTATGTCACTTTGAGGGAACGTATATCTAAACTTCCTTACAGAGTCGCGTCAATGTATGTCCAAGGGTTTGGAGGATAGAGACATTTTAATTTTTCGAGATTATTCGAAAGTCAAGATTTGTACAGGCAAATATCTCCCGATCTGTGGGAACCTGAGAGACAAAACTTATGTCACTTTGAGGGAACGCATATGTCATCGTCATGTCAGAGTCACGTCAATGTATGTCCAAGGGTTTGCAGGATACAGACATTTTAATTTTTCAGGGTTATTCGAAAGTCAATTATTCAGAGGCATATATCTCTCGATATGTAGGAATCTGAGAGACACAACTCATGTCACTATGAGAACATTTACATATCAACTTCATGTCAGAGTCACGACAATGTACGAAAAAGGGTTTGAAGGATAGAGACATTTGAATTTTTCGAGATTATTCGAAAGTCAATTTTTGAAAAGGCAAATATCTCCCGATCTGTAGGAATCTGAGAGACAAACCTTATGTCACATTGAGGAAACGTATATGTCAACTTCATGTCAGAGTCACGTCAATTTATGTGCAAGGGTTTGGAGGATAGAGACATCTTAATTTTTCGAGATTATTCGAAAGTCAATTTTTAAAAGGCAAATATCTCCCGATCTGTAGGAATCTGACAGACAAAACTTATGTCACTTTGAGGGAACGTATATGTAAACTTCCTGACAGAGTCACGTCAATGTATGTCCAAGGGTTTGGAGGATAGACACATTTCAATTTTTGGAGATTATTCGAAAGTCAATTTTTAAAAGGCAAATATCTCCCGATCTGTAGGAATCTGAGAGACAAACCTTATGTCACTTAGAGGGAACGTATATGTCAACTTCATGTCAGAATCTCGTCAATGTATGTCCAAGGGTTTGGACGATAGAGACATTTTAATTTTTCGAGATTATTCGAAAGTCAATTTTTAAAAGGCAAATATCTCCCGATCTGTAGGAATCTGAGAGACAAAACTTATGTCACTTTGAGGGAACGTATATGTCAACTTCCTGTCACAGTCACGTCAATGTATGTCCAAGGGTTTGGAGGATAGAGACATTTAAATTTTTAGAGATTATTCGAAAGTCAATTTTTAAAAGGCAAATATCTCCCGATCTGTAAAAATCTGAGAGACAAAACTTTTGTCACTTTGAGGGAACGTATATGTCAACTTCATGTCAGAATCTCGTCAATGTATGTCCAAGGGTTTGGACGATAGAGACATTTTAATTTTTCGAGATTATTCGAAAGTCAATTATTAAAAGGCAAATATCTCCCGATCTGTAGGCATCTGAGAGACAAACCTTATGTCACATTGAGAGAACGCATATGTCAACTTCATGTCAGAGTCACGTCAATGTATATCCAAGGGTTTGGAGGATAGAGACATTTAAATTTTTAGAGATTATTCGAAAGTCAATTTTTAAAATATAAATATCTCCCGATCTGTAGGAATCTGAGAGACAAAACTTATGTCACTTTGAGGGAACGTACATGTCAACTTCCTGTCAGAGGTACGTTAATGTATGTCCAAGGGTTTGGAGGATAGAGACATTTAAATTTTTAGAGATTATTCGAAAGTCAATTTTTAAAAGGCAAATATCTCCCGATGTGTAGGAATCTGAGAGACAAAACTTATGTCACTTTGAGGGAACGTATATGTCAACTTCTTGTCAGAGTCACGTCAATATATGTCCAAGGGTTTGGAGGATAGAGACATTTTAATTTTTCGAGATTATTCGAAAGTCAATTTGTGAAAGGCAAATATCTCCCGATATGTAGGAATCTGAAAGACAAAACTTATGTCACTTTGAGGGAACGCATAAGTGAACTTCATGTCAGAGTCACGTCAATGTATGTCCAAGGGTTTGGAGGATAGAGACATTTTAATTTTTCGAGATTATTGGAAAGTCAATTTTTAAAAGGCAAATATCTCCCGATCTGTAGGAATCTGAGAGACAAACTTATGTCACTTTGAGGGAACGTATATGTCAACTTTTTGTCATAGTCACGTCAATGTATGTCCAAGGGTTTGGAGGATAGAGACATTTAAATTTTTCGAGATTATTCGAAAGTCAATTTTTAAAAGGCTAATATCTCCCGATCTGTAGGAATCTGAGAGACAAAACTTATGTCACGTTGAGGGAACGTATATGTCAAATTCCTGTCAGAGTAACGTCAATGTATGTCCAAGGGTTTGGAGGATAGAGACATTTAAATTTTTAGAGATTATTTGATAGTCAATTATTAAAAGCAAATATCTCCCGATCTGTAGGAATCTGAGAGACAAAACTTATGTCACGTTGAGGGAACGTATATGTCAACTTCAGGTCAGAATCTCGTCAATGTATGTAAAAGGGTTTGGAGGATAGAGACATTTAAATTTTTAGAGATTATTCGAAAGTCAATTATTAAAAGGCAATTATCTCCCGATCTGTAGGATTCTGAGAGAAAAGACTTATGTCACTTTGAGGGAACGTATATGTCAACTTCCTGTCAGAGTCACGTCAATGTATGTCCAAGGGTTTGGAGGATAGAGACATTTAAATTTTTAGAGATTATTCGTAAGTCAAATTTAAAGGCAAATATCTCCCGATCTGTAGGAATCTGAGAGACAAAACTTATGAACTTTGAGGGAACGTATATGTCAACTTCATGTCAGAGTCACGTCAATGTATGTCCAAGGGTTTGGAGGATAGAGATATTAAATTTTTCGAGATTATTCGAAAGTCAATTTTTGAAAAGGCAAATATCTCCCGATCTGTAGGCATCTGAGAGACAAACCTTATGTCACTTTGAGGGATTGTATATGTCAACTTCCTGTCAGAGTCACGTCAATGTATATCCAAGGGTTTGGAGGATAGAGACATTTTAATTTTTCGAGATTATTCGAAAGTCAATTTTTAAAAGGCAAATATCTCCCGATCTGTAGGAATCTGAGAGACTTAACTTATGCCACTTTGAGAGAACGTATATGTCAACTTCATGTCAGAGTCTCGTCAATGTATGTCCAAGGGTTTGGACGATAGAGACATTTGAATTTTTCGAGATTATTCGAAAGTCAATTTTTAAAAGGCAAATATATCCCGATCTGTAGGCATCTGAGGGACAAAACGTATGTCACTTTGAGGGAACGCAAATGTCAACTTCATGTCACAGTCTCGTCATTGTATGTCCAAGGGTTTGGAGGATAGAGACATTTTAATTTTTCGTGATTATTCGAAAGTCAATTTTTGAAAAGGCAAATATCTCCCGATCTGTACGAATCTGAGAGGCAAAGCCTATGTCACTTTGAGGGAACGTATATGTAAACTTCATGTCAGAATCTCGTCAATGTATATCCAAGGGTTTGGACGATAGAGACATTTTAATTTTTCGAGATTATTAGAAAATGAATTTTTAAAAGGTAAATATCTCCCGATATGTAGGCATCTGAGAGACAAACCTTATGTCACTTTGAGGGAACGCATATGTCAACTTCATGTCAGAGTCTCGTCAATGTATGTCCAAGGGTTTGGAGGATAGAGACATTTTAATTTTTCGTGATTATTCGAAAGTCAATTTTTGAAAAGGCAAATATCTCCCGATCTGTAGGAATCTGAGAGACAAAAAATATGTCACTTTGAGGGAACGTATATGTAAACTTCATGTCAGAATCTCGTCAATGTATATCCAAGGGTTTGGACGATAGAGACATTTTAATTTTTCGAGATTATTCGAAAATGAATTATTAAAAGGCAAATATCTCCCGATCTGTAGGCATCTGAGAGAAAAACCTTATGTCACTTTGAGGGAACGCATACGTCAACTTCATGGCAGAGTCTCGTCAATGTATGTCCAAGGGTTTGGAGGATAGTCACATTTTAATTTTTCGAGATTATTCGAAAGTCAATTTTTAAAAGGCAAATATCTCCCGATCTGTAGGAATCTGAGAGACAAAACTTATGTCACTTTGAGGGAACGTATATGTCAACTTCCTGTCAGAGTCACGTCAATGTATGACCAAGGGTTTGGAGGATAGAGACATTTAAATTTTTAGAGATTATTCAAAAGTCAATTTTTAAAAGGCAAATATCTCCCAATCTGTAGGAATCTGAGAGACAAAACTTATGTCACTTTGAGGGAACGTATATGTAAACTTCCAGTCAGAGTCACGTCAATGTATGTCCAATGGTTTGGAGGATAGAGACATTTTAATTTTTCGAGATTATTCGAAAGTCGAGTTTTGAAAAGGCAAATATCTCCCGATCTGTGGGAACCTGAGAGACAAAACTTATGTCACTTTGAGGGAACGCATATGTCATCGTCATGTCAGAGTCACGTCAATGTATGTCCAAGGGTTTGCAGGATAGAGACATTTTAATTTTTCAGGGTTATTCGAAAGTCAATTATTCAGAGGCATATATCTCTCGAAATGTAGGAATCTGAGAGACACAACTCATGTCACTATGAGGACATTTACATATCAACTTCATGTCAGAGTCACGACAATGTACGAAAAAGGGTTTGAAGGATAGAGACATTTGAATTTTTCGAGATTATTCGAAAGTCAATTTTTGAAAAGGCAAATATCTCCCGATCTGTAGGAATCTGAGAGACAAACCTTATGTCACATTGAGGAAACGTATATGTCAACTTCATGTCAGAGTCACGTCAATTTATGTGTAAGGGTTTGCAGGATACAGACATTTTAATTTTTCAGGGTCATTCGAAAGTCAATTACTCAGAGGCATATATCTCTCGATATGTAGGAATCTGAGAGACAACTCATGTCACTATGAGGACATTTACATATCAACTTCATGTCAGAGTCACGACAATGTACGAAAAAGGGTTTGAAGGATAGACATTTTAATTTTTCGAGATTATTCGAAAGTCAATTTTTGAAAAGGCAAATATCTCCCGATCTGTAGGAGTCTGAGAGACAAAACTTATGTCACTTTGAGGGAACGTATATGTCAACTTCATGTCAGAGTCACGTCAATGTATGTCCAAGGGTTTGAAGGATAGAGACATTTTAATTTTTCAAAGTTATTCGAAAGTCAATTTTTCAAAGGCATATATCTCGCGATGTGTAGGAATCTGAGAGAAACAACTCATGTCACTATGAGGTCACGTATATGTCAACTTCGTGTCAGAGTCACGACAATGTACGTCCAAGGGTTTGGAGGATAGGGACATTTGAATTTTTCGAGATTATTCGAAAGTCAATTTTTGAAAAGGCAAATATCTCGCGATCTGTAGGAATCAGAGACAACACTTATGTCACTTTGAGGGAAGGTATATGTCATAGACATGTCAGAGTCGCGACAATGTAAGTCCAAGGGTTTGTAGGATAGAGACATTTTAATTTTTAGAGGTTATTCGAAAGTCACATTTTCAAAGGCATATATCTCGCGATGTGTAGGAATCAGAGACAAACCTCATATCAGTATGAGGACACTTATATGCTAACTTCATGTCAGAGTCACGTCAATGTATGTCCAAGGGTTTGGAGGATAGAGACATTTAAATTTTTAGAGATTATTCGAAATTCAATTTTTAAAATTCAAATATCTCCCGATCTGTAGGAATCTCAGAGACAAAACTTATGTCACTTTGAGGGAACGTATATGTCAACTTCCTGTCAGAGGTACGTCAATGCATGTCCAAGGGTTTGGAGGATAGAGACATTTAAATTTTTAGAGATTCGAAAGTCAATTTTTAAAAGGCAAATATCTCCCGATCAATAGGAATCTGAGAGTCAAAACTTATATCACTTTGAGGGAACGTATATGTAAACTTCCTGTCAGAGTCACGTCAATGTATGTAAAAGGGTTTGGAGGATACAGACATTTTAATATTTCGAGATTATTCGAAAGTCAATTTTTGAAAAGGCAAATATCTCCCGATCTGTACGAATCTGAGAGGCAAAGCCTATGTCACTTTGAGGGAACGTATATGTAAACTTCATGTCAGAATCTCGTCAATGTATATCCAAGGGTTTGGACGATAGAGACATTTTAATTTTTCGAGATTATTAGAAAATGAATTTTTAAAAGGTAAATATCTCCCGATATGTAGGCATCTGAGAGACAAACCTTATGTCACTTTGAGGGAACGCATATGTCAACTTCATGTCAGAGTCTCGTCAATGTATGTCCAAGGGTTTGGAGGATAGAGACATTTTAATTTTTCGTGATTATTCGAAAGTCAATTTTTGAAAAGGCAAATATCTCCCGATCTGTAGGAATCTGAGAGACAAAAAATATGTCACTTTGAGGGAACGTATATGTAAACTTCATGTCAGAATCTCGTCAATGTATATCCAAGGGTTTGGACGATAGAGACATTTTAATTTTTCGAGATTATTCGAAAATGAATTATTAAAAGGCAAATATCTCCCGATCTGTAGGCATCTGAGAGAAAAACCTTATGTCACTTTGAGGGAACGCATATGTCAACTTCATGGCAGAGTCTCGTCAATGTATGTCCAAGGGTTTGGAGGATAGTCACATTTTAATTTTTCGAGATTATTCGAAAGTCAATTTTTAAAAGGCAAATATCTCCCGATCTGTAGGAATCTGAGAGACAAAACTTATGTCACTTTGAGGGAACGTATATGTCAACTTCCTGTCAGAGTCACGTCAATGTATGACCAAGGGTTTGGAGGATAGAGACATTTAAATTTTTAGAGATTATTCAAAAGTCAATTTTTAAAAGGCAAATATCTCCCAATCTGTAGGAATCTGAGAGACAAAACTTATGTCACTTTGAGGGAACGTATATGTAAACTTCCAGTCAGAGTCACGTCAATGTATGTCCAATGGTTTGGAGGATAGAGACATTTTAATTTTTCGAGATTATTCGAAAGTCGAGTTTTGAAAAGGCAAATATCTCCCGATCTGTGGGAACCTGAGAGACAAAACTTATGTCACTTTGAGGGAACGCATATGTCATCGTCATGTCAGAGTCACGTCAATGTATGTCCAAGGGTTTGCAGGATAGAGACATTTTAATTTTTCAGGGTTATTCGAAAGTCAATTATTCAGAGGCATATATCTCTCGAAATGTAGGAATCTGAGAGACACAACTCATGTCACTATGAGGACATTTACATATCAACTTCATGTCAGAGTCACGACAATGTACGAAAAAGGGTTTGAAGGATAGAGACATTTGAATTTTTCGAGATTATTCGAAAGTCAATTTTTGAAAAGGCAAATATCTCCCGATCTGTAGGAATCTGAGAGACAAACCTTATGTCACATTGAGGAAACGTATATGTCAACTTCATGTCAGAGTCACGTCAATTTATGTGTAAGGGTTTGGAGGATAGAGACATCTTAATTTTTCGAGATTATTCGAAAGTCAATTTTTAAAAGGCAAATATCTCCCGATCTGTAGGAATCTGAGAGACAAAACTTATGTCACTTTTAGGGAACGCATATGTAAACTTCCTGTCAGAGTCACGTCAATGTATGTGCAAGGGTTTGGAGGATAGAGACATTTTAATTTTTGGAGATTATTCGAAAGTCAATTTTTAAAAGGCAAATATCTCCCGATCTGTAGGAATCTGAGAGACAATACTTATGTCACTTTGAGGGAACGTATATGTCAACTTCCTGTCAGATTCACGTCAATGTATGTCGAAGGGTTTGGAGGATAGAGACATTTAAATTTTTAGAGATTATTCGAAAGTCAATTTTTGAAAAGGCAAATATCTCCCGATCAATAGGAATCTAAGAGACAAAACTTATGTCACTTTGAGGGAACGTATATGTCAACTTCGTGTCAGAATCTCGTCAATGTATGTCCAAGGGTTTGGACGATAGAGACATTTTAATTTTTCGAGATTATTCGAAAGTCAATATTTAAAAGGCAAATATCTCCCGATCTGTAGGAATCTGAGATACAAAACTTATGTCACTTTGAGGGAACGTATATGTAAACTTCCAGTCAGAGTCACGTCAATGTATGTCAAAGGGTTTGGAGGATAGAGACATTTTAATTTTTCGAGATTAATCGAAAGTCAAGTTTTGAAAAGGCAAATATCTCCCGATCAGTAAGAATCTGAGAGACAAAACTTATGTCACTTCGAGGGAACGCATGTCATCGTCATGTCAAAATCACGTCAATGTATGTCCAAGGGTTTTCAGGATACAGACATTTTAATTTTTCAGGGTTATTCGAAAGTCAATTATTCAGAGGCATATATCTCTCGATATGTAGGAATCTGAGAGACACAACTCATGACACTATGAGGACATTTACATATCAACTTCATGTCAGAGTCACGACAATGTACGAAAAAGGGTTTGAAGGATAGAGACATTTGAATTTTTCAAGATTATTCGAAAGTCAATTTGTGAAAGGCAAATATCTCCCGATCTGTTGGAATCTGAGAGACAAACCTTATGTCACTTTGAGGGAATGCATATGTCAACTTCATGTCACAGTCACGTCAATGTATGTCCAAGGGGTTGGAGGATAGAGACATTTAAATTTTTAGAGATTATTCGAAAGACAATTTTTAAAATTCAAATATCTCCCGATCTGTAGGAATCTGAGAGACAAAACTTATGTCACTTTGAGGGAACGTGTATGTCAACTTCCTGTCAGAGGTACGTCAATGTATATCCAAGGGTTTGGAGGGTAGAGACATTTAAATTTTTAGAGATTATTCGAAAGTCAATTTTTAAAAGGCAAATATCTCCCGATCTGTAGAAATCTGAGAGTCAAAACTTATGTCACTTTGAGGGAACGTATATCTAAACTTCCTTACAGAGTCGCGTCAATGTATGTCCAAGGGTTTGGAGGATAGAGACATTTTAATTTTTCGAGATTATTCGAAAGTCAAGATTTGTACAGGCAAATATCTCCCGATCTGTGGGAACCTGAGAGACAAAACTTATGTCACTTTGAGGGAACGCATATGTCATCGTCATGTCAGAGTCACGTCAATGTATGTCCAAGGGTTTGCAGGATACAGACATTTTAATTTTTCAGGGTTATTCGAAAGTCAATTATTCAGAGGCATATATCTCTCGATATGTAGGAATCTGAGAGACACAACTCATGTCACTATGAGAACATTTACATATCAACTTCATGTCAGAGTCACGACAATGTACGAAAAAGGGTTTGAAGGATAGAGACATTTGAATTTTTCGAGATTATTCGAAAGTCAATTTTTGAAAAGGCAAATATCTCCCGATCTGTAGGAATCTGAGAGACAAACCTTATGTCACATTGAGGAAACGTATATGTCAACTTCATGTCAGAGTCACGTCAATTTATGTGCAAGGGTTTGGAGGATAGAGACATCTTAATTTTTCGAGATTATTCGAAAGTCAATTTTTAAAAGGCAAATATCTCCCGATCTGTAGGAATCTGACAGACAAAACTTATGTCACTTTGAGGGAACGTATATGTAAACTTCCTGACAGAGTCACGTCAATGTATGTCCAAGGGTTTGGAGGATAGACACATTTCAATTTTTGGAGATTATTCGAAAGTCAATTTTTAAAAGGCAAATATCTCCCGATCTGTAGGAATCTGAGAGACAAACCTTATGTCACTTAGAGGGAACGTATATGTCAACTTCATGTCAGAATCTCGTCAATGTATGTCCAAGGGTTTGGACGATAGAGACATTTTAATTTTTCGAGATTATTCGAAAGTCAATTTTTAAAAGGCAAATATCTCCCGATCTGTAGGAATCTGAGAGACAAAACTTATGTCACTTTGAGGGAACGTATATGTCAACTTCCTGTCACAGTCACGTCAATGTATGTCCAAGGGTTTGGAGGATAGAGACATTTAAATTTTTAGAGATTATTCGAAAGTCAATTTTTAAAAGGCAAATATCTCCCGATCTGTAAAAATCTGAGAGACAAAACTTTTGTCACTTTGAGGGAACGTATATGTCAACTTCATGTCAGAATCTCGTCAATGTATGTCCAAGGGTTTGGACGATAGAGACATTTTAATTTTTCGAGATTATTCGAAAGTCAATTATTAAAAGGCAAATATCTCCCGATCTGTAGGCATCTGAGAGACAAACCTTATGTCACATTGAGAGAACGCATATGTCAACTTCATGTCAGAGTCACGTCAATGTATATCCAAGGGTTTGGAGGATAGAGACATTTAAATTTTTAGAGATTATTCGAAAGTCAATTTTTAAAATATAAATATCTCCCGATCTGTAGGAATCTGAGAGACAAAACTTATGTCACTTTGAGGGAACGTACATGTCAACTTCCTGTCAGAGGTACGTTAATGTATGTCCAAGGGTTTGGAGGATAGAGACATTTAAATTTTTAGAGATTATTCGAAAGTCAATTTTTAAAAGGCAAATATCTCCCGATGTGTAGGAATCTGAGAGACAAAACTTATGTCACTTTGAGGGAACGTATATGTCAACTTCTTGTCAGAGTCACGTCAATATATGTCCAAGGGTTTGGAGGATAGAGACATTTTAATTTTTCGAGATTATTCGAAAGTCAATTTGTGAAAGGCAAATATCTCCCGATATGTAGGAATCTGAGAGACAAAACTTATGTCACTTTGAGGGAACGCATAAGTGAACTTCATGTCAGAGTCACGTCAATGTATGTCCAAGGGTTTGGAGGATAGAGACATTTTAATTTTTCGAGATTATTGGAAAGTCAATTTTTAAAAGGCAAATATCTCCCGATCTGTAGGAATCTGAGAGACAAACTTATGTCACTTTGAGGGAACGTATATGTCAACTTTTTGTCATAGTCACGTCAATGTATGTCCAAGGGTTTGGAGGATAGAGACATTTAAATTTTTCGAGATTATTCGAAAGTCAATTTTTAAAAGGCTAATATCTCCCGATCTGTAGGAATCTGAGAGACAAAACTTATGTCACGTTGAGGGAACGTATATGTCAAATTCCTGTCAGAGTAACGTCAATGTATGTCCAAGGGTTTGGAGGATAGAGACATTTAAATTTTTAGAGATTATTTGATAGTCAATTATTAAAAGCAAATATCTCCCGATCTGTAGGAATCTGAGAGACAAAACTTATGTCACGTTGAGGGAACGTATATGTCAACTTCAGGTCAGAATCTCGTCAATGTATGTAAAAGGGTTTGGAGGATAGAGACATTTAAATTTTTAGAGATTATTCGAAAGTCAATTATTAAAAGGCAATTATCTCCCGATCTGTAGGATTCTGAGAGAAAAGACTTATGTCACTTTGAGGGAACGTATATGTCAACTTCCTGTCAGAGTCACGTCAATGTATGTCCAAGGGTTTGGAGGATAGAGACATTTAAATTTTTAGAGATTATTCGTAAGTCAAATTTAAAGGCAAATATCTCCCGATCTGTAGGAATCTGAGAGACAAAACTTATGAACTTTGAGGGAACGTATATGTCAACTTCATGTCAGAGTCACGTCAATGTATGTCCAAGGGTTTGGAGGATAGAGATATTAAATTTTTCGAGATTATTCGAAAGTCAATTTTTGAAAAGGCAAATATCTCCCGATCTGTAGGCATCTGAGAGACAAACCTTATGTCACTTTGAGGGATTGTATATGTCAACTTCCTGTCAGAGTCACGTCAATGTATATCCAAGGGTTTGGAGGATAGAGACATTTTAATTTTTCGAGATTATTCGAAAGTCAATTTTTAAAAGGCAAATATCTCCCGATCTGTAGGAATCTGAGAGACTTAACTTATGCCACTTTGAGAGAACGTATATGTCAACTTCATGTCAGAGTCTCGTCAATGTATGTCCAAGGGTTTGGACGATAGAGACATTTGAATTTTTCGAGATTATTCGAAAGTCAATTTTTAAAAGGCAAATATATCCCGATCTGTAGGCATCTGAGGGACAAAACGTATGTCACTTTGAGGGAACGTATATGTCAACTTCATGTCAGAGTCACGTCAATGTATGTCCAAGGGTTTGAAGGATAGAGACATTTTAATTTTTCAAAGTTATTCGAAAGTCAATTTTTCAAAGGCATATATCTCGCGATGTGTAGGAATCTGAGAGAAACAACTCATGTCACTATGAGGTCACGTATATGTCAACTTCGTGTCAGAGTCACGACAATGTACGTCCAAGGGTTTGGAGGATAGGGACATTTGAATTTTTCGAGATTATTCGAAAGTCAATTTTTGAAAAGGCAAATATCTCGCGATCTGTAGGAATCAGAGACAACACTTATGTCACTTTGAGGGAAGGTATATGTCATAGACATGTCAGAGTCGCGACAATGTAAGTCCAAGGGTTTGTAGGATAGAGACATTTTAATTTTTAGAGGTTATTCGAAAGTCACATTTTCAAAGGCATATATCTCGCGATGTGTAGGAATCAGAGACAAACCTCATATCAGTATGAGGACACTTATATGCTAACTTCATGTCAGAGTCACGTCAATGTATGTCCAAGGGTTTGGAGGATAGAGACATTTAAATTTTTAGAGATTATTCGAAATTCAATTTTTAAAATTCAAATATCTCCCGATCTGTAGGAATCTCAGAGACAAAACTTATGTCACTTTGAGGGAACGTATATGTCAACTTCCTGTCAGAGGTACGTCAATGCATGTCCAAGGGTTTGGAGGATAGAGACATTTAAATTTTTAGAGATTCGAAAGTCAATTTTTAAAAGGCAAATATCTCCCGATCAATAGGAATCTGAGAGTCAAAACTTATATCACTTTGAGGGAACGTATATGTAAACTTCCTGTCAGAGTCACGTCAATGTATGTAAAAGGGTTTGGAGGATACAGACATTTTAATATTTCGAGATTATTCGAAAGTCAATTTTTGAAAAGGCAAATATCTCCCGATCTGTACGAATCTGAGAGGCAAAGCCTATGTCACTTTGAGGGAACGTATATGTAAACTTCATGTCAGAATCTCGTCAATGTATATCCAAGGGTTTGGACGATAGAGACATTTTAATTTTTCGAGATTATTAGAAAATGAATTTTTAAAAGGTAAATATCTCCCGATATGTAGGCATCTGAGAGACAAACCTTATGTCACTTTGAGGGAACGCATATGTCAACTTCACGTCAGAATCTCGTCAATATATGTCCAAGGGTTTGGACGATAGAGACATTTTAATTTTTCGAGATTATTCGAAAGTCAATTTTTAAAAGGCAAATATATCCCGATCTGTAGGCATCTGAGGGACAAAACGTATGTCACTTTGAGGGAACGCAAATGTCAACTTCATGTCACAGTCTCGTCATTGTATGTCCAAGGGTTTGGAGGATGGAGACATTTTAATTTTTCGTGATTATTCGAAAGTCAATTTTTGAAAAGGCAAATATCTCCCGATCTGTACGAATCTGAGAGGCAAAGCCTATGTCACTTTGAGGGAACGTATATGTAAACTTCATGTCAGAATCTCGTCAATGTATATCCAAGGGTTTGGACGATAGAGACATTTTAATTTTTCGAGATTATTAGAAAATGAATTTTTAAAAGGTAAATATCTCCCGATATGTAGGCATCTGAGAGACAAACCTTATGTCACTTTGAGGGAACGCATATGTCAACTTCATGTCAGAGTCTCGTCAATGTATGTCCAAGGGTTTGGAGGATAGAGACATTTTAATTTTTCGTGATTATTCGAAAGTCAATTTTTGAAAAGGCAAATATCTCCCGATCTGTAGGAATCTGAGAGACAAAAAATATGTCACTTTGAGGGAACGTATATGTAAACTTCATGTCAGAATCTCGTCAATGTATATCCAAGGGTTTGGACGATAGAGACATTTTAATTTTTCGAGATTATTCGAAAATGAATTATTAAAAGGCAAATATCTCCCGATCTGTAGGCATCTGAGAGAAAAACCTTATGTCACTTTGAGGGAACGCATATGTCAACTTCATGGCAGAGTCTCGTCAATGTATGTCCAAGGGTTTGGAGGATAGTCACATTTTAATTTTTCGAGATTATTCGAAAGTCAATTTTTAAAAGGCAAATATCTCCCGATCTGTAGGAATCTGAGAGACAAAACTTATGTCACTTTGAGGGAACGTATATGTCAACTTCCTGTCAGAGTCACGTCAATGTATGACCAAGGGTTTGGAGGATAGAGACATTTAAATTTTTAGAGATTATTCAAAAGTCAATTTTTAAAAGGCAAATATCTCCCAATCTGTAGGAATCTGAGAGACAAAACTTATGTCACTTTGAGGGAACGTATATGTAAACTTCCAGTCAGAGTCACGTCAATGTATGTCCAATGGTTTGGAGGATAGAGACATTTTAATTTTTCGAGATTATTCGAAAGTCGAGTTTTGAAAAGGCAAATATCTCCCGATCTGTGGGAACCTGAGAGACAAAACTTATGTCACTTTGAGGGAACGCATATGTCATCGTCATGTCAGAGTCACGTCAATGTATGTCCAAGGGTTTGCAGGATAGAGACATTTTAATTTTTCAGGGTTATTCGAAAGTCAATTATTCAGAGGCATATATCTCTCGAAATGTAGGAATCTGAGAGACACAACTCATGTCACTATGAGGACATTTACATATCAACTTCATGTCAGAGTCACGACAATGTACGAAAAAGGGTTTGAAGGATAGAGACATTTGAATTTTTCGAGATTATTCGAAAGTCAATTTTTGAAAAGGCAAATATCTCCCGATCTGTAGGAATCTGAGAGACAAACCTTATGTCACATTGAGGAAACGTATATGTCAACTTCATGTCAGAGTCACGTCAATTTATGTGTAAGGGTTTGGAGGATAGAGACATCTTAATTTTTCGAGATTATTCGAAAGTCAATTTTTAAAAGGCAAATATCTCCCGATCTGTAGGAATCTGAGAGACAAAACTTATGTCACTTTTAGGGAACGCATATGTAAACTTCCTGTCAGAGTCACGTCAATGTATGTGCAAGGGTTTGGAGGATAGAGACATTTTAATTTTTGGAGATTATTCGAAAGTCAATTATTAAAAGGCAAATATCTCCCGATCTGTAGGAATCTGAGAGACAATACTTATGTCACTTTGAGGGAACGTATATGTCAACTTCCTGTCAGATTCACGTCAATGTATGTCGAAGGGTTTGGAGGATAGAGACATTTAAATTTTTAGAGATTATTCGAAAGTCAATTTTTGAAAAGGCAAATATCTCCCGATCAATAGGAATCTAAGAGACAAAACTTATGTCACTTTGAGGGAACGTATATGTCAACTTCGTGTCAGAATCTCGTCAATGTATGTCCAAGGGTTTGGACGATAGAGACATTTTAATTTTTCGAGATTATTCGAAAGTCAATATTTAAAAGGCAAATATCTCCCGATCTGTAGGAATCTGAGAGACAAACTTATGTCACTTTGAGGGAACGTATATGTCAACTTGCTGTCAGAGTCACGTCAATGTATGTCCAAGGGTTTGGAGGATAGAGACATTTTAATTTTTCGAGATTATTCGAAAGTCAATTTGTGAAAGGCAAATATCTCCCGATCTGTAGGAATCTGAGAGACAAAACTTATGTCACTTTGAGGTAACGCATATGTCAACTTCATGTCAGAGCCTCGTCAATGTATGTCCAAGGGTTTGGAGGATAGAGACATTTAAATTTTTAGAGATTATTCGAAAGTCAATTTTTAAAATTCAAATATCTCCCGATCTGTAGGAATCTGAGAGACAATACTTATGTCACTTTGAGGGAACGCATATGTCAACTTCACGTCAGAATCTCGTCAATATATGTCCAAGGGTTTGGACGATAGAGACATTTTAATTTTTCGAGATTATTCGAAAGTCAATTCTTAAAAGGCAAATATCTCCCGATCTGTAGGAATCTGAGAGACAAAACTTATGTCACTTTGAGGGAACGTATATGTAAACGTCCTGTCAGAGTCACGTCAATGTATGTCCAAGGGTTTGGAGGATACAGACATTTTAATTTTTCAGGGTTATTCGAAAGTCAATTTTTAAAAGGCAAATATCTCCCGATCTGTAGGAATCTGAGAGACAAAACTTATGTCACTTTGAGGGAACGTATATGTAAACGTCCTGTCAGAGTCAAGTCAATGTATGTGCAAGGGTTTGGAGGATAGAGACATTTTAATTTTTCGAGATTATTCGAAAGTCAATTTTTGAAAAGGCATATATCTCCCGATCTGTAGGAATCTGAGAGACAAAACTTATGCCACTTTGAGGGAACGTATATGTCAACTTCATGTCAGAATCTCGTCAATGTATGTCCAAGGGTTTGGAGGATAGAGACATTTGAATTTTTCGAGATTATTCGAAAGTCAATTTTTAAAAGGCATATATCTCCCGATCTGTAGGCATCTGAGAGACAAACCTTATGTCACTTTGAGGGAACGCATATGTCAACTTCATGCCAGAGTCTCGTCAATGTATGTCCAAGGTTTTGGAGGATTGAGATATTTAAATTTTTCGAGATTATTCGAAAGTCAATTTTTAAAAGGCAAATATCTCCCGATCTGTATTAATCTGAGAGACATAACTTATGTCACTTTGAGGGAACCTATATGTCAACGTCATGTCATAGTCACGTCAATGTATGTCCAAGGGTTTGGAGGATAGAGACATTTAAATTTTTAGAGATTATTCGAAAGTCAATTTTTAAAAGGCAAATATCTCCCGATCTGTAGGAATCTGAGAGACAAAACTTATGTCACTTTGAGGGAACGTATATGTCAACTTCCTGTCAGAGGTACGTCAATGTATGTCCAAGGGTTTGCAGGATAGAGACATTTAAATTTTTAGAGATTATTCGAAAGTCAATTTTTAAAAGGCAATTATCTCCCGATCTGTAGGAATCTGAGGGACAAAACTTATGTCACTTTGAGGGAACGTATATGTCAACTTCCTATCAGAGTCACGTCAATGTATGTCCAAGGGTTTGGAGGATAGAGACATTTAAATTTTTAGAGATTATTCGAAAGTCAACTTTTAAAGGCAAATATCTCCCGATCTGTAGGAATCTGAGAGACAAAACTTATGTCACTTTGAGGGAACGTATATGTCAACTTCCTATCAGAGTCTCGTCAATGTATGTCCAAGGGTTTGGAGGATAGAGACATTTGAATTATTCGAGATTATTCGAAACTCAATTTGTGAAAAGGCAAATATCTCCCGATCTGTAGGAATCTGAGAGACAAAACTTATGCCACTTTGAGGGAATATATATGTCAACTTCATGTCAGAGTCACGTCAATGTATGTCCAAGGGTTTGGAGGATAGAGACATTTTAATTTTTCGAGATTATTCGAAAGTCAATTTTTGAAAAGGCAAATATCTCCCGATCTGTAGGCATCTGAGAGACAAACCTTATGACACTTTAAGGGAACGGATATGTCAACTTCATGTCAGAGTCTCGTCAATGTATGTCCAAGGGTTTGGAGGATAGAGACATTTAAATTTTTAGAGATTATTCGAAAGTCAATTTTTAAAAGGCAAATATCTCCCGATCTGTAGGAATCTGAGATACAAAACTTATGTCACTTTGAGGGAACGTATATGTAAACTTCCAGTCAGAGTCACGTCAATGTATGTCAAAGGGTTTGGAGGATAGAGACATTTTAATTTTTCGAGATTAATCGAAAGTCAAGTTTTGAAAAGGCAAATATCTCCCGATCAGTAAGAATCTGAGAGACAAAACTTATGTCACTTCGAGGGAACGCATATGTCATCGTCATGTCAAAATCACGTCAATGTATGTCCAAGGGTTTTCAGGATACAGACATTTTAATTTTTCAGGGTTATTCGAAAGTCAATTATTCAGAGGCATATATCTCTCGATATGTAGGAATCTGAGAGACACAACTCATGACACTATGAGGACATTTACATATCAACTTCATGTCAGAGTCACGACAATGTACGAAAAAGGGTTTGAAGGATAGAGACATTTGAATTTTTCAAGATTATTCGAAAGTCAATTTGTGAAAGGCAAATATCTCCCGATCTGTTGGAATCTGAGAGACAAACCTTATGTCACTTTGAGGGAACGCATATGTCAACTTCATGTCACAGTCACGTCAATGTATGTCCAAGGGGTTGGAGGATAGAGACATTTAAATTTTTAGAGATTATTCGAAAGACAATTTTTAAAATTCAAATATCTCCCGATCTGTAGGAATCTGAGAGACAAAACGTATGTCACTTTGAGGGAACGTGTATGTCAACTTCCTGTCAGAGGTACGTCAATGTATATCCAAGGGTTTGGAGGGTAGAGACATTTAAATTTTTAGAGATTATTCGAAAGTCAATTTTTAAAAGGCAAATATCTCCCGATCTGTAGAAATCTGAGAGTCAAAACTTATGTCACTTTGAGGGAACGTATATCTAAACTTCCTTACAGAGTCGCGTCAATGTATGTCCAAGGGTTTGGAGGATAGAGACATTTTAATTTTTCGAGATTATTCGAAAGTCAAGATTTGTACAGGCAAATATCTCCCGATCTGTAGGAATCTGAGAGACAACTCATGTCACTATGAGGACATTTACATATCAACTTCATGTCAGAGTCACGACAATGTACGAAAAAGGGTTTGAAGGATAGACATTTTAATTTTTCGAGATTATTCGAAAGTCAATTTTTGAAAAGGCAAATATCTCCCGATCTGTAGGAGTCTGAGAGACAAAACTTATGTCACTTTGAGGGAACGTATATGTCAACTTCATGTCAGAGTCACGTCAATGTATGTCCAAGGGTTTGAAGGATAGAGACATTTTAATTTTTCAAAGTTATTCGAAAGTCAATTTTTCAAAGGCATATATCTCGCGATGTGTAGGAATCTGAGAGAAACAACTCATGTCACTATGAGGTCACGTATATGTCAACTTCGTGTCAGAGTCACGACAATGTACGTCCAAGGGTTTGGAGGATAGGGACATTTGAATTTTTCGAGATTATTCGAAAGTCAATTTTTGAAAAGGCAAATATCTCGCGATCTGTAGGAATCAGAGACAACACTTATGTCACTTTGAGGGAAGGTATATGTCATAGACATGTCAGAGTCGCGACAATGTAAGTCCAAGGGTTTGTAGGATAGAGACATTTTAATTTTTAGAGGTTATTCGAAAGTCACATTTTCAAAGGCATATATCTCGCGATGTGTAGGAATCAGAGACAAACCTCATATCAGTATGAGGACACTTATATGCTAACTTCATGTCAGAGTCACGTCAATGTATGTCCAAGGGTTTGGAGGATAGAGACATTTAAATTTTTAGAGATTATTCGAAATTCAATTTTTAAAATTCAAATATCTCCCGATCTGTAGGAATCTCAGAGACAAAACTTATGTCACTTTGAGGGAACGTATATGTCAACTTCCTGTCAGAGGTACGTCAATGCATGTCCAAGGGTTTGGAGGATAGAGACATTTAAATTTTTAGAGATTCGAAAGTCAATTTTTAAAAGGCAAATATCTCCCGATCAATAGGAATCTGAGTCAAAACTTATATCACTTTGAGGGAACGTATATGTAAACTTCCTGTCAGAGTCACGTCAATGTATGTAAAAGGGTTTGGAGGATACAGACATTTTAATATTTCGAGATTATTCGAAAGTCAATTTTTAAAAGGCAAATATCTCCCGATGTGTAGGATTCTGAGAGACAAATCTTATGTCACTTTCAGGGAACGTATATGTCAACTTCTTGTCAGAGTCACGTCAATGTATGTCCAAGGGTTTGGAGGATAGAGACATTTTAATTTTTCGAGATTATTCGAAAGTCAATTTTTAAAAGTCAAATATCTCCCGATCTGTAGGTATCTGAGAGATAAACTTAAGTCACTTTGAGGGAACGTATGTGTCAACTTTATGTCATAGTCACGTCAATGTATGGCCAAGGGTTTGGAGGATAGAGACATTTAAATTTTTCGAGATTATTCGAAAGTCATTTTTTAAAATGCTAATATCTCCCGATCTGTAGGAATCTGAGAGACAAAACTTATGTCACGTTGAGGGAATGTATATGTCAACTTCCTGTCAGAGTCAAGTCAATGTATGTCCAAGGGTTTGGAGGATAGAGATATTTAAATTTTTAGAGATTATTCGAAAGTCAATTCTTAAAAGGCAAATATCTCCCGATCTGTAGGAATCTGAGAGACAAAACTTATGTCACTTTGAGGGAACGTATATGTAAACGTCCTGTCAGAGTCACGTCAATGTATGTGCAAGGGTTTGGAGGATAGAGACATTTTAATTTTTCGAGATTATTCGAAAGTCAATTTTTGAAAAGGCAAATATCTCCCGATCTGTAGGAATCTGAGTGATAAAACGTATGCCACTTTGAGGGAACGTATATGTCAACTTCATGTCAGAATCTCGTCAATGTATGTACAAGGGTTTGGAGGATAGAGACATTTGAATTTTTCGAGATTATTCGAAAGTCAATTTTTAAAAGGCATATATCTCCCGATCTGTAGGCATCTGAGAGACAAACCATATGTCACTTTGAGGGAACGCATATGTCAACTTCATGCCAGAGTCTCGTCAATGTATGTCCAAGGTTTTGGAGGATAGAGACATTTTAATTTTTCGAGATTATTCGAAAGTCAATTTTTAAAAGGCAAATATCTCCCGATCTGTATTAATCTGAGAGACATAACTTATGTCACTTTGAGGGAACCTATATGTCAACTTCATGTCATAGTCACGTCAATGTATGTCCAAGGGTTTGGAGGATAGAGACATTTAAATTTTTAGAGATTATTCGAAAGTCAATTCTTAAAAGGCAAATATCTCCCGATCTGTAGGAATCTGAGAGACAAAACTTATGTCACTTTGAGGGAACGTATATGTCAACTTCCTGTCAGAGGTACGTCAATGTATGTCCAAGGGTTTGCAGGATAGAGACATTTAAATTTTTAGAGATTATTCGAAAGTCAATTTTTAAAAGGCAATTATCTCCCGATCTGTAGGAATCTGAGGGACAAAACTTATGTCACTTTGAGGGAACGTATATGTCAACTTCCTATCAGAGTCACGTCAATGTATGTCCAAGGGTTTGGAGGATAGAGACATTTAAATTTTTAGAGATTATTCGAAAGTCAACTTTTAAAGGCAAATATCTCCCGATCTGTAGGAATCTGAGAGACAAAACTTATGTCACTTTGAGGGAACGTATATGTCAACTTCCTATCAGAGTCTCGTCAATGTATGTCCAAGGGTTTGGAGGATAGAGACATTTGAATTATTCGAGATTATTCGAAACTCAATTTGTGAAAAGGCAAATATCTCCCGATCTGTAGGAATCTGAGAGACAAAACTTATGCCACTTTGAGGGAATATATATGTCAACTTCATGTCAGAGTCACGTCAATGTATGTCCAAGGGTTTGGAGGATAGAGACATTTTAATTTTTCGAGATTATTCGAAAGTCAATTTTTGAAAAGGCAAATATCTCCCGATCTGTAGGCATCTGAGAGACAAACCTTATGACACTTTAAGGGAACGGATATGTCAACTTCATGTCAGAGTCTCGTCAATGTATGTCCAAGGGTTTGGAGGATAGAGACATTTAAATTTTTAGAGATTATTCGAAAGTCAATTTTTAAAAGGCAAATATCTCCCGATCTGTAGGAATCTGAGATACAAAACTTATGTCACTTTGAGGGAACGTATATGTAAACTTCCAGTCAGAGTCACGTCAATGTATGTCAAAGGGTTTGGAGGATAGAGACATTTTAATTTTTCGAGATTAATCGAAAGTCAAGTTTTGAAAAGGCAAATATCTCCCGATCAGTAAGAATCTGAGAGACAAAACTTATGTCACTTCGAGGGAACGCATATGTCATCGTCATGTCAAAATCACGTCAATGTATGTCCAAGGGTTTTCAGGATACAGACATTTTAATTTTTCAGGGTTATTCGAAAGTCAATTATTCAGAGGCATATATCTCTCGATATGTAGGAATCTGAGAGACACAACTCATGACACTATGAGGACATTTACATATCAACTTCATGTCAGAGTCACGACAATGTACGAAAAAGGGTTTGAAGGATAGAGACATTTGAATTTTTCAAGATTATTCGAAAGTCAATTTGTGAAAGGCAAATATCTCCCGATCTGTTGGAATCTGAGAGACAAACCTTATGTCACTTTGAGGGAACGCATATGTCAACTTCATGTCACAGTCACGTCAATGTATGTCCAAGGGGTTGGAGGATAGAGACATTTAAATTTTTAGAGATTATTCGAAAGACAATTTTTAAAATTCAAATATCTCCCGATCTGTAGGAATCTGAGAGACAAAACGTATGTCACTTTGAGGGAACGTGTATGTCAACTTCCTGTCAGAGGTACGTCAATGTATATCCAAGGGTTTGGAGGGTAGAGACATTTAAATTTTTAGAGATTATTCGAAAGTCAATTTTTAAAAGGCAAATATCTCCCGATCTGTAGAAATCTGAGAGTCAAAACTTATGTCACTTTGAGGGAACGTATATCTAAACTTCCTTACAGAGTCGCGTCAATGTATGTCCAAGGGTTTGGAGGATAGAGACATTTTAATTTTTCGAGATTATTCGAAAGTCAAGATTTGTACAGGCAAATATCTCCCGATCTGTAGGAATCTGAGAGACAACTCATGTCACTATGAGGACATTTACATATCAACTTCATGTCAGAGTCACGACAATGTACGAAAAAGGGTTTGAAGGATAGACATTTTAATTTTTCGAGATTATTCGAAAGTCAATTTTTGAAAAGGCAAATATCTCCCGATCTGTAGGAGTCTGAGAGACAAAACTTATGTCACTTTGAGGGAACGTATATGTCAACTTCATGTCAGAGTCACGTCAATGTATGTCCAAGGGTTTGAAGGATAGAGACATTTTAATTTTTCAAAGTTATTCGAAAGTCAATTTTTCAAAGGCATATATCTCGCGATGTGTAGGAATCTGAGAGAAACAACTCATGTCACTATGAGGTCACGTATATGTCAACTTCGTGTCAGAGTCACGACAATGTACGTCCAAGGGTTTGGAGGATAGGGACATTTGAATTTTTCGAGATTATTCGAAAGTCAATTTTTGAAAAGGCAAATATCTCGCGATCTGTAGGAATCAGAAACAACACTTATGTCACTTTGAGGGAAGGTATATGTCATAGACATGTCAGAGTCGCGACAATGTAAGTCCAAGGGTTTGTAGGATAGAGACATTTTAATTTTTAGAGGTTATTCGAAAGTCACATTTTCAAAGGCATATATCTCGCGATGTGTAGGAATCAGAGACAAACCTCATATCAGTATGAGGACACTTATATGCTAACTTCATGTCAGAGTCACGTCAATGTATGTCCAAGGGTTTGGAGGATAGAGACATTTAAATTTTTAGAGATTATTCGAAATTCAATTTTTAAAATTCAAATATCTCCCGATCTGTAGGAATCTCAGAGACAAAACTTATGTCACTTTGAGGGAACGTATATGTCAACTTCCTGTCAGAGGTACGTCAATGCATGTCCAAGGGTTTGGAGGATAGAGACATTTAAATTTTTAGAGATTCGAAAGTCAATTTTTAAAAGGCAAATATCTCCCGATCAATAGGAATCTGAGTCAAAACTTATATCACTTTGAGGGAACGTATATGTAAACTTCCTGTCAGAGTCACGTCAATGTATGTAAAAGGGTTTGGAGGATACAGACATTTTAATATTTCGAGATTATTCGAAAGTCAATTTTTAAAAGGCAAATATCTCCCGATGTGTAGGATTCTGAGAGACAAATCTTATGTCACTTTCAGGGAACGTATATGTCAACTTCTTGTCAGAGTCACGTCAATGTATGTCCAAGGGTTTGGAGGATAGAGACATTTTAATTTTTCGAGATTATTCGAAAGTCAATTTTTAAAAGTCAAATATCTCCCGATCTGTAGGTATCTGAGAGATAAACTTAAGTCACTTTGAGGGAACGTATGTGTCAACTTTATGTCATAGTCACGTCAATGTATGGCCAAGGGTTTGGAGGATAGAGACATTTAAATTTTTCGAGATTATTCGAAAGTCATTTTTTAAAATGCTAATATCTCCCGATCTGTAGGAATCTGAGAGACAAAACTTATGTCACGTTGAGGGAATGTATATGTCAACTTCCTGTCAGAGTCAAGTCAATGTATGTCCAAGGGTTTGGAGGATAGAGATATTTAAATTTTTAGAGATTATTCGAAAGTCAATTCTTAAAAGGCAAATATCTCCCGATCTGTAGGAATCTGAGAGACAAAACTTATGTCACTTTGAGGGAACGTATATGTAAACGTCCTGTCAGAGTCACGTCAATGTATGTGCAAGGGTTTGGAGGATAGAGACATTTTAATTTTTCGAGATTATTCGAAAGTCAATTTTTGAAAAGGCAAATATCTCCCGATCTGTAGGAATCTGAGTGATAAAACGTATGCCACTTTGAGGGAACGTATATGTCAACTTCATGTCAGAATCTCGTCAATGTATGTACAAGGGTTTGGAGGATAGAGACATTTGAATTTTTCGAGATTATTCGAAAGTCAATTTTTAAAAGGCATATATCTCCCGATCTGTAGGCATCTGAGAGACAAACCATATGTCACTTTGAGGGAACGCATATGTCAACTTCATGCCAGAGTCTCGTCAATGTATGTCCAAGGTTTTGGAGGATAGAGACATTTTAATTTTTCGAGATTATTCGAAAGTCAATTTTTAAAAGGCAAATATCTCCCGATCTGTATTAATCTGAGAGACATAACTTATGTCACTTTGAGGGAACCTATATGTCAACTTCATGTCATAGTCACGTCAATGTATGTCCAAGGGTTTGGAGGATAGAGACATTTAAATTTTTAGAGATTATTCGAAAGTCAATTCTTAAAAGGCAAATATCTCCCGATCTGTAGGAATCTGAGAGACAAAACTTATGTCACTTTGAGGGAACGTATATGTCAACTTCCTGTCAGAGGTACGTCAATGTATGTCCAAGGGTTTGCAGGATAGAGACATTTAAATTTTTAGAGATTATTCGAAAGTCAATTTTTAAAAGGCAATTATCTCCCGATCTGTAGGAATCTGAGGGACAAAACTTATGTCACATTGAGGGAACGTATATGTCAACTTCCTGTCAGGGTCACGTAAATGTATGTCCAAGGGTTTGGAGGATAGAGACATTTAAATTTTTAGAGATTATTCGAAAGTCAACTTTTAAAGGCAAATATCTCCCGATCTGTAGGAATCTGAGAGACAAAACTTATGTCACTTTGAGGAAACGTATATGTCAACTTCCTATCAGAGTCTCGTCAATGTATATCCAAGGGTTTGGAGGATAGAGACATTTTAATTTTTCGAGATTATTCGAAACTCAATTTGTGAAAAGGCAAATATCTCCCGATCTGTAGGAATCTGAGAGACAAAACTTATGCCAATTTGAGGGAACGTATATGTCAACTTCATGTCAGAGTCACGTCAATGTATGTGCAACGGTTTGGAGGATAGAGACATTTTAATTTTTCGAGATTATTCGAAAGTCAATTTTTGAAAAGGCAAATATCTCCCGATCTGTAGGCATCTGAGAGACAAACCTTATGTCACTTTGAGGGATTGTATATGTCAACTTCCTGTCAGAGTCACGTCAATGTATGTCCAAGGGTTTGGAGGATATAGACATTTTAATTTTTCGAGATTTTTCGAAAGTCAATTTTTAAAAGGCAAATATCTCCCGATCTGTAGGAATCTGAGAGACAAAACTTATGCCACTTTGAGGGAACGTATATGTCAACTTCATGTCAGAGTCTCGTCAATGTATGTCCAAACGTTTGGAGGATAGAGACATTTGAATTTTTCGAGATTATTCGAAAGTCAATTTTTAAAAGGCAAATATCTCCAGATCTGTAGGCATCTGAGAGACAAAACGTATGTCACTTTGAGGGAACGCAAATGTCAACTTCATGTCAGAGTCTCGTCAATGTATGTGCAAGGGTTTGGAGGATAGAGACATTTTAATTTTTCGAGATTATTCGAAAGTCAATTTTTGAAAAGGCAAATATCTCCCGACCTGTAGGAATCTCAGAGACAACACTTATGTCACTTTGAGGGAACGTATATGTCAACTTCATGTCAGAGTCACGTCAATGTATGTCCAAGGGTTTGGAGGATAGAGACACTTTAATTTTTCGAGATTATTCGAAAGTCAATTTTTGAAAAGGCAAATATCTCCCGATCTGTAGGAATCTGAGACACAAAACTTGTGTCACTTTGAGGGAACGTATATGTCAACTTCATGTCAGAGTCACGTCAATGTATGTCCAAGGGTTTGGAGGATAGAGACAATTTAATTTTTCGAGATTATTCGAAAGTCAATTTTTGAAAAGGCAAATATCTCCCGATCTGTATCAATCTGAGAGACAAACCTTATGTCACTTTGAGGGAACGTATATGTCAACTTCATGTCAGAGTCACGTCAATGTATGTCCAAGGGTTTGGATGATAGAGACATTTTAATTTTTCGATATTATTCGAAAGTCAATTTTTAAAAAGGCAAATAAGTCCCGATGTGTAGGAATCTGAGAGACAAAACTGATGTCACTTTGAGGTAACGTATATGTAAACTTCCAGTCAGAGTCACGTCAATGTATGTCCAAGGGTTTGGAGGATAGAGACATTTTAATTTTTCACTGTTATTCGAAAGTCAATTTTTGAAAGGCATATATCTCGCGATGTGTAGGAATCCGAGAGACAAAACTTATGTCACTTTGAGGGAACGTATATGTCAACTTCATGTCAGAGTCACGTCAATGTATGTCCAAGGGTTTGGAGGATAGAGACATTTTAATTTTTCGAGATTATTGGAAAGTCAATTTTTGAAAAGGCAAATATCTCCCGATCTGTAGGAATCTTAGAGACAAACCTTATGTCACTTTGAGGGAACGTATATGTCAACTTCATGTCAGAGTCACGTCAATGTATGTCCAAGGGTTTGGATGATAGAGACATTTTAATTTTTCGAGATTATTCGAAAGTCAATTTTTGAAAAGGCAAATAAGTCCCGATGTGTAGGAATCTGAGAGACAAAACTGATGTCACTTTGAGGGAACGTATATGTCAACTTCATGTCAGAGTCACGTCAATGTATGTCCAAGGGTTTGAAGGATGGAGACATTTTAATTTTTCACAGTTATTCGAAAGTCAATTTTTCAAAGGCATATATCTCGCGATGTGTAGGAATCTGAGAGAAACACCTCATGTCACTATGAGGTCACGTATATGCCAACTTCGTGCCAGAGTCACGACAATGTACGTCCAAGGGTTTGGAGGATAGGGACATTTGAATTTTTCGAGATTATTCGAAAGTCAATTTTTGAAAAGGCAAATATCTCGCGATCTGTAGGAATCTGAGAGACAACACTTATGTCACTTTGAAGGAAGGTATATGTCATAGACATGTCAGAGTCGCGACAATGTAAGTCCAAGGGTTTGGAGGATAGAGACATTTTAATTTTTCGAGGTTATTCGAATGTCACTTTTTCAAAGGCATATATCTCGCGATGTGTAGGAATCTGAGAGACAAACCTCATATCAGTGTGAGGACACTTATATGCCAACTTCATGTCAGAGTCACGTCAATGTATGTCCAAGGGTTTGCAGGATAGAGGCATTTTAATTTTTCACGGTTATTCGAAAGTCAATTTTTCAAAGGCATTTATCTCGCGATGTGTACGAATCTGAGAGAAAGAACTCATGTCACTATGGGGTCACGTACATGTCAACTTCATGTCAGAGTCACGACAATGTACGTCCAAGGGTTTGCAGGATAGAGAACTTTTACTTTTTCGCGGGTATTCGAAAGTCAATTTTTCAAAGGCATATATCTTCCGATCTGTAGGAAACTGAGAGACAAAACTCCTGCCGTGTCTTCAAACTGTTGGTAACGTATCTGAAACACGCATGTCATTGCTAAATGTACCTCTGACTTTTCTTCACGGTGGTACTGTCTTGTCTCAATCTCGTACGTCTTAGTTAAATGTACTCTTGTCGTGTTTTATGGAATTCATCGGAATAAAGTATAAATATCACAAAACAACGCACTTGCATACAGCACACCAGCTCAAGGAACACAATACATCATCATACAGTAGCGTATGACACAATAAATTGCCATTTGAAATATTATAAATTCTGTGTGATATGTGACTAATTTTTGTCTTAACAAACAAAATACGAGCTACAAAACATGCATGATGTGGGTGGGTGTGTGTTTGGGTTAATCTTCGTATGTATACATAGATTGGTAAATACATGAAGGGATGGATAGATATGTAGATGGGTAAATAGATAAATAGGCAGACACATAGACAGGAGACAGAGAAACAGATACACAGAGAGAGAGAGAGAGAGAGATATTCAGATAGATAGAATAGATAGATTATATAGGTAGAGAAACCGAGATATCTAAAGCCGGCCTGATAATCTTTTATACTCGTACTATTCTGTGGCCTGAGTGAACAACCGTCTGTCATCAAATGTTATATGAGTAAGGATCGCTTTTCACTACATCCTCGAAGTTAATTCTGAAAATACCTAAACCCCATCTCTAATGAGTATTTGTATTCATAACATATTAATAATATAATTGGCTTCTTTCTCTAACTAACGAAACTAAAATATTTAATCCAAGAATGTATTCCACACATACTCAAGTGTATCCACTCATGTAGCCAAAAATCTATTATGTCATATGAAAAAAGTAACGCAGTCCTAATACACGCCATGTGGGACGCTTGGCTGGAGAGGCAGTACAGTGTATACACAAAAGAATGGTGCGGTTTCAAACGTTAATAAAAAATTTATTTACCAACTTACATGTGCACAACATACACCGTCAGCGGCGGCAACTCTCAAAGTTTCTCATGCGTTCATTACAATCCTTCAATGTGTGCATCCTGGATCACACGACACACATCCACACGGTAATCAAACTCATCCCAGACCAGCGCTGTGGAAAGACACGGTTGAGAAGCACTCGTACATTCCTGTGAAAATGTCCAGTTGTAGAATGTAATCGTCATAATTGGTATTCAGTTGGAGTAACAACCAGCTTTCCAACATGTCCAGAAATGAGTCGCTGTCTAAGTTGCTTCAGCGAAGAAAGATGGGCCGTGCACTTTTTTGCTGGACACCGCACAGAAAACGTTGACTTTTGTAGAGTCACGCTGGTGCTCGGTTCCCCAGATACGGACATCGTGTATGTTCACCTTGGCACTGATGTGGAATGTGGCTTCATCGGAGAAGATCAGTCTTTCGACGAACCCATCTTCCTCCATTTTGAACCCCATCTCCTCGCAAAAGCCTCGCCTTTTCACTTTGTCTGATGGTTTAAGGGCCTGCACCAATCGCAATCTTGTACGGTTTGGCATGTCCAATTCCCTGCTTCCTCTAGCCACTGACTTGCGGGGACTTCGCTGAAACGCCTCACGAACTCTTTCAATGTTGTCATCAGTCATACGAGGTCGACCAGGACTCTTGCCTTTACAGCATCCAGTTTCTACAAACTGCTTATGTTATTCTTGTGTGGTGCGTCTTTTTGAAACCGTGCACGAAACTCACGCTCTGGACACCTCAAAACGGAGCACACAGAAAGCCTTCTCCTGCTGCAACGCCATCTTTGAAACTGGCCCCGCGGCCACGCAGTAAGCATGAGAAACTTGGACAGTTGCCGCCGCTGACGGTGTGTATGTTGTGCCCGTGTAAGGTTAGAAATAATTTTGTTATTAACTTTTGAAACCGCACCATTCTTTCTTGTATACCCTGTAATTGTCCTCCTTCACTTCATACATGTCAAAAATTTAAAATTAAACTATATTAAGTACACATTTATTTCTGCAGTAATTTTTAACTAAATTATGATATCAATCTTATACCGCATTGAATCAAAGAAGCTACTCAGGCACCTAGTCTACAAATTATGTCTACCGATGTTCATTCCCATGTTCACAGCAGCTGTTACTAGACACTCTATTATCTTCACATCCAATTTTATGTCTTCCCTTCGGGGGTTTTTTTCAGACCCAAAATCCGTATTCACTTGTAATTTCTAAGTCATCCCCGATTTTTACCGCGATTAATACTTTATTTCTGGATCCTCTGCAAGTCCGCGGTTCAACTACCGACAGCGACACAATCAAGTTCGGTCCAATTCAATAATATACACAGAAGATACCGTGAATTTTTCCTTCGGGTAAAACCGGCTGGAACGTGATGCTGTCCACGTATCTCCATCTAGCTAGCTGTTAAAGATGCACGTACCTAAACCTTCAATAACCCATACGCCTTCATGCCGTAGTGCGTAATTAAACACGGACGCAACTTATCTTTAAAAAGAAATTAGTCTGTCACGTGTAAGTAATAAGATGATGAGAAAGGAAAAGAAGATGAAGATTTGCAATTCGTTTTCCTTCAAAGATGGAAATAAGGACTTCATTAGATAAAATCTCTCAACTACGGGATACTGGCAAAAACTAAGCTACAAACTACTACGACTACTGCAACATTGAAGAGATAAATTTCACCCACCAGCGATAAACTGGAGGTTTCTCAGATGACGTCGTCGCTGGACATGGCAATCGTCCGTTGTTTCTCGTGTCGTCTGCTACAAGTTCACTCACGTTTCAGAGCTACGCGCTACCTCCATTCACAAAGCAATGAGCAATTTGAGTTGACGTCTTTTTTTTTGGGGGGGGGGGGAGGCTCTCTATGACTTCTGTATTATTTGATTTATATATAATATGAGCGACGTTCTTTGCAAATGACTTGACAATGCGAGCTTTCATAACTCTGAAAGAACAAGGGAATTAATAGAAAGTGTCGGATGCAAAGTTGTATTTTTGCCACCAAATTCGCTAGATTTAAATCCAATTGAGAACTTTTGGTTTGTCATCAATGCACACTTGAATTTGCTAGTACGCTACTATATAATTAATAATTATAATGTAACAAGTCATGGAAATTTTAGCTGCTTTTAAAATCTGATCTCATTGGAAGTCAACTCATATGCGAAAATTTAAAGACGAAATAGTGACATATGTCGTTCTTCTACCTGTTATAAAGGGAGATGGAAACACAGGTATACAAGCAAGTGTTACAGTTTTCGATGTTTCTACAATCGGAAAAAATAAAAGTACAAGTTATTTATTTATTTATTTATTAAATAACATCTTGAACATAAAACAATCTGAAAACTTCATTTAAAATCTCAGCGTCTGGCGTTTCACTTATTTCGCCTTCAAAAAGCCTGTATTATTTTATTCACACTTAATTTGCATGTGATTTCGTTGTCCACTACGTCTCGTCCCTAATTTCAGTGTGAATCTCCCATCAATCCACACTTTAATGTCCTAGTACCGATGCCTACGATATTACAAAATTTCAATCATTTCTCAATTACTTTCACTGAATGAACTTTGTCTACGTCAGAGGTGGTCAAATTTGGACTGTACGTCTGTCCTGCAATATGATTGTAATCTAAGGGCAAAGCTATGTAAATAAACAACGATTAGTTTTCAGCCCCATGAAATTTTCCAAATTGAAAATCTTCCCCGCTTTATAGTTTGTGTTAGCAGACGCTTAAGTCACCTCAAAATTACTTAACTTGAAAAGCTAGCCGTTACTCAGATCATCAAAACAGAAAATCCCCACTTTTCAAAATCCTCAATGTCTTCTATATATACTTTACCGAAGCCTACCACTGCAACTTAACGCATGGTCTGTGACCTCACACCCTCAACATTTCTAATATTGTGGGCAAACTAACTGCGTCTTTGCTGGATTCCGCTGATATTCCGTTGCAGCGCAGCGGCTGGACTGCAGGGTCGATGATGTTGTTAGTGGTTAAGAATGCATGCAGCTACAACTCTACTCTAACCCGTCCATCCTCTGAGGGTAGGAAGAAGGCGAAAAAGAAGAAAAGAAAGAAGAAAAAGAGTAAATAGAAAGAATCTGGATTCATTTTTCTCAAGGGATGGACACAAGAAAAACATTAATTGGAGACTCAAAATTAAGGAACATTGGAAGGAGTTTAACCCCTGCACCCCAGGCGTTAGTCGTGTGTTAATTTAAAATTAAAGTAATTCGTTTCACTCGCCAGCAAAGATGGTAGAAACGAAATATGCCGGAGAGATGACCGCCGACACTGGAAACACGACAAGAGTGCAGCGTCCGGGTGGAAGCGGCTGAGGAACTCCGGGTTCCCCGGAGCGTGTAGACGCAACCGCACGGGTGAAAATGCCATGAAGATCCTCCTCTGAGTTTCGGAACCACGAAGATTCACTCGCCTTTCCCCTGAAACCAGACAGAATGTCCCATATAATGACAAGAATTTATATGTAGGGTCTGAAGCTCCATATTATTCATATTAACATTAATTACGATGATAGCAAACCAAATTTAAACATAACAGTGTGTTGTTCATTAATATTTACAACTTTTATTTATCAGACTAGAAGACAAAAGATTCTAAATTCATGGTCAACGTTATTTTGATTAGAACATACAAACAGCTTGGTTGAAAGTTATCTCCTAAACACAACACACTCTTTTCTGAAATGCTAGACTAATTATAGAAAAAACACTCATTAAAAGCAGCTTGGGGGGGGGGGTATTATCTGTCCCGACACTACGCCTCGGCCTCGCAAGATAGAAATCTGTGCCTTACATCTTCAATCTGCGCGTAAATTGTTATCTCCTGTTCTCACTGTGGTGATTGTGATGATTAAGTTTACCGACGTTTAGGAAGTGATATTGCTACCTCCATCATAACAGCGATGATGGTGGGCCCTTGTGATGACGCAACATCACAAAAGACATTCATAAAACATTCTTCGGTTATGATTATTTGCTCCCAAGTGATTTTGGACCTTACGGGATAACATTTATAAATAACCGTTGCCATGGTAACGCTGCTAAGAGATGTTGGGTCTAATCGGATAATTATTATGATTATTATTGTTTACTACTTTACATTTTTGCCGTCATTCTTAGCGGGCAATTTATTAGTCTTAAAATTTTGTCCGTTACACCCCATAAAATGGCAGGATTCTTCTAAAAGATGAACTTGAAATTACATTGAATAAAGCGATAGCTGTCTACATTTAATGTGTCTTAAAATATGCTTCAGTATACTAAAAATCACGAGAAAGATCTCTAACGATTGTCTGTCGACGGGGAGAGATTCGAACCCGAAACCTATCGAGTAGGACAACTCAATATTTATTTCTTGTATGTTTACTTACCCAACTCTCCTGATCTGTGGAACTAACCCTGACCGATCATTAAACAGACTACGTGCGCGATGAGGGACCATTACATCAAAGGAAGACAGTGATTTCTATCTACACCAAGACATTCCAACAGCACCAGGTTCTAGCCAGTGTGCTCAACGGTTAAACGGGTACGGGGTTACTGCGACCTGCGGTAAACATCTGACCAGTAACGAAGTATTACGGAACAGAGAATGACGTCCACACGTTCATAATCCCATGCTCTGGCAAAACAGATACGGGTGTAATTTTTCAATATTCGATTTAAAAGAAATTGGATAATGATCATTTTATGCGGAAACGTTTACAAAGATATGAGAGACTCAAACAAGGAACAGAAATGTGATTAGTCCGTGAAACATTAAACAAGAATAATCTCTTTTAAAATTGACATATTGCAGAGGATATAGAGTCTGGATGTAATGACTCATACAACCCGGATTTAAAGAAATCAGATATTATTCGTTCAAGTATCATGTGGAGTAACAAATATTTCCGAGGAACATATTTCTTCCATCCTCAGGGCTAAAGATTGGTGAGCATTAATGTTACATTCTACAACATTAGGTGTAACTGGGAGGATAATATTAAAATTGTTCTTACGGAAGTACTTTTCAAGGTTGCGAAATGGATTAATATGGCTCAGGAAAGACACCACTGACGGGATTTTGTGAACACTACGCTGAACTTTCCATTCAAGGCGGATAATTTGACTAGCTGAGCCTATTGTTAGCTTCTTACTCCCACCTCAGAAATTCGCAAGACTACCTTTGATGGTCATATCGATGGAAAAGCATGTAAAATTTAAAAAAGAAAGTTGTATGGCATCTGGTGTCATTTCAATAAAATAAATTCTTTCTAAAATAATTAATAATGCCATACACGCATACGATAAAAATAAAAATTAAAGTCTCACTGATTATTACAGAAATTTGGACATATAATAATAATAATATTTGCTTTAAAGGGTTATTTTGATCTGGGACCATGCACAGCTACTGTATAACTCACAGTCGAACGCACGTATATGTACGATGGTGTCCGACGCTACCAGAAGCTTGCTGGAATATCGGATGGATACCGGCCTTGCGATACGACCTAAGGTCAAAACGTGCCCCCCATTTCCAAACAACCATTCGCAGTCAATACTCTTCGTTTCTAACACGTACTACTAACATTACACAGACCGATTTTCGTCAAATTCGATATTAACTGTATGTCACTATCTGTTACCTTCCATTGGTACTATCAGCCATGACCCTCGTTATTAATTTATGTATTAAAAGTACAAAGCCACGATTAAGAATATCCATAAATTTAAACTTGCATGCATCTAGGACAAAAAATTCTGAATGGATTAGGCATTGGACAAGGCAGGTAGCTCCAAAATTGACTTTCGATATTACGCCCGTGCGCACAGACATGTTTCATTTGTTACCATGCACTTGGGCAAACATTACACTAATCCCTAGGGTCAAATCAACAGGTCACGCCGCCATTGTGCCAATTCTTTCAAGTACTGCATAAATTTTTGAAGGCGTCTCCACGAACAGCGGAGAATTTTATGGAAGTGCATTAAGACGCACTCTTTCAACCAAGGTCAACAGTTCATGACAGGAAATAACAGAAAAAGATAATTATTTGTCTGAATTCTATTCTACAAGGAATGTAATCCATGGTTACACGTGATATGAGCAATGCGACAAAGTTGGAGAATGTGTAATATTCCTAAGAATTCCATTCACGCAGTGCATTTATTGAGACTATCTGCTGGTTTCTTCCAGCTTAAAACATGTTTTCAAACACGGCAGCAATTTCTTTCTCGTACTGAACACGTACACGTGTTCAACCTATCAAATGGGACACGAAGTGCTGGAAACAGCGACTTCTTCAAGTTTTGCTATTATTCTCGAGACAATGTTCAATGGCGCAACAAATATTCGAGCTGAGGAACGACTGGATTTTAGAGCAACACACACCTGAACGCGGTCCTAAATTCGTCAGAATCTGTCGAGAATCGATGAATCAATTTACTGTAACCTGAGTGTCAACCCATCCTAATCTTCGGAACTTATTAAAAACACAAACAGACAGAGAGAGAGATGCTTCAACTAAGTTAACAGTCCTATAATATTTCTTGATGATTTAGACAGGCGTAATACTTCGTTTCTCACTCTGTAAGACAATCCGAACTTGAAAACACTTAGGGAAAGAGATTCAAGAAGATTATTTACAAGCGAGTGGGGCGAAGTAATACTGATAAAGAAAAAGGCATGTAAACGGTACATTAAGCCTTCAACAGAGAATACTAAATACCAAGTAGTTCAATTCTGAAAGTTTACTTCAACGTATGTACCAAGTGTTTTAATTATGATGCCTTTTATATTTATGGATTTTCTATGATTCTCACTATAAACAACGATCATTTCCTTAAACAGCGTTAACCAGTTGATCTTCGTAATGGTGAAGAGTTGTGTTTTCTTCGCGGTACGGACTGGATTCTTTAATATTAATCAGACGACCTACGGCTTCATGGGGTTAATGATGCTTATTTTTTCATTTCAAAGAGCACACAAAAAGTTAATTTATGAACCCTCTTAGGAAGGGAATGAATTATTTCGGAAGATTTAGTAGCGGTGAGACTTAATATTAAACTGTGTTTTTGTATAAAGAGTATCTGGAGATGTGAATCAGACTGCAGTGACTCACGATAGACTCAAATTTCGGTTTCCTTGCACTTGTAAAGCTTCAGTTTCATTGATTAGGAAAATAGATCAGGTACTCAATTTGACGATATTTTGTATTACTATACACAGAATAAACTGAAAGTCGACAAAACTGCAATTTTTATTAGCGAAGAGTAATTATAACTGTTATAAATTACGCCTTCATAGTTTTGTGACTCGAGATACTGTAAACTGGTGCAGCTTTAATTCAATATATATCTCTACTGTGTTGCTACAAGTGGACTTGAATATCAACGCACTTCCTCTTGGTCTACGCTCCTGTATTCCATCACCATCCTTCGGGATACAACGCAGAACGATACTTCGTTCTGATGACTGCCTCAATCAAGCAAAGGATGTTGAAAATGTTTCTCCATATTTTGGGAACCTCTGCTCTATACAGCGCTACATTCTAGCAGCTCTGTCTAATTCCATCACCGCGTAAAGGACGCCTACTCAGTCGCGTCCCTGGCAGACGGCTAATCCAAATCAATACAGACTCCGTACGCAATACTCGGTCCACCTAACACCAACAGCATTTCCTTACGAAATTTATCCAACAGAAATGAAGTAAGGACGACCAGTCAGTTTTTAAAATTTCTGTGTCTATACACGAAGAGAAAGGCTTTGACCAGTTAAACGACTGTCAGCTACACGATGACTGCCGTACATGTTTACATCAAGAGAGACGCAAGAAACTGGTCTCATACCGCAAGTGTGCGTGTCCATCACGTCTCTGCGATTGTCTGCATTTTCTCCTTTTCCAATTCTCAAACGATCTGTAACTTTTCCTTTTTGTTTCCAACTCATAAAAGAACTCGATTCCTTACCGTACGTAGGGGGTTTCAAACATTCTTTGATTTTGGCGATATCGGTACCTTCGCGAAATCCCATCCACGCAGACCAGGCTTTACTCAGACACTACATTACCGTCGAGACATACTAATTTCTAATTTCCCACAGAACACTATCTACGAAAGTCATTATAATTTTTAATAAACCTCGAAATAATACATCACCGTACTCACCCGAGTCCATCGCTCGTTGGTGCCTCATCGTTTCAGACGTCTCGAGCCAGACGACGTCACAGAGCAGCGTCCAGGAGCGAGACGTGGAAAAATCTTCTGGTTCAGAGGTTCACGACGGCGATGAAGAATGATGATATCATAATCACCGTGAATGTGAAGAGGGCTCCGCCAATCACCTCAAAGCAGATATAATGACAAGAATTTATAATTACGTCGCTTCTGTACTGAACCCCCCGAGGAGGAAATTGACAATTTACGTTACTGAGGCCACGATCGTCCCAGGCCGGGAGGTGGTACGGCTTGGGGGGGGTAAAGCGGTCAAAAGTCAAAAGAAAACCAAATGAAACTACTTCGAATAACTCCGGCTTGGTATCCAACTCCAGACGCCCAACTCAACCCCCACAAACCCTGACTTGCCTTCCGACTTTCTCCTCGAGTCGTTCTCTCTCCGGCGGACACACACAGACTGTCCTAACTGCCCTGCTGTCTGATCAGGGTCTCGAAGCCGCCGACTCCAAAGAACTTAGAGAGGGGAGATAAGCCACTTCGAGCCATGAGGCATGGCTCAGTACGTACGCTCTGGAACTCGATCAGTGGGCATTATCTGACAATTTCTCATTGTACTCACCGGAGTCCTTAGTTCGCTGCTGCTGTAATATAATTTTCGGGTTCTCGTGTTAGCGACCTCACGATGTAAGCGGCCGTCATCCTCACCGCTCCGTAAACCTCAAGTCTTGAACGAGTGTCACGTGGTTGTTACCACTGACCTAGAAGGAGACGGAATGCGTGGGCAGTATCACAGAACAATCAAAACGTAAAATAAAATAATATCTCAGAATACTTAGTTCAGTGTTGCAACGTCATTTCAGCCATCTTGTCTTGTGTGACCTAGGCCAAGTCACGTTTTATCCTCAACGTACTTTAAGAACTCTCTACTTCAGAGGATGGAAAATTTCATGCAACTCACCTTGAATGACTTAAGTAGGCTCGCGTTGTACAGGACGTAGCACCCGAGGACACAAAACAGGACACATGTACTCTCGCATGTGCGTGTCACAGTCCTTGAGAAAAATATATAGACGATCTTATATCACTCCACTTTCTCCATGGAAAAGCGACGTAATTCACCTGTAAAGCCGCCAGACAGAAATGCCGATAAGTCAGGGTCGTTATCTATCCGACCAGGTTAAATCTGTATTCATTATGATAAGGTCAAATCCAGGAGTCAATTATAATCAATATTACAATTTTCATCGATTTGTGCTTACATTACACGTACAGTGAATGGCAAAAGAGGTGGAAATCCACACAATAAGAATTTATTATTATTATCTTCGCTTCAGATTCCAGGATTACATTTTCAATGGTGCAAGGGTTAATAAAATCTAACTCAAAGACGTTTGTAATTTCTAGAGAAAATCGGTTAGTATTTTCACTATCACGAATTCGCCTGCATTCTTTAGAGCCTCGTACTACCACCACGAAAGCTTCAACAACTCTTTGGCTGTCGAATAGATCGAGAATTCAACCAAACACAAGCTGAGACGTAATATCAAAATGGCCGACTGAAGCCCCCAACTTACGTAAAGACTGCGTACATCCGCGCTGTACCGAAGCAGGAGACAGACAACCAGGAAAAACTCAACTTGTTCGAGGAAACAAGTTTCGCGGAGCATGCTGGGAAAGGCAAAGATCAAAAACTCATCCAACGCGTGTCGGCAGAGATGACTAAGGGGCAGATAAAATTATACGTCCAGTAATAAAACACTCGAAGCGAAAATACTACGAGCAGCGAAAACTCAATGATTTAATCGAATGAAACCAAATCGCGGGACGGAGGGTGAGCCTCAGCCCCTAGACAAGATCTGTTGCCAGGTCGGTTAGTCGAAAGAGTTGGACGACTTGCCTCGCCCACGAGGTCCTGTTTCCTGTAGCGTGCGAGCGCAAAGCCAACGAGTTGGACTCGTCCGACTCGGGCGGTTCGTTGGAACCCGGCGCCCGGGCCATTGTCCGGAGCCGGGTCCGCGCCTCTGCTCGCTCAAGAAACGGCCTGGGCCTCCACCTCCCTTCGTGGGGCGCGGGGTGGTTAGGGCGCGGGGGTTAGGGCGCGTTTTGAATTCTGGTTGTGGATCCTATGTGGGATAATATGGGGATTTTTGGTGGGGAATCCTGCAGGATCGTGGGTAATATTATGTGGTGAATCCAGGGGAATATCCTGGGAATCATGGGTTGCGATCGTGGGAAATTCTGTTGGAAATGTTTGGTGGCAGATTCTGCTAGATCTGGTTAGGGAATCCTTGGTGGGGATCCTAGGAAATCTGTGGGGAATACTAGGATGGTCATGGGGAGTCCTGGTAAATCCGAGGAATCCTGGAGGGGGTTATAGGGGATCCTAGAGGTGATTGTCTTCGGGGATCCTGCCGTGATCCTAGAGGGCAGTGTCCAGGGAATCCTGGGGTCCTAGGGGATCCTGTGGTTCCTGGGATATGGTGATGCTGCAGGGATCCTGAGGGGATGGTCCCGGGGGGGCGATCTTGGGTAGGGGTGATCATGAGGGTTGGCCCAAAGAAGGGGATAGCCCTGGGAAGGGGTGCGACTGGGGTAGTGGCCCTGGGGTAAAGGGTGTGGCCCTAGGGTGGCTGGCTAGCAGAAATATTGGTGAGAAGATATAACCTTGAGATTTTTTAAGACCAGTATCTACGAAACTATTGGGCCGAATTTGTCGTGGCTTCCTTGACCTATACGTGACCTCATTTTGACATGAGTATGGTCAATCAGGTATTTGCCGTTTGGCATAAATACGTATGACCTTGAGAATTTTAAAGACCTCTATCTGGCAAACTATTGGGGCGATCTTGTCTTGACTTTGTCATGACCTTGACCTAACAGTGACATCAATGTTACAAGAGAATAATCACTCTGATAACTGATGAAGATGTGAGGGCGAAATAATGTACAACAGTGGTCCCCAACGCGGTGCCCGCGTTGATACGGAAAGAGGTTATACTGAATAATAAATGCCGTTCAACCATGAACATTATAAAATCAAAGCACAGTTCTCTACGTACTAATGCCCATCTTGACGATTGCGAGCAGCAACATCATCCTACTCTCCCAAATTTGTAAAACTGGCCGCTGAAATGCAGTGCCAAACATCACACTAACTTCCCACTTGAGTAATAATAATTGTACTTATAAAATTACGTATTTTTGATTGCGTGGTTTCTTGTATCAATAAACGTCGTGTTGTTTTGTGTATTATTTGGTGTCCGTATCTTATTTGTCCAGAGAAAGGAAAATTTGGCTTTGTTAATTGGTTGGTGCCCGCCACGATCTCATAAACTCTCAAATGTGCCCTTGGGCAAAAAAAAGGTTGGGGACCACTGACGCAAGGCAATACATGCCAAACATTATCATCAGTGCGTTTGGTGTAATCACGCACGTCTGCTGATATCGAAGTTTCAAGGTTCCTACGTGCGGATATCCGTATATCCCATGTATACATAAGATCGAGATTAGATACATTTCTTTTGTACATTCATGTATGTCTGATGGTTGATATGGGTTGCCATTATCCACACATTGAAGGCAGATTCATATTTATTTATGACGGACTTTGCCACAGTACGTATGTGTTTGCCGCGTGGTATTCTACGTCCATACAGCATCCAGTTGATGTGATGTGTCCAGATGGGGGGGGGGGGAGGGAGGAGGTCATAAATGCAGAGCGAGTTAAAGAGAGTAAAGTAATGCCGCACCAGCTTGGCCCAAAAGTTATATTCTGAGCAAAAAATTTCGAAAACGAATTCCCACATCTAGCATCTTAGCTTGGTAGGTCATGTAATCCTCTACTTACCCCCTCAAACCAGAACTATATTGTAAGATTTGAGGTTTCCACAGCAGATATTGTTTCTGTCATAATTGCGTTTGCGCAAATAGACTGGGAGCTTACGCCTGAATGAGGTACCCATCAACGCTTGTAGGGGGAGGTATTCCCATATGTCATTTCAGATAAATCCATTCAAACAGCACACCCAAGTTACTGCTATTCTTATGGGCACACACTCCAGAAGCATCTATACGTTAATGTGATTAAGTCAAGGTTGTTTACAATGTCTTCCGTGGTTTAATGCGTTACTGGGACATACGATTGTGTGGGTCGTATTAACCCGGTCAGTATCGCACTCCATTGCAGCACGCTGCCACTACAAACAGTCCTACATATCGGGTGGCCATTATGTCCCATTCCACTTGCATGAATAAACGGAAAATCAGTTAACACTGACACGATATCTAGTTGCTACAGGTTGCAGCGTGAACTTGTAACTTAATCAGTACACGAACTGTAAAGAAGTTCTTGACATAATCTCGCACAGTGCTAGGACAATGGATGTAAAATAAAATGTCGTACCTTTAGTTGCAACGAAGGTAACTGTTGCGAGCAGCGCCAACTGGGACAATCATAATTAATAAGAAAGCTGGCCATGTCGTTGACCGATTGACTAACTAACTAGATGGCTTACCGAACCCGAAGGTTCATCACCGAATTAACCAAAGCTCTGTCCTGGGCCAACAAAATCCAGTCTCCTTCAACTCCTATCTCCCATAGATCCCACCTGAGATTATCCTCCCATCTACGTCTAGGTCTCCCCAGAGGTCTCTTCCCCTCAGGCTTCCCAAATAGTGGACCCAACCAACTAGATGGCTTAGGGAACCCGAAGGTTCATCACCGAATTAACCAAAGCCCTCCACCGGACCCTGTCCTGGGCCAACAAAATCCAGTCTCCTTTAGCTCCTATCTCCCATAGATCCCGCCTGAGATTATCCTCCCATCTACGTCTAGGTCTCCCCAGAAGTCTCTTCCCCTCAGGCTTCTCAAATAGTGGACCCAACCAACCAGATGGCTTACGGAACCCAAAGGTTCATCACCGAATTAACCAAAGCCCTCCACCGGACCCTGTCCTGGGCCAACAAAATCCAGTCTCCTTCAACTCCTATCTCCCATAGATCCCGCCTGACATTATCCTCCCATCTACGTCTAGGTCTCCCCAGAGGTCTCTCCCCCTCAGGCTTCCCGGTGCACACCTCTTGCCCCATCCATGCGCGCTACATGTTCCACCCATCTCATTCTTCTCGACTTAATCACCCTGACAATACATGGAGAGGAGAACATCATTATGCAGTTTTCTCCATGCCCCATCATCTTCCCTCCTAGGCCCAAATATCCTCCTAAACACCCGATTCTCAAACACCTGCAATCTGTGTTCCTCCCTCTGAGTGAGAGACCATGTTTCGCACCCATACCACACAACAGGCAAGATTATTGTTTTGTATATTTTAATCTTCAGGTTCTTAGAAATCAGACGGGAAGACAAAATATTTTGAACTGAGAAGTAGCAAGCATTTCCAGAATTTAGTCTCCTCCTAACTTCGTCGTGAGCATCATTTTGAATCGTTTTTGTTGTTCCCAAGTATTTGAACTTTGTCACACTTTCAAAGGATTTATGAGCCACCTTAATGTCTGTCGGGTACATCATCGTGTTCACAAAAGCCCGCCACCGGGGTCTATCCTGAGTCAGTTGCATCCAGTTCACTCCATTGAGACCCATCTTCGTAAGATTCGTCTTAATGTTATCTTCCCACCTACTCGCCCTCACAACATCGGGTGTGGAGTTCGTCAAGCATTTTTCTCTCTTATCTGTCCCACTCCCGTTTTGGGTCCAGACATCTTCCTCGACACTCTGTTCTCAGAGGCCCTCAGTCTATGTTCCTCCCTCAAAGAGAGAGACCACGTTTTGCACCCATAAATACTTTGCACTCAATAATAGCAAGCATTCCCCGGATTTAATCTGCTGATGTAGGGAGATTCTTCAATATTTATTCTTCTAAATCCGGAATACAATTTCTTTCAGTTCCCTAAAACGCTTTAATAATGTCGATGTATCAAGAGATGAAAAGCGTTAGAATTATTGTTCAGAATACAAACCCCACTTCTTAGCATCCATGTATTTCTATTAAGATTCTGGGCCACGAAACACATTTAATTCATTTAAAATTGTAAAAAGTTAATTGCCTACTGGAATATTCTTTTATTATAAATGTTGCCGTTAACAAACAGAAGTCAATCTAATGTTACTTGAAATTGTGTTAAAAAAGTTTAATTCTCTTACACGAGTTCACAAATGCAGACGAAAACATTAAATGTGATGAACAACAATATTTATAATTAGGAATCCCTTACCTCAAACTTTGTTCAATTGTAGGAGACCACGACGTCCACGGGCAAAGATCAGTTTAATCAAAATTAAAATGGAGAGAGTGGAGGGCGGTTTCACAGATTTCTTAATAATTCTTTTATAAGATAAGAACTTGTGATATTCTATATTAGTAAGAATTGCCACAAACAACATATTCCCTCCACCTAACATTTACCTGGGCAATACTCATTACAGCTGAATCTAAACGGTGACAAGCCGCTGCATCCAGTCTGTACAGAAAGTCATTATTTCACGGTCACCAACTCTGAAATGACAAATGTTCGTGTAAAAGACAGATCAATGAAAATGTCACCTTATATTTTAAACTGCGACAGTAGCTCAGTCTCTTGTGTGGAAGGAAACAATCTTGGATGAAGATAAGTGCAAAATTCCTCTGACAGCATAGCCGAGTTTCCAGGAAATTCCAAAGTGCAATGGCTGTGACATTCCACATGAAACCAGATTCATTCAGAATGGAGTTGCCTCTTTCCACATCCTACATCATTAGGAACCCTGCATATTCCAAACTGCATTATAACACTGATATTTAAACACCGCAACCTATCTGCTGTCACACCACAGCGACCAGAATGGCATATCCAGATCACATCAGGTGTTCTGAGTAAAGGTGACAATTCTGAAAAAAAAGTAACACACACATCGTGAAGACAAGTTTACTGCAATTACTGTCATCATCATTATTGCCATCTTCTTCTTCCAAACATCTGATCTGCCATATGCAACTTCCGTGCTCATTCTTTTCCTTTCTGACTGCCTCAATGGAATCCTAACAAACTGGCTATACTACCAACTACAAAACATCAGTGCCTTCCTGGACAAACACGTAGTAGCTAGTTTTAACACTTTTCTTAGTATTCAAATTGAGCCGAGTTGTTTTTTAACGATTACGAGGACGAACAAGACCTCAAAACAATGTAGAAATACACGAATTCTGTCGGACAATGTACAAACGTTCTAGGCTACGCTTCAGGAAGTTGTCAAATGTCACTTTCATAAATTACAAAGGGACCCTTTTCCCCCGCCCAGTAATGTATCCAACGCAACGAATTATGGTCGTATTACGTAGGAAAATGGTGGGGACAAACGAAGTCAAATCAGACGACAAAACGATGAAGTAAAGCAAACGCAAAAAGCCGTTCAATATGACCTTCGTGACTGTGTGTTCGTAAATAATTTGTTTCGGCTACGGTAAAAAAATGATCATTTCCTTGTTAACCAAAGCAACGCGCCATTCATTACGCTAAACTACGTTCAATTTTTCTGCTACCCTTTTTAAAACAATCCGCACACCTACGCCCACATCTTGGGGCAGATTTTTACTCATATGGTCACATTTCCAGCAATTACAGAAGCAGCAGTTTGCCAGAAGACAACTGCCTGCCTTCTCTCTGTCGCTCCACACCCAATTCACATAACATGATGGAAGGATGACTGTAAGTGCTAAAGAAACTGGCAGGGTGCTGGGGCCACCAACCTTGTCGCAAATACTTAGAGTGGACGTGGGGATTCCCCACTAAGTAAAGGAGAGCCACCAAAAATGTCTTACTTTGAGGAAATATCTCTCCATGACACCAGCAGCAGCACTCTCAATGTAACAACTTTAACTAGTAGAAACACAACAAAATAAAGAAAGCAATTCTACAAAACAATATTTTGTATCTGACATTACGTCAATAAACAGTTTTACGAGATGAGTTTTAGTGCACGCTGATTACTGAATTGCCAGCATGTCTACACGAGAATTTCTGATTGTGGTCACAATGTTTATTAAGATCCCGGGACCCCTTCAACATCATGATCGTATGTTGATTGACTACCCAATAACAAGATCAATAAAACGTGCAACAAACAAAGCTACGTTCTACCTCCAAGAATCATACGCAAAGGAATCTTCACTCGCAGACAGCTCAAACACTCTAATATTTTAACAAACATCCTGCAAAAGAGCTGTACCACTTAAAGTCCTCTCCCTTCCATTTCAGCACAGATTCTTACAGTAGTAATAAGTTCTAGAAATGAATGGAGGGGAGACACGGGTTTCGTATTGTATGCATTTCCTTCCTGATTTCTGCCCTCTAAAAAATAACTGAGGGTTTTCGTGGGTGCGATATGGGAGCCCAAGATGAGAGGAAGGAGGGGTTATGTAACAATATATTTATGAGGGAGCAGCCAAGGTGGTCAACGAACACCAAACAGACATCATATATCATTTCATTTCCAGGTCAACAATCTTTAACCAAACTAAATTGTCAATAACTTCAGCCTGTCTCTCTCTCACACACACAAAAACACAATCTCTACATTCTTCCTATAAACAATCTGACTGACAACACTAACAAATTAGTCTTTCCTAAGCCAAGAACTCTTCACAACCATTTTACAGACATAAAATAACAATCCTGACAACACCAGCACTGGTACATTGTGACCCACATAAGTGGCACTGCCTTTCTATACTTGGGTCCAACCCACCACACCACTCCTCGATCCTAATGCAAATCCCCTTACCCCACCACCAACCACGGAATATACCAGAAGTAATACTGAGCCTCATCACATGTCCATGAGACTGACACCTGACAACTCTCAACATATGGTTAAGTCTCAAATAAATGGAACCTCTGACAGTCATCTCCATTTTTGCAAGCAAATCCAAATTCATAACAAACACCACACCACAAACTTACAAGTTTTGTAACCGATCCCCTTAATCAACACAGGATACTCTAAACTTAAGCACAAGAACATAAAATATCCCGGCAGCTCCGCTCACTGTGCACAAAACTAAATTACTTCCACTGGCAAATGCTCACTTATTAATTAGTAAACAGACCACATTAAAGGCTCCTCAGCACTGCACACATCTCACATGTAACAAAACCTTATCACAAATAGTCACCACCCTCGTCTACAAGCTACACCTAACCTCCAATTTTGGTGTCCTATGAACAATATATTCACTAGACAATCATGAATGCCTCTAGCATACCACAGATACTGCAATAATGCCAATCCCTCACCACATTTACGTCTTTCAACATATCAAATCTCACGCTTAAAGTCACAACATCTAAAGTACCTAATAAAATTGGACAGACTCATCTCTCTCACACGACAACCACATCAAATACATTCTAATGCTCATGTACTCACACAACGAATGCCTGGTTCAGACCGATATCAGTCTCTTGCGGATACGAGGTTCCTTCTTTGTCCCAGCAGGTTTAATCTTCTGACATCAAGTCGGTCTGCCAACTGTTGCCGCACGTACTTCAACGCTTCTCTGGCCAGCAGTACGCAGGTCACGTGGTGCTCAGTAGAATCTGAAGGATCATTCTGTTTCTCGTAATCTGCTACTCCCAGAAAGAGAAAATACATTCACATTCAAGAAATCAAGACATCACACTCTTCTAAGAACACACAGTTTTACTTCACCAAGCAGTTAACACTCCCACCTTAGCCAATGAACAAGCACCTTCCATTTTCAGAAGACAAATTCTGTCAAGTTCATTACAACTCATTCACAAGTTAACTTTAAATACGGGTCACAACCAGCGACCTGACAAATTCTGAACTCCCTCGCTTACAGATTCATACTGGAGCCTTTCTTTCCTCCCCCCCAGCAAATTTAAAACATTCGCCAAGTGGGCCATTATTCCACACGTCATAATACTGCAACTACAAACTCTACAACTCACACACGTCACGTCAGACCCACGCAACTTCCGTTGCCACTGATTCAGTGGATATTTAACGAACAGTTCGCTTGCCATCTGTTTGGAGCCGAGGATGTTGATCGCTGTCTCCAAGAAAAGAACAAGTGCCAGGTGTCCCGGCTTACACGGCTCCCTCTCCTCGTGCCCCATTAGGACAGCAAGGGAGTCTATAAACACCAGTCGGTCCATGCCCTTCAGGTTCGCCTGTTTTGATGTCATGAAGAAAGGATGTAAATGAAAGATTAAGAAATGGCAAGCCTCTACAACACAGCCAACATCTGTAGCACTTCTACTACTAAGGTGAATTCAACCGACAAGGGGCAAGAGGTAGCCGAATCAATTAGATTTATTTTCCATATCACCATCAGTAACGCCACTTTATAATACCTTCTGGAAGCAAAGGTGGAAACTTCACCATCAGTAATATAAATTGTTTCAATGTTGAACAATCTAAATTTATAAAACTGAACTCACCAGCTTCCTGTGATATCGCCACCATTGTGTAGTGACACACAAGGAACACCGTCGTAACTCTTTCATGGCTGCAGCAACAAACACTCCTACCAACATACACAACAGGCCTTACTGGCTTTTCAGATATGAAGCAGAAATAAGTACGTCAGACGCTTTCAACAAGTTCACATACTAAATGTGGTTTTAAGAGAGATTTCAGGTTCTCACAGTGGTCTTTGGGTTCTAACACCACTTGGACTTACAGAAAACCAACACCGATTATGGTTTTCAAACATTTAATGGTTCGCTATATCAGCTGAAGTTATCCTTGTGACTAAGCGCAATGCCATGAGGCAGTGGGAGCATGGAGGTAAACTCCATGCATTCTCAATTATAGAACTATGTGGAGGTCAGCCTCAAAATGTGGTTCCTTACACTGGCAAAGAAAAATCACGTTCTTCACTGTTTCTTTGTAGTCTCAATAGAAGAAATAGACAAGTTCTTCATTTCATTAAAACCATTTGCTACTTTTCAGGACAAAAGGTCTTCTTCCTTCAATAATGGCATTGTAATTCAGAGAAGAAGTTTATTAAACAATTTACTCAAATGGATGAACTTGCCTGTGACTGCCGTCTGGTGAGTGGCTCTGGCTCGCTTGTCCTGCAATCTGAACGGAATCCCATGGACTGCGGAGATCTCCACATGTGGATCATCAATCACAATGAGTACAGATAATTACACTCACATCCTAATGTTCAATGGTCACAACAGTGGCCAATGCAGTAGCTGCTTCCTAAATCAGCAACTGATGTACGAGGCACAGAGCAAATGGGAAATCTGGGTTTATGATATGACAAAGAAATACATTACTTGTAGAAGCCTCCTGGTACTGGCAGGATACTAAACCCAAACTAATTGTGATACAGCCTCTAACGGGCTCACTGTACCAGTAAATAATGAGCTCTGGGTGCTCAGAGAAAAATCTATATCAGTGCCTCATAGACTGCCTTGGGACTCGCTTACAATTCTGCGTTGAAAAGCCAATGATTAACAATCTGTTATGTCATGTTAGTACCATCAGGCTGGAAAAACATCTTTTATTTTGTACACTATTTTAATATCAAGAATGAGGTTAGTTTGACAATATTCTTCTGCCTCCAACTGCTCTTATATACCTTGGACAGGAGAAAAGCTGCTGCGCTCTATTCTCATCATCATTAAAATTCAGGGATGCCACCAAGAAACAGCAAATTATTTCCCAGCACTGACGACGGTAGAACGGATCCGTCGTGCTTGACTTCTGAGCACTAGATGCTGTCTCCACGACCTAGAAAACACAAGCAACAGTTTCAAGTTATAACGAGTGACAACGCAAGCCAGATTCAATGGTAAGGGAAGTCAAATGTTTTAGTTACAGTAACTTTCAAGTACTGCAATTACTGTAATACTCTAAACACCTTTTCTCCACATCAGGGCGCATGTCATATTTATTTCCAGAAACTTTGGGTTTCATGGACACCTAGACTTTTATTTTGTACGTAAAAAACGAGTTTGACAAATCTCAACAACACTGAAATAAAAATTAACTACAAGCATATAATTTTTGTATAGTCTATGCTAACCCTATAAACGTCAAAAAGGAACGTACTATACGCGTATCAAGTTATTTAATAATCTTCCACCAACAATTAAAACTCTAAATTGTGATATAAATGTATTCAAGCCTGCACTGAAATTAGCTTTCATACTTGAATTGCAAAATCTGAAGGTTATGTACATTCACATGTGAAACACGTTCTTGTAATTGTGTCCAAAGTACTGAAGTTTATGTTTACTGTATGAAATGACTTGCTCTGCATCCCATGGTTTAGTCCTAAGAAGGATCTATGGAATGCAAAGAAACTCTACTCTCTAACATACCTGAATAATGCAATTCCTTATCCAAGTAACAAACACTCCAGGTGCTTCGTTCTGTCTCGTTCTTCACATCTCCAACTCCAAAAAAGCTGCTTCCCCATCACGCACACAACTGATCTTCTCAAACGCTGATATTCAGACAAATTGGTCCTCCATGTCTTTGTTGATGCCAGTAAACACACACTACAGCTACAGTTCACATGAAAGTTGCTACTCAGCACATGCCCTGATCTCAAACTCCTCTTTGAGACAGACTAGGCACTCCCACTAAATCTATAACAGTACACCTCCTCGGAAAGCAAGGTAATCGCACGAGGGCCTGAGGTCTTCCTTGTGGCATTGTGAGGCATGCTACGAACACCCCATACTTGGTCACTAGGAATCAAAAGTGGGCAACTGTGGTGTGGTGGCCACGTAACCAACATTACAACCTGTAACCCTAGCTGCTTACTTCTACCTTCTTCACTGCGATAAGCTATTGCACAAATTTAAATCAACAGCTACTGAATTTCCACATGCAAGTCACAAAAACAGAGGCTGCCACCACGTGTCTGTGGGTCATCCCAACCGCATCGCCTGATGAATTGTGTCCATCATGCACAAGGGTCATGTCAGCTCCCGGAGCAAAGTCTTGCTACCTCCGTAGTAATGATGGACTCGAAACTGCGTAACGGCTGAAGTATCCCATATGCTTGCATTCACGCCTACCTGAAACAAAACCATGTCCAGAAATAAACATCCGCATTGAGAGACCAGTATTAATTCTTACTACGAAGGCACTCTACACCACATTAATAACCTACTGGCAACTAATCCGGCCTTTCGTGCAACCAAAATATTTCCCACTTTACGTACTTCACACAGGAGAAAGATGACAAACATCAGTTCAAATAAACTTGCAAGCATTGGAAATATAAGAGAGTAAAGCTGCACTCGACTGGGCATGCATCCTACCATCACGCCGCCCGAAGTAAACAATACCAGCAGAGGAGCTGCGCCATTTTCTCGCGCGCAGGGACGGCAACGTCTGAAAAACAGCGAACACATCCCGCAACCGCCGGAGCACGAGGGATATTCAATGATCATTATGTGCGCACCCTGACGAACTCTCCTGTCATCTACCGACAATACCCCTGAGGTACATGCCCATCCGCGAACACTACATGGCACTGCCGAACAAAATGCTGCCTGAAATACCACTCCACAGTTTGTAAACTTATAAGCACCTGAAACGTAATTAAAGCCCTTCTTCCTTCTTGTCCACATGAAGTATTGTGGTTGTTATCAGGAATACAAAATATATTTGTGATTACATAAACTTTACATCAGGTACCCATCATATATGAGTTTGTTGTAAATGTAAACTGTGCTGTAGTTCACTGAAACATAATATAAAATATTCTCTTTAGCACCACTTTAAACAAACAATATTATGCCTCCTCTTTTTTTGGGAACCAGGAATCTGACCATCTCCTCACTGCGGTAAATTTTGCCTGACTGTTCCTCCCTCCATGCAGCTGAGTAACCACGATCCAAACTTTCCGGTCTTATCGCGTTCCCTCAGTACTAATCTACACTTACCCACATGCTCCTGCCATCCTAAAGTGAACTGCGTTAATTTGTATTTTGGCTGCAATGTACCAGAGTAATAAGCATTTGTATAATCCATTTTCATCAAAATATTCTTTGCATTACGGCAAACCTGACACTATTTTAAATGAAGTTATTTTAGAATCCCTTGACATTTTAGATTTCTTTACAGACAGTTACAGTGGTTATATGTGATTCCTCACGTAGCAAACGGAAAACGAATCACCACTGGGGGAGCCATCACACTTCTTACTAATGAACTGGTGAAATTGTTAAATGCAACTAAGAATATATGGACATTATGCAGAGAGCTTATAACATTTCAATCTCTATCCCTCTCCTACCCTTATTCAAAAGACTGAAACCTCCATCATTTCAAACACACGAAAGTTTAACGTTACGTTAGAACAGTGTGGGAACTGAAACCAATAAGTGAAGAGAACGCTGTGGCAACGCAAAGACAGTCACCATTTCAACATATTTCACTAGGAGACAGGAACAAAATTCGAATGTCTAAGATACCAAAGACCACGAACAAAAGTGCTTTCAAGTATTTAGGCTGGAAGAGGGTTAAGAATTTCGATTAAACTTTATTTATTAATTTGTGGTTTATATAAAGTCAGTGTCAGAAGCTCATACAATGTAGCATAGATGACAATATTTGCTTTTAGGTTCATGAACATGCTCTTTCTTGCATGGAAATTTTAGAATGCCGTCTTCTGACAAATTATCAACAAACTGTGAAAGTGTGGAAGAATGGAGTCATGTTTTCATATTTGTTATCTGTAATTTCCAATGCATTAATCTGTTACCAGAATAATGGTTAACTGCAACTGTTGGTAAACAAACTGCTAAGGAAAATATTGTTGAATGAAGATTTCAGTCTACAATTAATACACGTATAGCACAAAATTTCTCAGGTTATGTGCATCTCATGTTACTTGTAGGATAATAAAAGGAAGGAAGGTGGCATTTCAATAATATTGATGCACAAGGCATGCATGTACTGTGTTTGAAAGAATATTTATTATAACTGGCCACTTCATTGACGTGGGGGGGGGGGTGGCATGGAAACATTACGATGGATTTTAGGGAAATATGTTTTGAACCTCTGAGATGATTGGAAATGGCTGACCACGGATTCCCATGTGCAGGTGTTGTTATTACTCTTGATTAATCTTCCAACTGTAGGCTGCTACTTATAGTGGCAACGATATCAAATATTTTCCAAGTGGGCACAATGTATATTTTGTACTCCTTGGCCTTTGATTTAAGAATGATCACAATTTCCTGCATTGGAGAACATGACCACATTATGCTACTGAAAATTTTATCACTGGATAGTACCACACCAATGACCATGAAGTTGTAAACCCAACATCCCCGAATTAGAAAATGAAGAAACACAGTAAATATTATTTAAGAGACAGCACTACATACATAGGAAGATAATATTAAAATCGTATTCTAACTAGTTCGAACTCAGCAAGTACATGAATTATTGCTCCTGTCAGTATGAGATCTGAGTTCTGAAAAATTACCTCACAATTACACTTCACATTCTGACAGGAGACTCTACACAAAGAGGCGAAATAACACGTGACGTTTACAGAAATTTGTTAAAAAGAGTTACAAAAGACAGGATACTACTCTACCTGTACAAAGGAAAGCACATCACAGAAAGGCTTGGGATACGAACCCACGGTCCCTGCGACCAAGAGGCTACAAGGACCGCGCGGCCACTTTGACGCAATGTACGATGTGACATTTCAGGTACTAAGGTTTTTTTCGTAATTTTGGTGGCATTTTTCCTCTGGACACGGCGATATTTTGCGAATGATTTATGTACTTTTCACAAAATACACACCGCAATGTAGAACTTACGTTGCCACTTATCAACTTCTCGTTACCTTGAACTTGAGGTCGCCGACAGGAAGTTTGGCGTACGGAATTCCAAAGAAACGCCACTTACTATTTCTTGTTTCGGATAGATGCTAAAACATTTCCCTTCAGCAAACCTTGTTGCACTCTGACCATTGGTTTTCTTGAGGTCTCCCATCTTCAGAGGCGAGGCTGCCAACGCGCAGATCCGACGGCCCACCATGTCTCCACGTCTGTGCGCTGGACTCCAGAGATCCAGATCCATTTTAAGTTACTGCATTATTTATTAGTAGCATAAATGGAAAGAAATCAATACTTTCGAATGGCATCGAGGACTAATCCAAAGTCAGCCAGTACTGAATCTGTCTTGGAACAGTCGGCTGGTCCCATTTGAATAGTCGCCATTAAACTCCGGTTGGAATTATTTGATTTCAGTTGGTCAGTATCAACGTAACTTTGTGTTTTAGAAATAGAGTTCTACGGGACCATCAACAAGATTAATTACCACCGTTCAATCACGTATTAACGCGTGCTACCTATAATGAATCTCAATGTAAGAAAGTCTTCTCGGTGACGTGAGAGAATAGAAACAAGTGAAACAACAATCCAACATAACACGCATGAATATGTGCGGTTCGCCACATTGAGACATACGACTTCAGTGAGAAGACATTTCCATGCCATGTGTGCTCAGTAAAGACGTTTGTACGAGTTAGTAACACGTAAATCATATACAGACATCGCGTATCTGCAGAAGCTGGACTTATGTAATTTGAAAATATTTATTCTATATAACGATGACTGAGGTCACTGTAGTAATTACATGTAGTGTAATATAAAATTAAATAAATATTTTAATAAATTATTCTTCGTGTGACAACATATATACTTCCACAATGAAATATTCAATAACATCATATTTAAGTGATAAGTGATTGGTGTACTTGCAATTACTGAAAGTATGTGCCCAATAAAATATCTTTGTAAAAAAATTAAATCAGGTACGAAAGTGAAGCCCAGAATATAATATATTTTTAAAGTGACGGAATCGAACTTTTAAGTGTTTAATAATATACAATTAACCATAACGAGCTCAAGGTGCCCTCACATGCGCAAGTCATACGACTGCACTGCGCAACAACGTCTGCGCAGGTGCCCCACTAACCTAACCTAATCTAACCTAACCTAACCTAACCCAAGCCAACCAAAACGGGGTAATCTGCATCAGTGTAAAATGGTTTCCTGCGCACGAATTTTGGAAAAAGCGAATGGATGCTCAGAAATTATTGAAATTTTGTATGGACGTCATGCCACAGGTAAGTTAATGATATTCATACTCTCTTATGTCTTATCGCCTCTTAGAAATTCGCACGAAGGCATCAAAGTCGTGAGGTAGAGGATGCACAAAGTCGGCCACTACCACTTATCAATAACGATATTAAGCGCTCACACAATCCCCATATAACACAATCAGTGCTTATATGCGTGTAATATGTCATAACACGTCTAAAATTAAATAATGTTTCCACAAGAAATATTTCTTCCAAAATTGATGCAGTGTAGATGTTGACGCAAATACGTAGCAGATTCATGCGTAACGATGACTCAATCTAACTCACTATAAATAAGTATCATGTAACGAAAGAATCAAAATAAACATACGTGAATGATGGTACGTCATTTATTAATATAAATGGCCTCACAAAGAAACTGAATATAAAACTCTGGTACTTCAATTGCAATGTTTGGTGGACGCGGAATTCGTGGCGCACGTCAAACTTGTGGTAACATATTGGTGTCCTATGTCAAACTTCTACAAAATATATCGAAAATATTGCCTCACATTTACTCGAGGACACGAAGTACAAACACAAAGACGCAGTCTTTCGGAAAAATACGGAACTAAAGATAAGACGTGCCACCTGTGACGACCTAAATGGAAAGAAATCAATACTTTCGAATGGCATCGAGGACCAATCAGAAGCCAGTCAGTACTGGATCTGTCTTGGAACAGTTGGCTGGTTCCATTTGACTAGTCGCCATTAAACTAAGGGTGGAATTATTAGATTTCCGTCGGTCAGTATCAACATAAATTTGTGTTCTAGAAATAGAGTTCTTCGGGACCATTAACAAGATTAATTACCACCGTTCAATCAAGTATTAACGGGTGCTACCTACACTGAAACTCAGTGTAAGGATGTCTTCTCGGTAACGTGTGAGAATAGAAACAATTGAGACAACAATCCAACATAACACGCAAGAATATGTGCGGTTCGCCACATTGAGACATACGACTTCAGTGAATGGACATTTCCATGCCATGTGTGCTCAGTAAAGACGTTTGTACGAGTTAGTAACACGTAAATCATATACAGACATCGCGTATCTACAGAAGCTGGACCTATGTAATTTGAGAAAATTTATTCTTGAAAACGATGACTGGGGTCACTGCAGTAATTACATGTAGTGTAATATAAAATTAGAAAATATTTTAATAAATTATTCTTCGTGTGACAACATGTATACTTCCACAATGAAATATTCAATAACATCATATTTAAGTGATAAGTGATTGGTGTACTTGTAATTACTGAAAGTATGTGTCCAATGAAATATCTTTGTAAAAAAATTAAATCAGGTATGAAAGTGAACCCAGAATATAATATACTTTTTAAAGTGACGGAATCGAATTTTTGAGTGTTTAATAATATACAATAAACCATAACGAGCTCAAGGTGCCCTCACCAGCGCAATTCATACGACTGCACTGCGCAACAACGTCTGCACAGGTGTCCCACTAACCCAACCTAACCTAACCTAACCTAACCTAACCCAAACAAACCAAAACGGTGTAATCTGCATCAGTGCAAAATGGTTTCCTGCGCACGAATTTTGGAAAAAGCGAATGGAAGCTCAGAATCTATTCAAGTTTTGTATGTACGTCATGCCACAGGTAAGATAATTATATTCATACTCTATTATGTCTTATCGCTTTTTAGAAATTCGCACGAAGGCATCAAATTCGTGAGGTGGAGGATGAGCAAAGTCGGCCACGACCAGTTATCAATAACGATATTAAGCGCTCACACAATCCCCATATAACACAATTAGTGCTTATATGCTTGTAAAATGTCATAACACGTCTAAAATTACATTATATTTCCACAAGAAATATTTCTTCCAAAATTTATGCTGTGTAGATGTTGACGCAAATACGTAGCAGATTCATGCGTAACGATGACACAATCTAACTCAGTATAAATAAGTATCATGTAACGAAAGAAATGGAATAAACATACGTGAATGATAGTACGTCATTTATTAATATATATCGCCTCACAAAGAAACAGAATATAAATTTATGGTACATCAATTGCAATGTTTGGTGGGCGCGGAATTCGTGGCGCACGTCAAACGTGTGGCAACATATTGGTGTCCTATGTCAAACTACTACAAAATATATCGAAAATATTGCATCACATTTACTCGAGGACACGACGTACAAACACAATGACGCAGTCTATCGGAAAAATACGGAACCAAAGATAAGACGAGCCATCTGTGACGAACTCAATGGAAAGAAATCAATACTTTCGAATGGCATCGAGGACCAATCAGAAGACAGTCAGTACTGATTCTGTCTTGGAACAGTCGGCTGGTCCCATTGGAAAAGTCGCCATTAATTTAAGGTTGGGTTTATTTGATACCGGTCGGTCAGTATCAAAGCAAATTTGTGTTCTAGGAATAGAGTTCTTCGGGACCATTAACAAGATTAATTACCACCGTTCAATCAAGTATTAACGGGTGCTATCTACACTGAATCTCGGTGTAAGGATGTCTGCTCGGTGACGTGTTAGAATAGAAACAATTGAAACAATCCAACATAACATGCAAGAATATGTGCGGTTCGATACATTGAGACACACGACTTCAGAGAATGGACATTTTCATGCCATGTGTGCTCAGTAAAGACGTTTGTACGAGTTAGTAACTCGTAAATTATATACAGACATCGCGTATCTGCAGAAACTGGACCTATGTAATTTGAGAAATTTATTCTTTATAACGATGACTGGGGTCACTGTAGTAATTACATGTAGTGTAATATAAAATTAAATAAATATTTTAATAAATTATTCTTCGTGTGACAACATATATACTTCCACAATGAAATATTCAATAACATCATATTTAAGTAATAAGTGATTTGTGTACTTGCAATTACTGAAAGTTTGTGTCCAATAAAATATCCTTGTAAAAAAATTAAATCAGGTATGAAAGTGAAGCCCACAATATAATACACTTTTTAAGTGACGGAATCGAATTTTTGAGTGTTTAATAATATACAATTGACCATAACGAGCTCAAGGTGCCCTCACATGCACAAGTCATACGACTGCACTGCGCAACAACGTCTGCGCAGGTGTCCCACTAACCTAACCTAACCTAACCCAAACCAACCAAAACGGGGTAATCTGCATCAGTGCAAAATGGTTTCATGCCTACGAATTTTGGAAAAACCGAATGGATGCTCAGAAATTATTGAAATTTTGTATGGACGTCATGCCACAGGTAAGTTAATGATATTCATACTCTATTATGTCTTATCGCTTTTTAGAAATTCGCACGAAGGCATCAAAATCGTGAGGTGGAGGATGCGCAAAGTCGGCCACGACCACTTATCAATAACGATATTAAGCGCTCACACAATCCCCATATAACACAATTAGTGCTTATATGCGTGTAATACATCATAACACGTCTAAAATTACATAATGTTTCCACAAGAAATATTTCTTCCAAAATTGATGCAGTGTAGATATTGCCGCAAATACGTAGCAGATTCATGCGTAACGATGACCCAATCTAACTCACTATAAATAAGTAACATGTTACGAAAGAATCGGAATAAACATACGTGAATGATAGTACGTCATTTATTAATATAAATGGCCTCACAAAGAAACTGAATATAAATCTCTGTTACATCAATTGCAATGTTTGGTGGACGCGGAATTCGTGGCGCACGTCAAACTTGTGGTAACATATTGGTGTCCTATGTCAAACTTCTACAAAATATATCGAAAATATTGCCTCACATTTACTCGAGGAAACGAAGTACAAACACAAAGACGCAGTCTATCGGAAAAATACGGAAACAAAGATAAGACGTGCCACCTGTGACGAACTCAATGGAAAGAAATCAATACTTTCGAATGGCATCGAGGACCAATCAGAAGACAGTCAGTACTGATTCTGTCTTGGAACAGTTGGCTGGTTCCATTTGACTAGTCGCCATTAAACTACCGTTGGAATTATTTGATTTCAGTTGGTCAGTATCAACGTAACTTTGTGTTCTAGAAATAGAGTTCTTCGGGACCATTAACAAGATTAATTACCACCGTTCAATCACGTATTAACGGGTGCTAAATATAATGAATCTCAATGTAAGGATGTCTTATCGGTGACGTGTTAGAATAGAAACAAGTGAAACATCAATCCAACATAACATGCAAGAATATGTGCGGTTCGCCACATTGAGACATACGACTTCAGTGAAAAGACATGTCCATGCCATGTGTGCTCAGTAAAGACGTTTGTACGAGTTAGTAACACGTAAATCATATACAGACATCGCGTAACTGCAGAAGCTGGACCTATGTTTTTTGAAAATATTTATTCTTTATAACGATGACTGGGGTCACTGTAGTAATTACATGTAGTGTAATATAAAATTAAATTAAATATTTTAATAAATTATTCTTCGTGTGACAACATATATACTTCCACAATGAAATATTCAATATCATCATATTTAAGTGATAAGTGATTGGTGTACTTCCAATTACTGAAAGTATGTGTCCAATAAAATATTCTTGTAAAAATATTAAATCAGGTATGAAAGTGAAGCCCAGAATGTAATATACATCTTAAAGTGACGGAATCGAATTTTTGAGTGTTTAATAATATACAATTAATCATAACGAGCTCAAGGTGCCCTCACATGCGCAAGTCATACGACTGCACTGCGCAACAACGTCTGCGCAGGTGCCCCACTAACCTAACCTAACCTAACCAAACCTAACCCAAACCAACCAAAACGGGGTAATCTGCATCAGTGCAAAGTGGTTTCCTACGCACGAATTTTGGAAAAAGCGAATGGATGCTCAGAAATTATTGAAATTTTGTATGGACGTCATGCCACAGGTAAGATAATGATATTCATACTCTATTATGTCTTATCGATTTTTAGAAATTTGCACGAAGGCATCAAATTCGTGAGGTGGAGGATGCGCAAAGTCGGCCACTACAACTTTTCAATAACGATATTAATCGCTCACACAATACCCATATAACACAATCAGTGCTTATATGCGTGTAATACGTCATAACACGTCTACAATTACATAATGTTTCCACAAGAAATATTTCTTCCAAAATTGATGCAGTGTAGATGTTGACGCAAATACGTAGCAGATTCATGCGTAACGATGAACTAATCTAACTCACTATAAATAAGTATCATGTAACCAAAGAATCGGAATAAACATACGTGAATGATAGTACGTCATTTATTAATATAAATGGCCTCACAAAGAAACTGAATATAAATCTCTGGTACATCAATTGCAATGTTTGGTGGACGCGGAATTCATGGCGCACGTCAAACGTGTGGTAACATATTGGTGTCCTATGTCAAATGTCTACAGAACATATCGAAAATATTGCCTCACATTTACTCGAGGACACGACGTACAAACACAAGGACGCAGTCTATCGGAAAAATACGGAACCAAAGGTAAGACGTGCCATCTGTGACGACCTAAATGGTAAGAAATCAATACTTTCGAATTTCACGGAGGACCAATCAGAAGACAGTCAGTACTGATTCTGTCTTGGAACAGTCGGCTGGTCTCATTGGAATAGTCGCCATTAAACTACGGTTGGGATTATTTGATACCGGTCGGTCAGTATCAAAGTAACTTTGTGTTCTAGAAATAGAGTTCTTCGGGACCATTAATAAGATTAATTACCATCGTTCAATCAAGTATTAACGGGTGCTACCTATAATGAATCTCAATGTAAGTGTCTTATCAGTGACGTGTTAGAATAGAAACAAGTGAAACATCAATCCAACATAACACGCAAGAATGTGTGCGGTTCACCACATTGAGACATACGACTTCAGTGAATGGACATTTCCGTGCCATGTGTGCTCAGTAAAGACGTTTGTACGAGTTAGTAACACGTAAATCATATACATACATGGTCTATCTGCAGAAGCTGGACCTATGTAATTTGAGAACATTTATTCTTTATAACGATGACTGGGGTCACTGTAGTAATTACATGTAGTGTAATATAAAATTATAAAAATATTTTAATAAATTATTCTTCGTGTGACAACATATATACTTCCACAATGAAATATTCAATAACATCATATTTAAGTGATAAGTGATTGGTGTACTTCCAAATACTGAAAGTATGTGTCCAATAAAATATCCTTGTAAAAATATTAAATCAGGTATGAAAGTGAAGCCCAGAATATAATATACTTTTTAAAGTGACGGAATCGAATTTTTGAGTTTTTAATAATATACAAATACCATAAAGACCTCAAGGTGCCCTAACATGCGCAAGTCATACGAATGCACTGCGCAAAAACGTCTGGGCAGGTGCCCCACTAACCTAACCTAACCCAAACCAACCAAAACGGGGTAATCTGCATCAGTGCAAAATGGTCTCCTGCGCACGAATTTTGGAAAAAGCGAATGGATGCTCAGAAATTATTGAAATTTTGTATGGACGTCATGCCACAGGTAAGTTAATGATATTCATACTCTATTATGTCTTATCGCTTTTTAGAAATTCGCACGAAGGCATCAAATTCGTGAGTTGGAGGATGCGCAAAGTCTGCCACGACTACTTATCAATAACGATATTAAGCGCTCACACAATCCCCATATAACACAATTAGTGCTTATATTCATGTAATACATCATAACACGTCTAAAATTACATAATGTTTCCACAAGAAATATTTCTTCCAAAATTGATGCAGTGTAGATGTTGACGCAAATACGTAGCAGATTCATGCGTAACGATGACCCAATCTAACTCACTATAAATAAGTATCATGTAACGAAAGAATCGGAATAAACATAGTGAATGATAGTACGTCATTTATTAATATAAATTGCCTCACAAAGAAACTGAATATAAATCTCTGTTACATCAATTGCAATGTTTGGTGGACGCGGAATTCGTGGCGCACGTCAAACTTGTGGTAACATATTGGTGTCCTATGTCAAACTTCTACAAAATATATCGAAAATATTGCCTCACATTTACTCGAGGACACGACACTCAAACACAATGAGGCAGTCTAACGGAAAAATACGGAACCAAAGATAAGACGAGCCATCTGTGACGACCTAAATGCAAAGAAATCAATACTTTCGAATGGCATCGAGGACCAATCAGAAGACAATCAGTACTGATTCCGTCTTGGAACAGTCGGCTGGTCTCATTGGAATAGTCGCCATTAAACTACGGTTCGGATTATTTGATACCGGTCGGTCAGTATCAACGTAACTTTGTGTTTTAGGAATAGAGTTCTTCGGGACCATTAACAAGATTAATTACCACCGTTCAATCAAGTATTAACGGGTGCTACCTACACTGAATCTCAGTGTAGGGATGTCTTCTCGGTGACGTGTGAGAATAGAAACAATTGAAACAACAATCAAACATAACACGCAAGTATATGTTCGGTTCGCCACATTGAGACATACGACTTCAGTGAATGGACATTTCCATGCCGTGTGTGCTCAGTAAAGACGTTTGTACGAGTTAGAAACACGTAAATCATATACATACATCGTCTATCTGCAGAAGCTGGACCTATGTATTTTGAGAGCATTTATTCTTTATAACGATGACTGGGGTCACTGTAGTAATTACATGTAGTGTAATATAAAATTAAAAAAATATTTTAATAAATTATTCTTCGTGTTACAACATATATACTTCCACAATGAAATCTTCAATAACATCATATTTAAGTGATAAGTGATTGGTGTACTTGCAATTACTGAAAGTATGTGTCAAATAAAATATCTTTGTAAAAAAATTAAATCAGGTATGAAAGTGAAGCCCAGTATATAATATACTTTTTAAAGTGACGGAATCGAATTTATTAGTGTTTAATAATATACAATAAACCATAACGAGCTCAAGGTGCCCTCACATGCGCAAGTCATACGACTGCACTGCGCAACAACGTCTGCGCAGGTGCCCCACTAACCTAACCTAACCTAACCTAACCTAACCCAACCCAAACCAACCAAAACGGGGTAATCTGCATCAGTGCAAAATGGTTTCCTGCGCACGAATTTTGGAAAAACCGAATGGATGCTCAGAAATTATTGAAATTTTGTATGGACGTCATGCCACAGGTAAGTTAATGATATTCATACTCTCTTATGTCTTATCGCCTTTTAGAAATTCGCACGAAGGCATCAAAGTCGTGAGGTGGAGGATGCGCAAAGTCGGCCACGACCACTTATCAATAACGATATTAAGCGCTCACACAATCCCCATATAACACAATTAGTGCTTATATGCGTGTAATACATCATAACACGTCTAAAATTACATAATGTTTCCACAAGAAATATTTCTTCCAAAATTGATGCAGTGTAGATATTGCCGCAAATACGTAGCAGATTCATGCGTAACGATGACCCAATCTAACTCACTATAAATAAGTATCATGTAACGAAAGAATCGGAATAAACATACGTGAATGATAGTACGTCATTTATTAATATAAATTGCCTCACAAAGAAACTGAATATAAATCTCTGGTACATCAATTGCAATGTTTGGTGGACGCGGAATTCATGGCGCACGTCAAACTTGTGGTAACATATTGGTGTCCTATGTCAAATGTCTACAAAATGTAACGAAAATAATGCATCGCATTTACTCGAGGACACGAAGTACAAACACAAAGACGCAGTCTATCGGAAAAATACGGAACCAAAGATAAGACGTTCCACCTGTGACGACCTAAATGGAAAGAAGTCAATACTTTCGAATGGCTTCGAGGACCAATCAGAAGACAGACAGTACTGATTCTGTCTTGGAACAGTCGGCTGGTCCCATTGCAGTAGTCTCCATTAAACTACGGTTGGCATTATTTGATACCGGTCGGTCAGTATCAACGCAACTTTGTGTTCTAGGAATAGAGTTCTCCGGGATCATTAACAAGATTAATTACCACCGTTCAATCAAGTATTAACGCGTGCTACCAACATTGAATCTCAGTGTAAGGATGTCTTCTCGGTGACGTGTGAGAACAGAAACAATTGAAAAAACAATCCAACATAACATGCAAGAATATATGCGTTTCGCCACATTGAGATATACGACTTCAGTGAAAGGACATTTCCATGCCATGTGTGCTCAATAAAGACGTTTGTACGAGTTAGTAACACGTAAATTATATACAGACATCGCGTAACTGCAGAAGCTGGACCTATGTAATTAGAGAACATTTATTCTTTATAACGATGACTGGGGTCACTGTAGTAATTACATGTAGTGTAATATAAAATTAAATAAATATTTTAATAATTTATTCTTCGTGTGACAACATATATACTTCCACAATGAAATATTCAATAACATCATATTTAAGTGATAAGTGATTGGTGTACTTCCTATTACTGAAAGTATGTGTCCAATAAAATATCTTTGTAAAAAAATTAAATCAGGTATGAAAGTGATGCCCAGAATATAATATACTTTTTAAAGTGACGGAATCGAATTTTTGAGTGTTTAATAATATACAATTAACCATAACGAGCTCAAGGTGAACTCACATGCGCAAGTCATACAACTGCACTGCGCAAAAACGTCTGCGCAGGTGCCCCATTAACCTAACCTAACCTAACACAAACCAACCAAAACGGGGTAATCTGCATCAGTGCAAAATGGTTTCCTGCGCACGAATTTTGGAAAAACCGAATGGATGCTCAGAAATTATTGAAATTTTGTATGGACGTCATGCCACAGGTAAGTTAATGATATTCATACTCTATTATGTCTTATCGCTTTTTAGAAATTCGCACGAAGGCATCAAATTCGTGAGTTGGAGGATGCGCAAAGTCTGCCACGACTACTTATCAATAACGATATTAAGCGCTCACACAATCCCCATATAACACAATTAGTGCTTATATGCGTGTAATACATCATAAATCGTCTAAAATTACATTGTTTCCACAAGAAATATTTCTTCAAAAATTGATGCTGTGTAGATGTTGACGCAAATACGTAGTAGATTCATGCGTAACGATGACCCAATCTAACTCACTATAAATAAGTATCATGTAACGAAAGAATCGGAATAAACATAGTGAATGATAGTACGTCATTTATTAATATAAATTGCCTCACAAAGAAACTGAATATAAATCTGTGGTACATCAATTGCAATGTTTGGTGGGCACGGAATTCGTGGCGCACGTCAAACTTGTGGTAACATATTGGTGTCCTATGTCAAACTTCTACAAAATATATCGAAAATATTGCCTCACATTTACTCGAGGACACGACACTCAAACACAATGAGGCAGTCTATCGGAAAAATACGGAACCAAAGATAAGACGAGCCATCTGTGACGACCTAAATGGAAAGAAATCAATAATTTCGAATGGCATCGAGGACCAATCAGAAGCCAGTCAGTACTGGTTCTGTCTTGGAACAGTTGGCTGGTTCCATTTGACTAGTCGCCATTAAACTAAGGGTGGAATTATTCGATTTCCGTCGGTCAGTATCAACCTAAATTTGTGTTCTAGAAATAGAGTTCTTCGTGACCATTAACAAGATTAATTACCACCGTTCAATCACGTGTTAACGGGTGCTACCTATAATGAATCTCAATGTAAGGATGTCTTATCGGTGACGTGTTAGAATAGAAACAAGTGAAACATCAATCCAACATAACATGCAAGAATATGTGCGGTTCGCCACATTGAGACATACGACTTCAGTGAATGGACATTTGAATGCCATGTGTGCTCAGTAAAGACGTTTGTAGGAGTTAGTAACACGTAAATCATATACAGACATCGCGTATCTGCAGAAGCTGGACCTATGTAATTAGAGAACATTTATTCTTTATAACGATGACTGGGGTCACTGTAGTAATTACATGTAGTGTAATATAAAATTAAATAAATATTTTAATAATTTATTCTTCGTGTGACAACATATAACCTTCCACAATGAAATATTCAATAACATCATATTTAAGTGATAAGTGATTGGTGTACTTGCAAATATTGAAAGTATGTGTCCAATAAAATATCCTTGTGAAAAAATTAAATCAGGTATGAAAGTGAAGCCCAGAATGTAATATACTTTTTAAAGTGACGGAATCGAATTTTTGAGTGTTTAATATTATACAATTAACCATAACGAGCTCAAGATGCCCTCACATGCGCAAGTCATACGACTGCACTGCGCAACAATGTCTGCGCAGGTGCCCCACTAACCTAACCTAACATAACCTAACCTAACCCAAACCAACCAAAACAGGGTAATCTGCATCAGTGCAAAATGGTTTCCTGCGCACGAATTTTGGAAAAACCGAATGGATGCTCAGAAATTATTGAAATTTTGTATGGACGTCATGCCACAGGTAAGTTAATGATATTCATACTCTATTATGTCTTATCACTTTTTAGAAATTCGCACGAAGGCATCAAAGTCGTGAGGTGGAGGATGCGCAAAGTCGGCCACGACCACTTATCAATAACGATATTAAGCGCTCACAAAATACCTATATAACACAATTAGTGCTTATATGCGTGTAATACATCATAAATCGTCTAAAATTACATTGTTTCCACAAGAAATATTTCTTCAAAAATTGATGCAGTGTAGATGTTGACGCAAATACGTAGCAGATTCATGCGTAACGATGACCCAATCTAACTCACTATAAATAAGTATCATGTAACGTAAGAATCGGAATAAACATGAATTATAGTACGTCATTTACTAATATAAAGCGCCTCACAAAGAAACTAAATATAAATCTCTGGTATATCAATTGCAATGTTTGGTGGGCGCGGAATTCGTGGCGCACGTCAAACTTGTGGTAACATATTGGTGTCCTATGTCAAACTTCTACAAAATATATCGAAAATAATGCCTCACATTTACTCGAGGACACGACGTACAAACACAAAGACGCAGTCTATCGCAGAAAATACGGAACCAAAGATAAGACGTGCCATCCGTGACGACCTAAATGGAAAGAAATCAATACTTTCGAATTGCATCGAGGACCAATCCAAAGTCAGCCAGTACTGAATCTGTCTTGGAACAGTCGGCTGGTCCCATTTGAATAGTCGCCATTAAACTCCGGTTGGAATTATTTGATTTCAGTTGGTCAGTATCAACGTAACTTTGTGTTCTATTAATAGAGTTCTTCGGGACCATTAACAAGATTAATTACCACCGTTCAATCAAGTATTAACGGATGCTACCTACACTGAATCTCAGTATAAGGATGTCTTCTCGGTGACGTGTGAGATTAGAAACAATTGAAACAACAATCCAACATAACACGCAAGAATGTGTGCGTTTCGCCACATTGAGACATACGACTTCAGTGAATGGACATTTCCATGCCATGTGTGCTCAGTAAAGACGTTTGTACGAGTTAGTAACACGTAAATCATATACAGACATCGCGTATCTGCAGAAGCTGTACCTATGTAATTTGAGAATATTTATTCTTTATAACGATGACTGGGGTCACTGTAGTAATTACATGTAGTGTAATATAAAATTAAAAAAAATATTTTAATAAATTATTCTTCCTGTGACAACATATATACTTCCACAATGAAATATTCAATAACATCATATTTAAGTGATAAGTGATTGGTGTACTTGCAATTACTGAAATATGTATCCAATAAAATATCTTTGTAAAAAAATTAAATCAGGTATGAAAGTGAAGCCCAGAATATAATATACATTTTAAAGTGACGGAATCGAATTTTTGAGTGTTTAATAATATACAATAAACCATAACGAGCTTAAGGTGTCCTCACATGCGCAAGTCATACGACTGCACTGCGCAACAACGTCTGCGCAGGTGCCCCACTAACCTAACCTAACCTAACCTAACCCAAACCAACCAAAACGGGGTAATCTGCATCAGTGCAAAATGGTTTCCTGCGCACGAATGTTGGAAAAAGCGAATGGTTGCTCAGAAATTATTGAAATTTTGTATGGACGTCATGCCACAGTTAAGTTAATGATATTCATACTCTCTTATGTCTTATCGCCTTTTAGAAATTCGCACGAAGGCATCAAATTCGTGAGGTGGAGGATGCGCAAAGTAGGAAACGACCACTTATCAATAAAGATAATAAGCGCTCACACAATCCCCATATAACACAATTAGTGCTTATATGCGTGTAATACATCATAACACGTCTAAAATTACATAATGTTTCCACAAGAAATATTTCTTCCAAAATTGATGCAGTGTAGATGTTGACGCAAATACGTAGCAGATTCATGCGTAACGATGACCCAATCTAACTCACTATAAATAAGTATCATGTAACGAAAGAATCGGAATAAACATACGTGAATGATATTACGTCATTTATTAATATAAATCGCCTCACAAAGAAACAGAATATAAATTTATGGTACACCAATTGCAATGTTTGGTGGGCGCGGAAATCGTGGCGCACGTCAAACTTGTGGTGACATATTGGTGTCCTATGTCAAACTTCTACAAAATATATCGAATATATTGCATCACATTTACTCGAGGACACGACGTACAAACACAAGGACGCAGTCTATCGGAAAAATACGGAAACAAAGATTAGACGTGCCATCTATGACGACCTAAATGGAAAGAAATCAATACTTTCGAATTGCATCGAGGACCAATCAGAAGACAGTCAGTACTGATTCTGTCTTGGAACAGTCGGCTGGTCCATTGGAATTGTCGCCACTAAACTACGGTTGGGATTATTTGATACCGGTCGGTCAGTATCAACGTAACTTTGTGTTCTAGGAATAGAGTTCTTCGGGACCATTAACAAGATTAATTACCATCCTTCAATCAAGTATTAACGGGTGCTACCTACACTGAATCTCAGTGTAAGGATGTCTTCTCGGTGACGTGTGAGATTAGAAACAATTGAAACAACAATCCAACATAACATGCAAGAATATATGCGTTTCGCCACATTGAGATATACGACTTCAGTGAAAGGACATTTCCATGCCATGTGTGCTCAGTAAAGACGTTTGTACGAGTTAGTAACACGTAAATCATATACAGACATCATGTATCTTCTGAAGCTGGACCTATGTATTTTGAGAACATTTATTCTGTATAACGATGACTACGGTCACTGTAGTAATTACATGTAGTGTAATATAAAATTAAATAAATAATTTAATAAATTATTCTTCGTGTAACAACATATATACTTCCACAATGAAATATTCAATAACATCATATTTAAGTGATAAGTGATTGGTGTAATTGCAAATACTGAAAGTATGTGTCCAATAAAATATCCTTGTAAAAAAATTAAATCAGGTATGAAAGTAAAGCCCAGAATATAATATACTTCTTAAAGTGACGGAATCGAATTTTTGAGTGTTTAATAATATACAATTAACCATAACGAGCTCAAGGTGCCCTCACATGCGCAAGTCATACGACTGCACTGCGCAACAATGTCTGCGCAGGTGCCCCACTAACCTAACCTAACCTAACCTAACCTAACCTAACCCAAACCAACCAAAACGGGGTAATCTGCATAAGTGCAAAATGGTTTCCTGCGCACGAATTTTGGAAAAACCGAATGGATGCTCAGAAATTATTCAAATTTTGTATGGACGTCATGCCACAGGTAAGTTAATGATATTCATACTCTATTATGTCTTATCGACTTTTAGAAATTCGCACGAAGGCATCAAAGTCGTGAGGTGAAGGATGCGCAAAGTCGGCCACGACCACTTATCAATATCGATATTAAGCGCTCACAAAATACCTATATAACACAATTAGTGCATATATGCGTGTAATACATCATAAATCGTCTAAAATTACATTGTTTCCACAAGAAATATTTCTTCAAAAATTGATGCAGTGTAGATGTTGACGCAAATACGTAGCAGATTCATGCGTAACGATGACCCAATCTAACTCACTATAAATAAGTATCATGTAACGAAAGAATCGGAATAAACATAGTGAATGATAGTACGTCATCTATTAACATAAATTGCCTCACAAAGAAACTGAATATAAATCTCTGGTACATCAATTGCAATGTTTGGTGGGCGCGGAATTCGTGGCGCACGTCAAACTTGTGGTAACATATTGGTGTCCTATGTCAAACTTCTACAAAATATATCGAAAATATTGCCTCACATTTACTCGAGGACACGACACTCAAACACAAAGACGCAGTCTATCGGAAAAATAGGGAACCAAAGATAAGACGTTCCATCTGTGACGACATAAATGGAAAGAAATCAATACTTTCGAATGGCATCGAGGACCAATCAGAAGCCAGTCAGTACTGGTTCTGTCCTGGAACAGTTTGCTGGTTCCATTTGACTAGTCGCCATTAAGCTACGGTTGGAATTAACGATTTCCGTCGGTCAGTATCAACCTAAATTTGTGTTCTAGAAATAGAGTTCTTCGGGACAATTAACAAGATTAATTACCACCGTTCAATCACGTATTAACGGGTGCTACCTATAATGAATCTCAGTGTAAGGATGTCTTATCGGTGACGTGTTAGAATAGAAACAAGTGAAACATCAATCCAACATAACATGCAAGAATATGTGCGGTTCGCCACATTGAGACATACGACTTCAGTGAATGGACATTTCCATGCCACATGTGCTCAGAAAAGACGTTTGTACGAGTTAGCAACACGTAAATCATATACAGACATCGCGTATCTGCAGAAGCTGGACTTATGTAATTTGAAAATATTTATTCTTTATAACGATGACTGGGGTCACTGAAGTAATTACATGTAGTGTAACATAAAATTAAATAAATATTTTAATAAATTATTCTTCGTGTGACAACATATATACTTCCACAATGAAATATTCAATAACATCATATTTAAGTGATAAGTGATTGGTGTACTTCATATTACTGAAAGTATGTGTCCAATAAAATATCTTTGTAAAAAAATTAAATCAGGTATGAAAGTGAAGCCCAGAATATAATATACTTTTTAAAATGACGGAATCGAATTTTTGAGTGTTTAATAATATACAATTTTTAAAAGGCAAATATCTCCCGATCTGTAGGCATCTGAGAGACAAACCTTATTGTTACTTTGAGGGAACGCATATGTCAACTTCGTGTCAGAGTCTCGTCAATGTATGTCCAAGGGTTTGGAGGATAGAGACATTTTAATTTTTCGAGATTATTCGAAACTCAATTTTTGAAAAGGCAAATATCTCCCGATCTGTATTAATCTGAGAGACAAAACTTATGTCACTTTGAGGGAACGTATATGTCAACTTCATGTCATAGTCACGTCAATGTATGTCGAAGAGTTTGTAGGATAGAGACATTTAAATTTCTAGAGATTATTCGAAAGTCAATTTTTAAAAGGCAAATATCTCCCGATCTGTAGGAATCTGAGAGACAAAACTTATGTCACTTTGAGGGAACGTATATGTCAACTTCCTGGCAGAGTCACGTCAATGTATGTCGAAGGGTTTGGAGGATAGAGACATTAGATTTTTAGATATTATTCGAAAGTCAATTTTTGAAAAGGCAAATATCTCCCGATCTGTAGGAATCTGAGAGACAAAACTTATGTCACTTAGAGGGAACGTATATGTCAACTTCATGTCAGAATCTCGTCAATGTATGTGCATGGGTTTGGAGGATAGAGACATTTAAATTTTTCGAGATTATTCGAAAGTCAATTTTTAAAGGCAAATATCTCCCGATCTGTAGGAATCTGAGAGTTACAACTCATGTCACTATGAGGACATTTACATATCAACTTCATGTCAGAGTCACGACAAAGTACGAAAAAGGATTTGAAGGTTAGATACATTTGAATTTCTCGAGATTATTCGAAAGTCAATTTATGAAAAGGCAAATATCTCCCGATCTGTAGGCATCTGAGAGACAAACCCTATGTCACTTCGAGGGAACGTATATGTCAACTTCATGTCAGAGTCTCGTCAATGTATGTCCAAGGGTTTGGACGATAGAGACATTTTAATGTTTCGAGATTATTTGAAAGTCAGTTATTAAAAGGCAAATATCTCCCGATCTGTAGGCATCTGAGAGACAAACCTTATGTCACTTTGAGGGAAAGTATATGTCAACTTCATGTCAGAGTCTCGTGAATGTATGTCGAAGGGTTTGGTGTATAGAGACATTTTAATTTTTCGAGATTATTCGAAAGTGAATTATTAAAAGGCAAATATCTCCCGATCTGTAGGAAGCTGAGAGACAAAACTAATGTCACTTTGAGGGAACATATATGTCAACTTCCTGTCAGAGTCACGTCAATGTATGTCGAAGGGTTTGGAGGATAGAGACATTTAAATTTTTAGAGATTATTCGAACGTCAATTTTTAAAAGGCAAATATCTCCCGATCTGCAGGAATCTGAGAGACACAACTCATGTCACTATGAGGACATTTACATATCAACTTCATGTCAGAGTCACGACAATGTACGAAAAAGGGTTTGAAGGATAGAGACATTTGAATTTTTCGAGATTATTCGAAAGTCAATTTTTTAAAAGGCAAATATCTCCCGATCTGTAGGAATCTGAGACAAACCTTATGTCACATTGAGGGAACGTATATGTCAACTTCATGTCAGAGTCACGTCAATGTATGTGCAAGGGTTTGGAGGATAGAGACATCTTAATTTTTCGAGATTATTCGAAAGTCAATTTTTCAAAAGGCAAATATCTCCGGATCTGTAGGAATCTGAGAGACAAAACTTATGTTACTTTGTGGGAACGTATATGTCAACTTCATGTAAGAATCTCGTCAATGTATGTCCAAGGGTTTGGACGATAGAGACATTTTAATTTTTCGAGATTATTCGAAAGTCAATTCTTTAAAGGCAAATATCTCCCGATCTGTAGGCATCTGAGAGACAAACCTTATGTCACTTTGAGGGAACGCATATGTCAACTTCATGTCAGAGTCTCGTCAATGTATGTCCAAGGGTTTGGACGATAGAGACATTTTAATGTTTCGAGATTATTTGAAAGTCAGTTATTAAAAGGCAAATATCTCCCGATCTGTAGGCATCTGAGAGACAAACCTTATTTCACTTTGAGGGAAAGTATATGTCAACTTCATGTCAGAGTCGCGTCAATTTTTTTTCGAAGGGTTTGGAGGATAGAGACATTTTAATTTTTCGAGATTATTCGAAAGTGAATTATTAAAAGGCAAATATCTCCCGATCTGTAGGAAGCTGAGACACAAAACTAATGTCACTTTGAGGGAACATATATGTCAACTTCCTGTCGGAGTCACGTCAATGTATGTGGAAGGGTTTGGAGGATAGAGACATTTAAATTTTTAGAGATTATTCGAAAGTCAATTTTTAAAAGGCAAATATCTCCCGATCTGTAGGAATCTGAGAGACACAACTCATGTCACTATGAGGACATTTACATATCAACGTCATGTCAGAGTCACGACAATGTACGAAAAAGGGTTTGAAGGATAGAGACATTTGAATTTTTCGAGATTATTCGAAAGTCAATTTTTGAAAAGGCAAATCTCTCTTGATCTGTAGGAATCTGAGACAAACCTTATGTCACATTGAGGGAACGTATATGTCAACTTCATGTCAGAGTCACGTCAATGTATGTGCAAGGGTTTGGAGGATTGAGGCATCTTAATTTTTCGAGATTATTCGAAAGTCAATTTTTCAAAAGGCAAATATCTCCCGATCTGTAGGAATCTGAGATACAAAACTTATGTTACTTTGTGGGAACGTATATGTCAACTTCATGTCAGAGTCACGTCAATGTATGTGCAAGGGTTTGGAGGATAGAGACATCTTAATTTTTCGAGATTATTCGAAAGTCAATTTTTCAAAAGGCAAATATCTCCGGATCTGTAGGAATCTGAGAGACAAAACTTATGTTACTTTGTGGGAACGTATATGTCAACTTCATGTAAGAATCTCGTCAATGTATGTCCAAGGGTTTGGACGATAGAGACATTTTAATTTTTCGAGATTATTCGAAAGTCAATTCTTTAAAGGCAAATATCTCCCGATCTGTAGGCATCTGAGAGACAAACCTTATGTCACTTTGAGGGAACGCATATGTCAACTTCATGTCAGAGTCTCGTCAATGTATGTCCAAGGGTTTGGACGATAGAGACATTTTAATGTTTCGAGATTATTTGAAAGTCAGTTATTAAAAGGCAAATATCTCCCGATCTGTAGGCATCTGAGAGACAAACCTTATTTCACTTTGAGGGAAAGTATATGTCAACTTCATGTCAGAGTCGCGTCAATTTTTTTTCGAAGGGTTTGGAGGATAGAGACATTTTAATTTTTCGAGATTATTCGAAAGTGAATTATTAAAAGGCAAATATCTCCCGATCTGTAGGAAGCTGAGACACAAAACTAATGTCACTTTGAGGGAACATATATGTCAACTTCCTGTCGGAGTCACGTCAATGTATGTGGAAGGGTTTGGAGGATAGAGACATTTAAATTTTTAGAGATTATTCGAAAGTCAATTATTAAAAGGCAAATATCTCCCGATCTGTAGGAATCTGAGAGACACAACTCATGTCACTATGAGGACATTTACATATCAACATCATGTCAGAGTCACGACAATGTACGAAAAAGGGTTTGAAGGATAGAGACATTTGAATTTTTCGAGATTATTCGAAAGTCAATTTTTGAAAAGGCAAATCTCTCTTGATCTGTAGGAATCTGAGACAAACCTTATGTCACATTGAGGGAACGTATATGTCAACTTCATGTCAGAGTCACGTCAATGTATGTGCAAGGGTTTGGAGGATTGAGGCATCTTAATTTTTCGAGATTATTCGAAAGTCAATTTTTCAAAATGCAAATATCTCCCGATCTGTAGGAATCTGAGATACAAAACTTATGTTACTTTGTGGGAACGTATATGTCAACTTCATGTCAGAATCTGGTCAATGTATGTCCAAGGGTTTGGACGATAGGGCATTTTAATTTTTCGAGATTATTCGAAAGTGAATTATTAAAAGGCAAATATCTCCCGATCTGTAGGAATCTGAGAGACAAAACTAATGTCACTTTGAGGGAACACATATGTCAACTTCCTGTCAGAGTCACGTCAATGTATGTACAAGGGTTTGGAGGATAGATACATCTTAATTTTTCGAGATTATTCGAAAGTCAATTTTAAAAGGCAAATATCTCCCGATCTGTAGGCATCTGAGAGACAAACCTTATGTAACTTTGAGGGAACGCATATGTCAACTTCATGTCATAGTCTCGTCAATGTATGTCCAAGGGTTTGGAGGATAGAGACATTTAAATTTATAGAGATTATTCGAAAGTCAATTTTTAAAAGGCAAATATCTCCCGATCTGTAGGAATCTGAGAGACAAAACTTATGTCACTTTGAGGGAACGTATATGTAAATGTCCTGTCAGAGTCACGTCAATGGATGTTGAAGGGTTTGGAGGATAGAGACATTTAAATTTTTAGAGATTATTCGAAAGTCAATTTTTAAAAGGCAAATATCTCACGATCTGTAGGAATCTAAGAGACAAAACTTATGTCACTTTGAGGGAACGTATATGTAAATGTCCTGTCAGAGTCACGTCAATGTATGTACAAGGGTTTGGAGGATAGAGAAATTTTAATTTTACGAGATTATTTGAAAGTCAATTTTAAAAGACAAATATATCCCGATCTGTAGGAATGTGAGAGACAAAACTTATGTCACTTTGAGGGAACGTATATGTTAACTTCATGTCAGAATCTCGTCAATGTATGTCCAAGGCTTTGGACGATAGAGACATTTAAATTTTTCGAGATTATTTGAAAGTCAATTTTTCAAAGGCAAATATCTCCCGATATGTAGGCATCTGAGAGACAAACCTTATGTCACTTTGAGGGAACGCATATGTCAACTTCATGTCAGAGTCTGGTCAATGTATGTCCAAGGTTTTGGACGATAGAGACATTTCAATTTTTCGAGATTATTTGAAAGTCAATTATTAAAAGGCAAATATCTCCCGATCTGTATTAATCTGAGAGACAAAACTTATGTCGCTTTGAGGGAACGTATATGTCAACTTCATGTCATAGTCATGTCAATGTATGTCGAAGGGTTTGGAGGATAGAGACATTTAAATGTTTAGAGATAATTCGAAAGTCAATTATTAAAAGGCAAATATCTCCCGATCTGTAGGAATCTGAGAGGCAAAACTTATGTCACTTTGAGGGAACGTATATGTCAACTTCCTGTCAGAGATACGTCAATGTATGTCCAAGGGTTTGGAGGATAGAGACATTTAAATTTTTAGTGATTATTCGAAAGTCAATTATTAAAAGGCAAATATCTCCCGATCTGTAGGAATCTGAGAGACATAACTTAAGTCACTTTGAGGGACCGTATATGTCAACTACATGTCAGAATCTCGTTAATGTATGTCCAAGGGTTTGGACGATAGAGACATTTTAATTTTTCGAGATTAATCGAAAGTCAATTTTTAAAAGGCAAATATCTCCCGATCTGTATTAATCTGAGAGACAAAACTTATGTCAATTTGAGGGAACGTATATGTCAACTTGCTGTCAGAGTCACGTCAATGTATGTCCAAGGGTTTTTAGGATAGAGACATTTAGGTTTTTAGAGATTATTCGAAAGTCAATTTTTGAAAGGCAAATATCTCCCGATCTGTAGGCATCTGAGAGACAAACCTTATGTCACTTTGAGGGAACGCATATGTCAACTTCATGTCAGAGTCTGGTCAATGTATGTCCAAGGTTTTGGACGATAGAGACCTTTTAATTTTTCGAGATTTTACGAAAGTCAATTTTTAAAAGGCAAATATCTCCCGATCTGTAGACATCTGAGAGACAAACCTTATGTCACTTTGAGAGAACGCATACGTCAACTTCATGACAGAGTGTCGTCAATGTATGTCCTAGGGTTTGGAGGATAGAGACATTTAAATTTTTCGAGATTATTCGAAAGTGAATTATTTAAAGGCAAATATCACCCGATCTGTAGACATCTGAGAGACATACCTTATGTCACTTTGAGGGAACGTATATGTAAATGTCCTGTCAGAGTCACTTAAATGTATGTCCAAGGGTTTGGAGGATAGAGACATTTTCATTTTTCGAGATTATTCTAAAGTCAATTTTTGAAAAGGCAAATATCTCCCGATCTGTAGGAATCTGAGACAAACCTTATGTCACATTGAGGGAACGTATATGTCAACTTCATGTCAGAGTCACGTCAATGTATGTGCAAGGGTTTGGAGGATATAGACATCTTAATTTTTCGAGATTATTCGAAAGTCAATTTTTCAAAAGGCAAATATATCCCGATCTGTAGGAATCTGAGAGACAAAACTTATGTTACTTTGTGGGAACGTATATGTCAACTTCATGTCAGAATCTCGTCAATGTATGTCCAGGGGTTTGGACGATAGAGACATTTTAATTTTTCGAGATTATTCGAAACTCAATTTTTGAAAAGGCAAATATCTCCCGATCTGTATTAATCTGAGAGACAAAACTTATGTCACTTTGAGGGAACGTATATGTCAACTTCATGTCATAGTCACGTCAATGTATGTCGAAGGGTTTGGAGGATAGAGACATTTAAATTTCTAGAGATTATTCGAAAGTCAATTTTTAAAAGGCAAATATCTCCCGATCTGTAGGAATCTGAGAGACAAAACTTATGTCACTTTGAGGGAACGTATATGTCAACTTCCTGGCAGAGTCACGTCAATGTATGTAGAAGGGTTTGGAGGATAGAGACATTTAAATTTTTAGATATTATTCGAAAGTCAATTTTTAAAAGGCAAATATCTCCCGATCTGTAGGAATCTGAGAGACATAACTTAAGTCACTTTGAGGGACCGTATATGTCAACTACATGTCAGAATCTCGTCAATGTATGTCCAAGGGTTTGGACGATAGAGACATTTTATTTTTTCGAGATTAATCGAAAGTCAATTTTTAAAAGGCAAATATCTCCCGATCTGTATTAATCTGAGAGACAAAACTTATGTCAATTTGAGGGAACGTATATGTCAACTTGCTGTCAGAGTCACGTCAATGTATGTCCAAGGGTTTTTAGGATAGAGACATTTAGGTTTTTAGAGATTATTCGAAAGTCAATTTTTGAAAGGCAAATATCTCCCGATCTGTATTAATCTGAGAGACAAAACTTTTGTCACTTTGAGGGTACATATATGTCAACTTCATGTCATAGTCACGTCAATGTATGTCGAAGGGTTTGGAGGATAGAGACATTTTAATTCTTCGAGATTATTCGCAAGTCAATTATTAAAAGGCAAATATCTCCCGATCTGTAGGAATCTGAGAGACAAAACTTATGTCACTTTGAGGGAACGTATATGTCAACTCTATGTCAGAATCTCGTCAATGTAGGTCCAAGGGTTTGGACGATAGAGACATTTTAATTTTTCGAGATTGTTGTAAAGTCAATTATTAAAAGGCAAATATCTCCTGATCTGTAGGAATCTAAGAGACAAAACTAATGTCACTTTGAGGGAACATATATGTCAACTTCCTGTCAGAGTCACGTCAATGTATGTCCAAGGGTTTGGAGGATAGAGACATTTAAATTTTTAGATTTTATTCGAAAGTCAATTTTTAAAAGGCAAATATCTCCCGATTTGTAGGAATCTGAGAGACAAAACTTATGTCACTTTGAGGGAACGTATATGTCAACTTCATGTCAGAGTCACGTCAATGTATGTGCAAGGGTTTGGAGGATATAGACATCTTAATTTTTCGAGATTATTCGAAAGTCAATTTTTCAAAAGGCAAATATATCCCGATCTGTAGGAATCTGAGAGACAAAACTTATGTTACTTTGTGGGAACGTATATGTCAACTTCATGTCAGAATCTCGTCAATGTATGTCCAGGGGTTTGGACGATAGAGACATTTTAATTTTTCGAGATTATTCGAAACTCAATTTTTGAAAAGGCAAATATCTCCCGATCTGTATTAATCTGAGAGACAAAACTTATGTCACTTTGAGGGAACGTATATGTCAACTTCATGTCATAGTCACGTCAATGTATGTCGAAGGGTTTGGAGGATAGAGACATTTAAATTTCTAGAGATTATTCGAAAGTCAATTTTTAAAAGGCAAATATCTCCCGATCTGTAGGAATCTGAGAGACAAAACTTATGTCACTTTGAGGGAACGTATATGTCAACTTCCTGGCAGAGTCACGTCAATGTATGTAGAAGGGTTTGGAGGATAGAGACATTTAAATTTTTAGATATTATTCGAAAGTCAATTTTTAAAAGGCAAATATCTCCCGATCTGTAGGAATCTGAGAGACATAACTTAAGTCACTTTGAGGGACCGTATATGTCAACTACATGTCAGAATCTCGTCAATGTATGTCCAAGGGTTTGGACGATAGAGACATTTTATTTTTTCGAGATTAATCGAAAGTCAATTTTTAAAAGGCAAATATCTCCCGATCTGTATTAATCTGAGAGACAAAACTTATGTCAATTTGAGGGAACGTATATGTCAACTTGCTGTCAGAGTCACGTCAATGTATGTCCAAGGGTTTTTAGGATAGAGACATTTAGGTTTTTAGAGATTATTCGAAAGTCAATTTTTGAAAGGCAAATATCTCCCGATCTGTATTAATCTGAGAGACAAAACTTTTGTCACTTTGAGGGTACATATATGTCAACTTCATGTCATAGTCACGTCAATGTATGTCGAAGGGTTTGGAGGATAGAGACATTTTAATTCTTCGAGATTATTCGCAAGTCAATTATTAAAAGGCAAATATCTCCCGATCTGTAGGAATCTGAGAGACAAAACTTATGTCACTTTGAGGGAACGTATATGTCAACTCTATGTCAGAATCTCGTCAATGTAGGTCCAAGGGTTTGGACGATAGAGACATTTTAATTTTTCGAGATTGTTGTAAAGTCAATTATTAAAAGGCAAATATCTCCTGATCTGTAGGAATCTAAGAGACAAAACTAATGTCACTTTGAGGGAACATATATGTCAACTTCCTGTCAGAGTCACGTCAATGTATGTCCAAGGGTTTGGAGGATAGAGACATTTAAATTTTTAGATTTTATTCGAAAGTCAATTTTTAAAAGGCAAATATCTCCCGATTTGTAGGAATCTGAGAGACAAAACTTATGTCACTTTGAGGGAACGTATATGTAAACGTCCTGTCTGAGTCACGTCAATGTATGTCCAAGGGTTTGGAGGATAGAGAAATTTTAATTTTACGAGATTATTCGAAAGTCAATTTTTAAGGGAAAAAACCTCCCGATCTGTAGGAATCTGAGAGACAAAACTTATGTAACTTTGTGGGAACGTATATGTCAACTTCATGTCAGAATCTCGTCAATGTATGTCCAAGGGTGTGGAGAATAGAGACAATTAAATCTTTAGAGATTATTCGAAAGTCAATTTATGAAAAGACAAATATCTCCCGATCAATAGGAATCTAAGAGACAATACTTATGTCACTTTGAAGGAACGTATATGTCAACGTCATGTCAGAATCTCGTCAATGTATGTCCAAGGGTTTGGACGATAGAGACATTTTAATTTATCGAGATTATTCGAAAGTCAATTTTTAAAAGGCAAATACCTCCCGATCTGTAGGAATCTGAGAGACAAAACTTATGTCACTTTGAGGGAACATATATGTCAACTTCCTGTCAGAGTCACGTCAATGTATGTCGAAGGATTTGGAGGATAGAAACATTTAAATTTCTAGAGATTATTCGAAAGTCAATTTTTAAAAGGCAAATATCTCCCGATCTGTAGGAATCTCAGAGACAAAACTTATGTAACTTTGAGGGAACGTATATGTCAACTTCCTGGCAGAGTCACGTCAATGTATGTACAAGGGTTTGGAGGATAGAGACATTTAAATTTTTAGATATTATTCTAAAGTCAATTTTTAAATGGCAAATATCTCCCGATCTGTAGGAATCTGAGAGTCAAAACTTTTGTCACTTAGAGGGAACGTATATGTCAACTTCATGTCAGAGTCTCGTTAATGTATGTCCAAGGGTTTGGACGATAGAGACATTTTAATTTTTCGAGATTATTCGAAAGTCAATTTTTTAAAGGCAAATATCTCCCGATCTGTAGGCATCTGAGAGACAAACCTTATGTCACTTTGAGGGAACGCATATGTCAACTTCATGTCAGAGTCTTGTCAATGTATGTCCAAGGGTTTGGACGATAGAGACATTTTAATGTTTCGAGATTATTTGAAAGTCAATTATTAAAAGGCAAATATCTCCCGATCTGTAGGCATCTGAGAGACAAACCTTATGTCACGTTGAGGGAAAGTATATGTCAACTTCATGTCAGAGCCTCGTCAATGTATGTCCAAGGGTTTGTAGGATAGAGACATTTTAATTTTTCGAGATTATTCGAAAGTGAATTATTAAAAGGCAAATATCTCCCGATCTGTAGGAAGCTGAGAGACAAAACTAATGTCACTTTGAGGGAACATGTATGTCAACTTCCTGTCAGAGTCACGTCAATGTATGTCGAAGGGTTTGGAGGATAGAGACATTTAAATTTTTAGAGATTATTCGAAAGTCAATTTTTAAAAGGCAAATATCTCCCGATCTGTAGGAATCTGAGACACAAATCTTATGTCACTTTGAGGGAACGTATATGTCAACTTCATGTCAGAGTCACGTCAATGTATGTGCAAGGGTTTGGAGGATAGATACATCTAAATTTTTCGAGATTATTCGAAAGTCAATTTTTCAAAAGGCAAATATCTCCCGATCTGTAGGAATCTGAGAGACAAAACTTATGTTACTTTGTGGGAACGTATATGTCAACTTCATGTCCGAATCTCGACAATGTATGTCCAAGGGTTTGGACCATAGGGTCATTTTAATTTTTCGAGATTATCCGAAAGTCAATTTTTAAAAGGCAAATATCTCCCGATCTGTAGGAATCTGAGAGACAAACCTTATGTAACATTGAGGGAACGCATATGTCAACTTCATGTCATAGTCTCGTCAATGTATGTCCAAGGGTTTGGAGGATAGGGACATTTTAATTTTTCGAGATTATTCGAAAGTGAATTATTAAAAGGCAAATATTTCCCGATCTTTAGGAATCTGAGAGACAAAACTAATGTCACTTTGTGGGAACATATATGTCAACTTCCTGTCAGATTCACGTCAAAGTATGTCCAAGGTTTTGGAGGATAGAGACATTTAAATTTTTAGAGATTATTCGAAAATCAATTATTAAAAGGCAAATATCTCCCGATCTGTAGGAATCTGAGAGACAAAACTTATGTCACTTTGAGGGAACGTATATGTAAATGTCCTGTCAGAGTCACTTCAATGTATGTCCAAGGGTTTGGAGGATAGAGACAATTAAATTTTTAGAGATTATTCGAAAGTCAATTTTTAAAAGGCAAATATCTCCCGATCTGTAGGAATCTGAGACACAAAACTTATGTCACTTTGAGGTAACGTATATGTAAATGTCCTGTCAGAGTCACGTCAATGTATGTCCAAGGGTTTGGAGGATAGAGAAATTTTAAATTTACGAGATTATTCGAAAGTAAATTTTAAAAGGCAAATATCTCCCGATCTGAAGGAATGTGAGAGACAAAACTTATGTCACTTTGAGGGAACGTATATGTCAACTTCATGTCAGAATCTCGTCAATGTATGTCCAAGGGTTTGGACGATAGAGACATTTAAATTTTTCGAGATTATTCGAAAGTCAATTTTTAAAAGGCAAATATCTCCTGATCTGTAGGCATCTGAGAGACAAACCTTATATCACTTTGAGAGAACGCATATGTCAACTTCATGTCAGAGTCTCGTCAATGTATGTCCAAGGGTTTGGAGGTTAGAGACATTTTAATTTTTCGAGATTATTCGAAAGTCAATTTTTAAAAGGCAAATATCTCCCGATCTGTAGGAATCTGAGAAACAAAACTTATGTCACTTTGAGGGAACGTATATGTCAACTTGCTGTCAGAGTCAGGTCAATGTATGTCCAAGGGTTTGGAGGATAGAGACATTTAAATTTTTAGAGATTATTCGAAAGTCAATTTTTGAATAGGCAAATATCTCCCGATCTGTATTAATCTGAGAGACAAAACTTATGTCACTTTGAGGGAACGTATATGTCAACTTCATGTCATAGTCACGTCAATGTATGTCGAAGGGTTTGGAGGATAGAGACATTTAAATTTTTAGAGATTATTCGAAAGTCAATTTTTAAAAGGCAAATATCTCCCGATCTGTATTAATCTGAGAGTCAAAACTTATGTCACTTTGAGGGAACGTATATGTCAACTTGCTGTCAGTGTCACGTCAATGTATGTCCAAAGGTTTAGAGGATAGAGACAATTATAATTTTTTGAGATTATTCGAAAGTCAATTTTTAAAAGGTAAATATCTCCCGATCTGTAGGAATCTGAGAAACAAAACTAATTTCACTTTGAGGGAACGTATATGTCAACTTGCTGTCAGAGTCACGTCAATGTATGTCCAAGGGTTTGGAGGATAGAGACATTTAAATTTTTAGAGATTATTCGAAAGTCAATTTTTGAAAAGGTAAATATCTCCCGATCAATAAGAATCTGAGAGTCAAAACTTATGTCACTTTGAGGGAACGTATATGTCAACTTCATGTCAGAATCTCTTCAATGTATGTCCAAGGGTTTGGACGATAGACACTTTTTAATTTTTCGAGATTATTCGAAAGTCAATTTTTAAAAGGCAAATATCTCCCGATCTGTGGGCATCTGAGAGACAGACCTTATGTCACTTTGAGGGAATGCATATGTCAACTTCATGTCAGAGTTTCGTCAATGTATGTCCAAGGGTTTGGAGGATAGAGACATTTTAATTTTTCGAGATTATTCGAAAGTCAATTTTTAAAAGGCAAATATCTCCCGATCTGTAGGCATCTGAGAGACAAACCTTATGTCACTTTGAGGGAACGCACATGTCAACTTCATGTCAGAGTCTCGTCAAGGTATGTCCAAGGGTTTGGAGGATAGAGAAATTTTAATTTTACGAGATTATTCGAAAGTGAATTATTAAAAGGCAAATATCTCCCGATCTGTAGGAATCTGAGAGACAAAACTTATGTCACTTTGAGGGAACGCATATGTCAACTACATGTCAGAATCTCGTCATTGTATGTCCAAGTGTTTGGACGATAGAGACATTTTAATTTTTCGAGATTATTTGGAAGTCAATTCTTAAAAGGCAAATATCTCCCGATCTGTATTAAGCTGAGAGACAAAACTTATGATACTTTGAGGGAACGTATATGTAAACTTCATGTCAGAATCTCGTCAATGTATGTCCAAGGGTTTGGACGATAGAGACATTTTAATTTTTCGAGATTATTCGAAAGTCAATTTTTAAAAGGCAAATATCTCCCGATCTGTAGGCATCTGAGAGACAAACCTTATGTCACTTTGTGGGAACGCTTATGTCAACTTCGTGTCAGAGTCTCGTCAATGTATGTCCAACTGTTTGGAGGATAGAGACATTTAAATTTCTAGAGATAATTCGAAAGTCAATTTTTAAAAGGCAAATATCTCCCGATCTGTAGGAATCTGAGAGACAAAACTTATGTAACTTTGAGGGAACGTATATGTCAACTTCCTGGCAGAGTCACGTCAATGTATGTCCAAGGGTTCGGAGGATAGAGACATTTAAATTTTTAGATATTATTCGAAAGTCAATTATTAAAAGGCAAATATCTCCCGATCTGTAGGCATCTGAGAGACAACCCTTATGTCACGTTGAAGGAAAGTATATGTCAACCTCGTGTCAGAGTCTCGTCAATGTATGTCCAAGGGTTTGGAGGATAGAGACATTTAAACTTTTCGAGATTATTCGAAAGTGAATTATTAAAAGGCAAATATCTCCCGATCTGTAGGAAGCTGAGAGACAAAACTAATGTCACTTTGAGGGAACATGTATGTCAACTTCCTGTCAGAGTCACGTCAATGTATGTCGAAGGGTTTGGAGGATAGAGACATTTAAATTTTTAGAGATTATTCGAAAGTCAATTTTTAAAAGGCAAATATCTCCCGATCTGTAGGAATCTGAGAGACAAAACTTATGTCACTTTGAGGGAACGAATATGTCAACTTCATGTCAGAATCTCGTCAATGTATGTGAAAGGGTTTGGACGAGAGAGACATCTTAATTTTTCGAGATTATTCGAAAGTCAATTTTTCAAAAGGCAAATATCTCCCGATCTGTAGGAATCTGAGAGACAAAACTTATGTTACTTTGTGGGAACGTATATGTCAACTTCAAGTCCGAATCTCGTCAATGTATGTCCAAGGGTTTGGACCATAGGGACATTTTAATTTTTCGAGATTATCCGAAAGTCAATTTTTAAAAGGCAAATATCTCCCGTTCTGTAGGAATCTGAGAGACAAACCTCATGTAACATTGAGGGAACGCATATGTCAACTTCATGTCATAGTCTCGTCAATGTATGTCCAAGGGTTTGGAGGATAGGGACATTTTAATTTTTCGAGATTATTCGAAAGTGAATTATTAAAAGGCAAATATTTCCCGATCTTTAGGAATCTGAGAGACAAAACTAATGTCACTTTGTGGGAACATATATGTCAACTTCCTGTAAGATTCACGGCAAAGTATGTTCAAGGGTTTGGAGGATAGAGACATTTAAATTTTTAGAGATTATTCGAAAGTCAATTATTAAAAGGCAAATATCTCCCGATCTGTAGGAATCTGAGAGACAAAACTTATGTCACTTTGAGGGAACGTATATGTAAATGTCCTGTCAGAGTCACTTCAATGTATGTCCTAGGGTTTGGAGGATAGAGACAATTAAATTTTTAGAGATTATTCGAAAGTCAATTTTTTAAAGGCAAATATCTCCCGATCTGTAGGAATCTGAGACACAAAACTTATGTCACTTTGAGGGAACGTATATGTAAATGTCCTGTCAGAGTCACGTCAATGTATGCCCAAGGGTTTGGAGGATAGAGAAATTTTAAATTTACGAGATTATTCGAAAGTAAATTTTAAAAGGCAAATATCTCCCGATCTGAAGGAATGTGAGAGACAAAACTTATGTCACTTTGAGGGAACGTATATGTCAACTTCATGTCAAAATCTCGTTAATGTATGTCAAAGGGTTTGGACGATAGACACATTTTAATTTTTCGAGATTATTCGAAAGTCAATTTTTAAAAGGCAAATATCTCCCGATCTGTAAGCATCTGAGAGACAAACCTTATATCACTTTGAGAGAACTCATATGTCAACTTCATGTCAGAGTCTCGTCAATGTATGTCCAAGGGTTTGGAGGATAGAGACATTTTAATTTTTCGAGATTATTCTAAAGTCAATTTTTAAAAGGCAAATATCTCCCGATCTGTAGGAATCTGAGAAACAAAACTTATGTCACTTTTGGGAACGTATATGTCAGCTTGCTGTCAGAGTCAGGTCAATGTATGTCCAAGGGTTTGGAGGATAGAGACATTTAAATTTTTAGAGATTATTCGAAAGTCAATTTTTGAAAAGGCAAATATCTCCCGATCTGTAGGAATCTGAGAGACAAATCTCATGTCACTTTGAGGGAAGGCATATGTCAACTTCATGTTAGAGTCACGTCAATGTATGTCCAATGGTTTGGAGGATAGAGACATTTAAATGTTTAGAGATTATTCGAAAGTCAATTATTAAAAGGCAAATATCTACCGATCTGTACGCATCTGAGAGACAAAACTTATGTCACTTTGAGGGAACGTAATGTCAACTTCCTATCAGAGTCGTGTCAATGTATGTCCAAGGGTTTGAACGATAGAGACATTTTAATTTTTCGAGATTATACGAAAGTCAATTTTTGAAAAGGCAAATATCTCCCGATCTGTAGGCATCTGAGAGACAAAACTTATGTCACTTTGAGGGAACGTATATGTCAACCTCATGTCAGAATCTCTTCAATGTATGTCCAAGGGTTTGGACGATAGAGGCATTTTAATTTTTCGAGATTATTCGAAAGTCAATTTTTAAAAAGCAAATATCTCCCGATCTGTAGGAATCTGAGAGACAAAACTTATGTCACTTTGAGGGAACGTATGTGTCAACTTCATGTCAGAATCTCGTCAATGTATGTCCAAGGGTTTGGACGATAGAAACATTTTAATTTTTCGAGATTATTCGAAAGTCAATTTTTAAAGGCAAATATCTCCCGATCTGTTGGCATCTGAGAAACAAAACTTATGTCACTTTGAGGGAACGTATATGTCAACTTCCTGTCAGAGTCACGTCAATGTATGTCCAAGGGTTTGGAGGATAGAGACATTTAAATTTTTCGAGATTATTCGAAACTCAATTTTTGAAAAGGCAAATATCTCCCGATCTGTATTAATCTGAGAGACTAAATATATGTCACTTTGAGGGAACGTATATGTCAACCTCATGTCAGAATCTCGTCAATGTATGTCCAAGGGTTTGGACAATAGAGACATTTTAATTTTTCGAGATTATTCGAAAGTCAATTCTTAAAAGGCAAATATCTCCCGATCTGTATGAATCTGAGAGACAAAACTATGTCACTTTGAGGGAACGTGTGTGTCAACGTCATGTCAGAATCTCGTCAATGTATGTCCAAGGGTTTGGACGATAGAGACATTTTAATTTTTCGAGATTATTCGAAAGTCAATTTTTAAAGGCAAATATCTCCCGATCTGTTGGCATCTGAAAGACAAAACTTATGTCACTTTGAGGGAACGTATATGTCAACGTCATGTCAGAATCTCGTCAATGTATGTCCAAGGGTTTGGACGATAGAGACATTTAAATTTTTCTAGATTATTCGAAAGTCAATTATTAAAAGGCAAATATCTCCCGATCTGTAGGAATCTGAGAGACAAGCCTTATGTCACTTTGAGGTAACGTATATGTCAACTTGCTGTTAGAGTCATGTCAATGTATGTCCAAGGGTTTGGACGATAGAGGCATTTAAATTTTTAGAAATTATTCGAAAGTCAATTTTTAAAAGGCAAATATCTCCCAATCTGTAGGAATCTGAGAGACAAAACTTATGTCACTTTGAGGGAACGTAAATGTCAACTTGCTGTCCGAGTGACGTCAATGTATGTCCAAGGGTTTGGAGGATAGAGACATTTAAATTTTTAGAGATTATTCGAAAGTCAATTTTTGAAAAAGCAAATATCTCCCGATCTGTAGGAATCTGAGAGACAGAACTCATGTCACTTTGAGGGAAGGCATATGTCAACCTCATGTCAGAGTCACGTCAATGTATGTCCAAGGGTTTGGAGGATAGAGATATTTAAATTTTTAGAGATTATTCGAAAGTCAATTATTAAAAGGCAAATATCTACCGATCTGTAGGCATCTGAGAGACAAAACTTATGTCACTTTGAGGGAACGTATATGTCAACTTCCTGTCAGAGTCACGTCAATGTATGTCCAAGGGTTTGGAGGATAGCGACATTTTAATTTTTCGAGATTATTGGAAAGTCAATTTTTGAAAAGGCAAATATCTCCCGATCTGTAGGAATCTGAGAGACAAAACTTATGTCACTTTGAGGGAACGTATATGTCAACTTCATGTTGGAATCTCGTCAATGTATGTCCAAGGGTTTGGACGATAGAGACATTTTAATTTTTCGAGATTATTCGAAAGTCAATTTTTAAAAGGCAAATATCTCCCGATCTGTATTAATCTGAGAGTCAAAACTTATGTCACTTTGAGGGAACGTATATGTCAACTTGCTGTCAGTGTCACGTCAATGTATGTCCAAAGGTTTAGATGATAGAGACAATTATAATTTTTCGAGATTATTCGAAAGTCAATTTTTAAAAGGTAAATATCTCCCGATCTGTAGGAATCTGAGAAACAAAACTAATTTCACTTTGAGGGAACGTATATGTCAACTTGCTGTCAGAGTCACGTCAATGTATGTCCAAGGGTTTGGAGGATAGAGACATTTAAATTTTTAGAGATTATTCGAAAGTCAATTTTTGAAAAGGTATATATCTCCCGATCAATAAGAATCTGAGAGTCAAAACTTATGTCACTTTGAGGGAACGTATATGTCAACTTCATGTCAGAATCTCTTCAATGTATGTCCTAGGGTTTGGACGATAGACACTTTTTAATTTTTCGAGATTATTCGAAAGTCAATTTTTAAAAGGCAAATATCTCCCGATCTGTGGGCATCTGAGAGACAGACCTTATGTCACTTTGAGGGAATGCATATGTCAACTTCATGTCAGAGTCTCGTCAATGTATGTCCAAGGGTTTGGAGGATAGAGACATTTTAATTTTTCGAGATTATTCGAAAGTCAATTTTTAAAAGGCAAATATCTCCCGATCTGTAGGCATCTGAGAGACAAACCTTATGTCACTTTGAGGGAACGCACATGTCAACTTCATGTCAGAGTCTCGTCAAGGTATGTCCAAGGGTTTGGAGGATAGAGAAATTTTAATTTTACGAGATTATTCGAAAGTGAATTATTAAAAGGCAAATATCTCCCGATCTGTAGGAATCTGAGAGACAAAACTTATGTCACTTTGAGGGAACGCATATGTCAACTACATGTCAGAATCTCGTCATTGTATGTCCAAGTGTTTGGACGATAGAGACATTTTAATTTTTCGAGATTATTTGGAAGTCAATTCTTAAAAGGCAAATATCTCCCGATCTGTATTAATCTGAGAGACAAAACTTATGTCACTTTGAGGGAACGTATATGTCAACTTCATGTCAGAATCTCGTCAATGTATGTCCAAGGGTTTGGACGATAGAGACATTTTAATTTTTCGAGATTATTCGAAAGTCATTTTTTAAAAGGCAAATATCTCCCGATCTGTAGGCATCTGAGAGACAAACCTTATGTCACTTTGAGGGAACGCTTATGTCAACTTCGTGTCAGAGTCTCGTCAATGTATGTCCAACTGTTTGGAGGATAGAGACATTTAAATTTCTAGAGATAATTCGAAAGTCAATTTTTAAAAGGCAAATATCTCCCGATCTGTAGGAATCTGAGAGACAAAACTTATGTAACTTTGAGGGAACGTATATGTCAACTTCCTGGCAGAGTCACGTCAATGTATGTCCAAGGGTTCGGAGGATAGAGACATTTAAATTTTTAGATATTATTCGAAAGTCAATTATTAAAAGGCAAATATCTCCCGATCTGTAGGCATCTGAGAGACAACCCTTATGTCACGTTGAAGGAAAGTATATGTCAACCTCGTGTCAGAGTCTCGTCAATGTATGTCCAAGGGTTTGGAGGATAGAGACATTTAAACTTTTCGAGATTATTCGAAAGTGAATTATTAAAAGGCAAATATCTCCCGATCTGTAGGAAGCTGAGAGACAAAACTAATGTCACTTTGAGGGAACATGTATGTCAACTTCCTGTCAGTCACGTCAATGTATGTCGAAGGGTTTGGAGGATAGAGACATTTAAATTTTTAGAGATTATTCGAAAGTCAATTTTTAAAAGGCAAATATCTTTCGATCTGTAGGAATCTGAGAGACAAAACTTATGTCACTTTGAGGGAACGTGTGTGTCAACGTCATGTCAGAATCTCGTCAATGTATGTCCAAGGGTTTGGACGATAGAGACATTTTAATTTTTCGAGATTATTCGAAAGTCGATTTTTAAAGGCAAATATCTCCCGATCTGTTGGCATCTGAAAGACAAAACTTATGTCACTTTGAGGGAACGTATATGTCAACTTCATGTCAGAATCTCGTCAATGTATGTCCAAGGGTTTGGACGATAGAGACATTTAAATTTTTCGAGATTATTCGAAAGTCAATTATTAAAAGGCAAATATCTCCCGATCTGTAGGAATCTGAGAGACAAGCCTTATGTCACTTTGAGGTAACGTATATGTCAACTTGCTGTCAGAGTCATGTCAATGTATGTCCAAGGGTTTGGACGATAGAGGCATTTAAATTTTTAGAAATTATTCGAAAGTCAATTTTTAAAAGGCAAATATCTCCCAATCTGTAGGAATCTGAGAGACAAAACTTATGTCACTTTGAGGGAACGTAAATGTCAACTTGCTGTCCGAGTCACGTCAATGTATGTCCAAGGGTTTGGAGGATAGAGACATTTAAATTTTTAGAGATTATTCGAAAGTCAATTTTTGAAAAAGCAAATATCTCCCGATCTGTAGGAATCTGAGAGACAGAACTCATGTCACTTTGAGGGTAGGCATATGTCAACCTCATGTCAGAGTCACGTCAATGTATGTCCAAGGGTTTGGAGGATAGAGATATTTAAATTTTTAGAGATTATTCGAAAGTCAATTATTAAAAGGCAAATATCTACCGATCTGTAGGCATCTGAGAGACAAAACTTATGTCACTTTGAGGGAACGTATATGTCAACTTCCTGTCAGAGTCACGTCGATGTATGTCCAAGGGTTTGGAGGATAGCGACATTTTAATTTTTCGAGATTATTGGAAAGTCAATTTTTGAAAAGGCAAATATCTCCCGATCTGTAGGAATCTGAGAGACAAAACTTATGTCACTTTGAGGGAACGTATATGTCAACTTCATGTTGGAATCTCGTCAATGTATGTCCAAGGGTTTGGACGATAGAGACATTTTAATTTTTCGAGATTATTCGAAAGTCAATTATTAAAAGGCAAATATCTCCCGATCTGTATTAATCTGAGAGTCAAAACTTATGTCACTTTGAGGGAACGTATATGTCAACTTGCTGTCAGTGTCACGTCAATGTATGTCCAAAGGTTTAGAGGATAGAGACAATTATAATTTTTCGAGATTATTCGAAAGTCAATTTTTAAAAGGTAAATATCTCCCGATCTGTAGGAATCTGAGAAACAAAACTAATTTCACTTTGAGGGAACGTATATGTCAACTTGCTGTCAGAGTCACGTCAATGTATGTCCAAGGGTTTGGAGGATAGAGACATTTAAATTTTTAGAGATTATTCGAAAGTCAATTTTTGAAAAGGTAAATATCTCCCGATCAATAAGAATCTGAGAGTCAAAACTTATGTCACTTTGAGGGAACGTATATGTCAACTTCATGTCAGAATCTCTTCAATGTATGTCCAAGGGTTTGGACGATAGACACTTTTTAATTTTTCGAGATTATTCGAAAGTCAATTTTTAAAAGGCAAATATCTCCCGATCTGTGGGCATCTGAGAGACAGACCTTATGTCACTTTGAGGGAATGCATATGTCAACTTCATGTCAGAGTCTCGTCAATGTATGTCCAAGGGTTTGGAGGATAGAGACATTTTAATTTTTCGAGATTATTCGAAAGTCAATTTTTAAAAGGCAAATATCTCCCGATCTGTAGGCATCTGAGAGACAAACCTTATGTCACTTTGAGGGAACGCACATGTCAACTTCATGTCAGAGTCTCGTCAAGGTAAGTCCAAGGGTTTGGAGGATAGAGAAATTTTAATTTTACGAGATTATTCGAAAGTGAATTATTAAAAGGCAAATATCTCCCGATCTGTAGGAATCTGAGAGACAAAACTTATGTCACTTTGAGGGAACGCATATGTCAACTACATGTCAGAATCTCGTCATTGTATGACCAAGTGTTTGGACGATAGAGACATTTTAATTTTTCGAGATTATTTGGAATTCAATTCTTAAAAGGCAAATATCTCCCGATCTGTATTAATCTGAGAGACAAAACTTATGTCACTTTGAGGGAACGTATATGTCAACTTCATGTCAGAATCTCGTCAATGTATGTCCAAGGGTTTGGACGATAGAGACATTTTAATTTTTCGAGATTATTCGAAAGTCATTTTTTAAAAGGCAAATATCTCCCGATCTGTAGGCATCTGAGCGACAAACCTTATGTCACTTTGAGGGAACGTATATGTCAACTTCCTGTCAGAGTCTCGTCAATGTATGTCCAACTGTTTGGAGGATAGAGACATTTAAATTTCTAGAGATAATTCGAAAGTCAATTTTTAAAAGGCAAATATCTCCCGATCTGTAGGAATCTGAGAGACAAAACTTATGTAACTTTGAGGGAACGTATATGTCAACTTCCTGGCAGAGTCACGTCAATGTATGTCCAAGGGTTCGGAGGATAGAGACATTTAAATTTTTAGATATTATTCGAAAGTCAATTATTAAAAGGCAAATATCTCCCGATCTGTAGGCATCTGAGAGACAACCCTTATGTCACGTTGAAGGAAAGTATATGTCAACCCCGTGTCAGAGTCTCGTCAATGTATTTCCAAGGGTTTGGAGGATAGAGACATTTAAACTTTTCGAGATTATTCGAAAGTGAATTATTAAAAGGCAAATATCTCCCGATCTGTAGGAAGCTGAGAGACAAAACTAATGTCACTTTGAGGGAACATGTATGTCAACTTCCTGTCAGTCACGTCAATGTATGTCGAAGGGTTTGGAGGATAGAAACATTTAAATTTTTAGAGATTATTCGAAAGTCAATTTTTAAAAGGCAAATATCTCCCGATCTGTAGGAATCTGAGAGACAAAACTTATGTTACTTTGTGGGAACGTATATGTCAACTTCAAGTCCGAATCTTGTCAATGTATGTCCAAGAGTTTGGACCATAGGGACATTTTAATTTTTCGAGATTATCCGAAAGTCAATTTTTAAAAGGCAAATATCTCCCGTTCTGTAGGAATCTGAGAGACAAACCTTATGTAACATTGAGGGAACGCATATGTCAACTTCATGTCATAGTCTCGTCAATGTATGTCCAAGGGTTTGGAGGATAGGGACATTTTAATTTTTCGAGATTATTCGAAGGTGAATTATTAAAAGGCAAATATTTCCCGATCTTTAGGAATCTGAGAGACAAAACTAATGTCACTTTGTGGGAACATATATGTCAACTTCCTGTAAGATTCACGTCAAAGTATGTTCAAGGGTTTGGAGGATAGAGACATTTAAATTTTTAGAGATTATTCGAAAGTCAATTATTAAAAGGCAAATATCTCCCGATCTGTAGGAATCTGAGAGACAAAACTTATGTCACTTTGAGGGAACGTATATGTAAATGTCCTGTCAGAGTCACTTCAATGTATGTCCTAGGGTTTGGAGGATAGAGACAATTAAATTTTTAGAGATTATTCGAAAGTCAATTTTTTAAAGGCAAATATCTCCCGATCTGTAGGAATCTGAGACACAAAACTTATGTCACTTTGAGGGAACGTATATGTAAATGTCCTGTCAGAGTCACGTCAATGTATGCCCAAGGGTTTGGAGGATAGAGAAATTTTAAATTTACGAGATTATTCGAAAGTAAATTTTAAAAGGCAAATATCTCCCGATCTGAAGGAATGTGAGAGACAAAACTTATGTCACTTTGAGGGAACGTATATGTCAACTTCATGTCAAAATCTCGTTAATGTATGTCAAAGGGTTTGGACGATAGACACATTTTAATTTTTCGAGATTATTCGAAAGTCAATTTTTAAAAGGCAAATATCTCCCGATCTGTAAGCATCTGAGAGACAAACCTTATATCACTTTGAGAGAACTCATATGTCAACTTCATGTCAGAGTCTCGTCAATGTATGTCCAAGGGTTTGGAGGATAGAGACATTTTAATTTTTCGAGATTATTCTAAAGTCAATTTTTAAAAGGAAAATATCTCCCGATCTGTAGGAATCTGAGAAACAAAACTTATGTCACTTTGAGGGAACGTATATGTCAACTTGCTGTCAGAGTCAGGTCAATGTATGTCCAAGGGTTTGGAGGATAGAGACATTTAAATTTTTAGAGATTATTCGAAAGTCAATTTTTGAAAAGGCAAATATCTCCCGATCTGTAGGAATCTGAGAGACAAATCTCATGTCACTTTGAGGGAAGGCATATGTCAACTTCATGTTAGAGTCACGTCAATGTATGTCCAATGGTTTGGAGGATAGAGACATTTAAATGTTTAGAGATTATTCGAAAGTCAATTATTAAAAGGCAAATATCTACCGATCTGTACGCATCTGAGAGACAAAACTTATGTCACTTTGAGGGAACGTAATGTCAACTTCCTATCAGAGTCGTGTCAATGTATGTCCAAGGGTTTGAACGATAGAGACATTTTAATTTTTCGAGATTATACGAAAGTCAATTTTTGAAAAGGCAAATATCTCCCGATCTGTAGGCATCTGAGAGACAAAACTTATGTCACTTTGAGGGAACGTATATGTCAACCTCATGTCAGAATCTCTTCAATGTATGTCCAAGGGTTTGGACGATAGAGGCATTTTAATTTTTCGAGATTATTCGAAAGTCAATTTTTAAAAAGCAAATATCTCCCGATCTGTAGGCATCTGAGAGACAAAACGTATGTCACTGAGGGAACGTATATGTCAACTTCCTGTCAGAGTCATGTCAATGTATGTCCAAGGGTTTGGAGGATAGAGACATTTTAATTTTTCGAGATTATTCGAAAGTCAATTTTTGAAAAGGCAAATATCTCCCGATCTGTAGGAATCTGAGAGACAAAACTTATGTCACTTTGAGGGAACGTATGTGTCAACTTCATGTCAGAATCTCGTCAATGTATGTCCAAGGGTTTGGACGATAGAAACATTTAAATTTTTCGAGATTATTCGAAAGTCAATATTTAAAGGCAAATATCTCCCGATCTGTTGGCATCTGAGAAACAAAACTTATGTCACTTTGAGGGAACGTATATGTCAACTTCCTGTCAGAGTCACGTCAATGTATGTCCAAGGGTTTGGAGGATAGAGACATTTAAATTTTTCGAGATTATTCGAAACTCAATTTTTGAAAAGGCAAATATCTCCCGATCTGTATTAATCTGAGAGACTAAACATATGTCACTTTGAGGGAACGTATATGTCAACCTCATGTCAGAATCTCGTCAATGTATGTCCAAGGGTTTGGACAATAGAGACATTTTAATTTTTCGAGATTATTCGAAAGCCAATTCTTAAAAGGCAAATATCTCCCGATCTGTATGAATCTGAGAGACAAAACTTATGTCACTTTGAGGGAACGTGTATGTCAACGTCATGTCAGAATCTCGTCAATGTATGTCCAAGGGTTTGGACGATAGAGACATTTAAATTTTTCGAGATTATTCGAAAGTCAATTTTTAAAGGCAAATATCTCCCGATCTGTTGGCATCTGAAAGACAAGACTTATGTCACTTTGAGGGAACGTATATGTCAACTTCATGTCAGAATCTCGTCAATGTATGTCCAAGGGTTTGGACGATAGAGACATTTAAATTTTTCGAGATTATTCGAAAGTCAATTATTAAAAGGCAAATATCTCCCGATCTGTAGGAATCTGAGAGACAAGCCTTATGTCACTTTGAGGTAACGTATATGTCAACTTGCTGTCAGAGTCATGTCAATGTATGTCCAAGGGTTTTGACGATAGAGGCATTTAAATTTTTAGAAATTATTCGAAAGTCAATTCTTAAAAGGCAAATATCTCCCAATCTGTAGGAATCTGAGAGACAAAACTTATGTCACTTTGAGGGAACGTAAATGTCAACTTGCTGTCCGAGTCACGTCAATGTATGTCCAAGGGTTTGGAGGATAGAGACATTTAAATTTTTAGAGATTATTCGAAAGTCAATTTTTGAAAAAACAAATATCTCCCGATCTGTAGGAATCTGAGAGACAGAACTCATGTCACTTTGAGGGAAGGCATATGTCAACCTCATGTCAGAGTCACGTCAATGTATGTCCAAGGGTTTGGAGGATAGAGATATTTAAATTTTTAGAGATTATTCGAAAGTCAATTATTAAAAGGCAAATATCTACCGATCTGTAGGCATCTGAGAGACAAAACTTATGTCACTTTGAGGGAACGTATATGTCAACTTCCTGTCAGAGTCACGTCAATGTATGTCCAAGGGTTTGGAGGTTAGCGACATTTTAATTTTTCGAGATTATTGGAAAGTCAATTTTTGAAAAGGCAAATATCTCCCGATCTGTAGGAATCTGAGAGACAAAACTTATGTCACTTTGAGGGAACGTATATGTCAACTTCATGTTGGAATCTCGTCAATGTATGTCCAAGGGTTTGGACGATAGAGACATTTTAATTTTTCGAGATTATTCGAAAGTCAATTTTTAAAAGGCAAATATCTCCCGATCTGTAGGCATCTGAGAGGCAAAACTTATGTCACTTTCAGGGAACGTTTATGTCAACATCATGTCAAAATCTCGTCAATGTATGTCCAAGGGTTTGGACGATAGAGATATTTTAATTTTTCGAGATTATTCGAAAGTCAATTCTTAAAAGGCAAATATCTCCCGATCTGTATGAATCTGAGAGACAAAACTTATGTCACTTTGAGGGAACGTGTTTGTCAACTTCATGTCAGAATCTCGTCAATGTATGTCCAAAGGTTTGGACGATAGAGACATTTTAATTTTTCGAAAGTCAATTTTTAAAGGCAAATATCTCCCGATCTGTTGGCATCTGAAAGACAAAACTTATGTCACTTTGAGGGAACGTATATGTCAACTTCATGTCAGAATCTCGTCAATGTATGTCCAAGGGTTTGGACGATAGAGACATTTTAATGTTTCGAGATTATTTGAAAGTCAATTATTAAAAGGCAAATATCTCCCGATCTGTAGGCATCTGAGAGACAAACCTTATGTCACGTTGAGGGAAAGTATATGTCAACTTCATGTCAGAGCCTCGTCAATGTATGTCCAAGGGTTTGGAGGATAGAGACATTTTAATTTTTCGAGATTATTCGAAAGTGAATAATTAAAAGGCAAATATCTCCCGATCTGTAGGAAGCTGAGAGACAAAACTAATGTCACTTTGAGGGAACATGTATGTCAACTTCCTGTCAGAGTCACGTCAATGTATGTCGAAGGGTTTGGAGGATAGAGACATTTAAATTTTTAGAGATTATTCGAAAGTCAATTTTTAAAAGGCAAATATCTCCCGATCTGTAGGAATCTGAGACACAAATCTTATGTCACTTTGAGGGAACGTATATGTCAACTTCATGTCAGAGTCACGTCAATGTATGTGCAAGGGTTTGGAGGATAGATACATCTTAATTTTTCGAGATTATTCGAAAGTCAATTTTTAAAAGGCAAATATCACCCGATCTGTAGGCATCTGAGAGACAAAACTTATGTCACTTTGAGGGAACGTTTATGTCAACCTCATGTCAGAATCTCTTCAATGTATGTCCAAGGGTTTGGACGATAGAGGCATTTAAATTTTTCGTGATTATTCGAAAGTCAATTTTTAAAAAGCAAATATCTCCCGATCTGTAGGCATCTGAGAGACAAAACTTATGTCACTTTGAGGGAACGTATATGTAAATGTCCTGTCAGAGTCACTTCAATGTATGTCCAAGGGTTTGGAGGATAGAGACAATTAAATTTTTAGAGATTATTCGAAAGTCAATTTTTAAAAGGCAAATATCTCCCGATCTGTAGGAATCTGAGACACAAAACTTATGTCACTTTGAGGTAACGTATATGTAAATGTCCTGTCAGAGTCACGTCAATGTATGTCCAAGGGTTTGGAGGATAGAGAAATTTTAAATTTACGAGATTATTCGAAAGTAAATTTTAAAAGGCAAATATCTCCCGATCTGAAGGAATGTGAGAGACAAAACTTATGTCACTTTGAGGGAACGTATATGTCAACTTCATGTCAGAATCTCGTCAATGTATGTCCAAGGGTTTGGACGATAGAGACATTTAAATTTTTCGAGATTATTCGAAAGTCAATTTTTAAAAGGCAAATATCTCCTGATCTGTAGGCATCTGAGAGACAAACCTTATATCACTTTGAGAGAACGCATATGTCAACTTCATGTCAGAGTCTCGTCAATGTATGTCCAAGGGTTTGGAGGTTAGAGACATTTTAATTTTTCGAGATTATTCGAAAGTCAATTTTTAAAAGGCAAATATCTCCCGATCTGTAGGAATCTGAGAAACAAAACTTATGTCACTTTGAGGGAACGTATATGTCAACTTGCTGTCAGAGTCAGGTCAATGTATGTCCAAGGGTTTGGAGGATAGAGACATTTAAATTTTTAGAGATTATTCGAAAGTCAATTTTTGAATAGGCAAATATCTCCCGATCTGTATTAATCTGAGAGACAAAACTTATGTCACTTTGAGGGAACGTATATGTCAACTTCATGTCATAGTCACGTCAATGTATGTCGAAGGGTTTGGAGGATAGAGACATTTAAATTTTTAGAGATTATTCGAAAGTCAATTTTTAAAAGGCAAATATCTCCCGATCTGTATTAATCTGAGAGTCAAAACTTATGTCACTTTGAGGGAACGTATATGTCAACTTGCTGTCAGTGTCACGTCAATGTATGTCCAAAGGTTTAGAGGATAGAGACAATTATAATTTTTTGAGATTATTCGAAAGTCAATTTTTAAAAGGTAAATATCTCCCGATCTGTAGGAATCTGAGAAACAAAACTAATTTCACTTTGAGGGAACGTATATGTCAACTTGCTGTCAGAGTCACGTCAATGTATGTCCAAGGGTTTGGAGGATAGAGACATTTAAATTTTTAGAGATTATTCGAAAGTCAATTTTTGAAAAGGTAAATATCTCCCGATCAATAAGAATCTGAGAGTCAAAACTTATGTCACTTTGAGGGAACGTATATGTCAACTTCATGTCAGAATCTCTTCAATGTATGTCCAAGGGTTTGGACGATAGACACTTTTTAATTTTTCGAGATTATTCGAAAGTCAATTTTTAAAAGGCAAATATCTCCCGATCTGTGGGCATCTGAGAGACAGACCTTATGTCACTTTGAGGGAATGCATATGTCAACTTCATGTCAGAGTTTCGTCAATGTATGTCCAAGGGTTTGGAGGATAGAGACATTTTAATTTTTCGAGATTATTCGAAAGTCAATTTTTAAAAGGCAAATATCTCCCGATCTGTAGGCATCTGAGAGACAAACCTTATGTCACTTTGAGGGAACGCACATGTCAACTTCATGTCAGAGTCTCGTCAAGGTATGTCCAAGGGTTTGGAGGATAGAGAAATTTTAATTTTACGAGATTATTCGAAAGTGAATTATTAAAAGGCAAATATCTCCCGATCTGTAGGAATCTGAGAGACAAAACTTATGTCACTTTGAGGGAACGCATATGTCAACTACATGTCAGAATCTCGTCATTGTATGTCCAAGTGTTTGGACGATAGAGACATTTTAATTTTTCGAGATTATTTGGAAGTCAATTCTTAAAAGGCAAATATCTCCCGATCTGTATTAATCTGAGAGACAAAACTTATGATACTTTGAGGGAACGTATATGTAAACTTCATGTCAGAATCTCGTCAATGTATGTCCAAGGGTTTGGACGATAGAGACATTTTAATTTTTCGAGATTATTCGAAAGTCAATTTTTAAAAGGCAAATATCTCCCGATCTGTAGGCATCTGAGAGACAAACCTTATGTCACTTTGTGGGAACGCTTATGTCAACTTCGTGTCAGAGTCTCGTCAATGTATGTCCAACTGTTTGGAGGATAGAGACATTTAAATTTCTAGAGATAATTCGAAAGTCAATTTTTAAAAGGCAAATATCTCCCGATCTGTAGGAATCTGAGAGACAAAACTTATGTAACTTTGAGGGAACGTATATGTCAACTTCCTGGCAGAGTCACGTCAATGTATGTCCAAGGGTTCGGAGGATAGAGACATTTAAATTTTTAGATATTATTCGAAAGTCAATTATTAAAAGGCAAATATCTCCCGATCTGTAGGCATCTGAGAGACAACCCTTATGTCACGTTGAAGGAAAGTATATGTCAACCTCGTGTCAGAGTCTCGTCAATGTATGTCCAAGGGTTTGGAGGATAGAGACATTTAAACTTTTCGAGATTATTCGAAAGTGAATTATTAAAAGGCAAATATCTCCCGATCTGTAGGAAGCTGAGAGACAAAACTAATGTCACTTTGAGGGAACATGTATGTCAACTTCCTGTCAGAGTCACGTCAATGTATGTCGAAGGGTTTGGAGGATAGAGACATTTAAATTTTTAGAGATTATTCGAAAGTCAATTTTTAAAAGGCAAATATCTCCCGATCTGTAGGAATCTGAGAGACAAAACTTATGTCACTTTGAGGGAACGAATATGTCAACTTCATGTCAGAATCTCGTCAATGTATGTGAAAGGGTTTGGACGAGAGAGACATCTTAATTTTTCGAGATTATTCGAAAGTCAATTTTTCAAAAGGCAAATATCTCCCGATCTGTAGGAATCTGAGAGACAAAACTTATGTTACTTTGTGGGAACGTATATGTCAACTTCAAGTCCGAATCTCGTCAATGTATGTCCAAGGGTTTGGACCATAGGGACATTTTAATTTTTCGAGATTATCCGAAAGTCAATTTTTAAAAGGCAAATATCTCCCGTTCTGTAGGAATCTGAGAGACAAACCTCATGTAACATTGAGGGAACGCATATGTCAACTTCATGTCATAGTCTCGTCAATGTATGTCCAAGGGTTTGGAGGATAGGGACATTTTAATTTTTCGAGATTATTCGAAAGTGAATTATTAAAAGGCAAATATTTCCCGATCTTTAGGAATCTGAGAGACAAAACTAATGTCACTTTGTGGGAACATATATGTCAACTTCCTGTAAGATTCACGGCAAAGTATGTTCAAGGGTTTGGAGGATAGAGACATTTAAATTTTTAGAGATTATTCGAAAGTCAATTATTAAAAGGCAAATATCTCCCGATCTGTAGGAATCTGAGAGACAAAACTTATGTCACTTTGAGGGAACGTATATGTAAATGTCCTGTCAGAGTCACTTCAATGTATGTCCTAGGGTTTGGAGGATAGAGACAATTAAATTTTTAGAGATTATTCGAAAGTCAATTTTTTAAAGGCAAATATCTCCCGATCTGTAGGAATCTGAGACACAAAACTTATGTCACTTTGAGGGAACGTATATGTAAATGTCCTGTCAGAGTCACGTCAATGTATGCCCAAGGGTTTGGAGGATAGAGAAATTTTAAATTTACGAGATTATTCGAAAGTAAATTTTAAAAGGCAAATATCTCCCGATCTGAAGGAATGTGAGAGACAAAACTTATGTCACTTTGAGGGAACGTATATGTCAACTTCATGTCAAAATCTCGTTAATGTATGTCAAAGGGTTTGGACGATAGACACATTTTAATTTTTCGAGATTATTCGAAAGTCAATTTTTAAAAGGCAAATATCTCCCGATCTGTAAGCATCTGAGAGACAAACCTTATATCACTTTGAGAGAACTCATATGTCAACTTCATGTCAGAGTCTCGTCAATGTATGTCCAAGGGTTTGGAGGATAGAGACATTTTAATTTTTCGAGATTATTCTAAAGTCAATTTTTAAAAGGCAAATATCTCCCGATCTGTAGGAATCTGAGAAACAAAACTTATGTCACTTTTGGGAACGTATATGTCAGCTTGCTGTCAGAGTCAGGTCAATGTATGTCCAAGGGTTTGGAGGATAGAGACATTTAAATTTTTAGAGATTATTCGAAAGTCAATTTTTGAAAAGGCAAATATCTCCCGATCTGTAGGAATCTGAGAGACAAATCTCATGTCACTTTGAGGGAAGGCATATGTCAACTTCATGTTAGAGTCACGTCAATGTATGTCCAATGGTTTGGAGGATAGAGACATTTAAATGTTTAGAGATTATTCGAAAGTCAATTATTAAAAGGCAAATATCTACCGATCTGTACGCATCTGAGAGACAAAACTTATGTCACTTTGAGGGAACGTAATGTCAACTTCCTATCAGAGTCGTGTCAATGTATGTCCAAGGGTTTGAACGATAGAGACATTTTAATTTTTCGAGATTATACGAAAGTCAATTTTTGAAAAGGCAAATATCTCCCGATCTGTAGGCATCTGAGAGACAAAACTTATGTCACTTTGAGGGAACGTATATGTCAACCTCATGTCAGAATCTCTTCAATGTATGTCCAAGGGTTTGGACGATAGAGGCATTTTAATTTTTCGAGATTATTCGAAAGTCAATTTTTAAAAAGCAAATATCTCCCGATCTGTAGGAATCTGAGAGACAAAACTTATGTCACTTTGAGGGAACGTATGTGTCAACTTCATGTCAGAATCTCGTCAATGTATGTCCAAGGGTTTGGACGATAGAAACATTTTAATTTTTCGAGATTATTCGAAAGTCAATTTTTAAAGGCAAATATCTCCCGATCTGTTGGCATCTGAGAAACAAAACTTATGTCACTTTGAGGGAACGTATATGTCAACTTCCTGTCAGAGTCACGTCAATGTATGTCCAAGGGTTTGGAGGATAGAGACATTTAAATTTTTCGAGATTATTCGAAACTCAATTTTTGAAAAGGCAAATATCTCCCGATCTGTATTAATCTGAGAGACTAAATATATGTCACTTTGAGGGAACGTATATGTCAACCTCATGTCAGAATCTCGTCAATGTATGTCCAAGGGTTTGGACAATAGAGACATTTTAATTTTTCGAGATTATTCGAAAGTCAATTCTTAAAAGGCAAATATCTCCCGATCTGTATGAATCTGAGAGACAAAACTATGTCACTTTGAGGGAACGTGTGTGTCAACGTCATGTCAGAATCTCGTCAATGTATGTCCAAGGGTTTGGACGATAGAGACATTTTAATTTTTCGAGATTATTCGAAAGTCAATTTTTAAAGGCAAATATCTCCCGATCTGTTGGCATCTGAAAGACAAAACTTATGTCACTTTGAGGGAACGTATATGTCAACGTCATGTCAGAATCTCGTCAATGTATGTCCAAGGGTTTGGACGATAGAGACATTTAAATTTTTCTAGATTATTCGAAAGTCAATTATTAAAAGGCAAATATCTCCCGATCTGTAGGAATCTGAGAGACAAGCCTTATGTCACTTTGAGGTAACGTATATGTCAACTTGCTGTTAGAGTCATGTCAATGTATGTCCAAGGGTTTGGACGATAGAGGCATTTAAATTTTTAGAAATTATTCGAAAGTCAATTTTTAAAAGGCAAATATCTCCCAATCTGTAGGAATCTGAGAGACAAAACTTATGTCACTTTGAGGGAACGTAAATGTCAACTTGCTGTCCGAGTGACGTCAATGTATGTCCAAGGGTTTGGAGGATAGAGACATTTAAATTTTTAGAGATTATTCGAAAGTCAATTTTTGAAAAAGCAAATATCTCCCGATCTGTAGGAATCTGAGAGACAGAACTCATGTCACTTTGAGGGAAGGCATATGTCAACCTCATGTCAGAGTCACGTCAATGTATGTCCAAGGGTTTGGAGGATAGAGATATTTAAATTTTTAGAGATTATTCGAAAGTCAATTATTAAAAGGCAAATATCTACCGATCTGTAGGCATCTGAGAGACAAAACTTATGTCACTTTGAGGGAACGTATATGTCAACTTCCTGTCAGAGTCACGTCAATGTATGTCCAAGGGTTTGGAGGATAGCGACATTTTAATTTTTCGAGATTATTGGAAAGTCAATTTTTGAAAAGGCAAATATCTCCCGATCTGTAGGAATCTGAGAGACAAAACTTATGTCACTTTGAGGGAACGTATATGTCAACTTCATGTTGGAATCTCGTCAATGTATGTCCAAGGGTTTGGACGATAGAGACATTTTAATTTTTCGAGATTATTCGAAAGTCAATTTTTAAAAGGCAAATATCTCCCGATCTGTATTAATCTGAGAGTCAAAACTTATGTCACTTTGAGGGAACGTATATGTCAACTTGCTGTCAGTGTCACGTCAATGTATGTCCAAAGGTTTAGATGATAGAGACAATTATAATTTTTCGAGATTATTCGAAAGTCAATTTTTAAAAGGTAAATATCTCCCGATCTGTAGGAATCTGAGAAACAAAACTAATTTCACTTTGAGGGAACGTATATGTCAACTTGCTGTCAGAGTCACGTCAATGTATGTCCAAGGGTTTGGAGGATAGAGACATTTAAATTTTTAGAGATTATTCGAAAGTCAATTTTTGAAAAGGTATATATCTCCCGATCAATAAGAATCTGAGAGTCAAAACTTATGTCACTTTGAGGGAACGTATATGTCAACTTCATGTCAGAATCTCTTCAATGTATGTCCTAGGGTTTGGACGATAGACACTTTTTAATTTTTCGAGATTATTCGAAAGTCAATTTTTAAAAGGCAAATATCTCCCGATCTGTGGGCATCTGAGAGACAGACCTTATGTCACTTTGAGGGAATGCATATGTCAACTTCATGTCAGAGTCTCGTCAATGTATGTCCAAGGGTTTGGAGGATAGAGACATTTTAATTTTTCGAGATTATTCGAAAGTCAATTTTTAAAAGGCAAATATCTCCCGATCTGTAGGCATCTGAGAGACAAACCTTATGTCACTTTGAGGGAACGCACATGTCAACTTCATGTCAGAGTCTCGTCAAGGTATGTCCAAGGGTTTGGAGGATAGAGAAATTTTAATTTTACGAGATTATTCGAAAGTGAATTATTAAAAGGCAAATATCTCCCGATCTGTAGGAATCTGAGAGACAAAACTTATGTCACTTTGAGGGAACGCATATGTCAACTACATGTCAGAATCTCGTCATTGTATGTCCAAGTGTTTGGACGATAGAGACATTTTAATTTTTCGAGATTATTTGGAAGTCAATTCTTAAAAGGCAAATATCTCCCGATCTGTATTAATCTGAGAGACAAAACTTATGTCACTTTGAGGGAACGTATATGTCAACTTCATGTCAGAATCTCGTCAATGTATGTCCAAGGGTTTGGACGATAGAGACATTTTAATTTTTCGAGATTATTCGAAAGTCATTTTTTAAAAGGCAAATATCTCCCGATCTGTAGGCATCTGAGAGACAAACCTTATGTCACTTTGAGGGAACGCTTATGTCAACTTCGTGTCAGAGTCTCGTCAATGTATGTCCAACTGTTTGGAGGATAGAGACATTTAAATTTCTAGAGATAATTCGAAAGTCAATTTTTAAAAGGCAAATATCTCCCGATCTGTAGGAATCTGAGAGACAAAACTTATGTAACTTTGAGGGAACGTATATGTCAACTTCCTGGCAGAGTCACGTCAATGTATGTCCAAGGGTTCGGAGGATAGAGACATTTAAATTTTTAGATATTATTCGAAAGTCAATTATTAAAAGGCAAATATCTCCCGATCTGTAGGCATCTGAGAGACAACCCTTATGTCACGTTGAAGGAAAGTATATGTCAACCTCGTGTCAGAGTCTCGTCAATGTATGTCCAAGGGTTTGGAGGATAGAGACATTTAAACTTTTCGAGATTATTCGAAAGTGAATTATTAAAAGGCAAATATCTCCCGATCTGTAGGAAGCTGAGAGACAAAACTAATGTCACTTTGAGGGAACATGTATGTCAACTTCCTGTCAGTCACGTCAATGTATGTCGAAGGGTTTGGAGGATAGAGACATTTAAATTTTTAGAGATTATTCGAAAGTCAATTTTTAAAAGGCAAATATCTTTCGATCTGTAGGAATCTGAGAGACAAAACTTATGTCACTTTGAGGGAACGTGTGTGTCAACGTCATGTCAGAATCTCGTCAATGTATGTCCAAGGGTTTGGACGATAGAGACATTTTAATTTTTCGAGATTATTCGAAAGTCGATTTTTAAAGGCAAATATCTCCCGATCTGTTGGCATCTGAAAGACAAAACTTATGTCACTTTGAGGGAACGTATATGTCAACTTCATGTCAGAATCTCGTCAATGTATGTCCAAGGGTTTGGACGATAGAGACATTTAAATTTTTCGAGATTATTCGAAAGTCAATTATTAAAAGGCAAATATCTCCCGATCTGTAGGAATCTGAGAGACAAGCCTTATGTCACTTTGAGGTAACGTATATGTCAACTTGCTGTCAGAGTCATGTCAATGTATGTCCAAGGGTTTGGACGATAGAGGCATTTAAATTTTTAGAAATTATTCGAAAGTCAATTTTTAAAAGGCAAATATCTCCCAATCTGTAGGAATCTGAGAGACAAAACTTATGTCACTTTGAGGGAACGTAAATGTCAACTTGCTGTCCGAGTCACGTCAATGTATGTCCAAGGGTTTGGAGGATAGAGACATTTAAATTTTTAGAGATTATTCGAAAGTCAATTTTTGAAAAAGCAAATATCTCCCGATCTGTAGGAATCTGAGAGACAGAACTCATGTCACTTTGAGGGTAGGCATATGTCAACCTCATGTCAGAGTCACGTCAATGTATGTCCAAGGGTTTGGAGGATAGAGATATTTAAATTTTTAGAGATTATTCGAAAGTCAATTATTAAAAGGCAAATATCTACCGATCTGTAGGCATCTGAGAGACAAAACTTATGTCACTTTGAGGGAACGTATATGTCAACTTCCTGTCAGAGTCACGTCGATGTATGTCCAAGGGTTTGGAGGATAGCGACATTTTAATTTTTCGAGATTATTGGAAAGTCAATTTTTGAAAAGGCAAATATCTCCCGATCTGTAGGAATCTGAGAGACAAAACTTATGTCACTTTGAGGGAACGTATATGTCAACTTCATGTTGGAATCTCGTCAATGTATGTCCAAGGGTTTGGACGATAGAGACATTTTAATTTTTCGAGATTATTCGAAAGTCAATTATTAAAAGGCAAATATCTCCCGATCTGTATTAATCTGAGAGTCAAAACTTATGTCACTTTGAGGGAACGTATATGTCAACTTGCTGTCAGTGTCACGTCAATGTATGTCCAAAGGTTTAGAGGATAGAGACAATTATAATTTTTCGAGATTATTCGAAAGTCAATTTTTAAAAGGTAAATATCTCCCGATCTGTAGGAATCTGAGAAACAAAACTAATTTCACTTTGAGGGAACGTATATGTCAACTTGCTGTCAGAGTCACGTCAATGTATGTCCAAGGGTTTGGAGGATAGAGACATTTAAATTTTTAGAGATTATTCGAAAGTCAATTTTTGAAAAGGTAAATATCTCCCGATCAATAAGAATCTGAGAGTCAAAACTTATGTCACTTTGAGGGAACGTATATGTCAACTTCATGTCAGAATCTCTTCAATGTATGTCCAAGGGTTTGGACGATAGACACTTTTTAATTTTTCGAGATTATTCGAAAGTCAATTTTTAAAAGGCAAATATCTCCCGATCTGTGGGCATCTGAGAGACAGACCTTATGTCACTTTGAGGGAATGCATATGTCAACTTCATGTCAGAGTCTCGTCAATGTATGTCCAAGGGTTTGGAGGATAGAGACATTTTAATTTTTCGAGATTATTCGAAAGTCAATTTTTAAAAGGCAAATATCTCCCGATCTGTAGGCATCTGAGAGACAAACCTTATGTCACTTTGAGGGAACGCACATGTCAACTTCATGTCAGAGTCTCGTCAAGGTAAGTCCAAGGGTTTGGAGGATAGAGAAATTTTAATTTTACGAGATTATTCGAAAGTGAATTATTAAAAGGCAAATATCTCCCGATCTGTAGGAATCTGAGAGACAAAACTTATGTCACTTTGAGGGAACGCATATGTCAACTACATGTCAGAATCTCGTCATTGTATGACCAAGTGTTTGGACGATAGAGACATTTTAATTTTTCGAGATTATTTGGAATTCAATTCTTAAAAGGCAAATATCTCCCGATCTGTATTAATCTGAGAGACAAAACTTATGTCACTTTGAGGGAACGTATATGTCAACTTCATGTCAGAATCTCGTCAATGTATGTCCAAGGGTTTGGACGATAGAGACATTTTAATTTTTCGAGATTATTCGAAAGTCATTTTTTAAAAGGCAAATATCTCCCGATCTGTAGGCATCTGAGCGACAAACCTTATGTCACTTTGAGGGAACGTATATGTCAACTTCCTGTCAGAGTCTCGTCAATGTATGTCCAACTGTTTGGAGGATAGAGACATTTAAATTTCTAGAGATAATTCGAAAGTCAATTTTTAAAAGGCAAATATCTCCCGATCTGTAGGAATCTGAGAGACAAAACTTATGTAACTTTGAGGGAACGTATATGTCAACTTCCTGGCAGAGTCACGTCAATGTATGTCCAAGGGTTCGGAGGATAGAGACATTTAAATTTTTAGATATTATTCGAAAGTCAATTATTAAAAGGCAAATATCTCCCGATCTGTAGGCATCTGAGAGACAACCCTTATGTCACGTTGAAGGAAAGTATATGTCAACCCCGTGTCAGAGTCTCGTCAATGTATTTCCAAGGGTTTGGAGGATAGAGACATTTAAACTTTTCGAGATTATTCGAAAGTGAATTATTAAAAGGCAAATATCTCCCGATCTGTAGGAAGCTGAGAGACAAAACTAATGTCACTTTGAGGGAACATGTATGTCAACTTCCTGTCAGTCACGTCAATGTATGTCGAAGGGTTTGGAGGATAGAAACATTTAAATTTTTAGAGATTATTCGAAAGTCAATTTTTAAAAGGCAAATATCTCCCGATCTGTAGGAATCTGAGAGACAAAACTTATGTTACTTTGTGGGAACGTATATGTCAACTTCAAGTCCGAATCTTGTCAATGTATGTCCAAGAGTTTGGACCATAGGGACATTTTAATTTTTCGAGATTATCCGAAAGTCAATTTTTAAAAGGCAAATATCTCCCGTTCTGTAGGAATCTGAGAGACAAACCTTATGTAACATTGAGGGAACGCATATGTCAACTTCATGTCATAGTCTCGTCAATGTATGTCCAAGGGTTTGGAGGATAGGGACATTTTAATTTTTCGAGATTATTCGAAGGTGAATTATTAAAAGGCAAATATTTCCCGATCTTTAGGAATCTGAGAGACAAAACTAATGTCACTTTGTGGGAACATATATGTCAACTTCCTGTAAGATTCACGTCAAAGTATGTTCAAGGGTTTGGAGGATAGAGACATTTAAATTTTTAGAGATTATTCGAAAGTCAATTATTAAAAGGCAAATATCTCCCGATCTGTAGGAATCTGAGAGACAAAACTTATGTCACTTTGAGGGAACGTATATGTAAATGTCCTGTCAGAGTCACTTCAATGTATGTCCTAGGGTTTGGAGGATAGAGACAATTAAATTTTTAGAGATTATTCGAAAGTCAATTTTTTAAAGGCAAATATCTCCCGATCTGTAGGAATCTGAGACACAAAACTTATGTCACTTTGAGGGAACGTATATGTAAATGTCCTGTCAGAGTCACGTCAATGTATGCCCAAGGGTTTGGAGGATAGAGAAATTTTAAATTTACGAGATTATTCGAAAGTAAATTTTAAAAGGCAAATATCTCCCGATCTGAAGGAATGTGAGAGACAAAACTTATGTCACTTTGAGGGAACGTATATGTCAACTTCATGTCAAAATCTCGTTAATGTATGTCAAAGGGTTTGGACGATAGACACATTTTAATTTTTCGAGATTATTCGAAAGTCAATTTTTAAAAGGCAAATATCTCCCGATCTGTAAGCATCTGAGAGACAAACCTTATATCACTTTGAGAGAACTCATATGTCAACTTCATGTCAGAGTCTCGTCAATGTATGTCCAAGGGTTTGGAGGATAGAGACATTTTAATTTTTCGAGATTATTCTAAAGTCAATTTTTAAAAGGAAAATATCTCCCGATCTGTAGGAATCTGAGAAACAAAACTTATGTCACTTTGAGGGAACGTATATGTCAACTTGCTGTCAGAGTCAGGTCAATGTATGTCCAAGGGTTTGGAGGATAGAGACATTTAAATTTTTAGAGATTATTCGAAAGTCAATTTTTGAAAAGGCAAATATCTCCCGATCTGTAGGAATCTGAGAGACAAATCTCATGTCACTTTGAGGGAAGGCATATGTCAACTTCATGTTAGAGTCACGTCAATGTATGTCCAATGGTTTGGAGGATAGAGACATTTAAATGTTTAGAGATTATTCGAAAGTCAATTATTAAAAGGCAAATATCTACCGATCTGTACGCATCTGAGAGACAAAACTTATGTCACTTTGAGGGAACGTAATGTCAACTTCCTATCAGAGTCGTGTCAATGTATGTCCAAGGGTTTGAACGATAGAGACATTTTAATTTTTCGAGATTATACGAAAGTCAATTTTTGAAAAGGCAAATATCTCCCGATCTGTAGGCATCTGAGAGACAAAACTTATGTCACTTTGAGGGAACGTATATGTCAACCTCATGTCAGAATCTCTTCAATGTATGTCCAAGGGTTTGGACGATAGAGGCATTTTAATTTTTCGAGATTATTCGAAAGTCAATTTTTAAAAAGCAAATATCTCCCGATCTGTAGGCATCTGAGAGACAAAACGTATGTCACTGAGGGAACGTATATGTCAACTTCCTGTCAGAGTCATGTCAATGTATGTCCAAGGGTTTGGAGGATAGAGACATTTTAATTTTTCGAGATTATTCGAAAGTCAATTTTTGAAAAGGCAAATATCTCCCGATCTGTAGGAATCTGAGAGACAAAACTTATGTCACTTTGAGGGAACGTATGTGTCAACTTCATGTCAGAATCTCGTCAATGTATGTCCAAGGGTTTGGACGATAGAAACATTTAAATTTTTCGAGATTATTCGAAAGTCAATATTTAAAGGCAAATATCTCCCGATCTGTTGGCATCTGAGAAACAAAACTTATGTCACTTTGAGGGAACGTATATGTCAACTTCCTGTCAGAGTCACGTCAATGTATGTCCAAGGGTTTGGAGGATAGAGACATTTAAATTTTTCGAGATTATTCGAAACTCAATTTTTGAAAAGGCAAATATCTCCCGATCTGTATTAATCTGAGAGACTAAACATATGTCACTTTGAGGGAACGTATATGTCAACCTCATGTCAGAATCTCGTCAATGTATGTCCAAGGGTTTGGACAATAGAGACATTTTAATTTTTCGAGATTATTCGAAAGCCAATTCTTAAAAGGCAAATATCTCCCGATCTGTATGAATCTGAGAGACAAAACTTATGTCACTTTGAGGGAACGTGTATGTCAACGTCATGTCAGAATCTCGTCAATGTATGTCCAAGGGTTTGGACGATAGAGACATTTAAATTTTTCGAGATTATTCGAAAGTCAATTTTTAAAGGCAAATATCTCCCGATCTGTTGGCATCTGAAAGACAAGACTTATGTCACTTTGAGGGAACGTATATGTCAACTTCATGTCAGAATCTCGTCAATGTATGTCCAAGGGTTTGGACGATAGAGACATTTAAATTTTTCGAGATTATTCGAAAGTCAATTATTAAAAGGCAAATATCTCCCGATCTGTAGGAATCTGAGAGACAAGCCTTATGTCACTTTGAGGTAACGTATATGTCAACTTGCTGTCAGAGTCATGTCAATGTATGTCCAAGGGTTTTGACGATAGAGGCATTTAAATTTTTAGAAATTATTCGAAAGTCAATTCTTAAAAGGCAAATATCTCCCAATCTGTAGGAATCTGAGAGACAAAACTTATGTCACTTTGAGGGAACGTAAATGTCAACTTGCTGTCCGAGTCACGTCAATGTATGTCCAAGGGTTTGGAGGATAGAGACATTTAAATTTTTAGAGATTATTCGAAAGTCAATTTTTGAAAAAACAAATATCTCCCGATCTGTAGGAATCTGAGAGACAGAACTCATGTCACTTTGAGGGAAGGCATATGTCAACCTCATGTCAGAGTCACGTCAATGTATGTCCAAGGGTTTGGAGGATAGAGATATTTAAATTTTTAGAGATTATTCGAAAGTCAATTATTAAAAGGCAAATATCTACCGATCTGTAGGCATCTGAGAGACAAAACTTATGTCACTTTGAGGGAACGTATATGTCAACTTCCTGTCAGAGTCACGTCAATGTATGTCCAAGGGTTTGGAGGTTAGCGACATTTTAATTTTTCGAGATTATTGGAAAGTCAATTTTTGAAAAGGCAAATATCTCCCGATCTGTAGGAATCTGAGAGACAAAACTTATGTCACTTTGAGGGAACGTATATGTCAACTTCATGTTGGAATCTCGTCAATGTATGTCCAAGGGTTTGGACGATAGAGACATTTTAATTTTTCGAGATTATTCGAAAGTCAATTTTTAAAAGGCAAATATCTCCCGATCTGTAGGCATCTGAGAGGCAAAACTTATGTCACTTTCAGGGAACGTTTATGTCAACATCATGTCAAAATCTCGTCAATGTATGTCCAAGGGTTTGGACGATAGAGATATTTTAATTTTTCGAGATTATTCGAAAGTCAATTCTTAAAAGGCAAATATCTCCCGATCTGTATGAATCTGAGAGACAAAACTTATGTCACTTTGAGGGAACGTGTTTGTCAACTTCATGTCAGAATCTCGTCAATGTATGTCCAAAGGTTTGGACGATAGAGACATTTTAATTTTTCGAAAGTCAATTTTTAAAGGCAAATATCTCCCGATCTGTTGGCATCTGAAAGACAAAACTTATGTCACTTTGAGGGAACGTATATGTCAACTTCATGTCAGAATCTCGTCAATGTATGTCCAAGGGTTTGGACGATAGAGACATTTTAATGTTTCGAGATTATTTGAAAGTCAATTATTAAAAGGCAAATATCTCCCGATCTGTAGGCATCTGAGAGACAAACCTTATGTCACGTTGAGGGAAAGTATATGTCAACTTCATGTCAGAGCCTCGTCAATGTATGTCCAAGGGTTTGGAGGATAGAGACATTTTAATTTTTCGAGATTATTCGAAAGTGAATAATTAAAAGGCAAATATCTCCCGATCTGTAGGAAGCTGAGAGACAAAACTAATGTCACTTTGAGGGAACATGTATGTCAACTTCCTGTCAGAGTCACGTCAATGTATGTCGAAGGGTTTGGAGGATAGAGACATTTAAATTTTTAGAGATTATTCGAAAGTCAATTTTTAAAAGGCAAATATCTCCCGATCTGTAGGAATCTGAGACACAAATCTTATGTCACTTTGAGGGAACGTATATGTCAACTTCATGTCAGAGTCACGTCAATGTATGTGCAAGGGTTTGGAGGATAGATACATCTTAATTTTTCGAGATTATTCGAAAGTCAATTTTTAAAAGGCAAATATCACCCGATCTGTAGGCATCTGAGAGACAAAACTTATGTCACTTTGAGGGAACGTTTATGTCAACCTCATGTCAGAATCTCTTCAATGTATGTCCAAGGGTTTGGACGATAGAGGCATTTAAATTTTTCGTGATTATTCGAAAGTCAATTTTTAAAAAGCAAATATCTCCCGATCTGTAGGCATCTGAGAGACAAAACGTATGTCACTGAGGGAACGTATATGTCAACCTCATGTCAGAATCTCGTCAATGTATGTCCAAGGGTTTGGACGATAGAGACATTTAAATTTTTCGAGATTATTCGAAAGTCAATTCTTAATAGGCAAATATCTCCCGATCTGTAGGAATCTGAGAGACAAAACTTATGTCACTTTGAGGGAACGTATATGTCAACTTCCTGTCAGAGTCACGACAATGTATGTCCAAGGGTTTGGAGGATAGAGACATTTTAATTTTTCGAGATTATTCGAAAGTCAATTTTTAAAGGCAAATATCTCCCGATCTGTTGGCATCTGAGAAACAAAACTTATGTCACTTTGAGAGAACGTATATGTCAACCTCATGTCAGATTCTCGTCAATGTATGTCCAAGGGTTTGGACGATAGAGACATTTTAATTCTTCGAGATTATTCGAAAGTCAATTTTTAAAGGCAAATATCTCCCGATCTGTTGGCATCTGAGAGACAAAACTTATGTCACTTTGCGGGAACGTATATGTCAACTTCTTTTTAGAATCTCGTCAATGTATGTCCAAGGGTTTGGACGATAGAGACATTTAAATTTTTCGAGATTATTCGAAAGTCAATTTTTGAAAAGGCAAATATCTCCCGATCTGTAGGCATCTGAGAGACAAATCTTATGTCACTTTGAGGGAACGCATATGTCAACTTCATGTCAGAGTCTCGTTAATGTATGTCCAAGGGTTTGGAGGATAGAGACATTTTAATTATTCGAGATTATTCGAAAGTCAATTATTAAAAGGCAAATATCTCCCGATCTGTAGGAATCTGAGAGACAAATCTTATGTCACTTTGAGGGAACGCATATGTCAACTTCATGTCAGAGTCTCGTTAATGTATGTCCAAGGGTTTGGAGGATAGAGACATTTTAATTTTTCGAGATTATTCGAAAGTGAATAATTAAAAGGCAAATATCTCCCGATCTGTAGGAAGCTGAGAGACAAAACTAATGTCACTTTGAGGGAACATGTATGTCAAATTCCTGTCAGAGTCACGTCAATGTATGTCGAAGGGTTTGGAGGATAGAGACATTTAAATTTTTAGAGATTATTCGAAAGTCAATTTTTAAAAGGCAAATATCTCCCGATCTGTAGGAATCTGAGACACAAATCTTATGTCACTTTGAGGGAACGTATATGTCAACTTCATGTCAGAGTCACGTCAATGTATGTGTAAGGGTTTGGAGGATAGATACATCTTAATTTTTCGAGATTATTCGAAAGTCAATTTTTAAAAGGCAAATATCTCCCGATCTGTAGGCATCTGAGAGACAAAACTTATGTCACTTTGAGGGAACGTTTATGTCAACCTCATGTCAGAATCTCTTCAATGTATGTCCAAGGGTTTGGACGATAGAGGCATTTTAATTTTTCGAGATTATTCGAAAGTCAATTTTTAAAAAGCAAATATCTCCCGATCTGTAGGCATCTGAGAGACAAAACGTATGTCACTGAGGGAACGTATATGTCAACCTCATGTCAGAATCTCGTCAATGTATGTCCAAGGGTTTGGACGATAGAGACATTTAAATTTTTCGAGATTATTCGAAAGTCAATTCTTAATAGGCAAATATCTCCCGATCTGTAGGAATCTGAGAGACAAAACTTATGTCACTTTGAGGGAACGTATATGTCAACTTCCTGTCAGAGTCACGACAATGTATGTCCAAGGGTTTGGAGGATAGAGACATTTTAATTTTTCGAGATTATTCGAAAGTCAATTTTTAAAGGCAAATATCTCCCGATCTGTTGGCATCTGAGAAACAAAACTTATGTCACTTTGAGAGAACGTATATGTCAACCTCATGTCAGATTCTCGTCAATGTATGTAAAAGGGTTTGGACGATAGAGACATTTTAATTCTTCGAGATTATTCGAAAGTCAATTTTTAAAGGCAAATATCTCCCGATCTGTTGGCATCTGAGAGACAAAACTTATGTCACTTTGCGGGAACGTATATGTCAACTTCTTTTCAGAATCTCGTCAATGTATGTCCAAGGGTTTGGACGATAGAGACATTTAAATTTTTCGAGATTATTCGAAAGTCAATTTTTGTAAAGGCAAATATCTCCCGATCTGTAGGCATCTGAGAGACAAATCTTATGTCACTTTGAGGGAACGCATATGTCAACTTCATGTCAGAGTCTCGTTAATGTATGTCCAAGGGTTTGGAGGATAGAGACATTTTAATTATTCGAGATTATTCGAAAGTCAATTATTAAAAGGCAAATATCTCCCGATCTGTAGGCATCTGAGAGACAAACCTTATGTCACTTTGAGTGAACGTATATGTAAACTTGCTGTCAGAGTCACGTCAATGTATGTCCAAGGGTTTGGACGATAGAGGCATTTAAATTTTTAGAGATTATTCGAAAGTCAATTTTTAAAAGGCAAATATCTCCCGATCTGTAGGAATCTGAGACACAAATTTTATGTCACTTTGAGGGAACGTATATGTCAACTTCATGTCAGAGTCACGTCAATGTATGTGCAAGGGTTTGGAGGATAGATACATCTTAATTTTTCGAGATTATTCGAAAGTCAATTTTTAAAAGGCAAATATCTCCCGATCTGTAGGCATCTGAGAGACAAAACTTATGTCACTTTGAGGGAACGTTTATGTCAACCTCATGTCAGAATCTCTTCAATGTATGTCCAAGGGTTTGGACGATAGAGGCATTTTAATTTTTCGAGATTATTCGAAAGTCAATTTTTAAAAAGCAAATATCTCCCGATCTGTAGGCATCTGAGAGACAAAACGTATGTCACTGAGGGAACGTATATGTCAACCTCATGTCAGAATCTCGTCAATGTATGTATAAGGGTTTGGACGATAGAGACATTTAAATTTTTCGAGATTATTCGAAAGTCAATTCTTAATAGGCAAATATCTCCCGATCTGTAGGAATCTGAGAGACAAAACTTATGTCACTTTGAGGGAACGTATATGTCAACTTCCTGTCAGAGTCACGACAATGTATGTCCAAGGGTTTGGAGGATAGAGACATTTTAATTTTTCGAGATTATTCGAAAGTCAATTTTTAAAGGCAAATATCTCCCGATCTGTTGGCATCTGAGAAACAAAACTTATGTCACTTTGAGAGAACGTATATGTCAACCTCATGTCAGATTCTCGTCAATGTATGTCCAAGGGTTTGGACGATAGAGACATTTTAATTCTTCGAGATTATTCGAAAGTCAATATTTAAAGGCAAATATCTCCCGATCTGTTGGCATCTGAGAGACAAAACTTATGTCACTTTGCGGGAACGTATATGTCAACTTCTTTTCAGAATCTCGTCAATGTATGTCCAAGGGTTTGGACGATAGAGACATTTAAATTTTTCGAGATTATTCGAAAGTCAATTTTTGAAAAGGCAAATATCTCCCGATCTGTAGATATCTGAGAGACAAATCTTATGTCACTTTGAGGGAACGCATATGTCAACTTCATGTCAGAGTCTCGTTAATGTATGTCCAACGGTTTGGAGGATAGAGAAATTTTAATTATTCGAGATTATTCGAAAGTCAATTATTAAAAGGCAAATATCTCCCGATCTGTAGGAATCTGAGAGACAAATCTTATGTCACTTTGAGGGAACGCATATGTCAACTTCATGTCAAAGTCTCGTTAATGTATGTCCAAGGGTTTGGAGGATAGAGACATTTTAATTTTTCGAGATTATTCGAAAGTGAATAATTAAAAGGCAAATATCTCCCGATCTGTAGGAAGCTGAGAGACAAAACTAATGTCACTTTGAGGGAACATGTATGTCAAATTCCTGTCAGAGTCACGTCAATGTATGTCGAAGGGTTTGGAGGATAGAGACATTTAAATTTTTAGAGATTATTCGAAAGTCAATTTTTAAAAGGCAAATATCTCCCGATCTGTAGGCATCTGAGAGACAAAACTTATGTCACTTTGAGGGAACGTTTATGTCAACCTCATGTCAGAATCTCTTCAATGTATGTCCAAGGGTTTGGAGGATAGATACATCTTAATTTTTCGAGATTATTCGAAAGTCAATTTTTAAAAGGCAAATATCTCCCGATCTGTAGGCATCTGAGAGACAAAACGTATGTCACTGAGGGAACGTATATGTCAACCTCATGTCAGAATCTCGTCAATGTATGTCCAAGGGTTTGGACGATAGAGACATTTAAATTTTTCGAGATTATTCGAAAGTCAATTCTTAATAGGCAAATATCTCCCGATCTGTACGAATCTGAGAGACAAAACTTATGTCACTTTGAGGGAACGTATATGTCAACTTCCTGTCAGAGTCACGACAATGTATGTCCAAGGGTTTGGAGGATAGAGACATTTTAATTTTTCGAGATTATTCGAAAGTCAATATTTAAAGGCAAATATCTCCCGATCTGTTGGCATCTGAGAAACAAAACTTATGTCACTTTGAGAGAACGTATATGTCAACCTCATGTCAGATTCTCGTCAATGTATGTCCAAGGGTTTGGACGATAGAGACATTTTAATTCTTCGAGATTATTCGAAAGTCAATTTTTAAAGGCAAATATCTCCCGATCTGTTGGCATCTGAGAGACAAAACTTATGTAACTTTGCGGGAACGTATATGTCAACTTCTTTTCAGAATCTCGTCAATGTATGTCCAAGGGGTTGGACGATAGAGACATTTAAATTCTTCGAGATTATTCGAAAGTCAATTTTTGAAAAGGCAAATATCTCCCGATCTGTAGGCATCTGAGAGACAAATCTTATGTCACTTTGAGGGAACGCATATGTCAACTTCATGTCAGAGTCTCGTTAATGTATGTCCAAGGGTTTGGAGGATAGAGACATTTTAATTATTCGAGATTATTCGAAAGTCAATTATTAAAAGGCAAATATCTCCCGATCTGTAGGCATCTGAGAGACAAACCTTATGTCACTTTGAGTGAACGTATATGTAAACTTGCTGTCAGAGTCACGTCAATGTATGTCCAAGGGTTTGGACGATAGAGGCATTTAAATTTTTAGAGATTATTCGAAAGTCAATTTTTAAAAGGCAAATATCTCCCGATCTGTAGGCATCTGAGAGACAAACCTTATGTCACTTTGAGGGAACGTATATGTCAACTTCATGTCAGAATCTCGTTAATGTGTGTCCAAGGGTTTGGACGATAGAGTCATTTAAATGTTTCGAGATTATTCGAAAGTCAATTTTTAAAGGCAAATATCTCCCGATCTGTAGGCATCTGAGAGACAAATCTTATGTCACTTTGAGGTAACGTATATGTCAACTTGCTGTCAGAGTCATGTCAATGTATGTCCAAGGGTTTGGACGATAGAGGCATTTAAATTTTTAGAGATTATTCGAAAGTTAATTTTTAAAAGGCAAATATCTCCCAATCTGTAGGAATCTGAGAGACAAAACTTATGTCACTTTGAGGGAACGTAAATGTCAACTTGCTGTCGGAGTCACGTCAATGTATGTCCAAGGGTTTGGAGGATAGAGACATTTAAATTTTTAGAGATTATTCGAAAGTCAATTTTTGATAAGGCAAATATCTCCCGATCTGTATTAATCTGAGAGACAAAACTTATGTCACTATGAGGGAACGTATATGTCAACTTCATGTCAGAATCTCGTCAATGTATGTCCAAGGGTTTGGACGATAGAGACATTTTAATTTTTCGAGATTATTCGAAAGTCAATTTTTAAAAAGGAAATATCTCCCGATCTGTAGGAATCTGAGAGACAAAACTCATATCACTTTGAGGAAAGGCATATGTCAACTTCATGTCAGAGTCACGTCAATGTATGTCCAAGGGTTTGGAGGATAGAGACATTTAAATTTTTAGAGATTATTCGAAAGTCAATTATTTAAAGGCAAATATCTACCGATCTGTATTCATCTGAGAGACAAAACTTATGTCACTTTGAGGGAACGTATATGTCAACTTCCTGTCAGAGTCACGTCAATGTATGTCCAAGGGTTTGGAGGATAGCGACATTTTAATTTTTCGAGATTATTCGAAAGTCAATTTTTGAAAAGGCAAATATCTCCCGATCTGTAGGAATCTGAGAGACAAAACTTATGTCACTTTGAGGGAACGTATATGTCAACTTCATGTCAGAATCTCGTCAATGTATGTCCAAGGGTTTGGAGGATAGAGACATTTTAATTATTCGAGATTATTCGAAAGTCAATTATTAAAAGGCAAATATCTCCCGATCTGTAGGAATCTGAGAGACAAACCTTATGTCACTTTGAGGGAACGTATATGTCAACTTGCTGTCAGAGTCATGTCAATGTATGTCCAAGGGTTTGGACGATAGAGGCATTTAAATTTTTAGAGATTATTCAAAAGTCAATACTTAAAAGGCAAATACCTCCCGATCTGTAGGCATCTGAGAGACAAACCTTATGTAACTTTGAGGGAACGTATATGTCAACTTCATGTCAGAATCTCGTTAATGTGTGTCCAAGGGTTTGGACGATAGAGTCATTTAAATGTTTCGAGATTATTCGAAAGTCAATTTTTAAAGGCAAATATCTCCCGATCTGTAGGCATCTGAGAGACAAACCTTATGTCACTTTGAGTGAACGTATATGTAAGCTTGCTGTCAGAGTCACGTCAATGTATGTCCAAGGGTTTGGAGGATAGAGACATTTAAATTTTTCGAGATTATTCGAAACTCAATTTTTGAAAAGGCAAATATCTCCCGATCTGTATTAATCTGAGAGACTAAACATATGTCACTTTGAGGGAACGTATATGTCAACCTCATGTCAGAATCTCGTCAATGTATGTCCAAGGGTTTGGACGATAGAGACATTTTAATTTTTCGAGATTATTCGAAAGTCAATTCTTAAAAGGCAAATATCTCCCGATCTGTATGAATCTGAGAGACAAAACTTATGTCGCTTTGAGGGAACGTGTGTGTCAACGTCATGTCAGAATCTCGTCAATGTATGTCCAAGGGTTTGGCCGATAGAGACATTTAAATTTTTCGAGATTATTCGAAAGTCAATTTTTAAAGGCAAATATCTCCCGATCTGTTGGCATCTGAAAGACAAAACTTATGTCACTTTGAGGGAACCTATATGTCAATCTCATGTCAGAATCTCGTCAATGTATGTCCAAGGGTTTGGACGATAGAGACATTTAAATTTTTCGAGATTATTCGAAAGACAATTTTTAAAAAGCAAATATCTCCCGATCTGTAGGCTTCTGAGAGACAAAACGTATGTCACTTTGAGGGAACGTATATGTCAACTTCATGTCAGAATCTCGTCAATGTATGTCCAAGGGTTTGGACGATAGAGACATTTTAATTTTTCGAGGTTATTCGAAAGTCAATTCTTAAAATGCAAATATCTCCCGATCTGTTGGCATCTGAAAGACAAAACTTATGTCACTTTGAGGGAACGTATATGTCAACTTCATGTCAGAATCTCGTAAATGTATGTCCAAGGGTTTGGACGATAGAGACATTTAAATTTTTCGAGATCATTCGAAAGTCAATTTTTAAAAGGCAAATATCTCCCGATCTGTAGGCATCTGAGAGACAAATCTTATGTCACTTTGAGGTAACGTATATGTCAACTTGCTGTCAGAGTCATGTCAATGTATGTCCAAGGGTTTGGACGATAGAGGCATTTAAATTTTTCGAGATTATTCGAAAGTCAATTTTTAAAAGGCAAATATCTCCCAATCTGTAGGAATCTGAGATACAAAACTTATGTCACTTTGAGGGAACGTAAATGTCAACTTGCTGTCAGAGTCACGTCAATGCATGTCCAAGGGTTTGGAGGATAGAGACATTTAAATTTTTAGAGATTATTCGAAAGTCAATTTTTGATAAGGTAAATATCTCCCGATCTGTATTAATCTGAGAGACAAAACTTATGTCACTATGAGGGAACGTATATGTCAACTTCATGTCAGAATCTCGTCAATGTATGTCCAAGGGTTTGGACGATAGAGACATTTAAATTTTTCGAGATTATTCGAAAGTCAATTTTTAAAAAGGAAATATCTCCCGATCTGTAGGAATCTGAGAGACAAAACTTATGTCACTTTGAGGGAACGTATATGTCAACTTCATGTCAGAGTCACGTCAATGTATGTCCAAGGGTTTGGAGGATAGCGACATTTTAATTTTTCGAGATTATTCGAAAGTCAATTTTTGAAAAGGCAAATATCTCCCGATCTGTAGGAATCTGAGAGACAAAACTTATGTCACTTTGAGGGAACGTATATGTCAAGTTCATGTCAGAATCTCGTCAATGTATGTCCAAGGGTTTGGACGATAGAGACATTTAAATTCTTCGAGATTATTCGAAAGTCAATTATTAAAAGGCAAATATCTCCCGATCTGTAGGCATCTGAGAGACAAATCTTATGCCACTTTGAGGGAACGCATATGTCAACTTCATGTCAGAGTCTCGTTAATGTATGTCCAAGGGTTTGGAGGATAGAGACATTTTAATTATTCGAGATTATTCGAAAGTCAATTTGTGAAAAAGCAAATATCTCCCGATCTGTAGGAATCTGAGAGACAAAACTCATGTCACTTTGAGGGAAGGCATATGTCAACTTCATGTCAGAGTCACGTCAATGTATGTCCAAGGGTTTGGAGGATAGAGACATTTAAATTCTTAGAGATTATTCGAAAGTCAATTATTTAAAGGCAAATATCTACCGATCTCTAGGCATCTGAGAGACAAAACTTATGTCACTTTGAGGGAACGTATATGTCAACTTCCTGTCAGAGTCATGTCAATGTATGTCCAAGGGTTTGGAGGATAGAGACATTTAAATTTTTAGAGATTATTGGAAAGTCAATTTTTGAAAAGGCAAATATCTCCCGATCTGTAGGAATCTGAGAGACAAAACTAATGTCACTTTGAGGGAACGTATATGTCAACTTCATGTCAGAATCTCGTCAATGTATGTCCAAGGGTTTGGCCGATAGAGACATTTAAATTTTTCGAGATTATTCGAAAGTCAATTTTTAAAGGCAAATATCTCCCGATCTGTTGGCATCTGAAAGACAAAACTTATGTCACTTTGAGGGAACCTATATGTCAATCTCATGTCAGAATCTCGTCAATGTATGTCCAAGGGTTTGGACGATAGAGACATTTAAATTTTTCGAGATTATTCGAAAGACAATTTTTAAAAAGCAAATATCTCCCGATCTGTAGGCTTCTGAGAGACAAAACGTATGTCACTTTGAGGGAACGTATATGTCAACTTCATGTCAGAATCTCGTCAATGTATGTCCAAGGGTTTGGACGATAGAGACATTTTAATTTTTCGAGGTTATTCGAAAGTCAATTCTTAAAATGCAAATATCTCCCGATCTGTTGGCATCTGAAAGACAAAACTTATGTCACTTTGAGGGAACGTATATGTCAACTTCATGTCAGAATCTCGTAAATGTATGTCCAAGGGTTTGGACGATAGAGACATTTAAATTTTTCGAGATCATTCGAAAGTCAATTTTTAAAAGGCAAATATCTCCCGATCTGTAGGCATCTGAGAGACAAATCTTATGTCACTTTGAGGTAACGTATATGTCAACTTGCTGTCAGAGTCATGTCAATGTATGTCCAAGGGTTTGGACGATAGAGGCATTTAAATTTTTCGAGATTATTCGAAAGTCAATTTTTAAAAGGCAAATATCTCCCAATCTGTAGGAATCTGAGATACAAAACTTATGTCACTTTGAGGGAACGTAAATGTCAACTTGCTGTCAGAGTCACGTCAATGCATGTCCAAGGGTTTGGAGGATAGAGACATTTAAATTTTTAGAGATTATTCGAAAGTCAATTTTTGATAAGGTAAATATCTCCCGATCTGTATTAATCTGAGAGACAAAACTTATGTCACTATGAGGGAACGTATATGTCAACTTCATGTCAGAATCTCGTCAATGTATGTCCAAGGGTTTGGACGATAGAGACATTTAAATTTTTCGAGATTATTCGAAAGTCAATTTTTAAAAAGGAAATATCTCCCGATCTGTAGGAATCTGAGAGACAAAACTTATGTCACTTTGAGGGAACGTATATGTCAACTTCATGTCAGAGTCACGTCAATGTATGTCCAAGGGTTTGGAGGATAGCGACATTTTAATTTTTCGAGATTATTCGAAAGTCAATTTTTGAAAAGGCAAATATCTCCCGATCTGTAGGAATCTGAGAGACAAAACTTATGTCACTTTGAGGGAACGTATATGTCAAGTTCATGTCAGAATCTCGTCAATGTATGTCCAAGGGTTTGGACGATAGAGACATTTAAATTCTTCGAGATTATTCGAAAGTCAATTTTTAAAAGGCAAATATCTCCCGATCTGTAGGCATCTGAGAGACAAATCTTATGCCACTTTGAGGGAACGCATATGTCAACTTCATGTCAGAGTCTCGTTAATGTATGTCCAAGGGTTTGGAGGATAGAGACATTTTAATTATTCGAGATTATTCGAAAGTCAATTTGTGAAAAAGCAAATATCTCCCGATCTGTAGGAATCTGAGAGACAAAACTCATGTCACTTTGAGGGAAGGCATATGTCAACTTCATGTCAGAGTCACGTCAATGTATGTCCAAGGGTTTGGAGGATAGAGACATTTAAATTCTTAGAGATTATTCGAAAGTCAATTATTTAAAGGCAAATATCTACCGATCTCTAGGCATCTGAGAGACAAAACTTATGTCACTTTGAGGGAACGTATATGTCAACTTCCTGTCAGAGTCATGTCAATGTATGTCCAAGGGTTTGGAGGATAGAGACATTTAAATTTTTAGAGATTATTGGAAAGTCAATTTTTGAAAAGGCAAATATCTCCCGATCTGTAGGAATCTGAGAGACAAAACTAATGTCACTTTGAGGGAACGTATATGTCAACTTCATGTCAGAATCTCGTCAATGTATGTCCAAGGGTTTGGACGATAGAGACATTTAAATTTTTAGAGATTATTCGAAAGTCAATATTTAACGGCAAATATCTCCCGATCTGTAGGAACCTGAGAGATAAAACTTATGTCACTTTGAGGGAACGTATATGTCAACTTCATGTCAGAATCTCGTCAATGTGTGTCCAAGGGTTTGAACGATAGAGACATTTAAATTTTTTGAGATTATTCGAAAGTTAATTTTTAAGAGGCAAATATCTCCCGATCTGTAGGAATCTGAGAGACAAAACTTATGTCACTTTGAGGGAACGTATATGTCAACTTCATGTCAGAGTCACGTCAATGTATGTCCAAGGGTTTGGAGGATAGAGACATTTAAATTTTTAGAGATTATTCGAAAGTCAATTATTTAAAGGCAAATATCTACCGATCTGTATTCATCTGAGAGACAAAACTTATGTCACTTTGAGGGAACGTATATGTCAACTTCCTGTCAGAGTCACGTCAATGTATGTCCAAGGGTTTGGAGGATAGCGACATTTTAATTTTTCGAGATTATTCGAAAGTCAATTTTTGAAAAGGCAAATACCTCCCGATCTGTAGGAATCTGAGAGACAAAACTTATGTCACTTTGAGGGAACGTATATGTCAACTTCATGTCAGAATCTCGTCAATGTATGTCCAAGGGTTTGGACGATAGAGACATTTAAATTTTTCGAGATCATTCGAAAGTCAATTTTTAAAAGGCAAATATCTCCCGATCTGTAGGCATCTGAGAGACAAATCTTATGTCACTTTGAGGTAACGTATATGTCAACTTGCTGTCAGAGTCATGTCAATGTATGTCCAAGGGTTTGGACGATAGAGGCATTTAAATTTTTCGAGATTATTCGAAAGTCAATTTTTAAAAGGCAAATATCTCCCAATCTGTAGGAATCTGAGATACAAAACTTATGTCACTTTGAGGGAACGTATATATCAACTTCCTGTCAGAGTCACGTCAATGTATGTCCAAGGGTTTGGAGGATAGAGACATTTTAATTTTTCGAGATTATTCGAAAGTCAATTTTTGAAAAGGCAAATATCTCCCGATCTGTAGGAATCTGAGAGACAAAACTAATGTCACTTTGAGGGAACGTATATGTCAACCTCATGTCAGAATCTCGTCAATGTATGTCAAAGGGTTTGGTCGATAGAGACATTTTAATTTTTCGAGATTATTCGAAAAATAATTATTAAAAGGCAAATATCTCCTGATCTGTAGGCATCTGAGAGACAAAACTTATGTCACTTTGAGGGAACGTATATGTCAACTTCATGTCAGAATCTCATCAATGTATGTCCAAAGGTTTGGACGATAGAGACATTTAAATTAATCGAGATTATTCGAAAGTCAATTCTTAAACGGCAAATATCTCCCGATCTGTAGGAATCTGAGAGACAAAACTTATGTCACTTTGAGGGAACGTATATGTCAACTTCCTGTCAGAGTCACGTCAATGTATGTCCAAGGGTTTGGAGGATAGAGACATTTTAATTTTTCGAGATTATTCGAAAGTCAATTTTTGAAAAGGCAAATATCTCCCGATCTGTAGGAATCTGAGAGACAAAACTTATGTCACTTTGAGGGAACGTATATGTCAACTTCATGTCAGAATCTCGTCAATGTATGTCCAAGGGTTTGGACGATAGAGACATTTAAATTTTTCGAGATTATTCGAAAGTCAATTTTTAAAAGGCAAATATCTCCCGATCTGTAGGCATCTGAGAAACAAAACTTATGCCACTTTGAGGGAACGTATATGTCAACTTCATGTCAGAATCTCGTCAATGTATGTCCAAGGGTTTGGATGATAGAGACATTTTAATTTTTCGAGATTATTCGAAAGTCAATTTATGAAAAAGCAAATATCTCCCGATCTGTAGGAATCTGAGAGACAAACCTTATGTCACATTGAGGGAACGTATATGTCAACTTCATGTCAGAGTCACGTCAATGTATGTGCAAGGGTTTGGAGGATAGAGATATCTAAATTTTTCGAGATTATTCGAAAATCAATTTCTGAAAAGGCAAATATCTTCCGAACTGTAGGAATCTGAGAGACAAAACTTATGTCACTTTGAGGGAACGTATATGTAAACTTCCTGTCAGAGTCACGTCAATGTATGTCCAAGGGTTTGGAGGATAGAGACATTTTAATTTTTCGAGATTATTCGAAAGTCAATTTTTGAAAAGGCAAATATCTTCCGATCGGTAGGAATCTGAGAGACAAAACTTATGTCACTTTGAGGGAACGTATATGTCAACCTCATGTCAGAATCTCGTCAATGTATGTCAAAGGGTTTGGTCGATAGAGACATTTTAATTTTTCGAGATTATTCGAAAGTCAATTATTAAAAGGCAAATATCTCCTGATCTGTAGGCATCTGAGAGACAAACCTTATGTCACTTTGAGGGAACGTATATGTCAACTTCATGTCAGAATCTCGTCAATGTATGTCCAAGGGTTTGGACGATAGAGACATTTAAATTCTTCGAGATTATTCGAAAGTCAATTCTTTAAAGGCAAATATCTCCTGATCTGTAGGCATCTGAGAGACAAAACTTATGTCACTTTGAGGGAACGTATATGTCAACTTCATGTCAGAATCTCGTCAATGTATGTCCAAGGGTTTGGACGATAGAGACATTTAAATTTTTCGAGATTATTCGAAAGTCAATTCTTAAAAGGCAAATATCTCCCGATCTGTAGGAATCTGAGAGACAAAACTTATGTCACTTTGAGGGAACGTATATGTCAACTTCCTGTCACAGTCACGTCAATATATGTCCAAGGGTTTGGAGGATAGAGACATTTTAATTTTTCGAGATTATTCGAAAGTCAATTTTTGAAAAGGCAAATATCTCCCGATCTGTAGGAATCTGAGAGACAAAACTTATGTCACTTTGAGGGAACGTACATGTCAACTTCATGTCAGAATCTCGTCAATGTATGTCCAAGGGTTTGGACGAGAGAGACATTTTAATTTTTCGAGATTATTCGAAAGTCAATTTTTAAAGGCAAATATCTCCCGATCTGTAGGCATCTGAGAGACAAACCTTATGTCACTTTGAGTGAACGTATATGTAAACTTGCTGTCATAGTCACGTCAATGTATGTCGAAGGGTTTGGAATAAAGAGATATTTTAATTTTTCGAGATTATTCGAAAGTCAATTTTTGAAAGGGCAAATATCTTCCGATCTGTAGGAATCTGAGAGACAAAACTAATGTCACTTTGAGGGAACGTATATGTCAACTTCATGTCAGAATCTCGTCAATGTATGTCCAAGGGTTTGGACGATAGAGACATTTTAATTTTTCGAGATTATTCGAAAGTCAATTTTTAAAGGCAAATATCTCCCGATCTGTAGGCATCTGAGAGACAAAACTTATGTCACTTTGAGGGAACGTATATGTCAACCTCATGTCAGAATGTCGTCAATGTATGTCCAAGGGTTTGGACGATAGAGACATTTTAATTTTTCGAGATTATTCGAAAGTCAATTATTAAAAGGTAAATATCTCCTGATCTGTAGGCATCTGAGAGACAAAGCTTATGTCACTTTGAGGGAACGTATATATCAACTTCATGTCAGAATCTCGTCAATGTATGTCCAAGGGTTTGGACGATAGAGACATTTAAATTTTTCGAGATTATTCGAAATTCAATTTTTAAAAGGCAAATATCACCCGATCTGTAGGAATCTGAGAGACAAAACGTATGCCACTTTGACGGAACGTATATGTCAACTTCATGTCAGAATCACGTCAATGTATGTCCAAGGGTTTGGACGATAGAGACATTTTAATTTTTCGAGATTATTCGAAAGTCAATTTATGAAAAAGCAAATATCTCCCGATCTGTAGGAATCTGAGAGACAAACCTTATGTCACATTGAGGGAACGTATATGTCAACTTCATGTCAGAGTCACGTCAATGTATGTGCAAGGGTTTGGACGATAGAGACATCTTAATTTTTCTAGATTATTCGAAAATCAATTTTTAAAAGGGAAATATCTCCCGAACTGTAGGAATCTGAGAGACAAAACTTATGTCACTTTGAGGGAACGTATATGTAAAATTCCTGTCAGAGTCACGTCAATGTATGTCCAAGGGTTTGGAGGATAGAGACATTTTAATTTTTCGAGATTATTCGAAAGTCAATTTTTGAAAAGGCAAATATCTTCCGATCTGTAGGAATCTGAGAGACAAAACTTATGTCACTTTGAGGGAACGTATATGTTAACTTCATGTCAGAATCTCGTCAATGTATGTCCAAGGGTTTGGACGATAGAGACATTTAAATTTTTCGAGATTATTCGAAAGTCAATTATTAAAAGGCAAATATCTCCCGATCTGTAGGAATCTGAGAGACAAAACCTATGTCACTTTGAGGGAACGTATATTTCAACTTGCTGTCAGAATCTCGTCAATGTATGTCCAAGGGTTTGGACGATAGAGACATTTTAATTTTTCGAGATTATTCGGAAGTCAATTTTTGAAAAAGCAAATATCTCCAGATCTGTAGGAATCTGAGAGACAAAACTCATGTCACTTTGAGGGAAGGCATATGTCAAGTTCATGTCAGAATCTCGTCAATGTATGTCCAAGGGTTTGGACGATAGAGACATTTTAATTTTTCGAGATTATTCGAAAGTCAATTATTTAAAGGCAAATATCTCCCGATCTGTAGGCATCTGAGAGACAAGACTTATGTCACTTTGAGGGAACGTATATGTCAACCTCATGTCAGAATCTCGTCAATGTATGTCCAAGGGTTTGGACGATAGAGACATTTTAATTTTTCGAGATTATTCGAAAGTCAATTTTTAAAAAGCAAATATCTCCCGATCTGTAGGCATCTGAGAGACAAAACGTATGTCACTTTGAGGGAACGTACATGTCAACTTCATGTCAGAATCTCGTCAATGTATGTCCAAGGGTTTGGACGATAGAGACATTTTAATTTTTCGAGATTATTCGAAAGTAAATTTTTAAAAGGCAAATATCTCCCGATCTGTAGGAATCTGAGAGACAAAACTTATGTCACTTTAAGGGAACGTATATGTCAACGTCATGTCAGAATCTCGTCAATGTATGTCAAAGGGTTTGGACGATAGAGACATTTTAATTTTTCGAGATTATTCGAAAGTCATTATTTTAAAGGCAAATATCTAACGATCTGTAGGAATCTGAGAGACAAAACTTATGTCACTTTGAGGGAACGTATATGTCAACCTCATGTCAGAATCTCGTCAATGTATGTCCAAGGGTTTGGACGATAGAGACATTTTAATTTTTCGAGATTATTCGAAAGTCAATTATTAAAAAGCAAATATCTCCCGATCTGTAGGAATCTGAGAGACAAAACTTATGTCACTTTGAGGGAACGTATATGTCAACATCATGTCAGAATCTCGTCAATGTATGTCCAAGGGTTTGGACGATAGAGACATTTTAATTTTTCGAGATTATTCGAAAGTCAATTCTTAAAAGGCAAATATCTCCCGATCTGTAGGAATCTGAGAGACAAAACTTATGTCACTTTGAGGGAACGTATATGTCAACTTCCTGTCAGAGTCACGTCAATGTATGTCCAAGGGTTTGGAGGATAGAGACATTTTAATTTTTCGAGATTATTCGAAAGTCAATTTTTGAAAAGGCAAATATCTCCCGATCTGTAGGAATCTGAGAGACAAAACTTATGTCACTTTGAGGGAACGTACATGTCAACTTCATGTCAGAATCTCGTCAATGTATGTCCAAGGGTTTGGACGATAGAGACATTTTAATTTTTCGAGATTATTCGAAAGTCAATTTTTAAAAGGCAAATATCTCCCGATCTGTAGGCATCTGAGAGACAAAACTTATGTCACTTTGAGGGAACGTATATGTAAACTTCCTGTCGGAGTCACGTCAATGTATGTCCAAGGGTTTGGAGGATAGAGACATTTTAATTTTTCGAGATTATTCGAAAGTCAATTATTAAAAGGCAAATATCTCCCGATCTGTAGGCACCTGAGAGACAAAACTTATGTCTCTTTGAGGGAACGTATATGTCAACTTCCTGTCAGAGTCACGTCAATGTATGTCCAATGGTTTGGAGGATAGAGACATTTTAATTTTTCGAGATTATTCGAAAGTCAATTTTTGAAAAGGCAAATATCTCCCGATCTGTAGGAATCTGAGAGACAAAACTTATGTCACTTTGAGGGAACGTACATGTCAACTTCATGTCAGAATCTTGTCAAAGTATGTCCAAGGGTTTGGACGAGAGAGACATTTTAATTTTTCGAGATTATTCGAAAGTCAATTTTTAAAAGGCAAATATCTCCCGATCTGTAGGCATCTGAGAGACAAAACTTATGTCACTTTGAGGGAACGTATATGTAAACTTCCTGTCAGAGTCACGTCAATGTATGTCCAAGGGTTTGGAGGATAGACACATTTTAACTTTTCGAGATTATTCGAAAGTCAATTTTTGAAAAGGCAAATATCTTCCGATCTGTAGGAATCTGAGAGACAAAACTTATGTCACTTTGAGGGAACGTATATGTCAACTTGATGTCAGAGTCACGTCAATGTATGTCCAAGGGTTTGGACGATAGAGACATTTTAATTTTTCGAGATTATTCGAAAGTCAATTTTTGAAAAAGCAAATATCTTCCGATCTGTAGGAATCTGAGAGACAAAACTCATGTCACTTTGAGGGAAGGCATATGTCAAGTTCATGTCAGAATCTCGTCAATGTATGTCCAAGGGTTTGGACGATAGAGACATTTTAATTTTTCGAGATTATTCGAAAGTCAATTATTTAAAGGCAAATATCTCCCGATCTGTAGGAATCTGAGAGACAAAACTTATGTCACTTTGAGGGAACGTATATGTCAACTTCATGTCAGAATCTCGTCAATGTATGTCCAAGGGTTTGGACGTTAGAGACATTTTAATTTTTCGTGATTATTCGAAAGTCAATTTTTAAAAAGCAAATATCTCCCGATCTGTAGGCATCTGAGAGACAAAACTTATGTCACTTTGAGGGAACGTATATGTCAACATCATGTCAGAATCTCGTCAATGTATGTCCAAGGGTTTGGACGATAGAGACATTTTAATTTTTCGAGATTATTCGAAAGACAATTTTTGAAAAGGCAAATATCTCCCGATCTGTAGGAATCTGAGAGACAAAACTTATGTCACTTTGAGGGAACGTATATGTCAACTTCATGTCAGAATCTCGTCAATGTATGTCAAAGGGTTTGGACGATAGAGACATTTTAAATTTTCGAGATTATTCGAAAGTCATTTTTTTAAAGGCAAATATCTAACGATCTGTAGGCATCTGAGAGACAAACCTTATGTCACTTTTAGGGAACGTATATGTCAACCTCATGTCAGAATCTCGTCAATGTATGTCCAAGGGTTTTAACGATAGAGACATTTTAATTTTTCGAGATTATTCGAAAGTCAATTATTAAAAGGCAAATATCTCCCGATCTGTAGGAATCTGAGAGACAAAACTTATGTCACTTTGAGGGAACGAATATGTCAACTTCATGTCAGAATCTCGTCAATGTATGTCCAAGGGTTTGGACGATAGAGACATTTTAATTTTTCGAGATTATTCGAAAGTCAATTCTTAAAAGGCAAATATCTCCCGATCTGTAGGAATCTGAGAGACAAAACTTATGTCACTTTGAGGGAACGTATATGTCAACTTCCTGTCAGAGTCACGTCAATGTATGTCCAAGGGTTTGGAGGATAGAGACATTTTAATTTTTCGAGATTATTCGAAAGTCAATTTTTGAAAAGGCAAATATCTCCCAATCTGTAGGAATCTGAGAGACAAAACTTATGTCACTTTGAGGGAACGTATATGTCAACTTCATGTCAGAATCTCGTCAATGTATGTCCAAGGGTTTGGACGATAGAGACATTTTAATTTTTCGAGATTATTCGAAAGTCAATTCTTAAAAGGCAAATATCTCCCGATCTGTAGGAATCTGAGAGACAAAACTTATGTCACTTTGAGGGAACGTATATGTCAACTTGCTGTCAGAGTCACGTCAATGTATGTCCAAGGGTTTGGACGATAGAGACATTTTAATTTTTCGAGATTATTCGAAAGTCAATTATTAAAAAACAAATATCTCCAGATCTGTAGGAATCTGAGAGACAAAACTCATGTCACTTTGAGGGAACGTATATGTCAACTTCCTGTCAGAGTCACGTCACTGTATGTCCAAGGGTTTGGAGGATAGAGACATTTTAATTTTTCGAGATTATTCGAAAGTGAATTTTTGAAAAGGCAAATATCTCCCGATCTGTAGGAATCTGAGAGACAACACTTATGTCACATTGAGGGAACGTATATGTCAACTTCATGTCAGAGTCACGTCAATGTATGTGCAAGGGTTTGGAGGATAGAGACATCTTAATTTTTCGAGATTATTCGAAAATCAATTTTTTAAAGGCAAATATCTCCCGAACTGTAGGAATCTGAGAGACAAAACTTATGTCACTTTGAGGGAATGTATGTGTCAACTTCCTGTCAGAGTCACGTCAATGTATGTCCAAGGGTTTGGAGGATAGAGACATTTTAATTTTTCGAGATTATTCGAAAGTCAATTTTTGAAAAAGCAAATATCTCCCGATCTGTAGGAATCTGAGAGACAAATCTTATGTCACTTTGAGGGAACGTATATGTCAACTTCATGTCAGAATCTCGTCAATGTATGTCCAAGGGTTTGGACGATAGAGACATTTTAATTTTTCGAGATTATTCGAAAGTCAATTATTGAAAGGCAAATATCTCCCGATCTGTAGGCATCTGAGAGACATACCTTATGCCACTTTGAGGGAACGTATATGTCAACTTCATGTCAGAATCTCGTCAATGTATGTCCAAGGGTTTGGACGATAGAGACATTTTAATTTTTCGAGATTATTCGAAAGTCAATTCTTAAAAGGCAAATATCTCCCGATCTGTAGGAATCTGAGAGACAAAACTTATGTCACTTTGAGGGAATGTATATGTCAACTTCCTGTCAGGGTCACGTCAATGTATGTCCAAGGGTTTGGAGGATAGAGACATTTTAATTTTTCGAGATTATTCGAAAGTCAATTTTTGAAAATGCAAATATCTCCCGTAGGAATCTGAGAGACAAAACTTATGTCACTTTGAGGGAACGTACATGTCAACATCATGTCAGAATCTCGTCAATGTATGTCCAAGGGTTTGGACGAGAGAAACATTTTAATTTTTCGAGATTATTCGAAAGTCAATTTTTAAAAGGCAAATATCTCCCGATCTGTAGGCATCTGAGAGACAAAACTTATGTCACTTTGAGGGAACGTATATGTAAACTTCCTGTCAGAGTCACGTCAATGTATGTCCAAGGGTTTGGAGGATAGAGACATTTTAATTTTTCGAGATTATTCGAAAGTCAATTTTTGAAAAGGCAAATATCTCCCGATCTGTAGGAATCTGAGAGACAAAACTTATGTCACTTTGAGGGAACGTATATGTCAACCTCATGTCAGAATCTCGTCAATGTATGTCCAAGGGTTTGGACGATAGAGACATTTTAATTTTTCGAGATTATTCGAAAGTCAATTTTTAAAAGGCAAATATCTCCCGATCTGTAGGCATCTGAGAGACAAAACTTATGTCACTTTGAGGGAACGTATATGTCAACCTGCTGTCAGAGTCACGTCAATGTATGTCCAAGGGTTTGGACGATAGAGACATTTTAATTTTTCGAGATTATTCGAAAGTCAATTTTTAAAAAGCAAATATCTCCAGATCTGTAGGAATCTGAGAGACAAAACTCATGTCACTTTGAGGGAAGGCATATGTCAAGTTCATGTCAGAATCTCGTCAATGTATGTCCAAGGGTTTGGACGATAGAGACATTTTAATTTTTCGAGATTATTCGAAAGTCAATTCTTAAAAGGCAAATATCTCCCGATCTGTAGGAATCTGAGAGACAAAACTTATGTCGCTTTGAGGGAACGTATATGTCAACTTCCTGTCAGAGTCACGTCAATGTATGTCCAAGGGTTTGGACGATAGAGACATTTTAATTTTTCGAGATTATTCGAAAGTCAATTTTTGAAAAGGCAAATATCTCCCGATCTGTAGGAATCTGAGAGACAACACTTATGTCACATTGAGGGAACGTATATGTCAACTTCATGTCAGAGTCACGTCAATGTATGTCCAAGGGGTTGGAGGATAGAGACATTTTAATTTTTCGAGATTATTCGAAAGTCAATTATTGAAAGGCAAATATCTCCCGATCTGTAGGCATCTGAGAGACATACCTTATGCCCCTTTGAGGGAACGTATATGTCAACTTCATGTCAGAATCTCGTCAATGTATGTCCAAGGGTTTGGACGATAGAGACATTTTAATTTTTCGAGATTATTCGAAAGTCAATTCTTAAAAGGCAAATATCTCCCGATCTGTAGGAATCTGAGAGACAAAACTTAGGTCACTTTGAGGGAATGTATATGTCAACTTCCTGTCAGAGTCACGTCAATGTATGTCCAAGGGTTTGGAGGATAGAGACATTTTAATTTTTCGAGATTATTCGAAAGTCAATTTTTGAAAAGGCAAATATCTCCCGATCTATAGGAATCTGTGAGACAAACCTTATGTCACTTTGAGGGAACGTACATGTCAACTTCATGTCAGAATCTCGTCAATGTATGTCCAAGGGTTTGGACGAGAGAAACATTTTAATTTTTCGAGATTATTCGAAAGTCAATTTTTAAAAGGCAAATATCTCCCGATCTGTAGGCATCTGAGAGACAAAACTTATGTCACTTTGATGGAACGTACATGTCAACTTCATGTCAGAATCTCGTCAATGTATGTCCAAGGGTTTGGACGATAGAGACATTTTAATTTTTCGAGATTATTCGAAAGTCAATTCTTAAGAGGCAAATATCTCCCGATCTGTAGGAATCTGAGAGACAAAACTTATGTCACTTTGAGGGAACGTATATGTCAACTTCCTGTCAGAGTCACGTCAATGTATGTCCAAGGGTTTGGAGGATAGAGACATTTTAATTTTTCGAGATTATTCGAAAGTCAATTTTTGAAAAGGCAAATATCTCCCGATCTGTAGGAATCTGAGAGACAAAACTTATGTCACTTTGAGGGAACGTATATGTCAACTTCATGTCAGAATCTCGTCAATGTTTGTCCAAGGGTTTGGACGATACAGACATTTTAATTTTTCGAGATTATTCGAAAGTCAATTATTAAAAGGCAAATATCTCCCGATCTGTAGGAACCTTAGAGACAAAACTTATGCCACCTTGAGGGAAGGTATATGTCAACTTCATGTCAGAATCTCGTCAATGTATGTCCAAGGGTTTGGACGATAGAGACATTTTAATTTTTCGAGATTATTTGAAAGTCAATTTTTGAAAAGGCAAATATCTCCCGATCTGTAGGAATCTGAGATACAAAACTTATGTCACTTTGAGGGAACGTACATGTCAACTTCATGTCAGAATCTCGTCAATGTATGTCCAAGGGTTTGGACGAGAGAGACATTTTAATTTTTCGAGATTATTCGAAAGTCAATTTTTAAAAGGCAAATATCTCCCGATCTGTAGGCATCTGAGAGACAAAACTTATGTCACTTTGAGGGAACGTATATGTAAACTTCCTGTCAGAGTCACGTCAATGTATGTCCAAGGGTTTGGAGGATAGAGACATTTTAATTTTTCGAGATTATTCGAAAGTCAATTTTTGAAAAGGCAAATATCTCCCGATCTGTAGGAATCTGAGAGACAAAACTTATGTCACTTTGAGGGAACGTATATGTCAACCTCATGTCAGAATCTCGTCAATGTATGTCCAAGGGTTTGGACGATAGAGACATTTTAATTTTTCGAGATTATTCGAAAGTCAATTTTTAAAAGGCAAATATCTCCCGATCTGTAGGCATCTGAGAGACAAAACTTATGTCACTTTGAGGGAACGTATATGTCAACCTGCTGTCAGAGTCACGTCAATGTATGTCCAAGGGTTTGGACGATAGAGACATTTTAATTTTTCATGATTATTCGAAAGTCAATTTTTAAAAAGCAAATATCTCCAGATCTGTAGGAATCTGAGAGACAAAACTCATGTCACTTTGAGGGAAGGCATATGTCAAGTTCATGTCAGAATCTCGTCAATGTATGTCCAAGGGTTTGGACGATAGAGACATTTTAATTTTTCGAGATTATTCGAAAGTCAATTCTTAAAAGGCAAATATCTCCCGATCTGTAGGAATCTGAGAGACAAAACTTATGTCGCTTTGAGGGAACGTATATGTCAACTTCCTGTCAGAGTCACGTCAATGTATGTCCAAGGGTTTGGACGATAGAGACATTTTAATTTTTCGAGATTATTCGAAAGTCAATTTTTGAAAAGGCAAATATCTCCCGATCTGTAGGAATCTGAGAGACAACACTTATGTCACATTGAGGGAACGTATATGTCAACTTCATGTCAGAGTCTCGTCAATGTATGTCCAAGGGTTTGGAGGATAGAGACATTTTAATTTTTCGAGATTATTCGAAAGTCAATTATTGAAAGGCAAATATCTCCCGATCTGTAGGCACCTGAGAGACATACCTTATGCCCCTTTGAGGGAACGTATATGTCAACTTCATGTCAGAATCTCGTCAATGTATGTCCAAGGGTTTGGACGATAGAGACATTTTAATTTTTCGAGATTATTCGAAAGTCAATTCTTAAAAGGCAAATATCTCCCGATCTGTAGGAATCTGAGAGACAAAACTTAGGTCACTTTGAGGGAATGTATATGTCAACTTCCTGTCAGAGTCACGTCAATGTATGTCGAAGGGTTTGGAGGATAGAGACATTTTAATTTTTCGAGATTATTCGAAAGTCAATTTTTGAAAAGGCAAATATCTCCCGATCTGTAGGAATCTGAGAGACAAAACTTATGTCACTTTGAGGGAACGTACATGTCAACTTCATGTCAGAATCTCGTCAATGTATGTCCAAGGGTTTGGACGAGAGAAACATTTTAATTTTTCGAGATTATTCGAAAGTCAATTTTTAAAAGGCAAATATCTCCCGATCTGTAGGCATCTGAGAGACAAAACTTATGTCACTTTGAGGGAACGTACATGTCAACTTCATGTCAGAATCTCGTCAATGTATGTCCAAGGGTTTGGACGATAGAGACATTTTAATTTTTCGAGATTATTCGAAAGTCAATTCTTAAGAGGCAAATATCTCCCGATCTGTAGGAATCTGAGAGACAAAACTTATGTCACGTTGAGGGAACGTATATGTCAACTTCCTGTCAGAGTCACGTCAATGTATGTCCAAGGGTTTGGAGGATAGAGACATTTTAATTTTTCGAGATTATTCGAAAGTCAATTTTTGAAAAGGCAAATATCTCCCGATCTGTAGGAATCTGAGAGACAAAACTTATGTCACTTTGAGGGAACGTATATGTCAACTTCATGTCAGAATCTCGTCAATGTTTGTCCAAGGGTTTGGACGATACAGACATTTTAATTTTTCGAGATTATTCGAAAGTCAATTATTAAAAGGCAAATATCTCCCGATCTGTAGGAACCTTAGAGACAAAACTTATGCCACCTTGAGGGAACGTATATGTCAACTTCATGTCAGAATCTCGTCAATGTATGTCCAAGGGTTTGGACGATAGAGACATTTTAATTTATCGAGATTATTTGAAAGTCAATTTTTGAAAAGGCAAATATCTCCCGATCTGTAGGAATCTGAGAGACAAAACTTATGTCACTTTGAGGGAACGTACATGTCAACTTCATGTCAGAATCTCGTCAATGTATGTCCAAGGGTTTGGACGAGAGAGACATTTTAATTTATCGAGATTATTCGAAAGTCAATTTTTAAAAGGCAAATATCTCCCGATCTGTAGGCATCTGAGAGACAAAACTTATGTCACTTTGAGGGAACGTATATGTAAACTTCCTGTCAGAGTCACGTCAATGTATGTCCAAGGGTTTGGAGGATAGACACATTTTAACTTTTCGAGATTATTCGAAAGTCAATTTTTGAAAAGGCAAATATCTTCCGATCTGTATTAATCTGAGAGACAAAACTTATGTCACTTTGAGGGAACGTATATGTCAACTTCATGTCAGAATCTCGTCAATGTATGTGAAAGGGTTTGGACGATAGAGACATTTAAATTTTTCGAGATTATTCGAAAGTCAATTTATGAAAAAGCAAATATCTCCCGATCTGTAGGCATCTGAGAGACAAAACTTATGTCACTTTGAGGGAACGTATATGTCAACTTGCTGTCAGAGTCACGTCAATGTATGTCCAAGGGTTTGGACGATAGAGACATTTTAATTTTTCGAGATTATTCGAAAGTCAATTTTTGAAAAAGCAAATATCTTCCGATCTGTAGGAATCTGAGAGACAAAACTCATGTCACTTTGAGGGAAGGCATATGTCAAGTTCGTGTCAGAATCTCGTCAATGTATGTCCAAGGGTTTGGACGATAGAGACATTTTAATTTTTCGAGATTATTCGAAAGTCAATTATTTAAAGGCAAATATCTCCCGATCTGTAGGCATCTGAGAGACAAAACTTATGTCACTTTGAGGGAACGTATATGTCAACCTCATGTCAGAATCTCGTCAATGTATGTCCAAGGGTTTGGACGATAGAGACATTTTAATTTTTCGAGATTATTCGAAAGTCAATTTTTAAAAGGCAAATATCTCCCGATCTGTAGGAATCTGAGAGACAAAACTTATGTCACTTTGAGGGAACGTATATGTCAACCTGCTGTCAGAGTCACGTCAATGTATGTCCAAGGGTTTGGACGATAGAGACATTTTAATTTTTCGAGATTATTCGAAAGTCAATTTTTAAAAAGTAAATATCTCCAGATCTGTAGGAATCTGAGAGACAAAACTCATGTCACTTTGAGGGAAGGCATATGTCAAGTTCATGTCAGAATCTCGTCAATGTATGTCCAAGGGTTTGGACGATAGAGACATTTTAATTTTTCGAGATTATTCGAAAGTCAATTCTTAAAAGGCAAATATCTCCCGATCTGTAGGAATCTGAGAGACAAAACTTATGTCGCTTTGAGGGAACGTATATGTCAACTTTCTGTCAGAGTCACATCAATGTATGTCCAAGGGTTTGGACGATAGAGACATTTTAATTTTTCGAGATTATTCGAAAGTCAATTTTTGAAAAGGCAAATATCTCCCGATCTGTAGGAATCTGAGAGACAACACTTATGTCACATTGAGGGAACGTATATGTCAACTTCATGTCAGAGTCACGTCAATGTATGTCCAAGGGTTTGGAGGATAGAGACATTTTAATTTTTCGAGATTATTCGAAAGTCAATTATTGAAAGGCAAATATCTCCCGATCTGTAGGCATCTGATAGACATACCTTATGCCCCTTTGAGGGAACGTATATGTCAACTTCATGTCAGAATCTCGTCAATGTATGTCCAAGGGTTTGGACGATAGAGACATTGTAATTTTTCGAGATTATTCGAAAGTCAATTCTTAAAAGGCAAATATCTCCCGATCTTTGGAATCTGAGAGACAAAACTTAGGTCACTTTGAGGGAATGTATATGTCAACTTCCTGTCAGAGTCACGTCAATGTATGTCCAAGGGTTTGGAGGATAGAGACATTTTAATTTTTCGAGATTATTCGAAAGTCAATTTTTGAAAAGGCAAATATCTCCCGATCTATAGGAATCTGAGAGACAAAACTTATGTCACTTTGAGGGAACGTACATGTCAACTTCATGTCAGAATCTCGTCAATGTATGTCCAAGGGTTTGGACGAGAGAAACATTTTAATTTTTCGACATTATTCGAAAGTCAATTTTTAAAAGGCAAATATCTCCCGATCTGTAGGCATCTGAGAGACAAAACTTATGTCACTTTGAGGGAACGTACATGTCAACTTCATGTCAGAATCTCGTCAATGTATGTCCAAGGGTTTGGACGATAGAGACATTTTAATTTTTCGAGATTATTCGAAAGTCAATTCTTAAGAGGCAAATATCTCCCGATCTGTAGGAATCTGAGAGACAAAACTTATGTCACTTTGAGGGAACGTATATGTCAACTTCCTGTCAGAGTCACGTCAATGTATGTCCAAGGGTTTGGAGGATAGAGACATTTTAATTTTTCGAGATTATTCGAAAGTCAATTTTTGAAAAGGCAAATATCTCCCGATCTGTAGGAATCTGAGAGACAAAACTTATGTCACTTTGAGGGAACGTATATGTCAACTTCATGTCAGAATCTCGTCAATGTTTGTCCAAGGGTTTGGACGATAGAGACATTTTAATTTTTCGAGATTATTCGAAAGTCAATTATTAAAAGGCAAATATCTCCCGATCTGTAGGAACCTTAGAGACAAAACTTATGCCACCTTGAGGGAACGTATATGTCAACTTCATGTCAGAATCTCGTCAATGTATGTCCAAGGGTTTGGACGATAGAGACATTTTAATTTATCGAGATTATTTGAAAGTCAATTTTTGAAAAGGCAAATATCTCCCGATCTGTAGGAATCTGAGAGACAAAACTTATGTCACTTTGAGGGAATGTACATGTCAACTTCATGTCAGAATCTCGTCAATGTATGTCCAAGGGTTTGGACGAGAGAGACATTTTAATTTTTCGAGATTATTCGAAAGTCAATTTTTAAAAGGCAAATATCTCCCGATCTGTAGGCATCTGAGAGACAAAACTTATGTCACTTTTAGGGAACGTATATGTAAACTTCCTGTCAGAGTCACGTCAATGTATGTCCAAGGGTTTGGAGGATAGACACATTTTAACTTTTCGAGATTATTCGAAAGTCAATTTTTGAAAAGGCAAATATCTTCCGATCTGTATTAATCTGAGAGACAAAACTTATGTCACTTTGAGGGAACGTATATGTCAACTTCATGTCAGAATCTCGTCAATGTATGTGAAAGGGTTTGTACGATAGAGACATTTAAATTTTTCGAGATTATTCGAAAGTCAATTTTTAAAAGACAAATATCTCCCGATCTGTAGGCATCTGAGAGACAAAACTTATGTCACTTTGAGGGAACGTATGTGTCAACTTGATGTCAGAGTCACGTCAATGTATGTCCAAGGGTTTGGACGATAAAGACATTTTAATTTTTCGAGATTATTCGAAAGTCAATTTTTAAAAAGCAAATATCTCCAGATCTGTAGGAATCTGAGAGACAAAACTCATGTCACTTTGAGGGAAGGGATATGTCAAGTTCATGTCAGAATCTCGTCAATGTATGTCCAAGGGTTTGGACGATAGAGACATTTTAATTTTTCGAGATTATTCGAAAGTCAATTCTTAAAAGGCAAATATCTCCCGATCTGTAGGAATCTGAGAGACAAAACTTATGTCGCTTTGAGGGAACGTATATGTCAACTTCCTGTCAGGGTCACGTCAATGTATGTCCAAGGGTTTGGACGATAGAGACATTTTAATTTTTCGAGATTATTCGAAAGTCAATTTTTGAAAAGGCAAATATCTCCCGATCTGTAGGAATCTGAGAGACAACACTTATGTCACATTGAGGGAACGTATATGTCAACTTCATGTCAGAGTCACGTCAATGTATGTCCAAGGGTTTGGAGGATAGAGACATTTTAATTTTTCGAGATTATTCGAAAGTCAATTATTGAAAGGCAAATATCTCCCGATCTGTAGGCATCTGAGAGACATACCTTATGCCCCTTTGAGGGAACGTATATGTCAACTTCATGTCAGAATCTCGTCAATGTATGTCCAAGGGTTTGGACGATAGAGACATTTTAATTTTTCGAGATTATTCGAAAGTCAATTCTTAAAAGGCAAATATCTCCCGATCTGTAGGAATCTGAGAGACAAAACTTAGGTCACTTTGAGGGAATGTATATGTCAACTTCCTGTCAGAGTCACGTCAATGTATGTCCAAGGGTTTGGAGGATAGAGACATTTTAATTTTTCGAGATTATTCGAAAGTCAATTTTTGAAAAGGCAAATATCTCCCGATCTATAGGAATCTGAGAGACAAAACTTATGTCACTTTGAGGGAACGTACATGTCAACTTCATGTCAGAATCTCGTCAATGTATGTCCAAGGGTTTGGACGAGAGAAACATTTTAATTTTTCGAGATTATTCGAAAGTCAATTTTTAAAAGGCAAATATCTCCCGATCTGTAGGCATCTGAGAGACAAAACTTATGTCACTTTGAGGGAACGTACATGTCAACTTCATGTCAGAATCTCGTCAATGTATGTCCAAGGGTTTGGACGATAGAGACATTTTAATTTTTCGAGATTATTCGAAAGTCAATTCTTAAGAGGCAAATATCTCCCGATCTGTAGGAATCTGAGAGACAAAACTTATGTCACTTTGAGGGAACGTATATGTCACTTCCTGTCAGAGTCACGTCAATGTATGTCCAAGGGTTTGGAGGATAGAGACATTTTAATTTTTCGAGATTATTCGAAAGTCAATTTTTGAAAAGGCAAATATCTCCCGATCTGTAGGAATCTGAGAGACAAAACTTATGTCACTTTGAGGGAACATATATGTCAACTTCATGTCAGAATCTTGTCAATGTTTGTCCAAGGGTTTGGACGATACAGACATTTTAATTTTTCGAGATTATTCGAAAGTCAATTATTAAAAGGCAAATATCTCCCGATCTGTAGGAACCTTAGAGACAAAACTTATGCCACCTTGAGGGAAGGTATATGTCAACTTCATGTCAGAATCTCGTCAATGTATGTCCAAGGGTTTGGACGATAGAGACATTTTAATTTTTCGAGATTATTTGAAAGTCAATTTTTGAAAAGGCAAATATCTCCCGATCTGTAGGAATCTGAGATACAAAACTTATGTCACTTTGAGGGAACGTACATGTCAACTTCATGTCAGAATCTCGTCAATGTATGTCCAAGGGTTTGGACGAGAGAGACATTTTAATTTTTCGAGATTATTCGAAAGTCAATTCTTAAAAGGCAAATATCTCCCGATCTGTAGGAATCTGAGAGACAAAACTTATGTCGCTTTGAGGGAACGTATATGTCAACTTCCTGTCAGAGTCACGTCAATGTATGTCCAAGGGTTTGGACGATAGAGACATTTTAATTTTTCGAGATTATTCGAAAGTCAATTTTTGAAAAGGCAAATATCTCCCGATCTGTAGGAATCTGAGAGACAACACTTATGTCACATTGAGGGAACGTATATGTCAACTTCATGTCAGAGTCACGTCAATGTATGTCCAAGGGTTTGGAGGATAGAGACATTTTAATTTTTCGAGATTATTCGAAAGTCAATTATTGAAAGGCAAATATCTCCCGATCTGTAGGCATCTGAGAGACATACCTTATGCCCCTTTGAGGGAACGTATATGTCAACTTCATGTCAGAATCTCGTCAATGTATGTCCAAGGGTTTGGACGATAGAGACATTTTAATTTTTCGAGATTATTCGAAAGTCAATTCTTAAAAGGCAAATATCTCCCGATCTGTAGGAATCTGAGAGACAAAACTTAGGTCACTTTGAGGGAATGTATATGTCAACTTCCTGTCAGAGTCACGTCAATGTATGTCCAAGGGTTTGGAGGATAGAGACATTTTAATTTTTCGAGATTATTCGAAAGTCAATTTTTGAAAAGGCAAATATCTCCCGATCTATAGGAATCTGAGAGACAAAACTTATGTCACTTTGAGGGAACGTACATGTCAACTTCATGTCAGAATCTCGTCAATGTATGTCCAAGGGTTTGGACGAGAGAAACATTTTAATTTTTCGAGATTATTCGAAAGTCAATTTTTAAAAGGCAAATATCTCCCGATCTGTAGGCATCTGAGAGACAAAACTTATGTCACTTTGAGGGAACGTACATGTCAACTTCATGTCAGAATCTCGTCAATGTATGTCCAAGGGTTTGGACGATAGAGACATTTTAATTTTTCGAGATTATTCGAAAGTCAATTTTTAAGAGGCAAATATCTCCCGATCTGTAGGAATCTGAGAGACAAAACTTATGTCACTTTGAGGGAACGTATATGTCAACTTCCTGTCAGAGTCACGTCAATGTATGTCCAAGGGTTTGGAGGATAGAGACATTTTAATTTTTCGAGATTATTCGAAAGTCAATTTTTGAAAAGGCAAATATCTCCCGATCTGTAGGAATCTGAGAGACAAAACTTATGTCACTTTGAGGGAACGTATATGACAACTTCATGTCAGAATCTCGTCAATGTTTGTCCAAGGGTTTGGACGATACAGACATTTTAATTTTTCGAGATTATTCGAAAGTCAATTATTAAAAGGCAAATATCTCCCGATCTGTAGGAACCTTAGAGACAAAACTTATGCCACCTTGAGGGAAGGTATATGTCAACTTCATGTCAGAATCTCGTCAATGTATGTCCAAGGGTTTGGACGATAGAGACATTTTAATTTTTCGAGATTATTTGAAAGTCAATTTTTGAAAAGGCAAATATCTCCCGATCTGTAGGAATCTGAGATACAAAACTTATGTCACTTTGAGGGAACGTACATGTCAACTTCATGTCAGAATCTCGTCAATGTATGTCCAAGGGTTTGGACGAGAGAGACATTTTAATTTTTCGAGATTATTCGAAAGTCAATTTTTAAAAGGCAAATATCTCCCGATCTGTAGGCATCTGAGAGACAAAACTTATGTCACTTTGAGGGAACGTATATGTAAACTTCCTGTCAGAGTCACGTCAATGTATGTCCAAGGGTTTGGAGGATAGACACATTTTAACTTTTCGAGATTATTCGAAAGTCAATTTTTGAAAAGGCAAATATCTTCCGATCTGTATTAATCTGAGAGACAAAACTTATGTCACTTTGAGGGAACGTATATGTCAACTTCATGTCAGAATCTCGTCAATGTATGTGAAAGGGTTTGGACGATAGAGACATTTAAATTTTTCGAGATTATTCGAAAGTCAATTTTTAAAAGACAAATATCTCCCGATCTGTAGGCATCTGAGAGACAAAACTTATGTCACTTTGAGGGAACGTATATGTCAACTTGCTGTCAGAGTCACGTCAATGTATGTCCAAGGGTTTGGACGATAGAGACATTTTAATTTTTCGAGATTATTCGAAAGTCAATTTTTGAAAAAGCAAATATCTTCCGATCTGTAGGAATCTGAGAGACAAAACTCATGTCACTTTGAGGGAAGGCATATGTCAAGTTCATGTCAGAATCTCGTCAATGTATGTCCAAGGGTTTGGACGATAGAGACATTTTAATTTTTCGAGATTATTCGAAAGTCAATTATTTAAAGGCAAATATCTCCCGATCTGTAGGCATCTGAGAGACAAAACTTATGTCACTTTGAGGGAACGAATATGTCAACCTCATGTCAGAATCTCGTCAATGTATGTCCAAGGGTTTGGACGTTAGAGACATTTTAATTTTTCGAGATTATTCGAAAGTCAATTCTTAAAAAGCAAATATCTCCCGATCTGTAGGCATCTGAGAGACAAAACTTATGTCACTTTGAGGGAACGTATATGTCAACCTCATGTCAGAATCTCGTCAATGTATGTCCAAGGGTTTGGACGATAGAGACATTTTAATTTTTCGAGATTATTCGAAAGTCAATTTTTAAAAGGCAAATATCTCCCGATCTGTAGGCATCTGAGAGACAAAACTTATGTCACTTTGAGGGAACGTACATGTCAACTTCATGTCAGAATCTCGTCAATGTATGTCCAAGGGTTTGGACGATAGAGACATTTTAATTTTTCGAGATTATTCGAAAGTCAATTTTTAAGAGGCAAATATCTCCCGATCTGTAGGAATCTGAGAGACAAAACTTATGTCACTTTGAGGGAACGTATATGTCAACTTCCTGTCAGAGTCACGTCAATGTATGTCCAAGGGTTTGGAGGATAGAGACATTTTAATTTTTCGAGATTATTCGAAAGTCAATTTTTGAAAAGGCAAATATCTCCCGATCTGTAGGAATCTGAGAGACAAAACTTATGTCACTTTGAGGGAACGTATATGACAACTTCATGTCAGAATCTCGTCAATGTTTGTCCAAGGGTTTGGACGATACAGACATTTTAATTTTTCGAGATTATTCGAAAGTCAATTATTAAAAGGCAAATATCTCCCGATCTGTAGGAACCTTAGAGACAAAACTTATGCCACCTTGAGGGAAGGTATATGTCAACTTCATGTCAGAATCTCGTCAATGTATGTCCAAGGGTTTGGACGATAGAGACATTTTAATTTTTCGAGATTATTTGAAAGTCAATTTTTGAAAAGGCAAATATCTCCCGATCTGTAGGAATCTGAGATACAAAACTTATGTCACTTTGAGGGAACGTACATGTCAACTTCATGTCAGAATCTCGTCAATGTATGTCCAAGGGTTTGGACGAGAGAGACATTTTAATTTTTCGAGATTATTCGAAAGTCAATTTTTAAAAGGCAAATATCTCCCGATCTGTAGGCATCTGAGAGACAAAACTTATGTCACTTTGAGGGAACGTATATGTAAACTTCCTGTCAGAGTCACGTCAATGTATGTCCAAGGGTTTGGAGGATAGACACATTTTAACTTTTCGAGATTATTCGAAAGTCAATTTTTGAAAAGGCAAATATCTTCCGATCTGTATTAATCTGAGAGACAAAACTTATGTCACTTTGAGGGAACGTATATGTCAACTTCATGTCAGAATCTCGTCAATGTATGTGAAAGGGTTTGGACGATAGAGACATTTAAATTTTTCGAGATTATTCGAAAGTCAATTTTTAAAAGACAAATATCTCCCGATCTGTAGGCATCTGAGAGACAAAACTTATGTCACTTTGAGGGAACGTATATGTCAACTTGCTGTCAGAGTCACGTCAATGTATGTCCAAGGGTTTGGACGATAGAGACATTTTAATTTTTCGAGATTATTCGAAAGTCAATTTTTAAAAGGCAAATATCTCCCGATCTGTAGGCATCTGAGAGACAAAACTTATGTCACTTTGAGGGAACGTACATGTCAACTTCATGTCAGAATCTCGTCAATGTATGTCCAAGGGTTTGGACGATAGAGACATTTTAATTTTTCGAGATTATTCGAAAGTCAATTTTTAAGAGGCAAATATCTCCCGATCTGTAGGAATCTGAGAGACAAAACTTATGTCACTTTGAGGGAACGTATATGTCAACTTCCTGTCAGAGTCACGTCAATGTATGTCCAAGGGTTTGGAGGATAGAGACATTTTAATTTTTCGAGATTATTCGAAAGTCAATTTTTGAAAAGGCAAATATCTCCCGATCTGTAGGAATCTGAGAGACAAAACTTATGTCACTTTGAGGGAACGTATATGACAACTTCATGTCAGAATCTCGTCAATGTTTGTCCAAGGGTTTGGACGATACAGACATTTTAATTTTTCGAGATTATTCGAAAGTCAATTATTAAAAGGCAAATATCTCCCGATCTGTAGGAACCTTAGAGACAAAACTTATGCCACCTTGAGGGAAGGTATATGTCAACTTCATGTCAGAATCTCGTCAATGTATGTCCAAGGGTTTGGACGATAGAGACATTTTAATTTTTCGAGATTATTTGAAAGTCAATTTTTGAAAAGGCAAATATCTCCCGATCTGTAGGAATCTGAGATACAAAACTTATGTCACTTTGAGGGAACGTACATGTCAACTTCATGTCAGAATCTCGTCAATGTATGTCCAAGGGTTTGGACGAGAGAGACATTTTAATTTTTCGAGATTATTCGAAAGTCAATTTTTAAAAGGCAAATATCTCCCGATCTGTAGGCATCTGAGAGACAAAACTTATGTCACTTTGAGGGAACGTATATGTAAACTTCCTGTCAGAGTCACGTCAATGTATGTCCAAGGGTTTGGAGGATAGACACATTTTAACTTTTCGAGATTATTCGAAAGTCAATTTTTGAAAAGGCAAATATCTTCCGATCTGTATTAATCTGAGAGACAAAACTTATGTCACTTTGAGGGAACGTATATGTCAACTTCATGTCAGAATCTCGTCAATGTATGTGAAAGGGTTTGGACGATAGAGACATTTAAATTTTTCGAGATTATTCGAAAGTCAATTTTTAAAAGACAAATATCTCCCGATCTGTAGGCATCTGAGAGACAAAACTTATGTCACTTTGAGGGAACGTATATGTCAACTTGCTGTCAGAGTCACGTCAATGTATGTCCAAGGGTTTGGACGATAGAGACATTTTAATTTTTCGAGATTATTCGAAAGTCAATTTTTGAAAAAGCAAATATCTTCCGATCTGTAGGAATCTGAGAGACAAAACTCATGTCACTTTGAGGGAAGGCATATGTCAAGTTCATGTCAGAATCTCGTCAATGTATGTCCAAGGGTTTGGACGATAGAGACATTTTAATTTTTCGAGATTATTCGAAAGTCAATTATTTAAAGGCAAATATCTCCCGATCTGTAGGCATCTGAGAGACAAAACTTATGTCACTTTGAGGGAACGAATATGTCAACCTCATGTCAGAATCTCGTCAATGTATGTCCAAGGGTTTGGACGTTAGAGACATTTTAATTTTTCGAGATTATTCGAAAGTCAATTCTTAAAAAGCAAATATCTCCCGATCTGTAGGCATCTGAGAGACAAAACTTATGTCACTTTGAGGGAACGTATATGTCAACCTCATGTCAGAATCTCGTCAATGTATGTCCAAGGGTTTGGACGATAGAGACATTTTAATTTTTCGAGATTATTCGAAAGTCAATTTTTAAAAGGCAAATATCTCCCGATCTGTAGGCATCTGAGAGACAAAACTTATGTCACTTTGAGGGAACGTACATGTCAACTTCATGTCAGAATCTCGTCAATGTATGTCCAAGGGTTTGGACGATAGAGACATTTTAATTTTTCGAGATTATTCGAAAGTCAATTTTTAAGAGGCAAATATCTCCCGATCTGTAGGAATCTGAGAGACAAAACTTATGTCACTTTGAGGGAACGTATATGTCAACTTCCTGTCAGAGTCACGTCAATGTATGTCCAAGGGTTTGGAGGATAGAGACATTTTAATTTTTCGAGATTATTCGAAAGTCAATTTTTGAAAAGGCAAATATCTCCCGATCTGTAGGAATCTGAGAGACAAAACTTATGTCACTTTGAGGGAACGTATATGACAACTTCATGTCAGAATCTCGTCAATGTTTGTCCAAGGGTTTGGACGATACAGACATTTTAATTTTTCGAGATTATTCGAAAGTCAATTATTAAAAGGCAAATATCTCCCGATCTGTAGGAACCTTAGAGACAAAACTTATGCCACCTTGAGGGAAGGTATATGTCAACTTCATGTCAGAATCTCGTCAATGTATGTCCAAGGGTTTGGACGATAGAGACATTTTAATTTTTCGAGATTATTTGAAAGTCAATTTTTGAAAAGGCAAATATCTCCCGATCTGTAGGAATCTGAGATACAAAACTTATGTCACTTTGAGGGAACGTACATGTCAACTTCATGTCAGAATCTCGTCAATGTATGTCCAAGGGTTTGGACGAGAGAGACATTTTAATTTTTCGAGATTATTCGAAAGTCAATTTTTAAAAGGCAAATATCTCCCGATCTGTAGGCATCTGAGAGACAAAACTTATGTCACTTTGAGGGAACGTATATGTAAACTTCCTGTCAGAGTCACGTCAATGTATGTCCAAGGGTTTGGAGGATAGACACATTTTAACTTTTCGAGATTATTCGAAAGTCAATTTTTGAAAAGGCAAATATCTTCCGATCTGTATTAATCTGAGAGACAAAACTTATGTCACTTTGAGGGAACGTATATGTCAACTTCATGTCAGAATCTCGTCAATGTATGTGAAAGGGTTTGGACGATAGAGACATTTAAATTTTTCGAGATTATTCGAAAGTCAATTTTTAAAAGACAAATATCTCCCGATCTGTAGGCATCTGAGAGACAAAACTTATGTCACTTTGAGGGAACGTATATGTCAACTTGCTGTCAGAGTCACGTCAATGTATGTCCAAGGGTTTGGACGATAGAGACATTTTAATTTTTCGAGATTATTCGAAAGTCAATTTTTGAAAAAGCAAATATCTTCCGATCTGTAGGAATCTGAGAGACAAAACTCATGTCACTTTGAGGGAAGGCATATGTCAAGTTCATGTCAGAATCTCGTCAATGTATGTCCAAGGGTTTGGACGATAGAGACATTTTAATTTTTCGAGATTATTCGAAAGTCAATTATTTAAAGGCAAATATCTCCCGATCTGTAGGCATCTGAGAGACAAAACTTATGTCACTTTGAGGGAACGAATATGTCAACCTCATGTCAGAATCTCGTCAATGTATGTCCAAGGGTTTGGACGTTAGAGACATTTTAATTTTTCGAGATTATTCGAAAGTCAATTCTTAAAAAGCAAATATCTCCCGATCTGTAGGCATCTGAGAGACAAAACTTATGTCACTTTGAGGGAACGTATATGTCAACCTCATGTCAGAATCTCGTCAATGTATGTCCAAGGGTTTGGACGATAGAGACATTTTAATTTTTCGAGATTATTCGAAAGTCAATTATTAAAAGGCAAATATCTCCCGATCTGTAGGAATCTGAGAGACAAAACTTATGTCACTTTGAGGGAACGTATATGTCAACCTGCTGTCAGAGTCACGTCAATGTATGTCCAAGGGTTTGGACGATAGAGACATTTTAATTTTTCGAGATTATTCGAAAGTCAATTTTTAAAAAGCAAATATCTCCAGATCTGTAGGAATCTGAGAGACAAAACTCATGTCACTTTGAGGGAAGGCATATGTCAAGTTCATGTCAGAATCTCGTCAATGTATGTCCAAGGGTTTGGACGATAGAGACATTTTAATTTTTCGAGATTATTCGAAAGTCAATTCTTAAAAGGCAAATATCTCCCGATCTGTAGGAATCTGAGAGACAAAACTTATGTCGCTTTGAGGGAACGTATATGTCAACTTCCTGTCAGAGTCACGTCAATGTATGTCCAAGGGTTTGGACGATAGAGACATTTTAATTTTTCGAGATTATTCGAAAGTCAATTTTTAAAAAGCAAATATCTCCAGATCTGTAGGAATCTGAGAGACAAAACTCATGTCACTTTGAGGGAAGGCATATGTCAAGTTCATGTCAGAATCTCGTCAATGTATGTCCAAGGGTTTGGACGATAGAGACATTTTAATTTTTCGAGATTATTCGAAAGTCAATTCTTAAAAGGCAAATATCTCCCGATCTGTAGGAATCTGAGAGACAAAACTTATGTCGCTTTGAGGGAACGTATATGTCAACTTCCTGTCAGAGTCACGTCAATGTATGTCCAAGGGTTTGGAGGATAGAGACATTTTAATTTTTCGAGATTATTCGAAAGTCAATTATTGAAAGGCAAATATCTCCCGATCTGTAGGCATCTGATAGACATACCTTATGCCCCTTTGAGGGAACGTATATGTCAACTTCATGTCAGAATCTCGTCAATGTATGTCCAAGGGTTTGGACGATAGAGACATTGTAATTTTTCGAGATTATTCGAAAGTCAATTCTTAAAAGGCAAATATCTCCCGATCTTTGGAATCTGAGAGACAAAACTTAGGTCACTTTGAGGGAATGTATATGTCAACTTCCTGTCAGAGTCACGTCAATGTATGTCCAAGGGTTTGGAGGATAGAGACATTTTAATTTTTCGAGATTATTCGAAAGTCAATTTTTGAAAAGGCAAATATCTCCCGATCTATAGGAATCTGAGAGACAAAACTTATGTCACTTTGAGGGAACGTACATGTCAACTTCATGTCAGAATCTCGTCAATGTATGTCCAAGGGTTTGGACGAGAGAAACATTTTAATTTTTCGACATTATTCGAAAGTCAATTTTTAAAAGGCAAATATCTCCCGATCTGTAGGCATCTGAGAGACAAAACTTATGTCACTTTGAGGGAACGTACATGTCAACTTCATGTCAGAATCTCGTCAATGTATGTCCAAGGGTTTGGACGATAGAGACATTTTAATTTTTCGAGATTATTCGAAAGTCAATTCTTAAGAGGCAAATATCTCCCGATCTGTAGGAATCTGAGAGACAAAACTTATGTCACTTTGAGGGAACGTATATGTCAACTTCCTGTCAGAGTCACGTCAATGTATGTCCAAGGGTTTGGAGGATAGAGACATTTTAATTTTTCGAGATTATTCGAAAGTCAATTTTTGAAAAGGCAAATATCTCCCGATCTGTAGGAATCTGAGAGACAAAACTTATGTCACTTTGAGGGAACGTATATGTCAACTTCATGTCAGAATCTCGTCAATGTTTGTCCAAGGGTTTGGACGATAGAGACATTTTAATTTTTCGAGATTATTCGAAAGTCAATTATTAAAAGGCAAATATCTCCCGATCTGTAGGAACCTTAGAGACAAAACTTATGCCACCTTGAGGGAACGTATATGTCAACTTCATGTCAGAATCTCGTCAATGTATGTCCAAGGGTTTGGACGATAGAGACATTTTAATTTATCGAGATTATTTGAAAGTCAATTTTTGAAAAGGCAAATATCTCCCGATCTGTAGGAATCTGAGAGACAAAACTTATGTCACTTTGAGGGAATGTACATGTCAACTTCATGTCAGAATCTCGTCAATGTATGTCCAAGGGTTTGGACGAGAGAGACATTTTAATTTTTCGAGATTATTCGAAAGTCAATTTTTAAAAGGCAAATATCTCCCGATCTGTAGGCATCTGAGAGACAAAACTTATGTCACTTTTAGGGAACGTATATGTAAACTTCCTGTCAGAGTCACGTCAATGTATGTCCAAGGGTTTGGAGGATAGACACATTTTAACTTTTCGAGATTATTCGAAAGTCAATTTTTGAAAAGGCAAATATCTTCCGATCTGTATTAATCTGAGAGACAAAACTTATGTCACTTTGAGGGAACGTATATGTCAACTTCATGTCAGAATCTCGTCAATGTATGTGAAAGGGTTTGTACGATAGAGACATTTAAATTTTTCGAGATTATTCGAAAGTCAATTTTTAAAAGACAAATATCTCCCGATCTGTAGGCATCTGAGAGACAAAACTTATGTCACTTTGAGGGAACGTATGTGTCAACTTGCTGTCAGAGTCACGTCAATGTATGTCCAAGGGTTTGGACGATAAAGACATTTTAATTTTTCGAGATTATTCGAAAGTCAATTTTTAAAAAGCAAATATCTCCAGATCTGTAGGAATCTGAGAGACAAAACTCATGTCACTTTGAGGGAAGGGATATGTCAAGTTCAAGTTCATGTCAGAATCTCGTCAATGTATGTCCAAGGGTTTGGACGATAGAGACATTTTAATTTTTCGAGATTATTCGAAAGTCAATTCTTAAAAGGCAAATATCTCCCGATCTGTAGGAATCTGAGAGACAAAACTTATGTCGCTTTGAGGGAACGTATATGTCAACTTCCTGTCAGAGTCACGTCAATGTATGTCCAAGGGTTTGGACGATAGAGACATTTTAATTTTTCGAGATTATTCGAAAGTCAATTTTTAAAAAGCAAATATCTCCAGATCTGTAGGAATCTGAGAGACAAAACTCATGTCACTTTGAGGGAAGGCATATGTCAAGTTCATGTCAGAATCTCGTCAATGTATGTCCAAGGGTTTGGACGATAGAGACATTTTAATTTTTCGAGATTATTCGAAAGTCAATTCTTAAAAGGCAAATATCTCCCGATCTGTAGGAATCTGAGAGACAAAACTTATGTCGCTTTGAGGGAACGTATATGTCAACTTCCTGTCAGAGTCACGTCAATGTATGTCCAAGGGTTTGGAGGATAGAGACATTTTAATTTTTCGAGATTATTCGAAAGTCAATTATTGAAAGGCAAATATCTCCCGATCTGTAGGCATCTGATAGACATACCTTATGCCCCTTTGAGGGAACGTATATGTCAACTTCATGTCAGAATCTCGTCAATGTATGTCCAAGGGTTTGGACGATAGAGACATTGTAATTTTTCGAGATTATTCGAAAGTCAATTCTTAAAAGGCAAATATCTCCCGATCTTTGGAATCTGAGAGACAAAACTTAGGTCACTTTGAGGGAATGTATATGTCAACTTCCTGTCAGAGTCACGTCAATGTATGTCCAAGGGTTTGGAGGATAGAGACATTTTAATTTTTCGAGATTATTCGAAAGTCAATTTTTGAAAAGGCAAATATCTCCCGATCTATAGGAATCTGAGAGACAAAACTTATGTCACTTTGAGGGAACGTACATGTCAACTTCATGTCAGAATCTCGTCAATGTATGTCCAAGGGTTTGGACGAGAGAAACATTTTAATTTTTCGACATTATTCGAAAGTCAATTTTTAAAAGGCAAATATCTCCCGATCTGTAGGCATCTGAGAGACAAAACTTATGTCACTTTGAGGGAACGTACATGTCAACTTCATGTCAGAATCTCGTCAATGTATGTCCAAGGGTTTGGACGATAGAGACATTTTAATTTTTCGAGATTATTCGAAAGTCAATTCTTAAGAGGCAAATATCTCCCGATCTGTAGGAATCTGAGAGACAAAACTTATGTCACTTTGAGGGAACGTATATGTCAACTTCCTGTCAGAGTCACGTCAATGTATGTCCAAGGGTTTGGAGGATAGAGACATTTTAATTTTTCGAGATTATTCGAAAGTCAATTTTTGAAAAGGCAAATATCTCCCGATCTGTAGGAATCTGAGAGACAAAACTTATGTCACTTTGAGGGAACGTATATGTCAACTTCATGTCAGAATCTCGTCAATGTTTGTCCAAGGGTTTGGACGATAGAGACATTTTAATTTTTCGAGATTATTCGAAAGTCAATTATTAAAAGGCAAATATCTCCCGATCTGTAGGAACCTTAGAGACAAAACTTATGCCACCTTGAGGGAACGTATATGTCAACTTCATGTCAGAATCTCGTCAATGTATGTCCAAGGGTTTGGACGATAGAGACATTTTAATTTATCGAGATTATTTGAAAGTCAATTTTTGAAAAGGCAAATATCTCCCGATCTGTAGGAATCTGAGAGACAAAACTTATGTCACTTTGAGGGAATGTACATGTCAACTTCATGTCAGAATCTCGTCAATGTATGTCCAAGGGTTTGGACGAGAGAGACATTTTAATTTTTCGAGATTATTCGAAAGTCAATTTTTAAAAGGCAAATATCTCCCGATCTGTAGGCATCTGAGAGACAAAACTTATGTCACTTTTAGGGAACGTATATGTAAACTTCCTGTCAGAGTCACGTCAATGTATGTCCAAGGGTTTGGAGGATAGACACATTTTAACTTTTCGAGATTATTCGAAAGTCAATTTTTGAAAAGGCAAATATCTTCCGATCTGTATTAATCTGAGAGACAAAACTTATGTCACTTTGAGGGAACGTATATGTCAACTTCATGTCAGAATCTCGTCAATGTATGTGAAAGGGTTTGTACGATAGAGACATTTAAATTTTTCGAGATTATTCGAAAGTCAATTTTTAAAAGACAAATATCTCCCGATCTGTAGGCATCTGAGAGACAAAACTTATGTCACTTTGAGGGAACGTATGTGTCAACTTGCTGTCAGAGTCACGTCAATGTATGTCCAAGGGTTTGGACGATAAAGACATTTTAATTTTTCGAGATTATTCGAAAGTCAATTTTTAAAAAGCAAATATCTCCAGATCTGTAGGAATCTGAGAGACAAAACTCATGTCACTTTGAGGGAAGGGATATGTCAAGTTCATGTCAGAATCTCGTCAATGTATGTCCAAGGGTTTGGACGATAGAGACATTTTAATTTTTCGAGATTATTCGAAAGTCAATTCTTAAAAGGCAAATATCTCCCGATCTGTAGGAATCTGAGAGACAAAACTTATGTCGCTTTGAGGGAACGTATATGTCAACTTCCTGTCAGGGTCACGTCAATGTATGTCCAAGGGTTTGGACGATAGAGACATTTTAATTTTTCGAGATTATTCGAAAGTCAATTTTTGAAAAGGCAAATATCTCCCGATCTGTAGGAATCTGAGAGACAACACTTATGTCACATTGAGGGAACGTATATGTCAACTTCATGTCAGAGTCACGTCAATGTATGTCCAAGGGTTTGGAGGATAGAGACATTTTAATTTTTCGAGATTATTCGAAAGTCAATTATTGAAAGGCAAATATCTCCCGATCTGTAGGCATCTGAGAGACATACCTTATGCCCCTTTGAGGGAACGTATATGTCAACTTCATGTCAGAATCTCGTCAATGTATGTCCAAGGGTTTGGACGATAGAGACATTTTAATTTTTCGAGATTATTCGAAAGTCAATTCTTAAAAGGCAAATATCTCCCGATCTGTAGGAATCTGAGAGACAAAACTTAGGTCACTTTGAGGGAATGTATATGTCAACTTCCTGTCAGAGTCACGTCAATGTATGTCCAAGGGTTTGGAGGATAGAGACATTTTAATTTTTCGAGATTATTCGAAAGTCAATTTTTGAAAAGGCAAATATCTCCCGATCTATAGGAATCTGAGAGACAAAACTTATGTCACTTTGAGGGAACGTACATGTCAACTTCATGTCAGAATCTCGTCAATGTATGTCCAAGGGTTTGGACGAGAGAAACATTTTAATTTTTCGAGATTATTCGAAAGTCAATTTTTAAAAGGCAAATATCTCCCGATCTGTAGGCATCTGAGAGACAAAACTTATGTCACTTTGAGGGAACGTACATGTCAACTTCATGTCAGAATCTCGTCAATGTATGTCCAAGGGTTTGGACGATAGAGACATTTTAATTTTTCGAGATTATTCGAAAGTCAATTTTAAGAGGCAAATATCTCCCGATCTGTAGGAATCTGAGAGACAAAACTTATGTCACTTTGAGGGAACGTATATGTCACTTCCTGTCAGAGTCACGTCAATGTATGTCCAAGGGTTTGGAGGATAGAGACATTTTAATTTTTCGAGATTATTCGAAAGTCAATTTTTGAAAAGGCAAATATCTCCCGATCTGTAGGAATCTGAGAGACAAAACTTATGTCACTTTGAGGGAACATATATGTCAACTTCATGTCAGAATCTTGTCAATGTTTGTCCAAGGGTTTGGACGATACAGACATTTTAATTTTTCGAGATTATTCGAAAGTCAATTATTAAAAGGCAAATATCTCCCGATCTGTAGGAACCTTAGAGACAAAACTTATGCCACCTTGAGGGAAGGTATATGTCAACTTCATGTCAGAATCTCGTCAATGTATGTCCAAGGGTTTGGACGATAGAGACATTTTAATTTTTCGAGATTATTTGAAAGTCAATTTTTGAAAAGGCAAATATCTCCCGATCTGTAGGAATCTGAGATACAAAACTTATGTCACTTTGAGGGAACGTACATGTCAACTTCATGTCAGAATCTCGTCAATGTATGTCCAAGGGTTTGGACGAGAGAGACATTTTAATTTTTCGAGATTATTCGAAAGTCAATTCTTAAAAGGCAAATATCTCCCGATCTGTAGGAATCTGAGAGACAAAACTTATGTCGCTTTGAGGGAACGTATATGTCAACTTCCTGTCAGAGTCACGTCAATGTATGTCCAAGGGTTTGGACGATAGAGACATTTTAATTTTTCGAGATTATTCGAAAGTCAATTTTTGAAAAGGCAAATATCTCCCGATCTGTAGGAATCTGAGAGACAACACTTATGTCACATTGAGGGAACGTATATGTCAACTTCATGTCAGAGTCACGTCAATGTATGTCCAAGGGTTTGGAGGATAGAGACATTTTAATTTTTCGAGATTATTCGAAAGTCAATTATTGAAAGGCAAATATCTCCCGATCTGTAGGCATCTGAGAGACATACCTTATGCCCCTTTGAGGGAACGTATATGTCAACTTCATGTCAGAATCTCGTCAATGTATGTCCAAGGGTTTGGACGATAGAGACATTTTAATTTTTCGAGATTATTCGAAAGTCAATTCTTAAAAGGCAAATATCTCCCGATCTGTAGGAATCTGAGAGACAAAACTTAGGTCACTTTGAGGGAATGTATATGTCAACTTCCTGTCAGAGTCACGTCAATGTATGTCCAAGGGTTTGGAGGATAGAGACATTTTAATTTTTCGAGATTATTCGAAAGTCAATTTTTGAAAAGGCAAATATCTCCCGATCTATAGGAATCTGAGAGACAAAACTTATGTCACTTTGAGGGAACGTACATGTCAACTTCATGTCAGAATCTCGTCAATGTATGTCCAAGGGTTTGGACGAGAGAAACATTTTAATTTTTCGAGATTATTCGAAAGTCAATTTTTAAAAGGCAAATATCTCCCGATCTGTAGGCATCTGAGAGACAAAACTTATGTCACTTTGAGGGAACGTACATGTCAACTTCATGTCAGAATCTCGTCAATGTATGTCCAAGGGTTTGGACGATAGAGACATTTTAATTTTTCGAGATTATTCGAAAGTCAATTTTTAAGAGGCAAATATCTCCCGATCTGTAGGAATCTGAGAGACAAAACTTATGTCACTTTGAGGGAACGTATATGTCAACTTCCTGTCAGAGTCACGTCAATGTATGTCCAAGGGTTTGGAGGATAGAGACATTTTAATTTTTCGAGATTATTCGAAAGTCAATTTTTGAAAAGGCAAATATCTCCCGATCTGTAGGAATCTGAGAGACAAAACTTATGTCACTTTGAGGGAACGTATATGACAACTTCATGTCAGAATCTCGTCAATGTTTGTCCAAGGGTTTGGACGATACAGACATTTTAATTTTTCGAGATTATTCGAAAGTCAATTATTAAAAGGCAAATATCTCCCGATCTGTAGGAACCTTAGAGACAAAACTTATGCCACCTTGAGGGAAGGTATATGTCAACTTCATGTCAGAATCTCGTCAATGTATGTCCAAGGGTTTGGACGATAGAGACATTTTAATTTTTCGAGATTATTTGAAAGTCAATTTTTGAAAAGGCAAATATCTCCCGATCTGTAGGAATCTGAGATACAAAACTTATGTCACTTTGAGGGAACGTACATGTCAACTTCATGTCAGAATCTCGTCAATGTATGTCCAAGGGTTTGGACGAGAGAGACATTTTAATTTTTCGAGATTATTCGAAAGTCAATTTTTAAAAGGCAAATATCTCCCGATCTGTAGGCATCTGAGAGACAAAACTTATGTCACTTTGAGGGAACGTATATGTAAACTTCCTGTCAGAGTCACGTCAATGTATGTCCAAGGGTTTGGAGGATAGACACATTTTAACTTTTCGAGATTATTCGAAAGTCAATTTTTGAAAAGGCAAATATCTTCCGATCTGTATTAATCTGAGAGACAAAACTTATGTCACTTTGAGGGAACGTATATGTCAACTTCATGTCAGAATCTCGTCAATGTATGTGAAAGGGTTTGGACGATAGAGACATTTAAATTTTTCGAGATTATTCGAAAGTCAATTTTTAAAAGACAAATATCTCCCGATCTGTAGGCATCTGAGAGACAAAACTTATGTCACTTTGAGGGAACGTATATGTCAACTTGCTGTCAGAGTCACGTCAATGTATGTCCAAGGGTTTGGACGATAGAGACATTTTAATTTTTCGAGATTATTCGAAAGTCAATTTTTGAAAAAGCAAATATCTTCCGATCTGTAGGAATCTGAGAGACAAAACTCATGTCACTTTGAGGGAAGGCATATGTCAAGTTCATGTCAGAATCTCGTCAATGTATGTCCAAGGGTTTGGACGATAGAGACATTTTAATTTTTCGAGATTATTCGAAAGTCAATTATTTAAAGGCAAATATCTCCCGATCTGTAGGCATCTGAGAGACAAAACTTATGTCACTTTGAGGGAACGAATATGTCAACCTCATGTCAGAATCTCGTCAATGTATGTCCAAGGGTTTGGACGTTAGAGACATTTTAATTTTTCGAGATTATTCGAAAGTCAATTCTTAAAAAGCAAATATCTCCCGATCTGTAGGCATCTGAGAGACAAAACTTATGTCACTTTGAGGGAACGTATATGTCAACCTCATGTCAGAATCTCGTCAATGTATGTCCAAGGGTTTGGACGATAGAGACATTTTAATTTTTCGAGATTATTCGAAAGTCAATTATTAAAAGGCAAATATCTCCCGATCTGTAGGAATCTGAGAGACAAAACTTATGTCACTTTGAGGGAACGTATATGTCAACCTGCTGTCAGAGTCACGTCAATGTATGTCCAAGGGTTTGGACGATAGAGACATTTTAATTTTTCGAGATTATTCGAAAGTCAATTTTTAAAAAGCAAATATCTCCAGATCTGTAGGAATCTGAGAGACAAAACTCATGTCACTTTGAGGGAAGGCATATGTCAAGTTCATGTCAGAATCTCGTCAATGTATGTCCAAGGGTTTGGACGATAGAGACATTTTAATTTTTCGAGATTATTCGAAAGTCAATTCTTAAAAGGCAAATATCTCCCGATCTGTAGGAATCTGAGAGACAAAACTTATGTCGCTTTGAGGGAACGTATATGTCAACTTCCTGTCAGAGTCACGTCAATGTATGTCCAAGGGTTTGGACGATAGAGACATTTTAATTTTTCGAGATTATTCGAAAGTCAATTTTTGAAAAGGCAAATATCTCCCGATCTGTAGGAATCTGAGAGACAACACTTATGTCACATTGAGGGAACGTATATGTCAACTTCATGTCAGAGTCACGTCAATGTATGTCCAAGGGGTTGGAGGATAGAGACATTTTAATTTTTCGAGATTATTCGAAAGTCAATTATTGAAAGGCAAATATCTCCCGATCTGTAGGCATCTGAGAGACATACCTTATGCCCCTTTGAGGGAACGTATATGTCAACTTCATGTCAGAATCTCGTCAATGTATGTCCAAGGGTTTGGACGATAGAGACATTTTAATTTTTCGAGATTATTCGAAAGTCAATTATTTAAAGGCAAATATCTCCCGATCTGTAGGCATCTGAGAGACAAAACTTATGTCACTTTGAGGGAACGAATATGTCAACCTCATGTCAGAATCTCGTCAATGTATGTCCAAGGGTTTGGACGTTAGAGACATTTTAATTTTTCGAGATTATTCGAAAGTCAATTCTTAAAAAGCAAATATCTCCCGATCTGTAGGCATCTGAGAGACAAAACTTATGTCACTTTGAGGGAACGTATATGTCAACCTCATGTCAGAATCTCGTCAATGTATGTCCAAGGGTTTGGACGATAGAGACATTTTAATTTTTCGAGATTATTCGAAAGTCAATTATTAAAAGGCAAATATCTCCCGATCTGTAGGAATCTGAGAGACAAAACTTATGTCACTTTGAGGGAACGTATATGTCAACCTGCTGTCAGAGTCACGTCAATGTATGTCCAAGGGTTTGAACGATAGAGACATTTTAATTTTTCGAGATTATTCGAAAGTCAATTTTTAAAAAGCAAATATCTCCAGATCTGTAGGAATCTGAGAGACAAAACTCATGTCACTTTGAGGGAAGGCATATGTCAAGTTCATGTCAGAATCTCGTCAATGTATGTCCAAGGGTTTGGACGATAGAGACATTTTAATTTTTCGAGATTATTCGAAAGTCAATTCTTAAAAGGCAAATATCTCCCGATCTGTAGGAATCTGAGAGACAAAACTTATGTCGCTTTGAGGGAACGTATATGTCAACTTCCTGTCAGAGTCACGTCAATGTATGTCCAAGGGTTTGGACGATAGAGACATTTTAATTTTTCGAGATTATTCGAAAGTCAATTTTTGAAAAGGCAAATATCTCCCGATCTGTAGGAATCTGAGAGACAACACTTATGTCACATTGAGGGAACGTATATGTCAACTTCATGTCAGAGTCACGTCAATGTATGTCCAAGGGGTTGGAGGATAGAGACATTTTAATTTTTCGAGATTATTCGAAAGTCAATTATTGAAAGGCAAATATCTCCCGATCTGTAGGCATCTGAGAGACATACCTTATGCCCCTTTGAGGGAACGTATATGTCAACTTCATGTCAGAATCTCGTCAATGTATGTCCAAGGGTTTGGACGATAGAGACATTTTAATTTTTCGAGATTATTCGAAAGTCAATTCTTAAAAGGCAAATATCTCCCGATCTGTAGGAATCTGAGAGACAAAACTTAGGTCACTTTGAGGGAATGTATATGTCAACTTCCTGTCAGAGTCACGTCAATGTATGTCCAAGGGTTTGGAGGATAGAGACATTTTAATTTTTCGAGATTATTCGAAAGTCAATTTTTGAAAAGGCAAATATCTCCCGATCTATAGGAATCTGTGAGACAAAACTTATGTCACTTTGAGGGAACGTACATGTCAACTTCATGTCAGAATCTCGTCAATGTATGTCCAAGGGTTTGGACGAGAGAAACATTTTAATTTTTCGAGATTATTCGAAAGTCAATTTTTAAAAGGCAAATATCTCCCGATCTGTAGGCATCTGAGAGACAAAACTTATGTCCCTTTGAGGGAACGTACATGTCAACTTCATGTCAGAATCTCGTCAATGTATGTCCAAGGGTTTGGACGATAGAGACATTTTAATTTTTCGAGATTATTCGAAAGTCAATTCTTAAGAGGCAAATATCTCCCGATCTGTAGGAATCTGAGAGACAAAACTTATGTCACTTTGAGGGAACGTATATGTCAACTTCCTGTCAGAGTCACGTCAATGTATGTCCAAGGGTTTGGAGGATAGAGACATTTTAATTTTTCGAGATTATTCGAAAGTCAATTTTTGAAAAGGCAAATATCTCCCGATCTGTAGGAATCTGAGAGACAAAACTTATGTCACTTTGAGGGAACGTATATGTAAACTTCATGTCAGAATCTCGTCAATGTTTGTCCAAGGGTTTGGACGATACAGACATTTTAATTTTTCGAGATTATTCGAAAGTCAATTATTAAAAGGCAAATATCTCCCGATCTGTAGGAACCTTAGAGACAAAACTTATGCCACCTTGAGGGAAGGTATATGTCAACTTCATGTCAGAATCTCGTCAATGTATGTCCAAGGGTTTGGACGATAGAGACATTTTAATTTTTCGAGATTATTTGAAAGTCAATTTTTGAAAAGGCAAATATCTCCCGATCTGTAGGAATCTGAGATACAAAACTTATGTCACTTTGAGGGAACGTACATGTCAACTTCATGTCAGAATCTCGTCAATGTATGTCCAAGGGTTTGGACGAGAGAGACATTTTAATTTTTCGAGATTATTCGAAAGTCAATTTTAAAAGGCAAATATCTCCCGATCTGTAGGCATCTGAGAGACAAAACTTATGTCACTTTGAGGGAACGTATATGTAAACTTCCTGTCAGAGTCACGTCAATGTATGTCCAAGGGTTTGGAGGATAGAGACATTTTAATTTTTCGAGATTATTCGAAAGTCAATTTTTGAAAAGGCAAATATCTCCCGATCTGTAGGAATCTGAGAGACAAAACTTATGTCACTTTGAGGGAACGTATATGTCAACCTCATGTCAGAATCTCGTCAATGTATGTCCAAGGGTTTGGACGATAGAGACATTTTAATTTTTCGAGATTATTCGAAAGTCAATTTTTAAAAGGCAAATATCTCCCGATCTGTAGGCATCTGAGAGACAAAACTTATGTCACTTTGAGGGAACGTATATGTCAACCTGCTGTCAGAGTCACGTCAATGTATGTCCAAGGGTTTGGACGATAGAGACATTTTAATTTTTCATGATTATTCGAAAGTCAATTTTTAAAAAGCAAATATCTCCAGATCTGTAGGAATCTGAGAGACAAAACTCATGTCACTTTGAGGGAAGGCATATGTCAAGTTCATGTCAGAATCTCGTCAATGTATGTCCAAGGGTTTGGACGATAGAGACATTTTAATTTTTCGAGATTATTCGAAAGTCAATTATTTAAAGGCAAATATCTCCCGATCTGTAGGCATCTGAGAGACAAAAGTTATGTCACTTTGAGGGAACGTATATGTCAACCTCATGTCAGAATCTCGTCAATGTATGTCCAAGGGTTTGGACGATAGAGACATTTTAATTTTTCGAGATTATTCGAAAGTCAATTCTTAAAAGGCAAATATCTCCCGATCTGTAGGAATCTGAGAGACAAAACTTATGTCGCTTTGAGGGAACGTATATGTCAACTTCCTGTAAGAGTCACGTCAATGTATGTCCAAGGGTTTGGACGATAGAGACATTTTAATTTTTCGAGATTATTCGAAAGTCAATTTTTGAAAAGGCAAATATCTCCCGATCTGTAGGAATCTGAGAGACAACACTTATGTCACATTGAGGGAACGTATATGTCAACTTCATGTCAGAGTCACGTCAATGTATGTCCAAGGGTTTGGAGGATAGAGACATTTTAATTTTTCGAGATTATTCGAAAGTCAATTATTGAAAGGCAAATATCTCCCGATCTGTAGGCATCTGATAGACATACCTTATGCCCCTTTGAGGGAACGTATATGTCAACTTCATGTCAGAATCTCGTCAATGTATGTCCAAGGGTTTGGACGATAGAGACATTGTAATTTTTCGAGATTATTCGAAAGTCAATTCTTAAAAGGCAAATATCTCCCGATCTGTAGGAATCTGAGAGACAAAACTTAGGTCACTTTGAGGGAATGTATATGTCAACTTCCTGTCAGAGTCACGTCAATGTATGTCCAAGGGTTTGGAGGATAGAGACATTTTAATTTTTCGAGATTATTCGAAAGTCAATTTTTGAAAAGGCAAATATCTCCCGATCTATAGGAATCTGAGAGACAAAACTTATGTCACTTTGAGGGAACGTACATGTCAACTTCATGTCAGAATCTCGTCAATGTATGTCCAAGGGTTTGGACGAGAGAAACATTTTAATTTTTCGAGATTATTCGAAAGTCAATTTTTGAAAAGGCAAATATCTCCCGATCTGTAGGCATCTGAGAGACAAAACTTATGTCACTTTGAGGGAACGTACATGTCAACTTCATGTCAGAATCTCGTCAATGTATGTCCAAGGGTTTGGACGATAGAGACATTTTAATTTTTCGAGATTATTCGAAAGTCAATTCTTAAGAGGCAAATATCTCCCGATCTGTAGGAATCTGAGAGACAAAACTTATGTCACTTTGAGGGAACGTATATGTCAACTTCCTGTCAGAGTCACGTCAATGTATGTCCAAGGGTTTGGAGGATAGAGACATTTTAATTTTTCGAGATTATTCGAAAGTCAATTTTTGAAAAGGCAAATATCTCCCGATCTGTAGGAATCTGAGAGACAAAACTTATGTCACTTTGAGGGAACGTATATGTCAACTTCATGTCAGAATCTCGTCAATGTTTGTCCAAGGGTTTGGACGATACAGACATTTTAATTTTTCGAGATTATTCGAAAGTCAATTATTAAAAGGCAAATATCTCCCGATCTGTAGGAACCGTAGAGACAAAACTTATGCCACCTTGAGGGAACGTATATGTCAACTTCCTGTCAGAGTCACGTCAATGTATGTCCAAGGGTTTGGACGATAGAGACATTTTAATTTTTCGAGATTATTCGAAAGTCAATTTTTGAAAAGGCAAATATCTCCCGATCTGTAGGAATCTGAGAGACAACACTTATGTCACATTGAGGGAACGTATATGTCAACTTCATGTCAGAGTCACGTCAATGTATGTCCAAGGGGTTGGAGGATAGAGACATTTTAATTTTTCGAGATTATTCGAAAGTCAATTATTGAAAGGCAAATATCTCCCGATCTGTAGGCATCTGAGAGACATACCTTATGCCCCTTTGAGGGAACGTATATGTCAACTTCATGTCAGAATCTCGTCAATGTATGTCCAAGGGTTTGGACGATAGAGACATTTTAATTTTTCGAGATTATTCGAAAGTCAATTCTTAAAAGGCAAATATCTCCCGATCTGTAGGAATCTGAGAGACAAAACTTAGGTCACTTTGAGGGAATGTATATGTCAACTTCCTGTCAGAGTCACGTCAATGTATGTCCAAGGGTTTGGAGGATAGAGACATTTTAATTTTTCGAGATTATTCGAAAGTCAATTTTTGAAAAGGCAAATATCTCCCGATCTATAGGAATCTGTGAGACAAAACTTATGTCACTTTGAGGGAACGTACATGTCAACTTCATGTCAGAATCTCGTCAATGTATGTCCAAGGGTTTGGACGAGAGAAACATTTTAATTTTTCGAGATTATTCGAAAGTCAATTTTTAAAAGGCAAATATCTCCCGATCTGTAGGCATCTGAGAGACAAAACTTATGTCCCTTTGAGGGAACGTACATGTCAACTTCATGTCAGAATCTCGTCAATGTATGTCCAAGGGTTTGGACGATAGAGACATTTTAATTTTTCGAGATTATTCGAAAGTCAATTCTTAAGAGGCAAATATCTCCCGATCTGTAGGAATCTGAGAGACAAAACTTATGTCACTTTGAGGGAACGTATATGTCAACTTCCTGTCAGAGTCACGTCAATGTATGTCCAAGGGTTTGGAGGATAGAGACATTTTAATTTTTCGAGATTATTCGAAAGTCAATTTTTGAAAAGGCAAATATCTCCCGATCTGTAGGAATCTGAGAGACAAAACTTATGTCACTTTGAGGGAACGTATATGTAAACTTCATGTCAGAATCTCGTCAATGTTTGTCCAAGGGTTTGGACGATACAGACATTTTAATTTTTCGAGATTATTCGAAAGTCAATTATTAAAAGGCAAATATCTCCCGATCTGTAGGAACCTTAGAGACAAAACTTATGCCACCTTGAGGGAAGGTATATGTCAACTTCATGTCAGAATCTCGTCAATGTATGTCCAAGGGTTTGGACGATAGAGACATTTTAATTTTTCGAGATTATTTGAAAGTCAATTTTTGAAAAGGCAAATATCTCCCGATCTGTAGGAATCTGAGATACAAAACTTATGTCACTTTGAGGGAACGTACATGTCAACTTCATGTCAGAATCTCGTCAATGTATGTCCAAGGGTTTGGACGAGAGAGACATTTTAATTTTTCGAGATTATTCGAAAGTCAATTTTAAAAGGCAAATATCTCCCGATCTGTAGGCATCTGAGAGACAAAACTTATGTCACTTTGAGGGAACGTATATGTAAACTTCCTGTCAGAGTCACGTCAATGTATGTCCAAGGGTTTGGAGGATAGAGACATTTTAATTTTTCGAGATTATTCGAAAGTCAATTTTTGAAAAGGCAAATATCTCCCGATCTGTAGGAATCTGAGAGACAAAACTTATGTCACTTTGAGGGAACGTATATGTCAACCTCATGTCAGAATCTCGTCAATGTATGTCCAAGGGTTTGGACGATAGAGACATTTTAATTTTTCGAGATTATTCGAAAGTCAATTTTTAAAAGGCAAATATCTCCCGATCTGTAGGCATCTGAGAGACAAAACTTATGTCACTTTGAGGGAACGTATATGTCAACCTGCTGTCAGAGTCACGTCAATGTATGTCCAAGGGTTTGGACGATAGAGACATTTTAATTTTTCATGATTATTCGAAAGTCAATTTTTAAAAAGCAAATATCTCCAGATCTGTAGGAATCTGAGAGACAAAACTCATGTCACTTTGAGGGAAGGCATATGTCAAGTTCATGTCAGAATCTCGTCAATGTATGTCCAAGGGTTTGGACGATAGAGACATTTTAATTTTTCGAGATTATTCGAAAGTCAATTATTTAAAGGCAAATATCTCCCGATCTGTAGGCATCTGAGAGACAAAAGTTATGTCACTTTGAGGGAACGTATATGTCAACCTCATGTCAGAATCTCGTCAATGTATGTCCAAGGGTTTGGACGATAGAGACATTTTAATTTTTCGAGATTATTCGAAAGTCAATTCTTAAAAGGCAAATATCTCCCGATCTGTAGGAATCTGAGAGACAAAACTTATGTCGCTTTGAGGGAACGTATATGTCAACTTCCTGTAAGAGTCACGTCAATGTATGTCCAAGGGTTTGGACGATAGAGACATTTTAATTTTTCGAGATTATTCGAAAGTCAATTTTTGAAAAGGCAAATATCTCCCGATCTGTAGGAATCTGAGAGACAACACTTATGTCACATTGAGGGAACGTATATGTCAACTTCATGTCAGAGTCACGTCAATGTATGTCCAAGGGTTTGGAGGATAGAGACATTTTAATTTTTCGAGATTATTCGAAAGTCAATTATTGAAAGGCAAATATCTCCCGATCTGTAGGCATCTGATAGACATACCTTATGCCCCTTTGAGGGAACGTATATGTCAACTTCATGTCAGAATCTCGTCAATGTATGTCCAAGGGTTTGGACGATAGAGACATTGTAATTTTTCGAGATTATTCGAAAGTCAATTCTTAAAAGGCAAATATCTCCCGATTTGTAGGAATCTGAGAGACAAAACTTAGGTCACTTTGAGGGAATGTATATGTCAACTTCCTGTCAGAGTCACGTCAATGTATGTCCAAGGGTTTGGAGGATAGAGACATTTTAATTTTTCGAGATTATTCGAAAGTCAATTTTTGAAAAGGCAAATATCTCCCGATCTATAGGAATCTGAGAGACAAAACTTATGTCACTTTGAGGGAACGTACATGTCAACTTCATGTCAGAATCTCGTCAATGTATGTCCAAGGGTTTGGACGAGAGAAACATTTTAATTTTTCGAGATTATTCGAAAGTCAATTTTTGAAAAGGCAAATATCTCCCGATCTGTAGGCATCTGAGAGACAAAACTTATGTCACTTTGAGGGAACGTACATGTCAACTTCATGTCAGAATCTCGTCAATGTATGTCCAAGGGTTTGGACGATAGAGACATTTTAATTTTTCGAGATTATTCGAAAGTCAATTCTTAAGAGGCAAATATCTCCCGATCTGTAGGAATCTGAGAGACAAAACTTATGTCACTTTGAGGGAACGTATATGTCAACTTCCTGTCAGAGTCACGTCAATGTATGTCCAAGGGTTTGGAGGATAGAGACATTTTAATTTTTCGAGATTATTCGAAAGTCAATTTTTGAAAAGGCAAATATCTCCCGATCTGTAGGAATCTGAGAGACAAAACTTATGTCACTTTGAGGGAACGTATATGTCAACTTCATGTCAGAATCTCGTCAATGTTTGTCCAAGGGTTTGGACGATACAGACATTTTAATTTTTCGAGATTATTCGAAAGTCAATTATTAAAAGGCAAATATCTCCCGATGTGTAGGAACCGTAGAGACAAAACTTATGCCACCTTGAGGGAACGTATATGTCAACTTCATGTCAGAATCTCGTCAATGTATGTCCAAGGGTTTGGACGATAGAGACATTTTAATTTATCGAGATTATTTGAAAGTCAATTTTTGAAAAGGCAAATATCTCCCGATCTATAGGAATCTGAGAGACAAAACTTATGTCACTTTGAGGGAATGTACATGTCAACTTCATGTCAGAATCTCGTCAATGTATGTCCAAGGGTTTGGACGAGAGAGACATTTTAATTTTTCGAGATTATTCGAAAGTCAATTTTTAAAAGGCAAATATCTCCCGATCTGTAGGCATCTGAGAGACAAAACTTATGTCACTTTGAGGGAACGTATATGTAAACTTCCTGTCAGAGTCACGTCAATGTATGTCCAAGGGTTTGGAGGATAGACACATTTTAACTTTTCGAGATTATTCGAAAGTCAATTTTTGAAAAGGCAAATATCTTCCGATCTGTATTAATCTGAGAGACAAAACTTATGTCACTTTGAGGGAACGTATATGTCAACTTCATGTCAGAATCTCGTCAATGTATGTGAAAGGGTTTGGACGATAGAGACATTTAAATTTTTCGAGATTATTCGAAAGTCAATTTTTAAAAGACAAATATCTCCCGATCTGTAGGCATCTGAGAGACAAAACTTATGTCACTTTGAGGGAACGTATATGTCAACTTGCTGTCAGAGTCACGTCAATGTATGTCCAAGGGTTTGGACGATAGAGACATTTTAATTTTTCGAGATTATTCGAAAGTCAATTTTTAAAAAGCAAATATCTCCAGATCTGTAGGAATCTGAGAGACAAAACTCATGTCACTTTGAGGGAAGGCATATGTCAAGTTCATGTCAGAATCTCGTCAATGTATGTCCAAGGGTTTGGACGATAGAGACATTTTAATTTTTCGAGATTATTCGAAAGTCAATTTTTGAAAAGGCAAATATCTCCCGATCTGTAGGAATCTGAGAGACAAAACTTATGTCGCTTTGAGGGAACGTATATGTCAACTTCCTGTCAGGGTCACGTCAATGTATGTCCAAGGGTTTGGACGATAGAGACATTTTAATTTTTCGAGATTATTCGAAAGTCAATTTTTGAAAAGGCAAATATCTCCCGATCTGTAGGAATCTGAGAGACAACACTTATGTCACATTGAGGGAACGTATATGTCAACTTCATGTCAGAGTCACGTCAATGTATGTCCAAGGGTTTGGAGGATAGAGACATTTTAATTTTTCGAGATTATTCGAAAGTCAATTATTGAAAGGCAAATATCTCCCGATCTGTAGGCATCTGAGAGACATACCTTATGCCCCTTTGAGGGAACGTATATGTCAACTTCATGTCAGAATCTCGTCAATGTATGTCCAAGGGTTTGGACGATAGAGACATTTTAATTTTTCGAGATTATTCGAAAGTCAATTCTTAAAAGGCAAATATCTCCCGATCTGTAGGAATCTGAGAGACAAAACTTAGGTCACTTTGAGGGAATGTATATGTCAACTTCCTGTCAGAGTCACGTCAATGTATGTCCAAGGGTTTGGAGGATAGAGACATTTTAATTTTTCGAGATTATTCGAAAGTCAATTTTTGAAAAGGCAAATATCTAACGATCTATAGGAATCTGAGAGACAAAACTTATGTCACTTTGAGGGAACGTACATGTCAACTTCATGTCAGAATCTCGTCAATGTATGTCCAAGGGTTTGGACGAGAGAAACATTTTAATTTTTCGAGATTATTCGAAAGTCAATTTTTAAAAGGCAAATATCTCCCGATCTGTAGGCATCTGAGAGACAAAACTTATGTCACTTTGAGGGAACGTACATGTCAACTTCATGTCAGAATCTCGTCAATGTATGTCCAAGGGTTTGGACGATAGAGACATTTTAATTTTTCGAGATTATTCGAAAGTCAATTTTAAGAGGCAAATATCTCCCGATCTGTAGGAATCTGAGAGACAAAACTTATGTCACTTTGAGGGAACGTATATGTCACTTCCTGTCAGAGTCACGTCAATGTATGTCCAAGGGTTTGGAGGATAGAGACATTTTAATTTTTCGAGATTATTCGAAAGTCAATTTTTGAAAAGGCAAATATCTCCCGATCTGTAGGAATCTGAGAGACAAAACTTATGTCACTTTGAGGGAACATATATGTCAACTTCATGTCAGAATCTCGTCAATGTTTGTGCAAGGGTTTGGACGATACAGACATTTTAATTTTTCGAGATTATTCGAAAGTCAATTATTAAAAGGCAAATATCTCCCGATCTGTAGGAACCTTAGAGACAAAACTTATGCCACCTTGAAGGAAGGTATATGTCAACTTCATGTCAGAATCTCGTCAATGTATGTCCAAGGGTTTGGACGATAGAGACATTTTAATTTTTCGAGATTATTTGAAAGTCAATTTTTGAAAAGGCAAATATCTCCCGATCTGTAGGAACCTTAGAGACAAAACTTATGCCACCTTGAGGGAAGGTATATGTCAACTTCATGTCAGAATCTCGTCAATGTATGTCCAAGGGTTTGGACGAGAGAGACATTTTAATTTTTCGAGATTATTCGAAAGTCAATTCTTAAAAGGCAAATATCTCCCGATCTGTAGGAATCTGAGAGACAAAACTTATGTCGCTTTGAGGGAACGTATATGTCAACTTTCTGTCAGAGTCACGTCAATGTATGTCCAAGGGTTTGGACGATAGAGACATTTTAATTTTTCGAGATTATTCGAAAGTCAATTTTTGAAAAGGCAAATATCTCCCGATCTGTAGGAATCTGAGAGACAACACTTATGTCACATTGAGGGAACGTATATGTCAACTTCATGTCAGAGTCACGTCAATGTATGTCCAAGGGTTTGGAGGATAGAGACATTTTAATTTTTCGAGATTATTCGAAAGTCAATTATTGAAAGGCAAATATCTCCCGATCTGTAGGCATCTGAGAGACATACCTTATGCCCCTTTGAGGGAACGTATATGTCAACTTCATGTCAGAATCTCGTCAATGTATGTCCAAGGGTTTGGACGATAGAGACATCTTAATTTTTCGAGATTATTCGAAAGTCAATTCTTAAAAGGCAAATATCTCCCGATCTGTAGGAATCTGAGAGACAAAACTTAGGTCACTTTGAGGGAATGTATATGTCAACTTCCTGTCAGAGTCACGTCAATGTATGTCCAAGGGTTTGGAGGATAGAGACATTTTAATTTTTCGAGATTATTCGAAAGTCAATTTTTGAAAAGGCAAATATCTCCCGATCTATAGGAATCTGAGAGACAAAACTTATGTCACTTTGAGGGAACGTACATGTCAACTTCATGTCAGAATCTCGTCAATGTATGTCCAAGGGTTTGGACGAGAGAAACATTTTAATTTTTCGAGATTATTCGAAAGTCAATTTTTAAAAGGCAAATATCTCCCGATCTGTAGGCATCTGAGAGACAAAACTTATGTCACTTTGAGGGAACGTACATGTCAACTTCATGTCAGAATCTCGTCAATGTATGTCCAAGGGTTTGGACGATAGAGACATTTTAATTTTTCGAGATTATTCGAAAGTCAATTCTTAAGAGGCAAATATCTCCCGACCTGTAGGAATCTGAGAGACAAAACTTATGTCACTTTGAGGGAACGTATATGTCAACTTCCTGTCAGAGTCACGTCAATGTATGTCCAAGGGTTTGGAGGATAGAGACATTTTAATTTTTCGAGATTATTCGAAAGTCAATTTTTGAAAAGGCAAATATCTCCCGATCTGTAGGAATCTGAGAGACAAAACTTATGTCACTTTGAGGGAACGTATATGACAACTTCATGTCAGAATCTCGTCAATGTTTGTCCAAGGGTTTGGACGATACAGACATTTTAATTTTTCGAGATTATTCGAAAGTCAATTATTAAAAGGCAAATATCTCCCGATCTGTAGGAACCTTAGAGACAAAACTTATGCCACCTTGAGGGAAGGTATATGTCAACTTCATGTCAGAATCTCGTCAATGTATGTCCAAGGGTTTGGACGATAGAGACATTTTAATTTTTCGAGATTATTTGAAAGTCAATTTTTGAAAAGGCAAATATCTCCCGATCTGTAGGAATCTGAGATACAAAACTTATGTCACTTTGAGGGAACGTACATGTCAACTTCATGTCAGAATCTCGTCAATGTATGTCCAAGGGTTTGGACGAGAGAGACATTTTAATTTTTCGAGATTATTCGAAAGTCAATTTTTAAAAGGCAAATATCTCCCGATCTGTAGGCATCTGAGAGACAAAACTTATGTCACTTTGAGGGAACGTATATGTCAACTTCATGTCAGAATCTCGTCAATGTATGTGAAAGGGTTTGGACGATAGAGACATTTAAATTTTTCGAGATTATTCGAAAGTCAATTTTTAAAAGACAAATATCTCCCGATCTGTAGGCATCTGAGAGACAAAACGTATGTCACTTTGAGGGAACGTATATGTCAACTTGCTGTCAGAGTCACGTCAATGTATGTCCAAGGGTTTGGACGATAGAGACATTTTAATTTTTCGAGATTATTCGAAAGTCAATTTTTGAAAAAGCAAATATCTTCCGATCTGTAGGAATCTGAGAGACAAAACTCATGTCACTTTGAGGGAAGGCATATGTCAAGTTCATGTCAGAATCTCGTCAATGTATGTCCAAGGGTTTGGACGATAGAGACATTTTAATTTTTCGAGATTATTCGAAAGTCCATTATTTAAAGGCAAATATCTCCCGATCTGTAGGCATCTGAGAGACAAAACTTATGTCACTTTGAGGGAACGAATATGTCAACCTCATGTCAGAATCTCGTCAATGTATGTCCAAGGGTTTGGACGTTAGAGACATTTTAATTTTTCGAGATTATTCGAAAGTCAATTCTTAAAAAGCAAATATCTCCCGATCTGTAGGCATCTGAGAGACAAAACTTATGTCAATTTGAGGGAACGTACATGTCAACGTCATGTCAGAATCTCGTCAATGTATGTCCAAGGGTTTGGACGATAGAGACATTTTAATTTTTCGAGATTATTCGAAAGTCAATTCTTAAAAGGCAAATATCTCCCGATCTGTAGGAATCTGAGAGACAAAACTTATGTCACTTTGAGGGAACGTATATGTCAACTTCATGTCAGAGTCACGTCAATGTATGTCCAAGGGTTTGGAGGATAGAGACATTTTAATTTTTCGAGATTATTCGAAAGTCAATTTTTGAAAAGGCAAATATCTCCCGATCTGTATGAATCAGAGAGACAAAACTTATGTCACTTTGAGGGAACGTATATGTCAACTCATGTCAGAATCTCGTCAATGTTTGTCCAAGGGTTTGGACGATACAGACATTTTAATTTTTCGAGATTATTCGAAAGTCAATTATTAAAAGGCAAATATCTCCCGATCTGTAGCAACCTTAGAGACAAAACTTATGTCACTTTGAGGGAACGTACATGTCAACTTCATGTCAGAATCTCGTCAATGTATGTCCAAGGGTTTGGACGAGAGAGACATTTAAATTTTTCGAGATTATTCGAAAGTCAATTTTTGAAAAGGCAAATATCTCCCGATCTGTAGGAATCTGAGAGACTTAACTTATGTCACTTTGAGGGAACGTACATGTCAACTTCATGTCAGAATCTCGTCAATGTATGTCCAAGGGTTTGGACGAGAGAGACATTTAAATTTTTCGAGATTATTCGAAAGTCAATTTTTAAAAGGCAAATATCTCCCGATCTGTAGGCATCTGAGAGACAAAACTTATGTCACTTTGAGGGAACGTATATGTAAACTTCCTGTCAGAGTCACGTCAATGTATGTCCAAGGGTTTGGAGGATAGAGACATTTTAATTTTTCGAGATTATTCGAAAGTCAATTATTAAAAGGCAAATATCTCCCGATCTGTAGGCATCTGAGAGACAAAACTTATGCCACTTTGAGGGAACGTATATGTAAACTTCATGTCAGAATATCGTCGATGTATGTCCAAGAGTTTGGACGATAGAGATATTTTAATTTTTCGAGATTATTCGAAAGTCAATTCTTAAAAGGCAAATATCTCCCGATCTGTAGGAATCTGAGAGACAAAACTTATGTCACTTTGAGGGAACGTATATGTCAACTTCATGTCAGAATCTCGTCAATGTATGTCAAAGGGTTTGGACGATAGAGACATTTTAATTTTTCGAGATTATTCGAAAGTCAATTTTTGAAAAAGCAAATATCTTCCGATCTGTAAGAATCTGAGAGACAAAACTCATGTCACTTTGAGGGAAGGCATATGTCAAGTTCATGTCAGAATCTCGTCAATGTATGTCCAAGGGTTTGGACGATAGAGACATTTTAATTTTTCGAGATTATTCGAAAGTCAATTTTTGAAAAAGCAAATATCTTCCGATCTGTAGGAATCTGAGAGACAAAACTCATGTCACTTTGAGGGAAGGCATATGTCAAGTTCATGTCAGAATCTCGTCAATGTATGTCCAAGGGTTTGGACGATAGAGACATTTTAATTTTTCGAGATTATTCGAAAGTCAATTATTTAAAGGCAAATATCTCCCGATCTGTAGGCATCTGAGAGACAAAACTTATGTCACTTTGAGGGAACGTATATGTCAACTTCATGTCAGAATCTCGTCAATGTTTGTCCAAGGGTTTGGACGATAGAGACATTTTAATTTTTCGAGATTATTCGAAAGTCAATTATTAAAAGGCAATTATCTCCCGATCTGTATGAACCTTAGAGACAAAACATATGCCACTTTGAGGGAACGTATATGTCAACTTCATGTCAGAATCTCGTCAATGTATGTCCAAGGGTTTGGACGATAGAGACATTTTAATTTTTCGAGATTATTCGAAAGTCAATTTTTGAAAAAGCAAATATCTCCCGATCTGTATTAATCTGAGAGACAAAACTTATGTCACTTTGAGGGAACGTATATGTCAACTTCCTGTCAGAGTCACGTCAATGTATGTCCAAGGGTTTGGACGATAGAGACATTTTAATTTTTCGAGATTATTCGAAAGACAATTTTTGAAAAGGCAAATATCTCCCGATCTGTAGGAATCTGAGAGACAAAACTTATGTCACTTTGAGGGAACGTATATGTCAACTTCATGTCAGAATCTCGTCAATGTATGTCAAAGGGTTTGGACGATAGAGACATTTTAATTTTTCGAGATTATTCGAAAGTCATTTTTTTAAAGGCAAATATCTAACGATCTGTAGGCATCTGAGAGACAAACCTTATGTCACTTTGAGGGAACGTATATGTCAACCTCATGTCAGAATCTCGTCAATGTATGTCCAAGGGTTTGGACGATAGAGACATTTTAATTTTTCGAGATTATTCGAAAGTCAAATATTAAAAGGCAAATATCTCCCGATCTGTAGGAATCTGAGAGACAAAACTTATGTCACTTTGAGGGAACGTATATGTCAACTTCATGTCAGAATCTCGTCAATGTATGTCCAAGGGTTTGGACGATAGAGACATTTAAATTTTTCGAGATTATTCGAAAGTCAATTCTTAAAAGGCAAATATCTCCCGATCTGTAGGAATCTGAGAGACAAAACTTATGTCACTTTGAGGGAACGTATATGTCAACTTCCTGTCAGAGTCACGTCAATGTATGTCCAAGGGTTTGGAGGATAGAGACATTTTAATTTTTCGAGATTATTCGAAAGTCAATTTTTGAAAAGGCAAATATCTCCCGATCTATAGGAATCTGAGAGACAAAACTTATGTCACTTTGAGGGAACGTACATGTCAACTTCATGTCAGAATCTCGTCAATGTATGTCCAAGGGTTTGGACGAGAGAAACATTTTAATTTTTCGAGATTATTCGAAAGTCAATTTTTAAAAGGCAAATATCTCCCGATCTGTAGGCATCTGAGAGACAAAACTTATGTCACTTTGAGGGAACGTACATGTCAACTTCATGTCAGAATCTCGTCAATGTATGTCCAAGGGTTTGGACGATAGAGACATTTTAATTTTTCGAGATTATTCGAAAGTCAATTCTTAAGAGGCAAATATCTCCCGATCTGTAGGAATCTGAGAGACAAAACTTATGTCACTTTGAGGGAACGTATATGCCAACTTCCTGTCAGAGTCACGTCAATGTATGTCCAAGGGTTTGGAGGATAGAGACATTTTAATTTTTCGAGATTATTCGAAAGTCAATTTTTGAAAAGGCAAATATCTCCCGATCTGTAGGAATCTGAGAGACAAAACTTATGTCACTTTGAGGGAACGTATATGTCAACTTCATGTCAGAATCTCGTCAATGTTTGTCCAAGGGTTTGGACGATACAGACATTTTAATTTTTCGAGATTATTCGAAAGTCAATTATTAAAAGGCAAATATCTCCCGATCTGTAGGAACCTTAGAGACACAACTTATGCCACCTTGAGGGAAGGTATATGTCAACTTCATGTCAGAATCTCGTCAATGTATGTCCAAGGGTTTGGACGATAGAGACATTTTAATTTTTCGAGATTATTTGAAAGTCAATTTTTGAAAAGGCAAATATCTCCCGATCTGTAGGAATCTGAGATACAAAACTTATGTCACTTTGAGGGAACGTACATGTCAACTTCATGTCAGAATCTCGTCAATGTATGTCCAAGGGTTTGGACGAGAGAGACATTTTAATTTTTCGAGATTATTCGAAAGTCAATTTTTAAAAGGCAAATATCTCCCGATCTGTAGGCATCTGAGAGACAAAACTTATGTCACTTTGAGGGAACGTATATGTAAACTTCCTGTCAGAGTCACGTCAATGTATGTCCAAGGGTTTGGAGGATAGACACATTTTAACTTTTCGAGATTATTCGAAAGTCAATTTTTGAAAAGGCAAATATCTTCCGATCTGTATTAATCTGAGAGACAAAACTTATGTCACTTTGAGGGAACGTATATGTCAACTTCATGTCAGAATCTCGTCAATGTATGTGAAAGGGTTTGGACGATAGAGACATTTAAATTTTTCGAGATTATTCGAAAGTCAATTTTTAAAAGACAAATATCTCCCGATCTGTAGGCATCTGAGAGACAAAACTTATGTCACTTTGAGGGAACGTATATGTCAACTTGCTGTCAGAGTCACGTCAATGTATGTCCAAGGGTTTGGACGATAGAGACATTTTAATTTTTCGAGATTATTCGAAAGTCAATTTTTGAAAAAGCAAATATCTTCCGATCTGTAGGAATCTGAGAGACAAAACTCATGTCACTTTGAGGGAAGGCATATGTCAAGTTCATGTCAGAATCTCGTCAATGTATGTCCAAGGGTTTGGACGATAGAGATATTTTAATTTTTCGAGATTATTCGAAAGTCAATTTTTGAAAAGGCAAATATCTTCCGATCTGTATTAATCTGAGAGACAAAACTTATGTCACTTTGAGGGAACGTATATGTCAACTTCATGTCAGAATCTCGTCAATGTATGTGAAAGGGTTTGGACGATAGAGACATTTAAATTTTTCGAGATTATTCGAAAGTCAATTTTTAAAAGACAAATATCTCCCGATCTGTAGGCATCTGAGAGACAAAACTTATGTCACTTTGAGGGAACGTATATGTCAACTTGCTGTCAGAGTCACGTCAATGTATGTCCAAGGGTTTGGACGATAGAGACATTTTAATTTTTCGAGATTATTCGAAAGTCAATTTTTGAAAAAGCAAATATCTTCCGATCTGTAGGAATCTGAGAGACAAAACTCATGTCACTTTGAGGGAAGGCATATGTCAAGTTCATGTCAGAATCTCGTCAATGTATGTCCAAGGGTTTGGACGATAGAGATATTTTAATTTTTCGAGATTATTCGAAAGTCAATTATTTAAAGGCAAATATCTCCCGATCTGTAGGCATCTGAGAGACAAAACTTATGTCACTTTGAGGGAACGAATATGTCAACCTCATGTCAGAATCTCGTCAATGTATGTCCAAGGGTTTGGACGATAGAGACATTTTAATTTTTCGAGATTATTCGAAAGTCAATTCTTAAAAGGCAAATATCTCCCGATCTGTAGGAATCTGAGAGACAAAACTTATGTCACTTTGAGGGAACGTATATGTAAACTTCCTGTCAGAGTCACGTCAATGTATGTCCAAGGGTTTGGAGGATAGAGACATTTTAATTTTTCGAGATTATTCGAAAGTCAATTTTTGAAAAGGCAAATATCTCCCGATCTGTAGGAATCAGAGAGACAAAACTTATGTCACTTTGAGGGAACGTATATGTCAACTTCATGTCAGAATCTCGTCAATGTTTGTCCAAGGGTTTGGACGATACAGACATTTTAATTTTTCGAGATTATTCGAAAGTCAATTATTAAAAGGCAAATATCTCCCGATCTGTAGGAACCTTAGAGACAAAACTTATGCCACCTTGAGGGAACGTATATGTCAACTTCATGTCAGAATCTCGTCAATATATGTCCAAGGGTTTGGACGATAGAGACATTTTAATTTTTCGAGATTATTCGAAAGTCAATTTTTGAAAAGGCAAATATCTCCCGATCTGTATTAATCTGAGAGACAAAACTTATGTCACTTTGAGGGAACGTATATGTCAACTTTCTGTCAGAGTCACGTCAATGTATGTCCAAGGGTTTGGAGGATAGAGACATTTTAATTTTTCGTGATTATTGGAAAGTCAAATATTAAAAGGCAAATATCTCCCGATCTGTAGGCATCTGAGAGACAAAACTTATGTCACTTTGAGGGAATGTATATGTCAACTTCATGTCAGAATCTCGTCAATGTATGTCAAAGGGTTTGGACGATAGAGACATTTTAATTTTTCGAGATTATTCAAAAGTCATTTTTTTAAAGGCAAATATCTAACGATCTGTAGGAATCTGAGAGACAAAACTTATGTCACTTTGAGGGAACGTATATGTCAACCTCATGTCAGAATCTCGTCAAAGTATGTCCAAGGGTTTGGACGATAGAGACATTTTAATTTTTCGAGATTATTCGAAAGTCAATTATTAAAAGGCAAATATCTCCCGATCTGTAGGAATCTGAGAGACAAAACTTATGTCACTTTGAGGGAACGTATATGTTAACTTCATGTCAGAATCTCGTCAATGTATGTCCAAGGGTTTGGACGATAGAGACATTTAAATTTTTCGAGATTATTCGAAAGTCAATTCTTAAAAGGCAAATATCTCCCGATTTGTAGGAATCTGAGAGACAAAACTTATGCCACTTTGAGGGAACGTATATGTCAACTTCATGTCAGAATATCGTCAATGTATGTCCAAGAGTTTGGACGATAGAGATATTTTAATTTTTCGAGATTATTCGAAAGTCAATTCTTAAAAGGCAAATATCTCCCGATCTGTAGGAATCTGAGAGACAAAACTTATGTCACTTTGAGGGAACGTATATGTCAACTTCATGTCAGAATCTCGTCAATGTATGTCAAAGGGTTTGGACGATAGAGACATTTTAATTTTTCGAGATTATTCGAAAGTCAATTTTTGAAAAAGCAAATATCTTCCGATCTGTAAGAATCTGAGAGACAAAACTCATGTCACTTTGAGGGAAGGCATATGTCAAGTTCATGTCAGAATCTCGTCAATGTATGTCCAAGGGTTTGGACGATAGAGACATTTTAATTTTTCGAGATTATTCGAAAGTCAATTCTTAAAAGGCAAATATTTCCCGATCTGTAGGTATCTGAGAGACAAAACTTATGTCACTTTGAGGGAACGTATATGTCAACTTGCTGTCAGAGTCACGTCAATGTATGTCCAAGGGTTTGGACGATAGAGACATTTTAATTTTTCGAGATTATTCGAAAGTCAATTTTTAAAAAACAAATATCTCCAGATCTGTAGGAATCTGAGAGACAAAACTCATGTCACTTTGAGGGAATGTATATGTCAACTTCCTGTCAGAGTCACGTCAATGTATGTCCAAGGGTTTGGAGGATAGAGACATTTTAATTTTTCGAGATTATTCGAAAGTCAATTTTTGAAAAGGCAAATATCTCCCGATCTGTAGGAATCTGAGAGACAACACTTATGTCACATTGAGGGAACGTATATGTCAACTTCATGTCAGAGTCACGTCAATGTATGTGCAAGGGTTTGGAGGATAGAGACATCTTAATTTTTCGAGATTATTCGAAAATCAATTTTTTAAAGGCAAATATCTCCCGAACTGTAGGAATCTGAGAGACAAAACTTATGTCACTTTGAGGGAATGTATGTGTCAACTTCCTGTCAGAGTCACGTCAATGTATGTCCAAGGGTTTGGAGGATAGAGACATTTTAATTTTTCGAGATTATTCGAAAGTCAATTTTTGAAAAAGCAAATATCTCCCGATCTGTAGGAATCTGAGAGACAAAACTTATGTCACTTTGAGGGAACGTATATGTCAACTTCATGTCAGAATCTCGTCAATGTATGTCCAAGGGTTTGGACGATAGATACATTTTAATTTTTCGAGATTATTCGAAAGTCAATTATTGAAAGGCAAATATCTCCCGATCTGTAGGCATCTGAGAGACATACCTTATGCCACTTTGAGGGAACGTATATATCAACTTCATGTCAGAATCTCGTCAATGTATGTCCAAGGGTTTGGACGATAGAGACATTTTAATTTTTCGAGATTATTCGAAAGTCAATTCTTAAAAGGCAAATATCTCCCGATCTGTAGGAATCTGAGAGACAAAACTTATGTCACTTTGAGGGAACGTATATGTCAACTTCATGTCAGAATCTCGTCAATGTATGTCAAAGGGTTTGGACGATAGAGACATTTAAATTTTTCGAGATTATTCGAAAGTCAATTTTTGAAAAAGCAAATATCTTCCGATCTGTAAGAATCTGAGAGACAAAACTCATGTCACTTTGAGGGAAGGCATATGTCAAGTTCATGTCAGAATCTCGTCAATGTATGTCCAAGGGTTTGGACGATAGAGACATTTTAATTTATCGAGATTATTCGAAAGTCAATTTTTGAAAAAGCAAATATCTTCCGATCTGTAGGAATCTGAGAGACAAAACTCATGTCACTTTGAGGGAAGGCATATGTCAAGTTCATGTCAGAATCTCGTCAATGTATGTCCAAGGGTTTGGACGATAGAGACATTTTAATTTTTCGAGATTATTCGAAAGTCAATTATTTAAAGGCAAATATCTCCCGATCTGTAGGCATCTGAGAGACAAAACTTATGTCACTTTGAGGGAACGTATATGTCAACTTCATGTCAGAATCTCGTCAATGTTTGTCCAAGGGTTTGGACGATAGAGACATTTTAATTTTTCGAGATTATTCGAAAGTCAATTATTAAAAGGCAATTATCTCCCGATCTGTATGAACCTTAGAGACAAAACTTATGCCACTTTGAGGGAACGTATATGTCAACTTCATGTCAGAATCTCGTCAATGTATGTCCAAGGGTTTGGACGATAGAGACATTTTAATTTTTCGAGATTATTCGAAAGTCAATTTTTGAAAAGGCAAATATCTCCCGATCTGTATTAATCTGAGAGACAAAACTTATGTCACTTTGAGGGAACGTATATGTCAACTTCCTGTCAGAGTCACGTCAATGTATGTCCAAGGGTTTGGACGATAGAGACATTTTACTTTTTCGAGATTATTCGAAAGACAATTTTTGAAAAGGCAAATATCTCCCGATCTGTAGGAATCTGAGAGACAAAACTTATGTCACTTTGAGGGAACGTATATGTGAACTTCATGTCAGAATCTCGTCAATGTATGTCAAAGGGTTTGGACGATAGAGACATTTTAATTTTTCGAGATTATTCGAAAATCATTTTTTTAAAGGCAAATATCTAACGATCTGTAGGCATCTGAGAGACAAACCTTATGTCACTTTGAGGGAACGTATATGTCAACTTCATGTCAGAATCTCGTCAATGTATGTCCAAGGGTTTGGACGATAGAGACATTTAAATTTTTCGAGATTATTCGAAAGTCAAATATTAAAAGGCAAATATCTCCCGATCTGTAGGAATCTGAGAGACAAAACTTATGTCACTTTGAGGGAACGTATATGTCAACTTCATGTCAGAATCTCGTCAATGTATGTCCAAGGGTTTGGACGATAGAGACATTTTAATTTTTCGAGATTATTCGAAAGTCAATTCTTAAAAGGCAAATATCTCCCGATCTGTAGGAATCTGAGAGACAAAACTTATGTAACTTTGAGGGAACGTATATGTCAACTTCCTGTCAGAGTCACGTCAATGTATGTCCAAGGGTTTGGAGGATAGAGACATTTTAATTTTTCGAGATTATTCGAAAGTCAATTTTTGAAAAGGCAAATATCTCCCGATCTGTAGGAATCTGAGAGACAAAACTTATGTCACTTTGAGGGAACGTACATGTCAACTTCATGTCAGAATCTCGTCAATGTATGTCCTAGGGTTTGGACGATAGAGACATTTTAATTTTTCGAGATTATTCGAAAGTCAATTCTTAAAAGGCAAATATTTCCCGATCTGTAGGTATCTGAGAGACAAAACTTATGTCACTTTGAGGGAACGTATATGTCAACTTGCTGTCAGAGTCACTTCAATGTATGTCCAAGGGTTTGGACGATAGAGACATTTTAATTTTTCGAGATTATTCGAAAGTCAATTTTTAAAAAACAAATATCTCCAGATCTGTAGGAATCTGAGAGACAAAACTCATGTCACTTTGAGGGAATGTATATGTCAACTTCCTGTCAGAGTCACGTCAATGTATGTCCAAGGGTTTGGAGGATAGAGACATTTTAATTTTTCGAGATTATTCGAAAGTCAATTTTTGAAAAGGCAAATATCTCCCGATCTGTAGGAATCTGAGAGACAACACTTATGTCACATTGAGGGAACGTATATGTCAACTTCATGTCAGAGTCACGTCAATGTATGTGCAAGGGTTTGGAGGATAGAGACATCTTAATTTTTCGAGATTATTCGAAAATCAATTTTTTAAAGGCAAATATCTCCCGAACTGTAGGAATCTGAGAGACAAAACTTATGTCACTTTGAGGGAATGTATGTGTCAACTTCCTGTCAGAGTCACGTCAATGTATGTCCAAGGGTTTGGAGGATAGAGACATTTTAATTTTTCGAGATTATTCGAAAGTCAATTTTTGAAAAAGCAAATATCTCCCGATCTGTAGGAATCTGAGAGACAAAACTTATGTCACTTTGAGGGAACGTATATGTCAACTTCATGTCAGAATCTCGTCAATGTATGTCCAAGGGTTTGGACGATAGAGACATTTTAATTTTTCGAGATTATTCGAAAGTCAATTATTGAAAGGCAAATATCTCCCGATCTGTAGGCATCTGAGAGACATACCTTATGCCACTTTGAGGGAACGTATATATCAACTTCATGTCAGAATCTCGTCAATGTATGTCCAAGGGTTTGGACGATAGAGACATTTTAATTTTTCGAGATTATTCGAAAGTCAATTTTTGAAAAGGCAAATATCTCCCGATCTGTAGGAATCTGAGAGACAAAACTTATGTCACTTTGAGGGAACGTATATGTCAACTTCATGTCAGAATCTCGTCAATGTATGTCAAAGGGTTTGGACGATAGAGACATTTTAATTTTTCGAGATTATTCGAAAGTTAATTTTTGAAAAAGCAAATATCTTCCGATCTGTAAGAATCTGAGAGACAAAACTCATGTCACTTTGAGGGAAGGCATATGTCAAGTTCATGTCAGAATCTCGTCAATGTATGTCCAAGGGTTTGGACGATAGAGACATTTTAATTTTTCGAGATTATTCGAAAGTCAATTTTTGAAAAAGCAAATATCTTCCGATCTGTAGGAATCTGAGAGACAAACCTCATGTCACTTTGAGGGAAGGCATATGTCAAGTTCATGTCAGAATCTCGTCAATGTATGTCCAAGGGTTTGGACGATAGAGACATTTTAATTTTTCGAGATTATTCGAAAGTCAATTATTTAAAGGCAAATATCTCCCGATCTGTAGGCATCTGAGAGACAAAACTTATGTCACTTTGAGGGAACGTATATGTCAACTACATGTCAGAATCTCGTCAATGTTTGTCCAAGGGTTTGGACGATAGAGACATTTTAATTTTTCGAGATTATTCGAAAGTCAATTATTAAAAGGCAATTATCTCCCGATCTGTATGAACCTTAGAGACAAAACTTATGCCACTTTGAGGGAACGTATATGTCAACTTCATGTCAGAATCTCGTCAATGTATGTCCAAGGGTTTGGACGATAGAGACATTTTAATTTTTCGAGATTATTCGAAAGTCAATTTTTGAAAAGGCAAATATCTCCCGATCTGTATTAATCTGAGAGACAAAACTTATGTCACTTTGAGGGAACGTATATGTCAACTTCCTGTCAGAGTCACGTCAATGTATGTCCAAGGGTTTGGACGATAGAGACATTTTACTTTTTCGAGATTATTCGAAAGACAATTTTTGAAAAGGCAAATATCTCCCGATCTGTAGGAATCTGAGAGACAAAACTTATGTCACTTTGAGGGAACGTATATGTGAACTTCATGTCAGAATCTCGTCAATGTATGTCAAAGGGTTTGGACGATAGAGACATTTTAATTTTTCGAGATTATTCGAAAATCATTTTTTTAAAGGCAAATATCTAACGATCTGTAGGCATCTGAGAGACAAACCTTATGTCACTTTGAGGGAACGTATATGTCAACTTCATGTCAGAATCTCGTCAATGTATGTCCAAGGGTTTGGACGATAGAGACATTTAAATTTTTCGAGATTATTCGAAAGTCAAATATTAAAAGGCAAATATCTCCCGATCTGTAGGAATCTGAGAGACAAAACTTATGTCACTTTGAGGGAACGTATATGTCAACTTCACGTCAGAATCTCGTCAATGTATGTCCAAGGGTTTGGACGATAGAGACATTTTAATTTTTCGAGATTATTCGAAAGTCAATTCTTAAAAGGCAAATATCTCCCGATCTGTAGGAATCTGAGAGACAAAACTTATGTAACTTTGAGGGAACGTATATGTCAACTTCCTGTCAGAGTCACGTCAATGTATGTCCAAGGGTTTGGAGGATAGAGACATTTTAATTTTTCGAGATTATTCGAAAGTCAATTTTTGAAAAGGCAAATATCTCCCGATCTGTAGGAATCTGAGAGACAAAACTTATGTCACTTTGAGGGAACGTACATGTCAACTTCATGTCAGAATCTCGTCAATGTATGTCCAAGGGTTTGGACGATAGAGACATTTTAATTTTTCGAGATTATTCGAAAGTCAATTCTTAAAAGGCAAATATTTCCCGATCTGTAGGTATCTGAGAGACAAAACTTATGTCACTTTGAGGGAACGTATATGTCAACTTGCTGTCAGAGTCACGTCAATGTATGTCCAAGGGTTTGGACGATAGAGACATTTTAATTTTTCGAGATTATTCGAAAGTCAATTTTTAAAAAACAAATATCTCCAGATCTGTAGGAATCTGAGAGACAAAACTCATGTCACTTTGAGGGAATGTATATGTCAACTTCCTGTCAGAGTCACGTCAATGTATGTCCAAGGGTTTGGAGGATAGAGACATTTTAATTTTTCGAGATTATTCGAAAGTCAATTTTTGAAAAGGCAAATATCTCCCGATCTGTAGGAATCTGAGAGACAACACTTATGTCACATTGAGGGAACGTATATGTCAACTTCATGTCAGAGTCACGTCAATGTATGTGCAAGGGTTTGGAGGATAGAGACATCTTAATTTTTCGAGATTATTCGAAAATCAATTTTTTAAAGGCAAATATCTCCCGAACTGTAGGAATCTGAGAGACAAAACTTATGTCACTTTGAGGGAATGTATGTGTCAACTTCCTGTCAGAGTCACGTCAATGTATGTCCAAGGGTTTGGAGGATAGAGACATTTTAATTTTTCGAGATTATTCGAAAGTCAATTTTTGAAAAAGCAAATATCTCCCGATCTGTAGGAATCTGAGAGACAAAACTTATGTCACTTTGAGGGAACGTATATGTCAACTTCATGTCAGAATCTCGTCAATGTATGTCCAAGGGTTTGGACGATAGAGACATTTTAATTTTTCGAGATTATTCGAAAGTCAATTATTGAAAGGCAAATATCTCCCGATCTGTAGGCATCTGAGAGACATACCTTATGCCACTTTGAGGGAACGTATATATCAACTTCATGTCAGAATCTCGTCAATGTATGTCCAAGGGTTTGGACGATAGAGACATTTTAATTTTTCGAGATTATTCGAAAGTCAATTCTTAAAAGGCAAATATCTCCCGATCTGTAGGAATCTGAGAGACAAAACTTATGTCACTTTGAGGGAACGTATATGTCAACTTCATGTCAGAATCTCGTCAATGTATGTCAAAGGGTTTGGACGATAGAGACATTTTAATTTTTCGAGATTATTCGAAAGTCAATTTTTGAAAAAGCAAATATCTTCCGATCTGTAAGAATCTGAGAGACAAAACTCATGTCACTTTGAGGGAAGGCATATGTCAAGTTCATGTCAGAATCTCGTCAATGTATGTCCAAGGGTTTGGACGATAGAGACATTTTAATTTTTCGAGATTATTCGAAAGTCAATTTTTGAAAAAGCAAATATCTTCCGATCTGTAGGAATCTGAGAGACAAAACTCATGTCACTTTGAGGGAAGGCATATGTCAAGTTCATGTCAGAATCTCGTCAATGTATGTCCAAGGGTTTGGACGATAGAGACATTTTAATTTTTCGAGATTATTCGAAAGTCAATTATTTAAAGGCAAATATCTCCCGATCTGTAGGCATCTGAGAGACAAAACTTATGTCACTTTGAGGGAACGTATATGTCAACTTCATGTCAGAATCTCGTCAATGTTTGTCCAAGGGTTTGGACGATAGAGACATTTTAATTTTTCGAGATTATTCGAAAGTCAATTATTAAAAGGCAATTATCTCCCGATCTGTATGAACCTTAGAGACAAAACTTATGCCACTTTGAGGGAACGTATATGTCAACTTCATGTCAGAATCTCGTCAATGTATGTCCAAGGGTTTGGACGATAGAGACATTTTAATTTTTCGAGATTATTCGAAAGTCAATTTTTGAAAAGGCAAATATCTCCCGATCTGTATTAATCTGAGAGACAAAACTTATGTCACTTTGAGGGAACGTATATGTCAACTTCCTGTCAGAGTCACGTCAATGTATGTCCAAGGGTTTGGACGATAGAGACATTTTAATTTTTCGAGATTATTCGAAAGACAATTTTTGAAAAGGCAAATATCTCCCGATCTGTAGGAATCTGAGAGACAAAACTTATGTCACTTTGAGGGAACGTATATGTCAACTTCATGTCAGAATCTCGTCAATGTATGTCAAAGGGTTTGGACGATAGAGACATTTTAATTTTTCGAGATTATTCGAAAATCATTTTTTTAAAGGCAAATATCTAACGATCTGTAGGCATCTGAGAGACAAACCTTATGTCACTTTGAGGGAACGTATATGTCAACCTCGTGTCAGAATCTCGTCAATGTATGTCCAAGGGTTTGGACGATAGAGACATTTAAATTTTTCGAGATTATTCGAAAGTCAAATATTAAAAGGCAAATATCTCCCGATCTGTAGGAATCTGAGAGACAAAACTTATGTCACTTTGAGGGAACGTATATGTCAACTTCATGTCAGAATCTCGTCAATGTATGTCCAAGGGTTTGGACGATAGAGACATTTTAATTTTTCGAGATTATTCGAAAGTCAATTCTTAAAAGGCAAATATCTCCCGATCTGTAGGAATCTGAGAGACAAAACTTATGTCACTTTGAGGGAACGTATATGTCAACTTCCTGTCAGAGTCACGTCAATGTATGTCCAAGGGTTTGGAGGATAGAGACATTTTAATTTTTCGAGATTATTCGAAAGTCAATTTTTGAAAAGGCAAATATCTCCCGATCTGTAGGAATCTGAGAGACAAAACTTATGTCACTTTGAGGGAACGTACATGTCAACTTCATGTCAGAATCTCGTCAATGTATGTCCAAGGGTTTGGACGATAGAGACATTTTAATTTTTCGAGATTATTCGAAAGTCAATTCTTAAAAGGCAAATATCTCCCGATCTGTAGGTATCTGAGAGACAAAACTTATGTCACTTTGAGGGAACGTATATGTCAACTTGCTGTCAGAGTCACGTCAATGTATGTCCAAGGGTTTGGACGATAGAGACATTTTAATTTTTCGAGATTATTCGAAAGTGAATTTTTAAAAAACAAATATCTCCAGATCTGTAGGAATCTGAGAGACAAAACTCATGTCACTTTGAGGGAATGTATATGTCAACTTCCTGTCAGAGTCACGTCAATGTATGTCCAAGGGTTTGGAGGATAGAGACATTTTAATTTTTCGAGATTATTCGAAAGTCAATTTTTGAAAAGGCAAATATCTCCCGATCTGTAGGAATCTGAGAGACAACACTTATGTCACATTGAGGGAACGTATATGTCAACTTCATGTCAGAGTCACGTCAATGTATGTGCAAGGGTTTGGAGGATAGAGACATTCTTAATTTTTCGAGATTATTCGAAAATCAATTTTTTAAAGGCAAATATCTCCCGAACTGTAGGAATCTGAGAGACAAAACTTATGTCACTTTGAGGGAATGTATGTGTCAACTTCCTGTCAGAGTCACGTCAATGTATGTCCAAGGGTTTGGAGGATAGAGACATTTTAATTTTTCGAGATTATTCGAAAGTCAATTTTTGAAAAAGCAAATATCTCCCGATCTGTAGGAATCTGAGAGACAAAACTTATGTCACTTTGAGGGAACGTATATGTCAACTTCATGTCAGAATCTCGTCAATGTATGTCCAAGGGTTTGGACGATAGAGACATTTTAATTTTTCGAGATTATTCGAAAGTCAATTATTGAAAGGCAAATATCTCCCGATCTGTAGGCATCTGAGAGACATACCTTATGCCACTTTGAGGGAACGTATATATCAACTTCATGTCAGAATCTCGTCAATGTATGTCCAAGGGTTTGGACGATAGAGACATTTTAATTTTTCGAGATTATTCGAAAGTCAATTCTTAAAAGGCAAATATCTCCCGATCTGTAGGAATCTGAGAGACAAAACTTATGTCACTTTGAGGGAACGTATATGTCAACTTCATGTCAGAATCTCGTCAATGTATGTCAAAGGGTTTGGACGATAGAGACATTTTAATTTTTCGAGATTATTCGAAAGTCAATTTTTGAAAAAGCAAATATCTTCCGATCTGTAAGAATCTGAGAGACAAAACTCATGTCACTTTGAGGGAAGGCATATGTCAAGTTCATGTCAGAATCTCGTCAATGTATGTCCAAGGGTTTGGACGATAGAGACATTTTAATTTTTCGAGATTATTCGAAAGTCAATTTTTGAAAAAGCAAATATCTTCCGATCTGTAGGAATCTGAGAGACAAAACTCATGTCACTTTGAGGGAAGGCATATGTCAAGTTCATGTCAGAATCTCGTCAATGTATGTCCAAGGGTTTGGACGATAGAGACATTTTAATTTTTCGAGATTATTCGAAAGTCAATTATTTAAAGGCAAATATCTCCCGATCTGTAGGCATCTGAGAGACAAAACTTATGTCACTTTGAGGGAACGTATATGTCAACTTCATGTCAGAATCTCGTCAATGTTTGTCCAAGGGTTTGGACGATAGAGACATTTTAATTTTTCGAGATTATTCGAAAGTCAATTATTAAAAGGCAATTATCTCCCGATCTGTATGAACCTTAGAGACAAAACTTATGCCACTTTGAGGGAACGTATATGTCAACTTCATGTCAGAATCTCGTCAATGTATGTCCAAGGGTTTGGACGATAGAGACATTTTAATTTTTCGAGATTATTCGAAAGTCAATTTTTGAAAAGGCAAATATCTCCCGATCTGTATTAATCTGAGAGACAAAACTTATGTCACTTTGAGGGAACGTATATGTCAACTTCCTGTCAGAGTCACGTCAATGTATGTCCAAGGGTTTGGACGATAGAGACATTTTAATTTTTCGAGATTATTCGAAAGTCAATTATTTAAAGGCAAATATCTCCCGATCTGAAGGCATCTGAGAGACAAAACTTATGTCACTTTGAGGGAACGTATATGTCAACCTCATGTCAGAATCTCGTCAATGTATGTCCAAGGGTTTGGACGATAGAGACATTTTAATTCTTCGAGATTATTCGAAAGTCTTTTTTTAAAAAGCAAATATCTCCCGATCTGTAGGCATCTGAGAGGCAAAACTTATGTCACTTTGAGGGAACGTACATGTCAACTTCATATCAGAATCTCGTCAATGTATGTCCAAGGGTTTGGACGATAGAGACATTTTAATTTTTCGAGATTATTCGAAAGTTAATTCTTAAAAGGCAAATATCTCCCGATCTGTAGGAATCTGAGAGACAAAACTTATGTCGCTTTGAGGGAACGTATATGTCAACTTCCTGTCAGAGTCACGTCAATGTATGTCCAAGGGTTTGGAGGATAGAGACATTTGAATTTTTCGAGATTATTCGAAAGTCAATTTTTGAAAAGGCAAATATCTCCCGATCTGTAGGAATCTGAGAGACAACACTTATGTCACATTGAGGGAACGTATATGTCAACTTAATGTCAGAGTCACGTCAATGTATGTGCAAGGGTTTGGAGGATAGAGACATCTTAATTTTTCGAGATTATTCGAAAATCAATTATTTAAAGGCAAATATCTCCCGAACTGTAGGAATCTGAGACACAAAACTTATGTCACTTTGAGGGAACGTATATGTCAACTTCATGTCAAAATCTCGTCAATGTATGTCCAAGGGTTTGGACGATAGAGACATTTTAATTCTTCGAGATTATTCGAAAGTCTTTTTTTAAAAAGCAAATATCTCCCGATCTGTAGGCATCTGAGAGGCAAAGCTTATGTCACTTTGAGGGAACGTACATGTCAACTTCATATCAGAATCTCGTCAATGTATGTCCAAGGGTTTGGACGATAGAGACATTTTAATTTTTCGAGATTATTCGAAAGTTAATTCTTAAAAGGCAAATATCTCCCGATCTGTAGGAATCTGAGAGACAAAACTTATGTCGCTTTGAGGGAACGTATATGTCAACTTCCTGTCAGAGTCACGTCAATGTATGTCCAAGGGTTTGGAGGATAGAGACATTTAAATTTTTCGAGATTATTCGAAAGTCAATTTTTGAAAAGGCAAATATCTCCCGATCTGTAGGAATCTGAGAGACAACACTTATGTCACATTGAGGGAACGTATATGTCAACTTAATGTCAGAGTCACGTCAATGTATGTGCAAGGGTTTGGAGGATAGAGACATCTTAATTTTTCGAGATTATTCGAAAATCAATTATTTAAAGGCAAATATCTCCCGAACTGTAGGAATCTGAGACACAAAACTTATGTCACTTTGAGGGAACGTATATGTCAACTTCATGTCAAAATCTCGTCAATGTATGTCCAAGGGTTTGGACGATAGAGACATTTTAATTCTTCGAGATTATTCGAAAGTCAATTTATGAAAAAGCAAATATCTCCCGATCTGTAGGAATCTGAGAAACAAACCTTATGTCACATTGAGGGAACGTATATGTCAACTTCATGTCAGAGTCGTCAATGTATGTGCAAGGGTTTGGAGGATAGAGACATCTTAATTTTTCGAGATTATTCGAAAATCAATTTTTTGAAGGCAAATATCTCCCGAACTGTAGGAATCTGAGACACAAAACTTATGTCACTTTGAGGGAACGTATATGTAAACTTCCTGTCAGAGTCACGTCAATGTATGTCAAAGGGTTTGGAGGATAGAGACATTTTAATTTTTCGAGATTATTCGAAAGTCAATTATTGAAAAGGCAAATATCTTCCGATCTGAAGGAATCTGAGAGACAAAACTTATGTCACTTTGAGGGAACTTATATGTCAACTTCATGTCAGAATCTCGTCAATGTATGTGAAAGGGTTTGGACGATAGAGACATTTAAATTTTTCGAGATTATTCGAAAGTCAATTTTTAAAAGGCAAATATCTCCCGATCTGTAGGAATCTGAGAGACAAAACTTATGTCACTTTGAGGGAACGTATATGTCAACTTCATGTCAGAATCCCGTCAATGTGTGTCCAAGGGTTTGGACGATAGAGACATTTTAATTTTTCGAGATTATTCGAAAGTGAATTCTTAAAAGGCAAATATCTCCCGATCTGTAGGAATCTGAGAGACAAAACTTATGTCACTTTGAGAGAACGTATATGTCAACTTCCTGTCAGAGTCACGTCAATGTATGTCCAAGGGTTTGGAGGATAGAGACATTTTAATTTTTCGAGATTATTCGAAAGACAATTTTTGAAAAGGCAAATATCTCCCGATCTGTAGGAATCTGAAACACAAAACTTTTGTCACTTTGAGGGAACGTAAATGTCAACTTCATGTCAGAATCTCGTCAATGTATATCGAAGGGTTTGGACGATAGAGACATTTTAATTTTTCGAGATTATTCGAAAGTCATTTTTTTAAAGGCAAATATCTCCCGATCTGTAAGCATCTGAGAGACAAAACTTATGTCACTTTGAGGGAACGTATATGTCAACCTCATGTCAGAATCTCGTCAATGTATGTCCAAGGGTTTGGACGATAGAGACATTTTAATTTTTCGAGATTATTCGAAAGTCAATTATTAAAAGGCAAATATCTCCCGATCTGTATTAATCTGAGAGACAAAACTTATGTCACTTTGAGGGAACGTATATGTCAACTTCATGTCAGAATCTCGTCAATGTATGTCCAAGGGTTTGGACGATAGAGACATTTTAATTTTTCGAGATTATTCGAAAGTCAATTCTTAAAAGGCAAATATCTCCCGATCTGTAGGAATCTGAGAGACAAAACTTATGTCACTTTGAGGGAACGTATATGTCAACTTCCTGTCGGAGTCACGTCAATGTATGTCCAAGGGTTTGGAGGATAGAGACATTTTAATTTTTCGAGATTATTCGAAAGTCAATTTTTGAAAAGGCAAATATCTCCCGATCTGTAGGAATCTGAGAGACAAAACTTATGTCACTTTGAGGGAACGTACATGTCAACATCATGTCAGAATCTCGTCAATGTATGTCCAAGGGTTTGGACGAGAGAGACATTTTAATTTTTCGAGATTATTCGAAAGTCAATTTGTAAAAGGCAAATATCTCCCGATCTGTAGGCATCTGAGAGACAAAACTTATGTCACTTTGAGGGAACTTATATGTAAACTTCCTGTCAGAGTCACGTCAATGTATGTCCAAGGGTTTGGAGGATAGAGACATTTTAATTTTTCGAGATTATTCGAAAGTGAATTTTTAAAAGGCAAATATCTCCCGATCTGTAGGAATCTGAGAGACAAAACTTATGTCACTTTGAGGGAACGTATATGTCAACTTCCTGTCAGAGTCACGTCAATGTATGTCCAAGGGTTTGGAGGATAGAGACATTTTAATTTTTCGAGATTATTCGAAAGTCTTTTTTTAAAAAGCAAATATCTCCCGATCTGTAGGCATCTGAGAGGCAAAACTTATGTCACTTTGAGGGAACTTAAATGTCAACTTCATGTCAGAATCTCGTCAATGTATGTGAAAGGGTTTGGACGATAGAGACATTTAAATTTTTCGAGATTATTCGAAAGTCAATTTTTAAAAGGCAAATATCTCCCGATCTGTAGGAATCTGAGAGACAAAACTTATGTCACTTTGAGGGAACGTATATGTCAACTTCATGTCAGAATCCCGTCAATGTGTGTCCAAGGGTTTGGACGATAGAGACATTTTAATTTTTCGAGATTATTCGAAAGTGAATTCTTAAAAGGCAAATATCTCCCGATCTGTAGGAATCTGAGAGACAAAACTTATGTCACTTTGAGGGAGCGTATATGTCAACTTCCTGTCAGAGTCACGTCAATGTATGTCCAAGGGTTTGGAGGATAGAGACATTTTAATTTTTCGAGATTATTCGAAAGACAATTTTTGAAAAGGCAAATATCTCCCGATCTGTAGGAATCTGAAACACAAAACTTTTGTCACTTTGAGGGAACGTAAATGTCAACTTCATGTCAGAATCTCGTCAATGTATATCAAAGGGTTTGGACGATAGAGACATTTTAATTTTTCGAGATTATTCGAAAGTCATTTTTTTAAAGGCAAATATCTCCCGATCTGTAGGCATCTGAGAGACAAAACTTATGTCACTTTGAGGGAACGTATTTGTCAACCTCATGTCAGAATCTCGTCAATGTATGTCCAAGGGTTTGGACGATAGAGACATTTTAATTTTTCGAGATTATTCGAAAGTCAATTATTAAAAGGCAAATATCTCCCGATCTGTATTAATCTGAGAGACAAAACTTATGTCACTTTGAGGGAACGTATATGTCAACTTCATGTCAGAATCTCGTCAATGTATGTCCAAGGGTTTGGACGATAGAGACATTTTAATTTTTCGAGATTATTCGAAAGTCAATTCTTAAAAGGCAAATATCTCCCGATCTGTAGGAATCTGAGAGACAAAACTTATGTCACTTTGAGGGAACGTATATGTCAACTTCCTGTCGGAGTCACGTCAATGTATGTCCAAGGGTTTGGAGGATAGAGACATTTTAATTTTTCGAGATTATTCGAAAGTCAATTTTTGAAAAGGCAAATATCTCCCGATCTGTAGGAATCTGAGAGACAAAACTTATATCACTTTGAGGGAACGTACATGTCAACATCATGTCAGAATCTCGTCAATGTATGTCCAAGGGTTTGGACGAGAGAGACATTTTAATTTTTCGAGATTATTCGAAAGTCAATTTGTAAAAGGCAAATATCTCCCGATCTGTAGGCATCTGAGAGACAAAACTTATGTCACTTTGAGGGAACTTATATGTAAACTTCCTGTCAGAGTCACGTCAATGTATGTCCAAGGGTTTGGAGGATAGAGACATTTTAATTTTTCGAGATTATTCGAAAGTCAATTTTTAAAAGGCAAATATCTCCCGATCTGTATTAATCTGAGAGACAAAACTTATGTCACTTTGAGGGAACGTATATGTCAACTTGCTGTCAGAGTCACGTCAATGTATGTCCAAGGGTTTGGACGATAGAGACATTTTAATTTTTCGAGATTATTCGAAAGTCAATTATTTAAAGGCAAATATCTCCCGATCTGAAGGCATCTGAGAGACAAAACTTATGTCACTTTGAGGGAACGTATATGTCAACCTCATGTCAGAATCTCGTCAATGTATGTCCAAGGGTTTGGACGATAGAGACATTTTAATTTTTCGAGATTATTCGAAAGTCTTTTTTTAAAAAGGAAATATCTCCCGATCTGTAGGCATCTGAGAGGCAAAACTTATGTCACTAAGAGGGAACGTACATGTCAACTTCATATCAGAATCTCGTCAATGTATGTCCAAGGGTTTGGACGATAGAGACATTTTAATTTTTCGAGATTATTCGAAAGTTAATTCTTAAAAGGCAAATATCTCCCGATCTGTAGGAATCTGAGAGACAAAACTTATGTCGCTTTGAGGGAACGTATATGTCAACTTCCTGTCAGAGTCACGTCAATGTATGTCCAAGGGTTTGGAGGATAGAGACATTTTAATTTTTCGAGATTATTCGAAAGTCAATTTTTGAAAAGGCAAATATCTCCCGATCTGTAGGAATCTGAGAGACAACACTTATGTCACATTGAGGGAACGTATATGTCAACTTCATGTCAGAGTCACGTCAATGTATGTGCAAGGGTTTGGAGGATAGAGACATCTTAATTTTTCGAGATTATTCGAAAATCAATTTTTTAAAGGCAAATATCTCCCGAACTGTAGGAATCTGAGACACAAAACTTATGTCACTTTGAGGGAACGTATATGTCAACTTCATGTCAAAATCTCGTCAATGTATGTCCAAGGGTTTGGACGATAGAGACATTTTAATTCTTCGAGATTATTCGAAAGTCAATTTATGAAAAAGCAAATATCTCCCGATCTGTAGGAATCTGAGAAACAAACCTTATGTCACATTGAGGGAACGTATATGTCAACTTCATGTCAGAGTCGTCAATGTATGTGCAAGGGTTTGGAGGATAGAAACATCTTAATTTTTCGAGATTATTCGAAAATCAATTTTTTGAAGGCAAATATCTCCCGAACTGTAGGAATCTGAGACACAAAACTTATGTCACTTTGAGGGAACGTATATGTAAACTTCCTGTCAGAGTCACGTCAATGTATGTCAAAGGGTTTGGAGGATAGAGACATTTTAATTTTTCGAGATTATTCGAAAGTCAATTATTGAAAAGGCAAATATCTTCCGATCTGAAGGAATCTGAGAGACAAAACTTATGTCACTTTGAGGGAACTTATATGTCAACTTCATGTCAGAATCTCGTCAATGTATGTGAAAGGGTTTGGACGATAGAGACATTTAAATTTTTCGAGATTATTCGAAAGTCAATTTTTAAAAGGCAAATATCTCCCGATCTGTAGGAATCTGAGAGACAAAACTTATGTCACTTTGAGGGAACGTATATGTCAACTTCTTGTCAGAATCTCGTCAATGTATGTCCAAGGGTTTGGACGATAGAGACATTTTAATTTTTCGAGATTATTCGAAAGTCAATTTTTAAAAGGCAAATATCTCCCGATCTGTAGGCATCTGAGAGACAAAACTTATGCCACTTTGAGGGAACGTATATGTCAACTTCATGTCAGAATCTCGTCAATGTATGTCCAAGGGTTTGGACGATAGAGACATTTTAATTTTTCGAGATTATTCGAAAGTCAATTTTTAAAAGGCAAATATCTCCCGATCTGTAGGAATCTGAGAGACAAAACTTATGTCACTTTGAGGGAACGTATATGTCAACTTCCTGTCGGAGTCACGTCAATGTATGTCCAAGGGTTTGGAGGATAGAGACATTTTAATTTTTCGAGATTATTCGAAAGTCAATTTTTGAAAAGGCAAATATCTCCCGATCTGTAGGAATCTGAGAGACAAAACTTATGTCACTTTGAGGGAACGTACATGTCAACATCATGTCAGAATCTCGTCAATGTATGTCCAAGGGTTTGGACGAGAGAGACATTTTAATTTCTCGAGATTATTCGAAAGTCAATTTGTAAAAGGCAAATATCTCCCGATCTGTAGGCATCTGAGAGACAAAACTTATGTCACTTTGAGGGAACTTATATGTAAACTTCCTGTCAGAGTCACGTCAATGTATGTCCAAGGGTTTGGACGATAGAGACATTTTAATTTTTCGAGATTATTCGAAAGTCAATTTTTAAAAGGCAAATATCTCCCGATCTGTAGGAATCTGAGAGACAAAACTTATGTCACTTTGAGGGAACGTATATGTCAACTTGCTGTCAGAGTCACGTCAATGTATGTCCAAGGGTTTGGACGATAGAGACATTTTAATTTTTCGAGATTATTCGAAAGTCAATTATTTAAAGGCAAATATCTCCCGATCTGAAGGCATCTGAGAGACAAAACTTATGTCACTTTGAGGGAACGTATATGTCAACCTCATGTCAGAATCTCGTCAATGTATGTCCAAGGGTTTGGACGATAGAGACATTTTAATTTTTCGAGATTATTCGAAAGTCTTTTTTTAAAAAGCAAATATCTCCCGATCTGTAGGCATCTGAGAGGCAAAACTTATGTCACTTTGAGGGAACGTACATGTCAACTTCATATCAGAATCTCGTCAATGTATGTCCAAGGGTTTGGACGATAGAGACATTTTAATTTTTCGAGATTATTCGAAAGTTAATTCTTAAAAGGCAAATATCTCCCGATCTGTAGGAATCTGAGAGACAAAACTTATGTCGCTTTGAGGGAACGTATATGTCAACTTCCTGTCAGAGTCACGTCAATGTATGTCCAAGGGTTTGGAGGATTGAGACATTTTAATTTTTCGAGATTATTCGAAAGTCAATTTTTGAAAAGGCAAATATCTCCCGATCTGTAGGAATCTGAGAGACAACACTTATGTCACATTGAGGGAACGTATATGTCAACTTCATGTCAGAGTCACGTCAATGTATGTGCAAGGGTTTGGAGGATAGAGACATCTTAATTTTTCGAGATTATTCGAAAATCAATTTTTTAAAGGCAAATATCTCCCGAACTGTAGGAATCTGAGACACAAAACTTATGTCACTTTGAGGGAACGTATATGTCAACTTCATGTCAAAATCTCGTCAATGTATGTCCAAGGGTTTGGACGATAGAGACATTTTAATTCTTCGAGATTATTCGAAAGTCAATTTATGAAAAAGCAAATATCTCCCGATCTGTAGGAATCTGAGAAACAAACCTTATGTCACATTGAGGGAACGTATATGTCAACTTCATGTCAGAGTCGTCAATGTATGTGCAAGGGTTTGGAGCATAGAGACATCTTAATTTTTCGAGATTATTCGAAAATCAATTTTTTGAAGGCAAATATCTCCCGAACTGTAGGAATCTGAGACACAAAAATTATGTCACTTTGAGGGAACGTATATGTAAACTTCCTGTCAGAGTCACGTCAATGTATGTCAAAGGGTTTGAAGGATAGAGACATTTTAATTTTTCGAGATTATTCGAAAGTCAATTATTGAAAAGGCAAATATCTTCCGATCTGAAGGAATCTGAGAGACAAAACTTATGTCACTTTGAGGGAATTTATATGTCAACTTCATGTCAGAATCTCGTCAATGTATGTGAAAGGGTTTGGACGATAGAGACATTTAAATTTTTCGAGATTATTCGAAAGTCAATTTTTAAAAGGCAAATATCTCCCGATCTGTAGGAATCTGAGAGACAAAACTTATGTCACTTTGAGGGAACGTATATGTCAACTTCTTGTCAGAATCTCGTCAATGTATGTCCAAGGGTTTGGACGATAGAGACATTTTAATTTTTCGAGATTATTCGAAAGTCAATTTTTAAAAGGCAAATATCTCCCGATCTGTATTCATCTGAGAGACAAAAGTTATGCCACTTTGAGGGAACGTATATGTCAACTTCATGTCAGAATCTTGTCAATGTATGTCCAAGGGTTTGGACGATAGAGATATTTTAATTTTTCGAGATTATTCGAAAGTCAATTTATGAAAAAGCAAATATCTCCCGATCTGTAGGAATCTGAGAGACAAACCTTATGTCACATTGAGGGAACGTATATGTCAACTTCATGTCAGAGTCACGTCAATGTATGTGCAAGGGTTTGGAGGATAGAGACATCTTAATTTTTCGAGATTATTCGAAAATCAATTTTTGAAAAGGCAAATATCTCCCGAACTGTAGGAATCTGAGAAACAAAACTTATGTCACTTTGAGGGAACGTATATGTAAACTTCCTGTCAGAGTCACGTCAATGTATGTCCAAGGGTTTGGAGGATAGAGACATTTTAATTTTTCGAGATTATTCGAAAGTCAATTTTTGAAAAGGCAAATATCTTCCGATCTGTAGGAATCTGAGAGACAAAACTTATGTCACTTTGAGGGAACGTATATGTCAACTTCATCTCAGAATCTCGTCAATGTATGTGAAAGGGTTTGGACGATAGAGACATTTAAATTTTTCGAGATTATTCGAAAGTCAATTTTTAAAAGGCAAATATCTCCCGATCTGTAGGAATCTGAGAGACAAAACTTATGTCACTTTGAGGGAACGTATATGTCAACTTGCTGTCAGAGTCACGTCAATGTATGTCCAAGGGTTTGGACGATAGAGACATTTTAATTTTTCGAGATTATTCGAAAGTCAATTTTTGAAAAAGCAAATATCTCCAGATCTGTAGGAATCTGAGAGACAAAACTCATGTCACTTTGAGGGAAGGCATATGTCAAGTTCATGTCAGAATCTCGTCAATGTATGTCCAAGGGTTTGGACGATAGAGACATTTTAATTTTTCGAGATTATTCGAAAGTCAATTATTTAAAGGCAAATATCTCCCGATCTGTAGGCATCTGAGAGACAAAACTTATGTCACTTTGAGGGAACGTATATGTCAACGTCATGTCAGAATCTCGTCAATGTATGTCCAAGGGTTTGGACGATAGAGACATTTTAATTTTTCGAGATTATTCGAAAGTCAATTTTTAAAAAGCAAATATCTCCCGATCTGTAGGCATCTGAGAGACAAAACGTATGTCACTTTGAGGGAACGTACATGTCAATTTCATGTCAGAATCTCGTCAATGTATGTCCAAGGGTTTGGACGATAGAGACATTTTAATTTTTCGAGATTATTCGAAAGTCAATTTTTAAAAGGCAAATATCTCCCGATCTGTAGGAATCTGAGAGACAAAACTTATGTCACTTTGAGGGAACGTATATGTCAACTTCCTGTCAGAGCCACGTCAATGTATGTCCAAGGGTTTGGAGGATAGAGACATTTTAAATTTTTCGAGATTATTCGAAAGTCAATTTTTAAAAAAACAAATATCTCCCGATCTGTAGGAATCTGAGAGACAAAATTTATGTCACTTTGAGGGAACGTATATGTCAACTTCATGTCAGAATCTCGACAATGTATGTCAAAGGGTTTGGAGGATAGAGACATTTTAATTTTTCGAGATTATTCGAAAGTCAATTTTTAAAAAGCAAATATCTCCCGATCTGTAGGCATCTGAGAGACAAAACTTATGTCACGTTGAGGGAACATATATGTCAACATCATGTCAGAATCTCGTCAATGTATGTCCAAGGGTTTGGACGATAGAGACATTTTAATTTTTCGAGATTATTCGAAAGTCAATTCTTAAAAGGCAAATATCTCCCGATCTGTAGGAATCTGAGAGACAAAACTTATGTCACTTTGAGGGAACGTACATGTCAACTTCCTGTCACAGTCACGTCAATGTATGTCCAAGGGTTTGGAGGATAGAGACATTTTAATTTTTCGAGATTATTCGAAAGTCAATTTTTGAAAAGGCAAATATCTCCCGATCTGTAGGCATCTGAGAGACAAAACTTATGTCACTTTGAGGGAACGTTTATGTCAACCTCATGTCAGAATCTCGTCAATGTATGTCCAAGGGTTTGGACGATAGAGACATTTTAATTTTTCGAGATTATTCGAAAGTCAAATATTAAAAGGCAAATATCTCCCGATCTGTATTAATCTGAGAGACAAAACTTATGTCACTTTGAGGGAACGTATACGTCAACTTCATGTCAGAATCTCGTCAATGTATGTCAAAGGGTTTGGACGATAGAGACATTTTAATTTTTCGAGATTATTCGAAAGTCAATTCTTAAAAGGCAAATATCTCCCGATCTGTAGGAATCTGAGAGACAAAACTTATGTCACTTTGAGGGAACGTATATGTCAACTTCCTGTCAGAGTCACGTCAATGTATGTCCAAGGGTTTGGAGGATAGAGACATTTTAATTCTTCGAGATTATTCGAAAGTCAATTTTTGAAAAGGCAAATATCTCCCGATCTGTAGGAATCTGAGAGACAAAACTTATGTCACTTTGAGGGAATGTACATGTCAACATCATGTCAGAATCTCGTCAATGTATGTCCAAGGGTTTGGACGAGAGAGACATTTTAATTTTTCGAGATTATTCGAAAGTCAATTTGTAAAAGGCAAATATCTCCCGATCTGTAGGCATCTGAGAGACAAAACTTATGTCACTTTGAGGGAACGTACATGTAAACTTCCTGCCAGAGTCACGTCAATGTATGTCCAAGGGTTTGGAGGATAGAGACATTTTAATTTTTCGAGATTATTCGAAAGTCAATTTTTGAAAAGGCAAATATCTTCCGATCTGTAGGAATCTGAGAGACAAAACTTATGTCACTTTGAGGGAACGTATATGTCAACTTCATGTCAGAATCTCGTCAATGTATGTGAAAGGGTTTGGACGATAGACACATTTAAATTCTTCGAGATTATTCGAAAGTCAATTTTTAAAAGGCAAATATCTCCCGATCTGTAGGAATCTGAGAGACAAAACTTATGTCACTTTGAGGGAACGTATATGTCAACTTGCTGTCAGAGTCACGTCAATGTATGTCCAAGGGTTTGGACGATAGAGACATTTTAATTTTTCGAGATTATTCGAAAGTCAATTATTTAAAGGCAAATATCTCCCGATCTGAAGGCATCTGAGAGACAAAACTTATGTCACTTTGAGGGAACGTATATGTCAACCTCATGTCAGAATCTCGTCAATGTATGTCCAAGGGTTTGGACGATAGAGACATTTTAATTTTTCGAGATTATTCGAAAGTCAATTTTTAAAAAGCAAATATCTCCCGATCTGTAGGCATCTGAGAGGCAAAACTTATGTCACTTTGAGGGAACGTACATGTCAACTTCATGTCATAATCTCGTCAATGTATGTCCAAGGGTTTGGACGATAGAGACATTTTAATTTTTCGAGATTATTCGAAAGTTAATTCTTAAAAGGCAAATATCTCCCGATCTGTAGGAATCTGAGAGACAAAACTTATGTCGCTTTGAGGGAACATATATGTCAACTTCCTGTCAGAGTCACGTCAATGTATGTCCAAGGGTTTGGAGGATAGAGACATTTTAATTTTTCGAGATTATTCCAAAGTCAATTTTTGAAAAGGCAAATATCTCCCGATCTGTAGGAATCTGAGAGACAACACTTATGTCACATTGAGGGAACGTATATGTCAACTTCATGTCAGAGTCTCGTCAATGTATGTGCAAGGGTTTGGAGGATAGAGACATCTTAATTTTTCGAGATTATTCGAAAATCAATTTTTTAAAGGCAAATATCTCCCGAACTGTAGGATTCTGAGACACAAAACTTATGTCACTTTGAGGGAACGTATATGTCAACTTCATGTCAAAATCTCGTCAATGTATGTCCAAGGGTTTGGACGATAGAGACATTTTAATTTTTCGAGATTATTCGAAAGTCAATTATTAAAAGGCAAATATCTCCCGATCTGTAGGCATCTGAGAGACAAAACTTATGCCACTTTGAGGGAACGTATATGTCAACTTCATGTCAGAATCTCGTTAATGTATGTCCAAGTGTTTGGACGTTAGAGACATTTTAATTTTTCGAGATTATTCGAAAGTCAATTTATGAAAAAGCAAATATCTCCCGATCTGTAGGAATCTGAGAAACAAACCTTATGTCACATTGAGCGAACGTATATGTCAACTTCATGTCAGAGTCACGTCAATGTATGTGCAAGGGTTTGGATGATAGAGACATCTAAATTTTTCGAGATTATTCGAAAATCAATTTTTTGAAGGCAAATATCTCCCGAACTGTAGGAATCTGAGACACAAAACTTATGTCACTTTGAGGGAACGTATATGTAAACTTCCTGTCAGAGTCACGTCAATGTATGTCAAAGGGTTTGGAGGATAGAGACATTTTAATTTTTCGAGATTATTCGAAAGTCAATTTCTGAAAAGGCAAATATCTTCCGATCTGAAGGAATCTGAGAGACAAAACTTATGTCACTTTGAGGGAACTTATATGTCAACTTCATGTCAGAATCTCGTCAATGTATGTGAAAGGGTTTGGACGATAGAGACATTTAAATTTTTCGAGATTATTCGAAAGTCAATTTTTAAAAGGCAAATATCTCCCGATCTGTAGGAATCTGAGAGACAAAACTTATGTCACTTTGAGGGAACGTATATGTCAACTTCTTGTCAGAATATCGTCAATGTATGTCCAAGGGTTTGGACGATAGAGACATTTTAATTTTTCGAGATTATTCGAAAGTCAATTTTTAAAAGGCAAATATCTCCCGATCTGTAGGCATCTGAGAGACAAAACTTATGCCACTTTGAGGGAACGTATATGTCAACTTCATGTCAGAATCTCGTCAATGTATGTCCAAGGGTTTGGACGATAGAGACATTTTAATTTTTCGAGATTATTCGAAAGTCAATTTATGAAAAAGCAAATATCTCCCGATCTGTAGGAATCTGAGAGACAAAACGTATGTCACTTTGAGGGAACGTACATGTCAATTTCATGTCAGAATCTCGTCAATGTATGTCCAAGGGTTTGGACGATAGAGACATTTTAATTTTTCGAGATTATTCGAAAGTCAATTTTTAAAAGGCAAATATCTCCCGATCTGTAGGAATCTGAGAGACAAAACTTATGTCAGTTTGAGGGAACGTATATGTCAACTTGCTGTCAGAGTCACGTCAATGTATGTCCAAGGGTTTGGACGATAGAGACATTTTAATTTTTCGAGATTATTCGAAAGTCAATTTTTGAAAAAGCAAATATCTCCAGATCTGTAGGAATCTGAGAGACAAAACTCAAATCACTTTGAGGGAAGGCATATGTCAAGTTCATGTCAGAATCTCGTCAATGTATGTCCAAGGGTTTGGACGATAGAGACATTTTAATTTTTCGAGATTATTCGAAAGTCAATTATTTAAAGGCAAATATTTCCCGATCTGTAGGCATCTGAGAGACAAAACTTATGTCACTTTGAGGGAACGTATATGTCAACCTCATGTCAGAATCTCGTCAATGTATGTCCAAGGGTTTGGACGATAGAGACATTTTAATTTTTCGAGATTATTCGAAAGTCAATTATTTAAAGGCAAATATCTCCCGATCTGTAGGCATCTGAGAGACAAAACTTATGTCACTTTGAGGGAACGTATATGTCAACGTCATGTCAGAATCTCGTCAATGTATGTCAAAGGGTTTGGACGATAGAGACATTTTAATTTTTCGAGATTATTCGAAAGTCAATTTTTAAAAAGCAAATATCTCCCGATCTGTAGGCATCTGAGAGACAAAACGTATGTCACTTTGAGGGAACGTACATGTCAATTTCATGTCAGAATCTCGTCAATGTATGTCCAAGGGTTTGGACGATAGAGACATTTTAATTTTTCGAGATTATTCGAAAGTCAATTTTTAAAAGGCAAATATCTCCCGATCTGTAGGAATCTGAGAGACAAAACTTATGTCACTTTGAGGGAACGTATATGTCAACTTCCTGTCAGAGCCACGTCAATGTATGTCCAAGGGTTTGGAGGATAGAGACATTTTAAATTTTTCGAGATTATTCGAAAGTCAATTTTTAAAAAAACAAATATCTCCCGATCTGTAGGAATCTGAGAGACAAAATTTATGTCACTTTGAGGGAACGTATATGTCAACTTCATGTCAGAATCTCGACAATGTATGTCAAAGCGTTTGGAGGATAGAGACATTTTAATTTTTCGAGATTATTCGAAAGTCAATTTTTAAAAAGCAAATATCTCCCGATCTGTAGGCATCTGAGAGACAAAACTTATGTCACGTTGAGGGAACATATATGTCAACATCATGTCAGAATCTCGTCAATGTATGTCCAAGGGTTTGGACGATAGAGACATTTTAATTTTTCGAGATTATTCGAAAGTCAATTCTTAAAAGGCAAATATCTCCCGATCTGTAGGAATCTGAGAGACAAAACTTATGTCACTTTGAGGGAACGTGTATGTCAACTTCCTGTCACAGTCACGTCAATGTATGTCCAAGGGTTTGGAGGATAGAGACATTTTAATTTTTCGAGATTATTCGAAAGTCAATTTTTGAAAAGGCAAATATCTCCCGATCTGTAGGCATCTGAGAGACAAAACTTATGTCACTTTGAGGGAACGTTTATGTCAACCTCATGTCAGAATCTCGTCAATGTATGTCCAAGGGTTTGGACGATAGAGACATTTTAATTTTTCGAGATTATTCGAAAGTCAAATATTAAAAGGCAAATATCTCCCGATCTGTATTAATCTGAGAGACAAAACTTATGTCACTTTGAGGGAACGTATATGTCAACTTCATGTCAGAATCTCGTCAATGTATGTCAAAGGGTTTGGACGATAGAGACATTTTAATTTTTCGAGATTATTCGAAAGTCAATTCTTAAAAGGCAAATATCTCCCGATCTGTAGGAATCTGAGAGACAAAACTTATGTCACTTTGAGGGAACGTATATGTCAACTTCCTGTCAGAGTCACGTCAATGTATGTCCAAGGGTTTGGAGGATAGAGACATTTTAATTCTTCGAGATTATTCGAAAGTCAATTTTTGAAAAGGCAAATATCTCCCGATCTGTAGGAATCTGAGAGACAAAACTTATGTCACTTTGAGGGAACGTACATGTCAACATCATGTCAGAATCTCGTCAATGTATGTCCAAGGGTTTGGACGAGAGAGACATTTTAATTTTTCGAGATTATTCGAAAGTCAATTTGTAAAAGGCAAATATCTCCCGATCTGTAGGCATCTGAGAGACAAAACTTATGTCACTTTGAGGGAACGTACATGTAAACTTCCTGCCAGAGTCACGTCAATGTATGTCCAAGGGTTTGGAGGATAGAGACATTTTAATTTTTCGAGATTATTCGAAAGTCAATTTTTGAAAAGGCAAATATCTTCCGATCTGTAGGAATCTGAGAGACAAAACTTATGTCACTTTGAGGGAACGTATATGTCAACTTCATGTCAGAGTCTCGTCAATGTATGTGCAAGGGTTTGGAGGATAGAGACATCTTAATTTTTCGAGATTATTCGAAAATCAATTTTTTAAAGGCAAATATCTCCCGAACTGTAGGATTCTGAGACACAAAACTTATGTCACTTTGAGGGAACGTATATGTCAACTTCATGTCAAAATCTCGTCAATGTATGTCCAAGGGTTTGGACGATAGAGACATTTTAATTTTTCGAGATTATTCGAAAGTCAATTATTAAAAGGCAAATATCTCCCGATCTGTAGGCATCTGAGAGACAAAACTTATGCCACTTTGAGGGAACGTATATGTCAACTTCATGTCAGAATCTCGTTAATGTATGTCCAAGTGTTTGGACGTTAGAGACATTTTAATTTTTCGAGATTATTCGAAAGTCAATTTATGAAAAAGCAAATATCTCCCGATCTGTAGGAATCTGAGAAACAAACCTTATGTCACATTGAGCGAACGTATATGTCAACTTCATGTCAGAGTCACGTCAATGTATGTGCAAGGGTTTGGATGATAGAGACATCTAAATTTTTCGAGATTATTCGAAAATCAATTTTTTGAAGGCAAATATCTCCCGAACTGTAGGAATCTGAGACACAAAACTTATGTCACTTTGAGGGAACGTATATGTAAACTTCCTGTCAGAGTCACGTCAATGTATGTCAAAGGGTTTGGAGGATAGAGACATTTTAATTTTTCGAGATTATTCGAAAGTCAATTTCTGAAAAGGCAAATATCTTCCGATCTGAAGGAATCTGAGAGACAAAACTTATGTCACTTTGAGGGAACTTATATGTCAACTTCATGTCAGAATCTCGTCAATGTATGTGAAAGGGTTTGGACGATAGAGACATTTAAATTTTTCGAGATTATTCGAAAGTCTATTTTTAAAAGGCAAATATCTCCCGATCTGTAGGAATCTGAGAGACAAAACTTATGTCACTTTGAGGGAACGTATATGTCAACTTCTTGTCAGAATATCGTCAATGTATGTCCAAGGGTTTGGACGATAGAGACATTTTAATTTTTCGAGATTATTCGAAAGTCAATTTTTAAAAGGCAAATATCTCCCGATCTGTAGGCATCTGAGAGACAAAACTTATGCCACTTTGAGGGAACGTATATGTCAACTTCATGTCAGAATCTCGTCAATGTATGTCCAAGGGTTTGGACGATAGAGACATTTTAATTTTTCGAGATTATTCGAAAGTCAATTTATGAAAAAGCAAATATCTCCCGATCTGTAGGAATCTGAGAGACAAAACGTATGTCACTTTGAGGGAACGTACATGTCAATTTCATGTCAGAATCTCGTCAATGTATGTCCAAGGGTTTGGACGATAGAGACATTTTAATTTTTCGAGATTATTCGAAAGTCAATTTTTAAAAGGCAAATATCTCCCGATCTGTAGGAATCTGAGAGACAAAACTTATGTCAGTTTGAGGGATCGTATATGTCAACTTGCTGTCAGAGTCACGTCAATGTATGTCCAAGGGTTTGGACGATAGAGACATTTTAATTTTTCGAGATTATTCGAAAGTCAATTTTTGAAAAAGCAAATATCTCCAGATCTGTAGGAATCTGAGAGACAAAACTCAAATCACTTTGAGGGAAGGCATATGTCAAGTTCATGTCAGAATCTCGTCAATGTATGTCCAAGGGTTTGGACGATAGAGACATTTTAATTTTTCGAGATTATTCGAAAGTCAATTATTTAAAGGCAAATATTTCCCGATCTGTAGGCATCTGAGAGACAAAACTTATGTCACTTTGAGGGAACGTATATGTCAACCTCATGTCAGAATCTCGTCAATGTATGTCCAAGGGTTTGGACGATAGAGACATTTTAATTTTTCGAGATTATTCGAAAGTCAATTTTTAAAAAGCAAATATCTCCCGATCTGTAGGCATCTGAGAGACAAAACGTATGTCACTTTGAGGGAACGTACATGTCAATTTCATGTCAGAATCTCGTCAATGTATGTCCAAGGGTTTGGACGATAGAGACATTTTAATTTTTCGAGATTATTCGAAAGTCAATTCTTAAAAGGCAAATATCTCCCGATCTGTAGGAATCTGAGAGACAAAACTTATGTCACTTTGAGGGAACGTATATGTCAACTTCCTGCCAAAGTCACGTCAATGTATGTCCAAGGGTTTGGAGGATAGAGACATTTTAATTTTTCGAGATTATTCGAAAGTCAATTTTTAAAAAAGCAAATATCTCCCGATCTGTAGAAATCTGAGAGACAAAACTTATGTCACTTTGAGGGAACGTATATGTCAACTTCCTGTCAAAGTCACGTCAATGTATGTCCAAGGGTTTGGAGGATAGAGACATTTTAATTTTTCGAGATTATTCGAAAGTCAATTTTTGAAAAGGCAAATATCTCCCGATCTGTAGGAATCTGAGAGACAAAACTTATGTCACTTTGAGGGAACGTATATGTCAACTTCATGTCAGAATCTCGTCAATGTATGTCCAAGGGTTTGGACGATAGAGACATTTTAATTTTTCGAGATTATTCGAAAGTCAATTTTTTAAAGGCAAATATCTCCCGATCTGTAGGCATCTGAGAGACAAAACTTATGTCACTTTGAGGGAACGTATATGTCAACCTCATGTCAGAATCTCGTTAATGTATGTCCAAGGGTTTGGACGATAGAGACATTTAAATTTTTCGAGATTATTCGAAAGTCAATTCTTAAAAGGCAAATATCTCCCGATCTGTAGGAATCTGAGAGACAAAACTTATGTCACTTTGAGGAAACGTATATGTCAACTTCCTGTCAGAGTCACGTCAATGTATGTCCAAGGGTTTGGAGGATAGAGACATTTTAATTTTTCGAGATTATTCGAAAGTCAATTTTTGAAAAGGCAAATATCTCCCGATCTGTAGGAATCTGAGATACAAAATTTATGTCACTTTGAGGGAACGTATATGTCAACGTCATGTCAAAATCTCGTCAATGTATGTCCAAGGGTTTGGACGATAGAGACATTTTAATTTTTCGAGATTATTCGAAAGTCAATTTTTAAAAGGCAAATATCTCCCGATCTGTAGGCATCTGAGAGACAAAACTTATGCCACTTTGAGGGAACGTGTATGTCAACTTCATGTCAGAATCTCGTCAAGGTATGTCCAAGGGTTTGGACGATAGAGACATTTTAATTTTTCGAGATTATTCGAAAGTCAATTTATGAAAAAGCAAATATCTCCCGATCTGTAGGAATCTGAGAGACAAACCTTATGTCACATTGAGGGAACGTATATGTCAACTTCATGTCAAAATCTCGTCAATGTATGTGCAAGGGTTTGGAGGATAGAGACATTTTAATTTTTCGAGATTATTCGAAAGTCAATTTTTGAAAAGGCAAATATCTTCCGATCTGTAGGAATCTGAGAGACAAAACTTATGTCACTTTGAGGGAACGTATATGTCAACTTCATGTCAGAATCTCGTCAATGTATGTGAAAGGGTTTGGACGATAGACACATTTAAATTCTTCGAGATTATTCGAAAGTCAATTTTTAAAAGGCAAATATCTCCCGATCTGTAGGAATCTGAGAGACAAAACTTATGTCACTTTGAGGGAACGTATATGTCAACTTGCTGTCAGAGTCACGTCAATGTATGTCCAAGGGTTTGGACGATAGAGACATTTTAATTTTTCGAGATTATTCGAAAGTCAATTATTTAAAGGCAAATATCTCCCAATCTGAAGGCATCTGAGAGACAAAACGTATGTCACTTTGAGGGAACGTACATGTCAATTTCATGTCAGAATCTCGTCAATGTATGTCCAAGGGTTTGGACGATAGAGACATTTAAATTTTTCGAGATTATTCGAAAGTCAATTCTTAAAAGGCAAATATCTCCCGATCTGTAGGAATCTGAGAGACAAAGCTTATGTCACTTTGAGGGAACGTATATGTCAACTTCCTGTCAGAGCCACGTCAATGTATGTCCAAGGGTTTGGAGGATAGAGACATTTTAATTTTTCGAGATTATTCGAAAGTCAATTTTTAAAAGGCAAATATCTCCCGATCTGTAGGAATCTGAGAGACAAAACTTATGTCACTTTGAGGGAACGTATATGTCAACTTCCTGTCAGAGCCACGTCAATGTATGTCCAAGGGTTTGGAGGATAGAGACATTTTAAATTTTTCGAGATTATTCGAAAGTCAATTTTTAAAAAAACAAATATCTCCCGATCTGTAGGAATCTGAGAGACAAAATTTATGTCACTTTGAGGGAACGTATATGTCAACTTCATGTCAGAATCTCGACAATGTATGTCAAAGCGTTTGGAGGATAGAGACATTTTAATTTTTCGAGATTATTCGAAAGTCAATTTTTAAAAAGCAAATATCTCCCGATCTGTAGGCATCTGAGAGACAAAACTTATGTCACGTTGAGGGAACATATATGTCAACATCATGTCAGAATCTCGTCAATGTATGTCCAAGGGTTTGGACGATAGAGACATTTTAATTTTTCGAGATTATTCGAAAGTCAATTCTTAAAAGGCAAATATCTCCCGATCTGTAGGAATCTGAGAGACAAAACTTATGTCACTTTGAGGGAACGTGTATGTCAACTTCCTGTCACAGTCACGTCAATGTATGTCCAAGGGTTTGGAGGATAGAGACATTTTAATTTTTCGAGATTATTCGAAAGTCAATTTTTGAAAAGGCAAATATCTCCCGATCTGTAGGCATCTGAGAGACAAAACTTATGTCACTTTGAGGGAACGTTTATGTCAACCTCATGTCAGAATCTCGTCAATGTATGTCCAAGGGTTTGGACGATAGAGACATTTTAATTTTTCGAGATTATTCGAAAGTCAAATATTAAAAGGCAAATATCTCCCGATCTGTATTAATCTGAGAGACAAAACTTATGTCACTTTGAGGGAACGTATATGTCAACTTCATGTCAGAATCTCGTCAATGTATGTCAAAGGGTTTGGACGATAGAGACATTTTAATTTTTCGAGATTATTCGAAAGTCAATTCTTAAAAGGCAAATATCTCCCGATCTGTAGGAATCTGAGAGACAAAACTTATGTCACTTTGAGGGAACGTATATGTCAACTTCCTGTCAGAGTCACGTCAATGTATGTCCAAGGGTTTGGAGGATAGAGACATTTTAATTCTTCGAGATTATTCGAAAGTCAATTTTTGAAAAGGCAAATATCTCCCGATCTGTAGGAATCTGAGAGACAAAACTTATGTCACTTTGAGGGAACGTACATGTCAACATCATGTCAGAATCTCGTCAATGTATGTCCAAGGGTTTGGACGAGAGAGACATTTTAATTTTTCGAGATTATTCGAAAGTCAATTTGTAAAAGGCAAATATCTCCCGATCTGTAGGCATCTGAGAGACAAAACTTATGTCACTTTGAGGGAACGTACATGTAAACTTCCTGCCAGAGTCACGTCAATGTATGTCCAAGGGTTTGGAGGATAGAGACATTTTAATTTTTCGAGATTATTCGAAAGTCAATTTTTGAAAAGGCAAATATCTTCCGATCTGTAGGAATCTGAGAGACAAAACTTATGTCACTTTGAGGGAACGTATATGTCAACTTCATGTCAGAGTCTCGTCAATGTATGTGCAAGGGTTTGGAGGATAGAGACATCTTAATTTTTCGAGATTATTCGAAAATCAATTTTTTAAAGGCAAATATCTCCCGAACTGTAGGATTCTGAGACACAAAACTTATGTCACTTTGAGGGAACGTATATGTCAACTTCATGTCAAAATCTCGTCAATGTATGTCCAAGGGTTTGGACGATAGAGACATTTTAATTTTTCGAGATTATTCGAAAGTCAATTATTAAAAGGCAAATATCTCCCGATCTGTAGGCATCTGAGAGACAAAACTTATGCCACTTTGAGGGAACGTATATGTCAACTTCATGTCAGAATCTCGTTAATGTATGTCCAAGTGTTTGGACGTTAGAGACATTTTAATTTTTCGAGATTATTCGAAAGTCAATTTATGAAAAAGCAAATATCTCCCGATCTGTAGGAATCTGAGAAACAAACCTTATGTCACATTGAGCGAACGTATATGTCAACTTCATGTCAGAGTCACGTCAATGTATGTGCAAGGGTTTGGATGATAGAGACATCTAAATTTTTCGAGATTATTCGAAAATCAATTTTTTGAAGGCAAATATCTCCCGAACTGTAGGAATCTGAGACACAAAACTTATGTCACTTTGAGGGAACGTATATGTAAACTTCCTGTCAGAGTCACGTCAATGTATGTCAAAGGGTTTGGAGGATAGAGACATTTTAATTTTTCGAGATTATTCGAAAGTCAATTTCTGAAAAGGCAAATATCTTCCGATCTGAAGGAATCTGAGAGACAAAACTTATGTCACTTTGAGGGAACTTATATGTCAACTTCATGTCAGAATCTCGTCAATGTATGTGAAAGGGTTTGGACGATAGAGACATTTAAATTTTTCGAGATTATTCGAAAGTCAATTTTTAAAAGGCAAATATCTCCCGATCTGTAGGAATCTGAGAGACAAAACTTATGTCACTTTGAGGGAACGTATATGTCAACTTCTTGTCAGAATATCGTCAATGTATGTCCAAGGGTTTGGACGATAGAGACATTTTAATTTTTCGAGATTATTCGAAAGTCAATTTTTAAAAGGCAAATATCTCCCGATCTGTAGGCATCTGAGAGACAAAACTTATGCCACTTTGAGGGAACGTATATGTCAACTTCATGTCAGAATCTCGTCAATGTATGTCCAAGGGTTTGGACGATAGAGACATTTTAATTTTTCGAGATTATTCGAAAGTCAATTTATGAAAAAGCAAATATCTCCCGATCTGTAGGAATCTGAGAGACAAAACGTATGTCACTTTGAGGGAACGTACATGTCAATTTCATGTCAGAATCTCGTCAATGTATGTCCAAGGGTTTGGACGATAGAGACATTTTAATTTTTCGAGATTATTCGAAAGTCAATTTTTAAAAGGCAAATATCTCCCGATCTGTAGGAATCTGAGAGACAAAACTTATGTCAGTTTGAGGGAACGTATATGTCAACTTGCTGTCAGAGTCACGTCAATGTATGTCCAAGGGTTTGGACGATAGAGACATTTTAATTTTTCGAGATTATTCGAAAGTCAATTTTTGAAAAAGCAAATATCTCCAGATCTGTAGGAATCTGAGAGACAAAACTCAAATCACTTTGAGGGAAGGCATATGTCAAGTTCATGTCAGAATCTCGTCAATGTATGTCCAAGGGTTTGGACGATAGAGACATTTTAATTTTTCGAGATTATTCGAAAGTCAATTATTTAAAGGCAAATATTTCCCGATCTGTAGGCATCTGAGAGACAAAACTTATGTCACTTTGAGGGAACGTATATGTCAACCTCATGTCAGAATCTCGTCAATGTATGTCCAAGGGTTTGGACGATAGAGACATTTTAATTTTTCGAGATTATTCGAAAGTCAATTTTTAAAAAGCAAATATCTCCCGATCTGTAGGCATCTGAGAGACAAAACGTATGTCACTTTGAGGGAACGTACATGTCAATTTCATGTCAGAATCTCGTCAATGTATGTCCAAGGGTTTGGACGATAGAGACATTTTAATTTTTCGAGATTATTCGAAAGTCAATTCTTAAAAGGCAAATATCTCCCGATCTGTAGGAATCTGAGAGACAAAACTTATGTCACTTTGAGGGAACGTATATGTCAACTTCCTGCCAAAGTCACGTCAATGTATGTCCAAGGGTTTGGAGGATAGAGACATTTTAATTTTTCGAGATTATTCGAAAGTCAATTTTTAAAAAAGCAAATATCTCCCGATCTGTAGAAATCTGAGAGACAAAACTTATGTCACTTTGAGGGAACGTATATGTCAACTTCCTGTCAAAGTCACGTCAATGTATGTCCAAGGGTTTGGAGGATAGAGACATTTTAATTTTTCGAGATTATTCGAAAGTCAATTTTTGAAAAGGCAAATATCTCCCGATCTGTAGGAATCTGAGAGACAAAACTTATGTCACTTTGAGGGAACGTATATGTCAACTTCATGTCAGAATCTCGTCAATGTATGTCCAAGGGTTTGGACGATAGAGACATTTTAATTTTTCGAGATTATTCGAAAGTCAATTTTTTAAAGGCAAATATCTCCCGATCTGTAGGCATCTGAGAGACAAAACTTATGTCACTTTGAGGGAACGTATATGTCAACCTCATGTCAGAATCTCGTTAATGTATGTCCAAGGGTTTGGACGATAGAGACATTTAAATTTTTCGAGATTATTCGAAAGTCAATTCTTAAAAGGCAAATATCTCCCGATCTGTAGGAATCTGAGAGACAAAACTTATGTCACTTTGAGGAAACGTATATGTCAACTTCCTGTCAGAGTCACGTCAATGTATGTCCAAGGGTTTGGAGGATAGAGACATTTTAATTTTTCGAGATTATTCGAAAGTCAATTTTTGAAAAGGCAAATATCTCCCGATCTGTAGGAATCTGAGATACAAAATTTATGTCACTTTGAGGGAACGTATATGTCAACGTCATGTCAAAATCTCGTCAATGTATGTCCAAGGGTTTGGACGATAGAGACATTTTAATTTTTCGAGATTATTCGAAAGTCAATTTTTAAAAGGCAAATATCTCCCGATCTGTAGGCATCTGAGAGACAAAACTTATGCCACTTTGAGGGAACGTGTATGTCAACTTCATGTCAGAATCTCGTCAAGGTATGTCCAAGGGTTTGGACGATAGAGACATTTTAATTTTTCGAGATTATTCGAAAGTCAATTTATGAAAAAGCAAATATCTCCCGATCTGTAGGAATCTGAGAGACAAACCTTATGTCACATTGAGGGAACGTATATGTCAACTTCATGTCAAAATCTCGTCAATGTATGTGCAAGGGTTTGGAGGATAGAGACATTTTAATTTTTCGAGATTATTCGAAAGTCAATTTTTGAAAAGGCAAATATCTTCCGATCTGTAGGAATCTGAGAGACAAAACTTATGTCACTTTGAGGGAACGTATATGTCAACTTCATGTCAGAATCTCGTCAATGTATGTGAAAGGGTTTGGACGATAGACACATTTAAATTCTTCGAGATTATTCGAAAGTCAATTTTTAAAAGGCAAATATCTCCCGATCTGTAGGAATCTGAGAGACAAAACTTATGTCACTTTGAGGGAACGTATATGTCAACTTGCTGTCAGAGTCACGTCAATGTATGTCCAAGGGTTTGGACGATAGAGACATTTTAATTTTTCGAGATTATTCGAAAGTCAATTATTTAAAGGCAAATATCTCCCAATCTGAAGGCATCTGAGAGACAAAACGTATGTCACTTTGAGGGAACGTACATGTCAATTTCATGTCAGAATCTCGTCAATGTATGTCCAAGGGTTTGGACGATAGAGACATTTAAATTTTTCGAGATTATTCGAAAGTCAATTCTTAAAAGGCAAATATCTCCCGATCTGTAGGAATCTGAGAGACAAAGCTTATGTCACTTTGAGGGAACGTATATGTCAACTTCCTGTCAGAGCCACGTCAATGTATGTCCAAGGGTTTGGAGGATAGAGACATTTTAATTTTTCGAGATTATTCGAAAGTCAATTTTTAAAAAAGCAAATATCTCCCGATCTGTAGGAATCTGAGAGACATAACTTATGTCACTTTGAGGGAACGTATATGTCAACTTCATGTCAGAATCTCGACAATGTATGTCCAAGGGTTTGGAGGATAGAGACATTTTAATTTTTCGAGATTATTCGAAAGTCAATTTTTAAAAAGCAACTATCTCCCGATCTGTAGGCATCTGAGAGACAAAACTTATGTCACGTTGAGGGAACATATATGTCAACTTCATGTCAGAATCTCGTCAATGTATGTCCAAGGGTTTGGACGATAGAGACATTTTAATTTTTCGAGATTATTCGAAAGTCAATTCTTAAAAGGCAAATATCTCCCGATCTGTAGGAATCTGAGAGACAAAACATATGTCACTTTGAGGGAACGTATATGTCAACTTCCTGTCAGAGTCACGTCAATGTATGTCCAAGGGTTTGGAGGATAGAGACATTTTAATTTTTCGAGATTATTCGAAAGTCAATTTTTGAAAAGGCAAATATCTCCCGATCTGTAGGAATCTGAGAGACAAAACTTATGTCACTTTGAGGGAACGTATATGTCAACTTCATGTCAGAATCTCGTCAATGTATGTGAAAGGGTTTGGACGATAGACACATTTAAATTCTTCGAGATTATTCGAAAGTCAATTTTTAAAAGGCAAATATCTCCCGATCTGTAGGAATCTGAGAGACAAAACTTATGTCACTTTGAGGGAACGTATATGTCAACTTGCTGTCAGAGTCACGTCAATGTATGTCCAAGGGTTTGGACGATAGAGACATTTTAATTTTTCGAGATTATTCGAAAGTCAATTATTTAAAGGCAAATATCTCCCGATCTGAAGGCATCTGAGAGACAAAACTTATGTCACTTTGAGGGAACGTATATGTCAACCTCATGTCAGAATCTCGTCAATGTATGTCCAAGGGTTTGGACGATAGAGACATTTTAATTTTTCGAGATTATTCGAAAGTCAATTTTTAAAAAGCAAATATCTCCCGATCTGTAGGCATCTGAGAGGCAAAACTTATGTCACTTTGAGGGAACGTACATGTCAACTTCATGTCATAATCTCGTCAATGTATGTCCAAGGGTTTGGACGATAGAGACATTTTAATTTTTCGAGATTATTCGAAAGTTAATTCTTAAAAGGCAAATATCTCCCGATCTGTAGGAATCTGAGAGACAAAACTTATGTCGCTTTGAGGGAACATATATGTCAACTTCCTGTCAGAGTCACGTCAATGTATGTCCAAGGGTTTGGAGGATAGAGACATTTTAATTTTTCGAGATTATTCCAAAGTCAATTTTTGAAAAGGCAAATATCTCCCGATCTGTAGGAATCTGAGAGACAACACTTATGTCACATTGAGGGAACGTATATGTCAACTTCATGTCAGAGTCTCGTCAATGTATGTGCAAGGGTTTGGAGGATAGAGACATCTTAATTTATCGAGATTATTCGAAAATCAATTTTTTAAAGGCAAATATCTCCCGAACTGTAGGATTCTGAGACACAAAACTTATGTCACTTTGAGGGAACGTATATGTCAACTTCATGTCAAAATCTCGTCAATGTATGTCCAAGGGTTTGGACGATAGAGACATTTTAATTTTTCGAGATTATTCGAAAGTCAATTATTAAAAGGCAAATATCTCCCGATCTGTAGGCATCTGAGAGACAAAACTTATGCCACTTTGAGGGAACGTATATGTCAACTTCATGTCAGAATCTCGTTAATGTATGTCCAAGTGTTTGGACGTTAGAGACATTTTAATTTTTCGAGATTATTCGAAAGTCAATTTATGAAAAAGCAAATATCTCCCGATCTGTAGGAATCTGAGAAACAAACCTTATGTCACATTGAGCGAACGTATATGTCAACTTCATGTCAGAGTCACGTCAATGTATGTGCAAGGGTTTGGATGATAGAGACATCTAAATTTTTCGAGATTATTCGAAAATCAATTTTTTGAAGGCAAATATCTCCCGAACTGTAGGAATCTGAGACACAAAACTTATGTCACTTTGAGGGAACGTATATGTAAACTTCCTGTCAGAGTCACGTCAATGTATGTCAAAGGGTTTGGAGGATAGAGACATTTTAATTTTTCGAGATTATTCGAAAGTCAATTTCTGAAAAGGCAAATATCTTCCGATCTGAAGGAATCTGAGAGACAAAACTTATGTCACTTTGAGGGAACTTATATGTCAACTTCATGTCAGAATCTCGTCAATGTATGTGAAAGGGTTTGGACGACAGAGACATTTAAATTTTTCGAGATTATTCGAAAGTCAATTTTTAAAAGGCAAATATCTCCCGATCTGTAGGAATCTGAGAGACAAAACTTATGTCACTTTGAGGGAACGTATATGTCAACTTCTTGTCAGAATATCGTCAATGTATGTCCAAGGGTTTGGACGATAGAGACATTTTAATTTTTCGAGATTATTCGAAAGTCAATTTTTAAAAGGCAAATATCTCCCGATCTGTAGGCATCTGAGAGACAAAACTTATGCCACTTTGAGGGAACGTATATGTCAACTTCATGTCAGAATCTCGTCAATGTATGTCCAAGGGTTTGGACGATAGAGACATTTTAATTTTTCGAGATTATTCGAAAGTCAATTTATGAAAAAGCAAATATCTCCCGATCTGTACGAATCTGAGAGACAAAACGTATGTCACTTTGAGGGAACGTACATGTCAATTTCATGTCAGAATCTCGTCAATGTATGTCCAAGGGTTTGGACGATAGAGACATTTTAATTTTTCGAGATTATTCGAAAGTCAATTTTTAAAAGGCAAATATCTCCCGATCTGTAGGAATCTGAGAGACAAAACTTATGTCACTTTGAGGGAACGTATATGTCAACTTGCTGTCAGAGTCACGTCAATGTATGTCCAAGGGTTTGGACGATAGAGACATTTTAATTTTTCGAGATTATTCGAAAGTCAATTTTTGAAAAAGCAAATATCTCCAGATCTGTAGGAATCTGAGAGACAAAACTCAAATCACTTTGAGGGAAGGCATATGTCAAGTTCATGTCAGAATCTCGTCAATGTATGTCCAAGGGTTTGGACGATAGAGACATTTTAATTTTTCGAGATTATTCGAAAGTCAATTATTTAAAGGCAAATATTTCCCGATCTGTAGGCATCTGAGAGACAAAACTTATGTCACTTTGAGGGAACGTATATGTCAACCTCATGTCAGAATCTCGTCAATGTATGTCCAAGGGTTTGGACGATAGAGACATTTTAATTTTTCGAGATTATTCGAAAGTCAATTTTTAAAAAGCAAATATCTCCCGATCTGTAGGCATCTGAGAGACAAAACGTATGTCACTTTGAGGGAACGTACATGTCAATTTCATGTCAGAATCTCGTCAATGTATGTCCAAGGGTTTGGACGATAGAGACATTTTAATTTTTCGAGATTATTCGAAAGTCAATTCTTAAAAGGCAAATATCTCCCGATCTGTAGGAATCTGAGAGACAAAACTTATGTCACTTTGAGGGAACGTATATGTCAACTTCCTGCCAAAGTCACGTCAATGTATGTCCAAGGGTTTGGAGGATAGAGACATTTTAATTTTTCGAGATTATTCGAAAGTCAATTTTTAAAAAAGCAAATATCTCCCGATCTGTAGAAATCTGAGAGACAAAACTTATGTCACTTTGAGGGAACGTATATGTCAACTTCCTGTCAAAGTCACGTCAATGTATGTCCAAGGGTTTGGAGGATAGAGACATTTTAATTTTTCGAGATTATTCGAAAGTCAATTTTTGAAAAGGCAAATATCTCCCGATCTGTAGGAATCTGAGAGACAAAACTTATGTCACTTTGAGGGAACGTATATGTCAACTTCATGTCAGAATCTCGTCAATGTATGTCCAAGGGTTTGGACGATAGAGACATTTTAATTTTTCGAGATTATTCGAAAGTCAATTTTTTAAAGGCAAATATCTCCCGATCTGTAGGCATCTGAGAGACAAAACTTATGTCACTTTGAGGGAACGTATATGTCAACCTCATGTCAGAATCTCGTTAATGTATGTCCAAGGGTTTGGACGATAGAGACATTTAAATTTTTCGAGATTATTCGAAAGTCAATTCTTAAAAGGCAAATATCTCCCGATCTGTAGGAATCTGAGAGACAAAACTTATGTCACTTTGAGGAAACGTATATGTCAACTTCCTGTCAGAGTCACGTCAATGTATGTCCAAGGGTTTGGAGGATAGAGACATTTTAATTTTTCGAGATTATTCGAAAGTCAATTTTTGAAAAGGCAAATATCTCCCGATCTGTAGGAATCTGAGATACAAAATTTATGTCACTTTGAGGGAACGTATATGTCAACGTCATGTCAAAATCTCGTCAATGTATGTCCAAGGGTTTGGACGATAGAGACATTTTAATTTTTCGAGATTATTCGAAAGTCAATTTTTAAAAGGCAAATATCTCCCGATCTGTAGGCATCTGAGAGACAAAACTTATGCCACTTTGAGGGAACGTGTATGTCAACTTCATGTCAGAATCTCGTCAAGGTATGTCCAAGGGTTTGGACGATAGAGACATTTTAATTTTTCGAGATTATTCGAAAGTCAATTTATGAAAAAGCAAATATCTCCCGATCTGTAGGAATCTGAGAGACAAACCTTATGTCACATTGAGGGAACGTATATGTCAACTTCATGTCAAAGTCACGTCAATGTATGTGCAAGGGTTTGGAGGATAGAGACATTTTAATTTTTCGAGATTATTCGAAAGTCAATTTTTGAAAAGGCAAATATCTTCCGATCTGTAGGAATCTGAGAGACAAAACTTATGTCACTTTGAGGGAACGTATATGTCAACTTCATGTCAGAATCTCGTCAATGTATGTCCAAGGGTTTGGACGATAGACACATTTAAATTCTTCGAGATTATTCGAAAGTCAATTTTTAAAAGGCAAATATCTCCCGATCTGTAGGAATCTGAGAGACAAAACTTATGTCACTTTGAGGGAACGTATATGTCAACTTGCTGTCAGAGTCACGTCAATGTATGTCCAAGGGTTTGGACGATAGAGACATTTTAATTTTTCGAGATTATTCGAAAGTCAATTATTTAAAGGCAAATATCTCCCAATCTGAAGGCATCTGAGAGACAAAACGTATGTCACTTTGAGGGAACGTACATGTCAATTTCATGTCAGAATCTCGTCAATGTATGTCCAAGGGTTTGGACGATAGAGACATTTAAATTTTTCGAGATTATTCGAAAGTCAATTCTTAAAAGGCAAATATCTCCCGATCTGTAGGAATCTGAGAGACAAAGCTTATGTCACTTTGAGGGAACGTATATGTCAACTTCCTGTCAGAGCCACGTCAATGTATGTCCAAGGGTTTGGAGGATAGAGACATTTTAATTTTTCGAGATTATTCGAAAGTCAATTTTTAAAAAAGCAAATATCTCCCGATCTGTAGGAATCTGAGAGACATAACTTATGTCACTTTGAGGGAACGTATATGTCAACTTCATGTCAGAATCTCGACAATGTATGTCCAAGGGTTTGGAGGATAGAGACATTTTAATTTTTCGAGATTATTCGAAAGTCAATTTTTAAAAAGCAACTATCTCCCGATCTGTAGGCATCTGAGAGACAAAACTTATGTCACGTTGAGGGAACATATATGTCAACTTCATGTCAGAATCTCGTCAATGTATGTCCAAGGGTTTGGACGATAGAGACATTTTAATTTTTCGAGATTATTCGAAAGTCAATTCTTAAAAGGCAAATATCTCCCGATCTGTAGGAATCTGAGAGACAAAACATATGTCACTTTGAGGGAACGTATATGTCAACTTCCTGTCAGAGTCACGTCAATGTATGTCCAAGGGTTTGGAGGATAGAGACATTTTAATTTTTCGAGATTATTCGAAAGTCAATTTTTGAAAAGGCAAATATCTCCCGATCTGTAGGAATCTGAGAGACAAAACTTATGTCACTTTGAGGGAACGTATATGTCAACTTCATGTCAGAATCTCGTCAATGTATGTCCAAGGGTTTGGACGATAGAGACATTTTAATTTTTCGAGATTATTCGAAAGTCAATTTTTAAAAGGCAAATATCTCCCGATCTGTAGGCATCTGAGAGACAAAACTTATGCCACTTTGAGGGAACGTATATGTCAACTTCATGTCAGAATCTCATAAAGGTATGTCCAAGGGTTTGGACGATAGAGACATTTTAATTTTTCGAGATTATTCGAAAGTCAATTTATGAAAAAGCAAATATCTCCCGATCTGTAGGAATCTGAGAGACAAACCTTATGTCACATTGAGGGAACGTATATGTCAACTTCATGTCAAAGTCACGTCAATGTATGTGCAAGGGTTTGGAGGATAGAGACATCTTAATTTTTCGAGATTATTCGAAAATCAATTTTTGAAAAGGCAAATATCTCCCGAACTGTAGGAATCTGAGAGACAAAACTTATGTCACTTTGAGGGAACGTATATGTCAACTTCATGTCAGAATCTCGACAATGTATGTCCAAGGGTTTGGAGGATAGAGACATTTTAATTCTTCGAGATTATTCGAAAGTCAATTATTTAAAGGCAAATATCTCCCGATCTGTAGGCATCTGAGAGACAAAACTTATGTCACTTTGAGGGAACGTACATGTCAACCTCATGTCAGAGTCTCGTCAATGTATGTATAAGGGTTTGGACGATAGAGACATTTTAATTTTTCGAGATTATTCGAAAGTTAATTCTTAAAAGGCAAATATCTCCCGATCTGTAGGAATCTGAGAGACAAAACTTATGTCGCTTTGAGAGAACATATATGTCAACTTCCTGTCAGAGTCACGTCAATGTATGTCCAAGGGTTTGGAGGATAGAGACATTTTAATTTTTCGAGATTATTCCAAAGTCAATTTTTGAAAAGGCAAATATCTCCCGATCTGTAGGAATCTGAGAGACAACACTTATGTCACATTGAGGGAACGTATATGTCAACTTCATGTCAGAGTCTCGTCAATGTATGTGCAAGGGTTTGGAGGATAGAGACATCTTAATTTTTCGAGATTATTCGAAAATCAATTATTTAAAGGCAAATATCTCCCGAACTGTAGGATTCTGAGACACAAAACTTATGTCACTTTGAGGGAACGTATATGTCAACTTCATGTCAAAATCTCGTCAATGTATGTCCAAGGGTTTGGACGATAGAGACATTTTAATTTCTCGAGATTATTCGAAAGTCAATTATTAAAAGGCAAATATCTCCCGATCTGTAGGCATCTGAGAGACAAAACTTATGCCACTTTGAGGGAACGTATATGTCAACTTCATGTCAGAATCTCGTTAATGTATGTCCAAGTGTTTGGACGTTAGAGACATTTTAATTTTTCGAGATTATTCGAAAGTCAATTTATGAAAAAGCAAATATCTCCCGATCTGTAGGAATCTGAGAAACAAACCTTATGTCACATTGAGGGAACGTATATGTCAACTTCATGTCAGAGTCACGTCAATGTATGTGCAAGGGTTTGGATGATAGAGACATCTAAATTTTTCGAGATTATTCGAAAATCAATTTTTTGAAGGCAAATATCTCCCGAACTGTAGGAATCTGAGACACAAAACTTATGTCACTTTGAGGGAACGTATATGTAAACTTCCTGTCAGAGTCACGTCAATGTATGTCAAAGGGTTTGGAGGATAGAGACATTTTAATTTTTCGAGATTATTCGAAAGTCAATTTCTGAAAAGGCAAATATCTTCCGATCTGAAGGAATCTGAGAGACAAAACTTATGTCACTTTGAGGGAACTTATATGTCAACTTCATGTCAGAATCTCGTCAATGTATGTGAAAGGGTTTGGACGATAGAGACATTTAAATTTTTCGAGATTATTCGAAAGTCAATTTTTAAAAGGCAAATATCTCCCGATCTGTAGGAATCTGAGAGACAAAACTTATGTCACTTTGAGGGAACGTATATGTCAACTTCTTGTCAGAATATCGTCAATGTATGTCCAAGGGTTTGGACGATAGAGACATTTTAATTTTTCGAGATTATTCGAAAGTCAATTTTTAAAAGGCAAATATCTCCCGATCTGTAGGCATCTGAGAGACAAAACTTATGCCACTTTGAGGGAACGTATATGTCAACTTCATGTCAGAATCTCGTCAATGTATGTCCAAGGGTTTGGACGATAGAGACATTTTAATTATTCGAGATTATTCGAAAGTCAATTTATGAAAAAGCAAATATCTCCCGATCTGTAGGAATCTGAGAGACAAAACGTATGTCACTTTGAGGGAACGTACATGTCAATTTCATGTCAGAATCTCGTCAATGTATGTCCAAGGGTTTGGACGATAGAGACATTTTAAATTTTTCGAGATTATTCGAAAGTCAATTATTAAAAGGCAAATATCTCCCGATCTGTAGGAATCTGAGAGACAAAACTTATGTCACTTTGAGGGAACGTATATGTCAACTTGCTGTCAGACTCACGTCAATGTATGTCCAAGGGTTTGGACGATAGAGACATTTTAATTTTTCGAGATTATTCGAAAGTCAATTTTTGAAAAAGCAAATATCTCCAGATCTGTAGGAATCTGAGAGACAAAACTCAAATCACTTTGAGGGAAGGCATATGTCAAGTTCATGTCAGAATCTCGTCAATGTATGTCCAAGGGTTTGGACGATAGAGACATTTTAATTTTTCGAGATTATTCGAAAGTCAATTATTTAAAGGCAAATATTTCCCGATCTGTAGGCATCTGAGAGACAAAACTTATGTCACTTTGAGGGAACGTATATGTCAACCTCATGTCAGAATCTCGTCAATGTATGTCCAAGGGTTTGGACGATAGAGACATTTTAATTTTTCGAGATTATTCGAAAGTCAATTTTTAAAAAGCAAATATCTCCCGATCTGTAGGCATCTGAGAGACAAAACGTATGTCACTTTGAGGGAACGTACATGTCAATTTCATGTCAGAATCTCGTCAATGTATGTCCAAGGGTTTGGACGATAGAGACATTTTAATTTTTCGAGATTATTCGAAAGTCAATTTTTGAAAAAGCAAATATCTCCAGATCTGTAGGAATCTGAGAGACAAAACTCAAATCACTTTGAGGGAAGGCATATGTCAAGTTCATGTCAGAATCTCGTCAATGTATGTCCAAGGGTTTGGACGATAGAGACATTTTAATTTTTCGAGATTATTCGAAAGTCAATTATTTAAAGGCAAATATTTCCCGATCTGTAGGCATCTGAGAGACAAAACTTATGTCACTTTGAGGGAACGTATATGTCAACCTCATGTTAGAATCTCGTCAATGTATGTCCAAGGGTTTGGACGATAGAGACATTTTAATTTTTCGAGATTATTCGAAAGTCAATTTTTAAAAAGCAAATATCTCCCGATCTGTAGGCATCTGAGAGACAAAACGTATGCCACTTTGAGGGAACGTACATGTCAATTTCATGTCAGAATCTCGTCAATGTATGTCCAAGGGTTTGGACGATAGAGACATTTTAATTTTTCGAGATTATTCGAAAGTCAATTCTTAAAAGGCAAATATCTCCCGATCTGTAGGAATCTGAGAGACAAAACTTATGTCACTTTGAGGGAACGTATATGTCAACTTCCTGCCAAAGTCACGTCAATGTATGTCCAAGGGTTTGGAGGATAGAGACATTTTAATTTTTCGAGATTATTCGAAAGTCAATTTTTAAAAAATCAAATATCTCCCGATCTGTAGAAATCTGAGAGACAAAACTTATGTCACTTTGAGGGAACGTATATGTCAACTTCCTGTCAAAGTCACGTCAATGTATGTCCAAGGGTTTGGAGGATAGAGACATTTTAATTTTTCGAGATTATTCGAAAGTCAATTTTTGAAAAGGCAAATATCTCCCGATCTGTAGGAATCTGAGAGACAAAACTTATGTCACTTTGAGGGAACGTATATGTCAACTTCATGTCAGAATCTCGTCAATGTATGTCCAAGGGTTTGGACGATAGAGACATTTTAATTTTTCGAGATTATTCGAAAGTCAATTTTTTAAAGGCAAATATCTCCCGATCTGTAGGCATCTGAGAGACAAAACTTATGTCACTTTGAGGGAACGTATATGTCAACCTCATGTCAGAATCTCGTTAATGTATGTCCAAGGGTTTGGACGATAGAGACATTTAAATTTTTCGAGATTATTCGAAAGTCAATTCTTAAAAGGCAAATATCTCCCGATCTGTAGGAATCTGAGAGACAAAACTTATGTCACTTTGAGGGAACGTATATGTCAACTTCCTGTCAGAGTCACGTCAATGTATGTCCAAGGGTTTGAAGGATAGAGACATTTTAATTTTTCGAGATTATTCGAAAGTCAATTTTTGAAAAGGCAAATATCTCCCGATCTGTAGGAATCTGAGATACAAAATTTATGTCACTTTGAGGGAACGTATATGTCAACGTCATGTCAAAATCTCGTCAATGTATGTCCAAGGGTTTGGACGATAGAGACATTTTAATTTTTCGAGATTATTCGAAAGTCAATTTTTAAAAGGCAAATATCTCCCGATCTGTAGGCATCTGAGAGACAAAACTTATGCCACTTTGAGGGAACGTGTATGTCAACTTCATGTCAGAATCTCGTCAAGGTATGTCCAAGGGTTTGGACGATAGAGACATTTTAATTTTTCGAGATTATTCGAAAGTCAATTTATGAAAAAGCAAATATCTCCCGATCTGTAGGAATCTGAGAGACAAACCTTATGTCACATTGAGGGAACGTATATGTCAACTTCATGTCAAAGTCACGTCAATGTATGTGCAAGGGTTTGGAGGATAGAGCCATTTTAATTTTTCGAGATTATTCGAAAGTCAATTTTTGAAAAGGCAAATATCTTCCGATCTGTAGGAATCTGAGAGACAAAACTTATGTCACTTTGAGGGAACGTATATGTCAACTTCATGTCAGAATCTCGTCAATGTATGTGAAAGGGTTTGGACGATAGACACATTTAAATTCTTCGAGATTATTCGAAAGTCAATTTTTAAAAGGCAAATATCTCCCGATCTGTAGGAATCTGAGAGACAAAACTTATGTCACTTTGAGGGAACGTATATGTCAACTTGCTGTCAGAGTCACGTCAATGTATGTCCAAGGGTTTGGACGATAGAGACATTTTAATTTTTCGAGATTATTCGAAAGTCAATTATTTAAAGGCAAATATCTCCCAATCTGAAGGCATCTGAGAGACAAAACGTATGTCACTTTGAGGGAACGTACATGTCAATTTCATGTCAGAATCTCGTCAATGTATGTCCAAGGGTTTGGACGATAGAGACATTTAAATTTTTCGAGATTATTCGAAAGTCAATTCTTAAAAGGCAAATATCTCCCGATCTGTAGGAATCTGAGAGACAAAGCTTATGTCACTTTGAGGGAACGTATATGTCAACTTCCTGTCAGAGCCACGTCAATGTATGTCCAAGGGTTTGGAGGATAGAGACATTTTAATTTTTCGAGATTATTCGAAAGTCAATTTTTAAAAAAGCAAATATCTCCCGATCTGTAGGAATCTGAGAGACATAACTTATGTCACTTTGAGGGAACGTATATGTCAACTTCATGTCAGAATCTCGACAATGTATGTCCAAGGGTTTGGAGGATAGAGACATTTTAATTTTTCGAGATTATTCGAAAGTCAATTTTTAAAAAGCAACTATCTCCCGATCTGTAGGCATCTGAGAGACAAAACTTATGTCACGTTGAGGGAACATATATGTCAACTTCATGTCAGAATCTCGTCAATGTATGTCCAAGGGTTTGGACGATAGAGACATTTTAATTTTTCGAGATTATTCGAAAGTCAATTATTAAAAGGCAAATATCTCCCGATCTGTAGGAATCTGAGAGACAAAACATATGTCACTTTGAGGGAACGTATATGTCAACTTCCTGTCAGAGTCACGTCAATGTATGTCCAAGGGTTTGGAGGATAGAGACATTTTAATTTTTCGAGATTATTCGAAAGTCAATTTTTGAAAAGGCAAATATCTCCCGATCTGTAGGAATCTGAGAGACAAAACTTATGTCACTTTGAGGGAACGTATATGTCAACTTCATGTCAGAATCTCGTCAATGTATGTCCAAGGGTTTGGACGATAGAGACATTTTAATTTTTCGAGATTATTCGAAAGTCAATTTTTAAAAGGCAAATATCTCCCGATCTGTAGGCATCTGAGAGACAAAACTTATGCCACTTTGAGGGAACGTATATGTCAACTTCATGTCAGAATCTCATAAAGGTATGTCCAAGGGTTTGGACGATAGAGACATTTTAATTTTTCGAGATTATTCGAAAGTCAATTTATGAAAAAGCAAATATCTCCCGATCTGTAGGAATCTGAGAGACAAACCTTATGTCACATTGAGGGAACGTATATGTCAACTTCATGTCAAAGTCACGTCAATGTATGTGCAAGGGTTTGGAGGATAGAGACATCTTAATTTTTCGAGATTATTCGAAAATCAATTTTTGAAAAGGCAAATATCTCCCGAACTGTAGGAATCTGAGAGACAAAACTTATGTCACTTTGAGGGAACGTATATGTCAACTTCATGTCAGAATCTCGACAATGTATGTCCAAGGGTTTGGAGGATAGAGACATTTTAATTCTTCGAGATTATTCGAAAGTCAATTATTTAAAGGCAAATATCTCCCGATCTGTAGGCATCTGAGAGACAAAACTTATGTCACTTTGAGGGAACGTACATGTCAACCTCATGTCAGAGTCTCGTCAATGTATGTATAAGGGTTTGGACGATAGAGACATTTTAATTTTTCGAGATTATTCGAAAGTCAATTTTTAAAAAGCAAATATCTCCCGATCTGTAGGCATCTGAGAGACAAAACTTATGTCACTTTGAGGTAACGTACATGTCAACTTCATGTCAGAATCTCGTCAATGTATGTCCAAGGGTTTGGACGATAGAGACATTTTAATTTTTCGAGATTATTCGAAAGTCAATTTTTGAAAAGGCAAATATCTTCCGATCTGTAGGAATCTGAGAGACAAAACTTATGTCACTTTGAGGGAACGTATATGTCAACTTCCTGTCAGAGTCACGTCAATGTATGTCCAAGGGTTTGGAGGATAGAGACATTTTAATTTTTCGAGATTATTCGAAAGTCAATTTTTGAAAAAGCAAATATCTCCCGATCTGTAGGAATCTGAGAGACAAAACTTATGTCACTTTGAGGGAACGTACATGTCAACTTCATGTCAGAATCTCGACAATGTATGTCCAAGGGTTTGGAGGATAGAGATATTTTAATTTTTCGAGATTATTCGAAAGTCAATTTTTAAAAAGCAACTATCTCCCGATCTGTAGGCATCTGAGAGACAAAACTTATGTCACGTTGAGGGAACATATATGTCAACTTCATGTCAGAATCTCGTCAATGTATGTCCAAGGGTTTGGACGATAGAGACATTTTAATTTTTCGAGATTATTCGAAAGTCAATTATTAAAAGGCAAATATCTCCCGATCTGTAGGAATCTGAGAGACAAAACTTATGTCACTTTGAGGGAACGTATATGTCAACTTCCTGTCAAAGTCACGTCAATGTATGTCCAAGGGTTTGGAGGATAGAGACATTTTAATTTTTCGAGATTATTCGAAAGTCAATTTTTGAAAAGGCAAATATCTCCCGATCTGTAGGAATCTGAGAGACAAAACTTATGTCACTTTGAGGGAACGTATATGTCAACTTCATGTCAGAATCTCGTCAATGTATGTCCAAGGGTTTGGACGATAGAGACATTTTAATTTTTCGAGATTATTCGAAAGTCAATTTTTTAAAGCCAAATATCTCCCGATCTGTAGGCATCTGAGAGACAAAACTAATGTCACTTTGAGGGAACGTATATGTCAACCTCATGTCAGAATCTCGTTAATGTATGTCCAAGGATTTGGACGATAAAGACATTTTAATTTTTCGAGATTATTCGAAAGTCAACTATTAAAAGGTAAATATCTCCTGATCTGTAGGCATCTGAGAGACAAAACTTATGTCACTTTGAGGGAACGTATATGTCAACTTCATGTCAGAATCTCGTCAATGTATGTCCAAGGGTTTGGACGATAGAGACATTTAAATTTTTCGAGATTATTCGAAAGTCAATTCTTAAAAGGCAAATATCTCCCGATCTGTAGGAATCTGAGAGACAAACCTTATGTCACTTTGAGGGAACGTATATGTCAACTTCCTGTCAGAGTCACGTCAATGTATGTCCAAGGGTTTGGAGGATAGAGACATTTTAATTTTTCGAGATTATTCGAAAGTCAATTTATGAAAAAGCAAATATCTCCCGATCTGTAGGAATCTGAGAGACAAACCTTATGTCACATTGAGGGAACGTATATGTCAACTTCATGTCAAAGTCACGTCAATGTATGTGCAAGGGTTTGGAGGATAGAGACATTTTAATTTTTCGAGATTATTCGAAAGTCAATTTTTGAAAAGGCAAATATCTTCCGATCTGTAGGAATCTGAGAGACAAAACTTATGTCACTTTGAGGGAACGTATATGTCAACTTCATGTCAGAATCTCGTCAATGTATGTGAAAGGGTTTGGACGATAGACACATTTAAATTCTTCGAGATTATTCGAAAGTCAATTTTTAAAAGGCAAATATCTCCCGATCTGTAGGAATCTGAGAGACAAAACTTATGTCACTTTGAGGGAACGTATATGTCAACTTGCTGTCAGAGTCACGTCAATGTATGTCCAAGGGTTTGGACGATAGAGACATTTTAATTTTTCGAGATTATTCGAAAGTCAATTATTTAAAGGCAAATATCTCCCAATCTGAAGGCATCTGAGAGACAAAACGTATGTCACTTTGAGGGAACGTACATGTCAATTTCATGTCAGAATCTCGTCAATGTATGTCCAAGGGTTTGGACGATAGAGACATTTAAATTTTTCGAGATTATTCGAAAGTCAATTCTTAAAAGGCAAATATCTCCCGATCTGTAGGAATCTGAGAGACAAAGCTTATGTCACTTTGAGGGAACGTATATGTCAACTTCCTGTCAGAGCCACGTCAATGTATGTCCAAGGGTTTGGAGGATAGAGACATTTTAATTTTTCGAGATTATTCGAAAGTCAATTTTTAAAAAAGCAAATATCTCCCGATCTGTAGGAATCTGAGAGACAAAACTTATGTCACTTTGAGGGAACGTATATGTCAACTTCATGTCAGAATCTCGACAATGTATGTCCAAGGGTTTGGAGGATAGAGACATTTTAATTTTTCGAGATTATTCGAAAGTCAATTTTTAAAAAGCAACTATCTTCCGATCTGTAGGCATCTGAGAGACAAAACTTATGTCACGTTGAGGGAACATATATGTCAACTTCATGTCAGAATCTCGTCAATGTATGTCCAAGGGTTTGGACGATAGAGACATTTTAATTTTTCGAGATTATTCGAAAGTCAATTCTTAAAAGGCAAATATCTCCCGATCTGTAGGAATCTGAGAGACAAAACATATGTCACTTTGAGGGAACGTATATGTCAACTTCCTGTCAGAGTCACGTCAATGTATGTCCAAGGGTTTGGAGGATAGAGACATTTTAATTTTTCGAGATTATTCGAAAGTCAATTTTTGAAAAGGCAAATATCTCCCGATCTGTAGGAATCTGAGAGACAAAACTTATGTCACTTTGAGGGAACGTATATGTCAACTTCATGTCAGAATCTCGTCAATGTATGTCCAAGGGTTTGGACGATAGAGACATTTTAATTTTTCGAGATTATTCGAAAGTCAATTTTTAAAAGGAAAATATCTCCCGATCTGTAGGCATCTGAGAGACAAAACTTATGCCACTTTGAGGGAACGTATATGTCAACTTCATGTCAGAATCTCGTCAAGGTATGTCCAAGGGTTTGGACGATAGAGACATTTAAATTTTTCGAGATTATTCGAAAGTCAATTTATGAAAAAGCAAATATCTCCCGATCTGTAGGAATCTGAGAGACAAACCTTATGTCACATTGAGGGAACGTATATGTCAACTTCATGTCAAAGTCACGTCAATGTATGTGCAAGGGTTTGGAGGATAGAGACATCTTAATTTTTCGAGATTATTCGAAAATCAATTTTTGAAAAGGCAAATATCTCCCGAACTGTAGGAATCTGAGAGACAAAACTTATGTCACTTTGAGGGAACGTATATGTCAACTTCATGTCAGAATCTCGACAATGTATGTCCAAGGGTTTGGAGGATAGAGACATTTTAATTCTTCGAGATTATTCGAAAGTCAATTATTTAAAGGCAAATATCTCCCGATCTGTAGGCATCTGAGACACAAAACTTATGTCACTTTGAGGGAACGTACATGTCAACCTCATGTCAGAATCTCGTCAATGTATGTATAAGGGTTTGGACGATAGAGACATTTTAATTTTTCGAGATTATTCGAAAGTCAATTTTTAAAAAGCAAATATCTCCCGATCTGTAGGCATCTGAGAGACAAAACTTATGTCACTTTGAGGTAACGTACATGTCAACTTCATGTCAGAATCTCGTCAATGTATGTCCAAGGGTTTGGACGAAAGAGACATTTTAATTTTTCGAGATTATTCGAAAGTCAATTCTTAAAAGGCAAATATCTCCCGATCTGTAGGAATCTGAGAGACTAAACTTATGTCACTTTGAGGGAACGTATATGTCAACTTCCTGTCAGAGTCACGTCAATGTATGTCCAAGGGTTTGGAGGATAGAGACATTTTAATTTTTCGAGATTATTCGAAAGTCAATTTTTGAAAAAGCAAATATCTCCCGATCTGTAGGAATCTGAGAGACAAAACTTATGTCACTTTGAGGGAACGTACATGTCAACTTCATGTCAGAATCTCGACAATGTATGTCCAAGGGTTTGGAGGATAGAGATATTTTAATTTTTCGAGATTATTCGAAAGTCAATTTTTAAAAAGCAACTATCTCCCGATCTGTAGGCATCTGAGAGACAAAACGTATGTCACGTTGAGGGAACATATATGTCAACTTCATGTCAGAATCTCGTCAATGTATGTCCAAGGGTTTGGACGATAGAGACATTTTAATTTTTCGAGTTTATTCGAAAGTCAATTATTAAAAGGCAAATATCTCCCGATCTGTAGGAATCTGAGAGACAAAACTTATGTCACTTTGAGGGAACGTATATGTCAACTTCCTGTCAAAGTCACGTCAATGTATGTCCAAGGGTTTGGAGGATAGAGACATTTTAATTTTTCGAGATTATTCGAAAGTCAATTTTTGAAAAGGCAAATATCTCCCGATCTGTAGGAATCTGAGAGACAAAACTTATGTCACTTTGAGGGAACGTATATGTCAACTTCATGTCAGAATCTCGTCAATGTATGTCCAAGGGTTTGGACGATAGAGACATTTTAATTTTTCGAGATTATTCGAAAGTCAATTTTTTAAAGGCAAATATCTCCCGATCTGTAGGCATCTGAGAGACAAAACTTATGTCACTTTGAGGGAACGTATATGTCAACCTCATGTCAGAATCTCGTTAATGTATGTCCAAGGGTTTGGACGATAGAGACATTTTAATTTTTCGAGATTATTCGAAAGTCAACTATTAAAAGGTAAATATCTCCTGATCTGTAGGCATCTGAGAGACAAAACTTATGTCACTTTGAGGGAACGTATATGTCAACTTCATGTCAGAATCTCGTCAATGTATGTCCAAGGGTTTGGACGATAGAGACATTTAAATTTTTCGAGATTATTCGAAAGTCAATTCTTAAAAGGCAAATATCTCCCGATCTGTAGGAATCTGAGAGACAAAACTTATGTCACTTTGAGGGAACGTATATGTCAACTTCCTGTCAGAGTCACGTCAATGTATGTCCAAGGGTTTGGAGGATAGAGACATTTTAATTTTTCGAGATTATTCGAAAGTCAATTTATGAAAAAGCAAATATCTCCCGATCTGTAGGAATCTGAGAGACAAACCTTATGTCACATTGAGGGAACGTATATGTCAACTTCATGTCAAAGTCACGTCAATGTATGTGCAAGGGTTTGGAGGATAGAGACATTTTAATTTTTCGAGATTATTCGAAAGTCAATTTTTGAAAAGGCAAATATCTTCCGATCTGTAGGAATCTGAGAGACAAAACTTATGTCACTTTGAGGGAACGTATATGTCAACTTCATGTCAGAATCTCGTCAATGTATGTGAAAGGGTTTGGACGATAGACACATTTAAATTCTTCGAGATTATTCGAAAGTCAATTTTTAAAAGGCAAATATCTCCCGATCTGTAGGAATCTGAGAGACAAAACTTATGTCACTTTGAGGGAACGTATATGTCAACTTGCTGTCAGAGTCACGTCAATGTATGTCCAAGGGTTTGGACGATAGAGACATTTTAATTTTTCGAGATTATTCGAAAGTCAATTATTTAAAGGCAAATATCTCCCAATCTGAAGGCATCTGAGAGACAAAACGTATGTCACTTTGAGGGAACGTACATGTCAATTTCATGTCAGAATCTCGTCAATGTATGTCCAAGGGTTTGGACGATAGAGACATTTAAATTTTTCGAGATTATTCGAAAGTCAGTTCTTAAAAGGCAAATATCTCCCGATCTGTAGGAATCTGAGAGACAAAGCTTATGTCACTTTGAGGGAACGTATATGTCAACTTCCTGTCAGAGCCACGTCAATGTATGTCCAAGGGTTTGGAGGATAGAGACATTTTAATTTTTCGAGATTATTCGAAAGTCAATTTTTAAAAAAGCAAATATCTCCCGATCTGTAGGAATCTGAGAGACAAAACTTATGTCACTTTGAGGGAACGTATATGTTAACTTCATGTCAGAATCTCGACAATGTATGTCCAAGGGTTTGGAGGATAGAGACATTTTAATTTTTCGAGATTATTCGAAAGTCAATTTTTAAAAAGCAACTATCTCCCGATCTGTAGGCATCTGAGAGACAAAACTTATGTCACGTTGAGGGAACATATATGTCAACTTCATGTCAGAATCTCGTCAATGTATGTCCAAGGGTTTGGACGATAGAGACATTTTAATTTTTCGAGATTATTCGAAAGTCAATTCTTAAAAGGCAAATATCTCCCGATCTGTAGGAATCTGAGAGACAAAACATATGTCACTTTGAGGGAACGTATATGTCAACTTCCTGTCAGAGTCACGTCAATGTATGTCCAAGGGTTTGGAGGATAGAGACATTTTAATTTTTCGAGATTATTCGAAAGTCAATTTTTGAAAAGGCAAATATCTCCCGATCTGTAGGAATCTGAGAGACAAAATTTATGTCACTTTGAGGGAACGTATATGTCAACTTCATGTCAAAATCTCGTCAATGTATGTCCAAGGGTTTGGACGATAGAGACATTTTAATTATTCGAGATTATTCGAAAGTCAATTTTTAAAAGGCAAATATCTCCCGATCTGTAGGCATCTGAGAGACAAAACTTATGCCACTTTGAGGGAACGTATATGTCAACTTCATGTCAGAATCTCGTCAAGGTATGTCCAAGGGTTTGGACGATAGAGACATTTTAATTTTTCGAGATTATTCGAAAGTCAATTTATGAAAAAGCAAATATCTCCCGATCTGTAGGAATCTGAGAGACAAACCTTATGTCACATTGAGGGAACGTATATGTCAACTTCATGTCAAAGTCACGTCAATGTATGTGCAAGGGTTTGGAGGATAGAGACATCTTAATTTTTCGAGATTATTCGAAAATCAATTTTTGAAAAGGCAAATATCTCCCGAACTGTAGGAATCTGAGAGACAAAACTTATGTCACTTTGAGGGAACGTATATGTCAACTTCATGTCAGAATCTCGACAATGTATGTCCAAGGGTTTGGAGGATAGAGACATTTTAATTCTTCGAGATTATTCGAAAGTCAATTATTTAAAGGCAAATATCTCCCGATCTGTAGGCATCTGAGAGACAAAACTTATGTCACTTTGAGGGAACGTACATGTCAACCTCATGTCAGAATCTCGTCAATGTATGTCCAAGGGTTTGGACGATAGAGACATTTTAATTTTTCGAGATTATTCGAAAGTCAATTTTTAAAAAGCAAATATCTCCCGATCTGTAGGCATCTGAGAGACAAAACTTATGTCACTTTGAGGTAACGTACATGTCAACTTCATGTCAGAATCTCGTCAATGTATGTCCAAGGGTTTGGACGATAGAGACATTTTAATTTTTCGAGATTATTCGTAAGTCAATTCTTAAAAGGCAAATATCTCCCGATCTGTAGGAATCTGAGAGACAAAACTTATGTCACTTTGAGGGAACGTATATGTCAACTTCCTGTCAGAGTCACGTCAATATATTCCCAAGGGTTTGGAGGATAGAGACATTTTAATTTTTCGAGATTATTCGAAAGTCAATTTTTGAAAAAGCAAATATCTCCCGATCTGTAGGAATCTGAGAGACAAAACTTATGTCACTTTGAGGGAACGTACATGTCAACTTCATGTCAGAATCTCGACAATGTATGTCCAAGGGTTTGGAGGATAGAGATATTTTAATTTTTCGAGATTATTCGAAAGTCAATTTTTAAAAAGCAACTATCTCCCGATCTGTAGGCATCTGAGAGACAAAACTTATGTCACGTTGAGGGAACATATATGTCAACTTCATGTCAGAATCTCGTCAATGTATGTCCAAGGGTTTGGACGATAGAGACATTTTAATTTTTCGAGATTATTCGAAAGTCAATTATTAAAAGGCAAATATCTCCCGATCTGTAGGAATCTGAGAGACAAAACTTATGTCACTTTGAGGGAACGTATATGTCAACTTCCTGTCAAAGTCACGTCAATGTATGTCCAAGGGTTTGGAGGATAGAGACATTTTAATTTTTCGAGATTATTCGAAAGTCAATTTTTGAAAAGGCAAATATCTCCCGATCTGTAGGAATCTGAGAGACAAAACTTATGTCACTTTGAGGGAACGTATATGTCAACTTCATGTCAGAATCTCGTCAATGTATGTCCAAGGGTTTGGACGATAGAGACATTTTAATTTTTCGAGATTATTCGAAAGTCAATTGTTTAAAGGCAAATATCTCCCGATCTGTAGGCATCTGAGAGACAAAACTTATGTCACTTTGAGGGAACGTATATGTCAACCTCATGTCAGAATCTCGTTAATGTATGTCCAAGGGTTTGGACGATAGAGACATTTAAATTTTTCGAGATTATTCGAAAGTCAACTATTAAAAGGTAAATATCTCCTGATCTGTAGGCATCTGAGAGACAAAACTTATGTCACTTTGAGGGAACGTATATGTCAACTTCATGTCAGAATCTCGTCAATGTATGTCCAAGGGTTTGGACGATAGAGACATTTTAATTTTTCGAGATTATTCGAAAGTCAATTCTTAAAAGGCAAATATCTCCCGATCTGTAGGAATCTGAGAGACTAAACTTATGTCACTTTGAGGGAACGTATATGTCAACTTCCTGTCAGAGTCACGTCAATGTATGTCCAAGGGTTTGGAGGATAGAGACATTTTAATTTTTCGAGATTATTCGAAAGTCAATTTTTGAAAAAGCAAATATCTCCCGATCTGTAGGAATCTGAGAGACAAAACTTATGTCACTTTGAGGGAACGTACATGTCAACTTCATGTCAGAATCTCGACAATGTATGTCCAAGGGTTTGGAGGATAGAGATATTTTAATTTTTCGAGATTATTCGAAAGTCAATTTTTAAAAAGCAACTATCTCCCGATCTGTAGGCATCTGAGAGACAAAACGTATGTCACGTTGAGGGAACATATATGTCAACTTCATGTCAGAATCTCGTCAATGTATGTCCAAGGGTTTGGACGATAGAGACATTTTAATTTTTCGAGATTATTCGAAAGTCAATTATTAAAAGGCAAATATCTCCCGATCTGTAGGAATCTGAGAGACAAAACTTATGTCACTTTGAGGGAACGTATATGTCAACTTCCTGTCAAAGTCACGTCAATGTATGTCCAAGGGTTTGGAGGATAGAGACATTTTAATTTTTCGAGATTATTCGAAAGTCAATTTTTGAAAAGGCAAATATCTCCCGATCTGTAGGAATCTGAGAGACAAAACTTATGTCACTTTGAGGGAACGTATATGTCAACTTCATGTCAGAATCTCGTCAATGTATGTCCAAGGGTTTGGACGATAGAGACATTTTAATTTTTCGAGATTATTCGAAAGTCAATTTTTTAAAGGCAAATATCTCCCGATCTGTAGGCATCTGAGAGACAAAACTTATGTCACTTTGAGGGAACGTATATGTCAACCTCATGTCAGAATCTCGTTAATGTATGTCCAAGGGTTTGGACGATAGAGACATTTTAATTTTTCGAGATTATTCGAAAGTCAACTATTAAAAGGTAAATATCTCCTGATCTGTAGGCATCTGAGAGACAAAACTTATGTCACTTTGAGGGAAGGTATATGTCAACTTCATGTCAGAATCTCGTCAATGTATGTCCAAGGGTTTGGACGATAGAGACATTTAAATTTTTCGAGATTATTCGAAAGTCAATTCTTAAAAGGCAAATATCTCCCGATCTGTAGGAATCTGAGAGACAAAACTTATGTCACTTTGAGGGAACGTATATGTCAACTTCCTGTCAGAGTCACGTCAATGTATGTCCAAGGGTTTGGAGGATAGAGACATTTTAATTTTTCGAGATTATTCGAAAGTCAATTTATGAAAAAGCAAATATCTCCCGATCTGTAGGAATCTGAGAGACAAACCTTATGTCACATTGAGGGAACGTATATGTCAACTTCATGTCAAAGTCACGTCAATGTATGTGCAAGGGTTTGGAGGATAGAGACATTTTAATTTTTCGAGATTATTCGAAAGTCAATTTTTGAAAAGGCAAATATCTTCCGATCTGTAGGAATCTGAGAGACAAAACTTATGTCACTTTGAGGGAACGTATATGTCAACTTCATGTCAGAATCTCGTCAATGTATGTGAAAGGGTTTGGACGATAGACACATTTAAATTCTTCGAGATTATTCGAAAGTCAATTTTTAAAAGGCAAATATCTCCCGATCTGTAGGAATCTGAGAGACAAAACTTATGTCACTTTGAGGGAACGTATATGTCAACTTGCTGTCAGAGTCACGTCAATGTATGTCCAAGGGTTTGGACGATAGAGACATTTTAATTTTTCGAGATTATTCGAAAGTCAATTATTTAAAGGCAAATATCTCCCAATCTGAAGGCATCTGAGAGACAAAACGTATGTCACTTTGAGGGAACGTACATGTCAATTTCATGTCAGAATCTCGTCAATGTATGTCCAAGGGTTTGGACGATAGAGACATTTAAATTTTTCGAGATTATTCGAAAGTCAGTTCTTAAAAGGCAAATATCTCCCGATCTGTAGGAATCTGAGAGACAAAGCTTATGTCACTTTGAGGGAACGTATATGTCAACTTCCTGTCAGAGCCACGTCAATGTATGTCCAAGGGTTTGGAGGATAGAGACATTTTAATTTTTCGAGATTATTCGAAAGTCAATTTTTAAAAAAGCAAATATCTCCCGATCTGTAGGAATCTGAGAGACAAAACTTATGTCACTTTGAGGGAACGTATATGTTAACTTCATGTCAGAATCTCGACAATGTATGTCCAAGGGTTTGGAGGATAGAGACATTTTAATTTTTCGAGATTATTCGAAAGTCAATTTTTAAAAAGCAACTATCTCCCGATCTGTAGGCATCTGAGAGACAAAACTTATGTCACGTTGAGGGAACATATATGTCAACTTCATGTCAGAATCTCGTCAATGTATGTCCAAGGGTTTGGACGATAGAGACATTTTAATTTTTCGAGATTATTCGAAAGTCAATTCTTAAAAGGCAAATATCTCCCGATCTGTAGGAATCTGAGAGACAAAACATATGTCACTTTGAGGGAACGTATATGTCAACTTCCTGTCAGAGTCACGTCAATGTATGTCCAAGGGTTTGGAGGATAGAGACATTTTAATTTTTCGAGATTATTCGAAAGTCAATTTTTGAAAAGGCAAATATCTCCCGATCTGTAGGAATCTGAGAGACAAAATTTATGTCACTTTGAGGGAACGTATATGTCAACTTCATGTCAAAATCTCGTCAATGTATGTCCAAGGGTTTGGACGATAGAGACATTTTAATTATTCGAGATTATTCGAAAGTCAATTTTTAAAAGGCAAATATCTCCCGATCTGTAGGCATCTGAGAGACAAAACTTATGCCACTTTGAGGGAACGTATATGTCAACTTCATGTCAGAATCTCGTCAAGGTATGTCCAAGGGTTTGGACGATAGAGACATTTTAATTTTTCGAGATTATTCGAAAGTCAATTTATGAAAAAGCAAATATCTCCCGATCTGTAGGAATCTGAGAGACAAACCTTATGTCACATTGAGGGAACGTATATGTCAACTTCATGTCAAAGTCACGTCAATGTATGTGCAAGGGTTTGGAGGATAGAGACATCTTAATTTTTCGAGATTATTCGAAAATCAATTTTTGAAAAGGCAAATATCTCCCGAACTGTAGGAATCTGAGAGACAAAACTTATGTCACTTTGAGGGAACGTATATGTCAACTTCATGTCAGAATCTCGACAATGTATGTCCAAGGGTTTGGAGGATAGAGACATTTTAATTCTTCGAGATTATTCGAAAGTCAATTATTTAAAGGCAAATATCTCCCGATCTGTAGGCATCTGAGAGACAAAACTTATGTCACTTTGAGGGAACGTACATGTCAACCTCATGTCAGAATCTCGTCAATGTATGTCCAAGGGTTTGGACGATAGAGACATTTTAATTTTTCGAGATTATTCGAAAGTCAATTTTTAAAAAGCAAATATCTCCCGATCTGTAGGCATCTGAGAGACAAAACTTATGTCACTTTGAGGTAACGTACATGTCAACTTCATGTCAGAATCTCGTCAATGTATGTCCAAGGGTTTGGACGATAGAGACATTTTAATTTTTCGAGATTATTCGTAAGTCAATTCTTAAAAGGCAAATATCTCCCGATCTGTAGGAATCTGAGAGACAAAACTTATGTCACTTTGAGGGAACGTATATGTCAACTTCCTGTCAGAGTCACGTCAATATATTCCCAAGGGTTTGGAGGATAGAGACATTTTAATTTTTCGAGATTATTCGAAAGTCAATTTTTGAAAAAGCAAATATCTCCCGATCTGTAGGAATCTGAGAGACAAAACTTATGTCACTTTGAGGGAACGTACATGTCAACTTCATGTCAGAATCTCGACAATGTATGTCCAAGGGTTTGGAGGATAGAGATATTTTAATTTTTCGAGATTATTCGAAAGTCAATTTTTAAAAAGCAACTATCTCCCGATCTGTAGGCATCTGAGAGACAAAACTTATGTCACGTTGAGGGAACATATATGTCAACTTCATGTCAGAATCTCGTCAATGTATGTCCAAGGGTTTGGACGATAGAGACATTTTAATTTTTCGAGATTATTCGAAAGTCAATTATTAAAAGGCAAATATCTCCCGATCTGTAGGAATCTGAGAGACAAAACTTATGTCACTTTGAGGGAACGTATATGTCAACTTCCTGTCAAAGTCACGTCAATGTATGTCCAAGGGTTTGGAGGATAGAGACATTTTAATTTTTCGAGATTATTCGAAAGTCAATTTTTGAAAAGGCAAATATCTCCCGATCTGTAGGAATCTGAGAGACAAAACTTATGTCACTTTGAGGGAACGTATATGTCAACTTCATGTCAGAATCTCGTCAATGTATGTCCAAGGGTTTGGACGATAGAGACATTTTAATTTTTCGAGATTATTCGAAAGTCAATTGTTTAAAGGCAAATATCTCCCGATCTGTAGGCATCTGAGAGACAAAACTTATGTCACTTTGAGGGAACGTATATGTCAACCTCATGTCAGAATCTCGTTAATGTATGTCCAAGGGTTTGGACGATAGAGACATTTAAATTTTTCGAGATTATTCGAAAGTCAACTATTAAAAGGTAAATATCTCCTGATCTGTAGGCATCTGAGAGACAAAACTTATGTCACTTTGAGGGAACGTATATGTCAACTTCATGTCAGAATCTCGTCAATGTATGTCCAAGGGTTTGGACGATAGAGACATTTAAATTTTTCGAGATTATTCGAAAGTCAATTCTTAAAAGGCAAATATCTCCCGATCTGTAGGAATCTGAGAGACAAAACTTATGTCACTTTGAGGGAACGTATATGTCAACTTCCTGTCAGAGTCACGTCAATGTATGTCCAAGGGTTTGGAGGATAGAGACATTTTAATTTTTCGAGATTATTCGAAAGTCAATTTTTGAAAAGGCAAATATCTCCCGATCTGTAGGAATCTGAGAGACAAAATTTATGTCACTTTGAGGGAACGTATATGTCAACTTCATGTCAAAATCTCGTCAATGTATGTCCAAGGGTTTGGACGATAGAGACATTTTAATTTTTCGAGATTATTCGAAAGTCAATTTTTAAAAGGCAAATATCTCCCGATCTGTAGGCATCTGAGAGACAAAACTTATGCCACTTTGAGGGAACGTATATGTCAACTTCATGTCAGAATCTCGTCAAGGTATGTCCAAGGGTTTGGACGATAGAGACATTTTAATTTTTCGAGATTATTCGAAAGTCAATTTATGAAAAAGCAAATATCTCCCGATCTGTAGGAATCTGAGAGACAAACCTTATGTCACATTGAGGGAACGTATATGTCAACTTCATGTCAAAGTCACGTCAATGTATGTGCAAGGGTTTGGAGGATAGAGACATTTTAATTTTTCGAGATTATTCGAAAGTCAATTCTTAAAAGGCAAATATCTCCCGATCTGTAGGAATCTGAGAGACAAAACTTATGTCACTTTGAGGGAACGTATATGTCAACTTCCTGTCAGAGCCACGTCAATGTATGTCCAAGGGTTTGGAGGATAGAGACATTTTAATTTTTCGAGATTATTCGAAAGTCAATTTTTAAAAGGAAAATATCTCCCGATCTGTAGGCATCTGAGAGACAAAACTTATGCCACTTTGAGGGAACGTATATGTCAACTTCATGTCAGAATCTCGTCAAGGTATGTCCAAGGGTTTGGACGATAGAGACATTTAAATTTTTCGAGATTATTCGAAAGTCAATTTATGAAAAAGCAAATATCTCCCGATCTGTAGGAATCTGAGAGACAAACCTTATGTCACATTGAGGGAACGTATATGTCAACTTCATGTCAGAATCTCGTCAATGTATGTCCAAGGGTTTGGACGATAGAGACATTTAAATTTTTCGAGATTATTCGAAAGTCAATTTATGAAAAAGCAAATATCTCCCGATCTGTAGGAATCTGAGAGACAAACCTTATGTCACATTGAGGGAACGTATATGTCAACTTCATGTCAAAGTCACGTCAATGTATGTGCAAGGGTTTGGAGGATAGAGACATCTTAATTTTTCGAGATTATTCGAAAATCAATTTTTGAAAAGGCAAATATCTCCCAAACTGTAGGAATCTGAGAGACAAAACTTATGTCACTTTGAGGGAACGTATATGTCAACTTCATGTCAGAATCTCGACAATGTATGTCCAAGGGTTTGGAGGATAGAGACATTTTAATTCTTCGAGATTATTCGAAAGTCAATTATTTAAAGGCAAATATCTCCCGATCTGTAGGCATCTGAGAGACAAAACTTATGTCACTTTGAGGGAACGTACATGTCAACCTCATGTCAGAATCTCGTCAATGTATGTATAAGGGTTTGGACGATAGAGACATTTTAATTTTTCGAGATTATTCGAAAGTCAATTTTTAAAAAGCAAATATCTCCCGATCTGTAGGCATCTGAGAGACAAAACTTATGTCACTTTGAGGTAACGTACATGTCAACTTCATGTCAGAATCTCGTCAATGTATGTCCAAGGGTTTGGACGATAGAGACATTTTAATTTTTCGAGATTATTCGAAAGTCAATTCTTAAAAGGCAAATATCTCCCGATCTGTAGGAATCTGAGAGACAAAACTTATGTCACTTTGAGGGAACGTATATGTCAACTTCCTGTCAGAGTCACGTCAATGTATGTCCAAGGGTTTGGAGGATAGAGACATTTTAATTTTTCGAGATTATTCGAAAGTCAATTTTTGAAAAAGCAAATATCTCCCGATCTGTAGGAATCTGAGAGACAAAACTTATGTCACTTTGAGGGAACGTACATGTCAACTTCATGTCAGAATCTCGACAATGTATGTCCAAGGGTTTGGAGGATAGAGATATTTTAATTTTTCGAGATTATTCGAAAGTCAATTTTTAAAAAGCAACTATCTCCCGATCTGTAGGCATCTGAGAGACAAAACGTATGTCACGTTGAGGGAACATATATGTCAACTTCATGTCAGAATCTCGTCAATGTATGTCCAAGGGTTTGGACGATAGAGACATTTTAATTTTTCGAGATTATTCGAAAGTCAATTATTAAAAGGCAAATATCTCCCGATCTGTAGGAATCTGAGAGACAAAACTTATGTCACTTTGAGGGAACGTATATGTCAACTTCCTGTCAAAGTCACGTCAATGTATGTCCAAGGGTTTGGAGGATAGAGACATTTTAATTTTTCGAGATTATTCGAAAGTCAATTTTTGAAAAGGCAAATATCTCCCGATCTGTAGGAATCTGAGAGACAAAACTTATGTCACTTTGAGGGAACGTATATGTCAACTTCATGTCAGAATCTCGTCAATGTATGTCCAAGGGTTTGGACGATAGAGACATTTTAATTTTTCGAGATTATTCGAAAGTCAATTTTTTAAAGGCAAATATCTCCCGATCTGTAGGCATCTGAGAGACAAAACTTATGTCACTTTGAGGGAACGTATATGTCAACCTCATGTCAGAATCTCGTTAATGTATGTCCAAGGGTTTGGACGATAGAGACATTTTAATTTTTCGAGATTATTCGAAAGTCAACTATTAAAAGGTAAATATCTCCTGATCTGTAGGCATCTGAGAGACAAAACTTATGTCACTTTGAGGGAACGTATATGTCAACTTCATGTCAGAATCTCGTCAATGTATGTCCAAGGGTTTGGACGATAGAGACATTTAAATTTTTCGAGATTATTCGAAAGTCAATTCTTAAAAGGCAAATATCTCCCGATCTGTAGGAATCTGAGAGACAAAACTTATGTCACTTTGAGGGAACGTATATGTCAACTTCCTGTCAGAGTCACGTCAATGTATGTCCAAGGGTTTGGAGGATAGAGACATTTTAATTTTTCGAGATTATTCGAAAGTCAATTTATGAAAAAGCAAATATCTCCCGATCTGTAGGAATCTGAGAGACAAACCTTATGTCACATTGAGGGAACGTATATGTCAACTTCATGTCAAAGTCACGTCAATGTATGTGCAAGGGTTTGGAGGATAGAGACATTTTAATTTTTCGAGATTATTCGAAAGTCAATTTTTGAAAAGGCAAATATCTTCCGATCTGTAGGAATCTGAGAGACAAAACTTATGTCACTTTGAGGGAACGTATATGTCAACTTCATGTCAGAATCTCGTCAATGTATGTGAAAGGGTTTGGACGATAGACACATTTAAATTCTTCGAGATTATTCGAAAGTCAATTTTTAAAAGGCAAATATCTCCCGATCTGTAGGAATCTGAGAGACAAAACTTATGTCACTTTGAGGGAACGTATATGTCAACTTGCTGTCAGAGTCACGTCAATGTATGTCCAAGGGTTTGGACGATAGAGACATTTTAATTTTTCGAGATTATTCTAAAGTCAATTATTTAAAGGCAAATATCTCCCAATCTGAAGGCATCTGAGAGACAAAACGTATGTCACTTTGAGGGAACGTACATGTCAATTTCATGTCAGAATCTCGTCAATGTATGTCCAAGGGTTTGGACGATAGAGACATTTAAATTTTTCGAGATTATTCGAAAGTCAGTTCTTAAAAGGCAAATATCTCCCGATCTGTAGGAATCTGAGAGACAAAGCTTATGTCACTTTGAGGGAACGTATATGTCAACTTCCTGTCAGAGCCACGTCAATGTATGTCCAAGGGTTTGGAGGATAGAGACATTTTAATTTTTCGAGATTATTCGAAAGTCAATTTTTAAAAAAGCAAATATCTCCCGATCTGTAGGAATCTGAGAGACAAAACTTATGTCACTTTGAGGGAACGTATATGTTAACTTCATGTCAGAATCTCGACAATGTATGTCCAAGGGTTTGGAGGATAGAGACATTTTAATTTTTCGAGATTATTCGAAAGTCAATTTTTAAAAAGCAACTATCTCCCGATCTGTAGGCATCTGAGAGACAAAACTTATGTCACGTTGAGGGAACATATATGTCAACTTCATGTCAGAATCTCGTCAATGTATGTCCAAGGGTTTGGACGATAGAGACATTTTAATTTTTCGAGATTATTCGAAAGTCAATTCTTAAAAGGCAAATATCTCCCGATCTGTAGGAATCTGAGAGACAAAACATATGTCACTTTGAGGGAACGTATATGTCAACTTCCTGTCAGAGTCACGTCAATGTATGTCCAAGGGTTTGGAGGATAGAGACATTTTAATTTTTCGAGATTATTCGAAAGTCAATTTTTGAAAAGGCAAATATCTCCCGATCTGTAGGAATCTGAGAGACAAAATTTATGTCACTTTGAGGGAACGTATATGTCAACTTCATGTCAAAATCTCGTCAATGTATGTCCAAGGGTTTGGACGATAGAGACATTTTAATTATTCGAGATTATTCGAAAGTCAATTTTTAAAAGGCAAATATCTCCCGATCTGTAGGCATCTGAGAGACAAAACCTATGCCACTTTGAGGGAACGTATATGTCAACTTCATGTCAGAATCTCGTCAAGGTATGTCCAAGGGTTTGGACGATAGAGACATTTTAATTTTTCGAGATTATTCGAAAGTCAATTTATGAAAAAGCAAATATCTCCCGATCTGTAGGAATCTGAGAGACAAACCTTATGTCACATTGAGGGAACGTATATGTCAACTTCATGTCAAAGTCACGTCAATGTATGTGCAAGGGTTTGGAGGATAGAGACATCTTAATTTTTCGAGATTATTCGAAAATCAATTTTTGAAAAGGCAAATATCTCCCGAACTGTAGGAATCTGAGAGACAAAACTTATGTCACTTTGAGGGAACGTATATGTCAACTTCATGTCAGAATCTCGACAATGTATGTCCAAGGGTTTGGAGGATAGAGACATTTTAATTCTTCGAGATTATTCGAAAGTCAATTATTTAAAGGCAAATATCTCCCGATCTGTAGGCATCTGAGAGACAAAACTTATGTCACTTTGAGGGAACGTACATGTCAACCTCATGTCTGAATCTCGTCAATGTATGTCCAAGGGTTTGGACGATAGAGACATTTTAATTTTTCGAGATTATTCGAAAGTCAATTTTTAAAAAGCAAATATCTCCCGATCTGTAGGCATCTGAGAGACAAAACTTATGTCACTTTGAGGTAACGTACATGTCAACTTCATGTCAGAATCTCGTCAATGTATGTCCAAGGGTTTGGACGATAGAGACATTTTAATTTTTCGAGATTATTCGTAAGTCAATTCTTAAAAGGCAAATATCTCCCGATCTGTAGGAATCTGAGAGACAAAACTTATGTCACTTTGAGGGAACGTATATGTCAACTTCCTGTCAGAGTCACGTCAATATATTCCCAAGGGTTTGGAGGATAGAGACATTTTAATTTTTCGAGATTATTCGAAAGTCAATTTTTGAAAAAGCAAATATCTCCCGATCTGTAGGAATCTGAGAGACAAAACTTATGTCACTTTGAGGGAACGTACATGTCAACTTCATGTCAGAATCTCGACAATGTATGTCCAAGGGTTTGGAGGATAGAGATATTTTAATTTTTCGAGATTATTCGAAAGTCAATTTTTAAAAAGCAACTATCTCCCGATCTGTAGGCATCTGAGAGACAAAACTTATGTCACGTTGAGGGAACATATATGTCAACTTCATGTCAGAATCTCGTCAATGTATGTCCAAGGGTTTGGACGATAGAGACATTTTAATTTTTCGAGATTATTCGAAAGTCAATTATTAAAAGGCAAATATCTCCCGATCTGTAGGAATCTGAGAGACAAAACTTATGTCACTTTGAGGGAACGTATATGTCAACTTCCTGTCAAAGTCACGTCAATGTATGTCCAAGGGTTTGGAGGATAGAGACATTTTAATTTTTCGAGATTATTCGAAAGTCAATTTTTGAAAAGGCAAATATCTCCCGATCTGTAGGAATCTGAGAGACAAAACTTATGTCACTTTGAGGGAACGTATATGTCAACTTCATGTCAGAATCTCGTCAATGTATGTCCAAGGGTTTGGACGATAGAGACATTTTAATTTTTCGAGATTATTCGAAAGTCAATTTTTTAAAGGCAAATATCTCCCGATCTGTAGGCATCTGAGAGACAAAACTTATGTCACTTTGAGGGAACGTATATGTCAACCTCATGTCAGAATCTCGTTAATGTATGTCCAAGGGTTTGGACGATAGAGACATTTTAATTTTTCGAGATTATTCGAAAGTCAATTTATGAAAAAGCAAATATCTCCCGATCTGTAGGAATCTGAGAGACAAACCTTATGTCACATTGAGGGAACGTATATGTCAACTTCATGTCAAAGTCACGTCAATGTATGTGCAAGGGTTTGGAGGATAGAGACATTTTAATTTTTCGAGATTATTCGAAAGTCAATTCTTAAAAGGCAAATATCTCCCGATCTGTAGGAATCTGAGAGACAAAACTTATGTCACTTTGAGGGAACGTATATGTCAACTTCATGTCAGAATCTCGACAATGTATGTCCAAGGGTTTGGAGGATAGAGACATTTTAATTTTTCGAGATTATTCGAAAGTCAATTTTTAAAAAGCAACTATCTCCCGATCTGTAGGCATCTGAGAGACAAAACTTATGTCACGTTGAGGGAACATATATGTCAACTTCATGTCAGAATCTCGTCAATGTATGTCCAAGGGTTTGGACGATAGAGACATTTTAATTTTTCGAGATTATTCGAAAGTCAATTCTTAAAAGGCAAATATCTCCCGATCTGTAGGAATCTGAGAGACAAAACTTATGTCACTTTGAGGGAACGTATATGTCAACTTGCTGTCAGAGTCACGTCAATGTATGTCCAAGGGTTTGGACGATAGAGACATTTTAATTTTTCGAGATTATTCGAAAGTCAATTATTTAAAGGCAAATATCTCCCAATCTGAAGGCATCTGAGAGACAAAACGTATGTCACTTTGAGGGAACGTACATGTCAATTTCATGTCAGAATCTCGTCAATGTATGTCCAAGGGTTTGGACGATAGAGACATTTAAATTTTTCGAGATTATTCGAAAGTCAGTTCTTAAAAGGCAAATATCTCCCGATCTGTAGGAATCTGAGAGACAAAGCTTATGTCACTTTGAGGGAACGTATATGTCAACTTCCTGTCAGAGCCACGTCAATGTATGTCCAAGGGTTTGGAGGATAGAGACATTTTAATTTTTCGAGATTATTCGAAAGTCAATTTTTAAAAAAGCAAATATCTCCCGATATGTAGGAATCTGAGAGACAAAACTTATGTCACTTTGAGGGAACGTATATGTTAACTTCATGTCAGAATCTCGACAATGTATGTCCAAGGGTTTGGAGGATAGAGACATTTTAATTTTTCGAGATTATTCGAAAGTCAATTTTTAAAAAGCAACTATCTCCCGATCTGTAGGCATCTGAGAGACAAAACTTATGTCACGTTGAGGGAACATATATGTCAACTTCATGTCAGAATCTCGTCAATGTATGTCCAAGGGTTTGGACGATAGAGACATTTTAATTTTTCGAGATTATTCGAAAGTCAATTCTTAAAAGGCAAATATCTCCCGATCTGTAGGAATCTGAGAGACAAAACATATGTCACTTTGAGGGAACGTATATGTCAACTTCCTGTCAGAGTCACGTCAATGTATGTCCAAGGGTTTGGAGGATAGAGACATTTTAATTTTTCGAGATTATTCGAAAGTCAATTTTTGAAAAGGCAAATATCTCCCGATCTGTAGGAATCTGAGAGACAAAATTTATGTCACTTTGAGGGAACGTATATGTCAACTTCATGTCAAAATCTCGTCAATGTATGTCCAAGGGTTTGGACGATAGAGACATTTTAATTATTCGAGATTATTCGAAAGTCAATTTTTAAAAGGCAAATATCTCCCGATCTGTAGGCATCTGAGAGACAAAACTTATGCCACTTTGAGGGAACGTATATGTCAACTTCATGTCAGAATCTCGTCAAGGTATGTCCAAGGGTTTGGACGATAGAGACATTTTAATTTTTCGAGATTATTCGAAAGTCAATTTATGAAAAAGCAAATATCTCCCGATCTGTAGGAATCTGAGAGACAAACCTTATGTCACATTGAGGGAACGTATATGTCAACTTCATGTCAAAGTCACGTCAATGTATGTGCAAGGGTTTGGAGGATAGAGACATCTTAATTTTTCGAGATTATTCGAAAATCAATTTTTGAAAAGGCAAATATCTCCCGAACTGTAGGAATCTGAGAGACAAAACTTATGTCACTTTGAGGGAACGTATATGTCAACTTCATGTCAGAATCTCGACAATGTATGTCCAAGGGTTTGGAGGATAGAGACATTTTAATTCTTCGAGATTATTCGAAAGTCAATTATTTAAAGGCAAATATCTCCCGATCTGTAGGCATCTGAGAGACAAAACTTATGTCACTTTGAGGGAACGTACATGTCAACCTCATGTCAGAATCTCGTCAATGTATGTCCAAGGGTTTGGACGATAGAGACATTTTAATTTTTCGAGATTATTCGAAAGTCAATTTTTAAAAAGCAAATATCTCCCGATCTGTAGGCATCTGAGAGACAAAACTTATGTCACTTTGAGGTAACGTACATGTCAACTTCATGTCAGAATCTCGTCAATGTATGTCCAAGGGTTTGGACGATAGAGACATTTTAATTCTTCGAGATTATTCGTAAGTCAATTCTTAAAAGGCAAATATCTCCCGATCTGTAGGAATCTGAGAGACAAAACTTATGTCACTTTGAGGGAACGTATATGTCAACTTCCTGTCAGAGTCACGTCAATATATTCCCAAGGGTTTGGAGGATAGAGACATTTTAATTTTTCGAGATTATTCGAAAGTCAATTTTTGAAAAAGCAAATATCTCCCGATCTGTAGGAATCTGAGAGACAAAACTTATGTCACTTTGAGGGAACGTACATGTCAACTTCATGTCAGAATCTCGACAATGTATGTCCAAGGGTTTGGAGGATAGAGATATTTTAATTTTTCGAGATTATTCGAAAGTCAATTTTTAAAAAGCAACTATCTCCCGATCTGTAGGCATCTGAGAGACAAAACTTATGTCACGTTGAGGGAACATATATGTCAACTTCATGTCAGAATCTCGTCAATGTATGTCCAAGGGTTTGGACGATAGAGACATTTTAATTTTTCGAGATTATTCGAAAGTCAATTATTAAAAGGCAAATATCTCCCGATCTGTAGGAATCTGAGAGACAAAACTTATGTCACTTTGAGGGAACGTATATGTCAACTTCATGTCAGAATCTCGTCAATGTATGTCCAAGGGTTTGGACGATAGAGACATTTTAATTTTTCGAGATTATTCGAAAGTCAATTTTTTAAAGGCAAATATCTCCCGATCTGTAGGCATCTGAGAGACAAAACTTATGTCACTTTGAGGGAACGTATATGTCAACTTCATGTCAGAATCTCGTCAATGTATGTCCAAGGGTTTGGACGATAGAGACATTTTAATTTTTCGAGATTATTCTAAGTCAATTTTTTAAAGGCAAATATCTCCCGATCTGTAGGCATCTGAGAGACAAAACTTATGTCACTTTGAGGGAACGTATATGTCAACCTCATGTCAGAATCTCGTTAATGTATGTCCAAGGGTTTGGACGATAGAGACATTTAAATTTTTCGAGATTATTCGAAAGTCAACTATTAAAAGGTAAATATCTCCTGATCTGTAGGCATCTGAGAGACAAAACTTATGTCACTTTGAGGGAACGTATATGTCAACTTCATGTCAGAATCTCGTCAATGTATGTCCAAGGGTTTGGACGATAGAGACATTTAAATTTTTCGAGATTATTCGAAAGTCAATTGTTAAAAGGCAAATATCTCCCGATCTGTAGGAATCTGAGAGACAAAACTTATGTCACTTTGAGGGAACGTATATGTCAACTTCCTGTCAGAGTCACGTCAATGTATGTCCAAGGGTTTGGAGGATAGAGACATTTTAATTTTTCGAGATTATTCGAAAGTCAATTTTTGAAAAGGCAAATATCTCCCGATCTGTAGGAATCTGAGAGACAAAATTTATGTCACTTTGAGGGAACGTATATGTCAACTTCATGTCAAAATCTCGTCAATGTATGTCCAAGGGTTTGGACGATAGAGACATTTTAATTTTTCGAGATTATTCGAAAGTCAATTTTTAAAAGGCAAATATCTCCCGATCTGTAGGCATCTGAGAGACAAAACTTATGCCACTTTGAGGGAACGTATATGTCAACTTCATGTCAGAATCTCGTCAAGGTATGTCCAAGGGTTTGGACGATAGAGACATTTTAATTTTTCGAGATTATTCGAAAGTCAATTTATGAAAAAGCAAATATCTCCCGATCTGTAGGAATCTGAGAGACAAACCTTATGTCACATTGAGGGAACGTATATGTCAACTTCATGTCAAAGTCACGTCAATGTATGTGCAAGGGTTTGGAGGATAGAGACATTTTAATTTTTCGAGATTATTCGAATGTCAATTCTTAAAAGGCAAATATCTCCCGATCTGTAGGAATCTGAGAGACAAAACTTATGTCACTTTGAGGGAACGTATATGTCAACTTCCTGTCAGAGCCACGTCAATGTATGTCCAAGGGTTTGGAGGATAGAGACATTTTAATTTTTCGAGATTATTCGAAAGTCAATTTTTAAAAAAGCAAATATCTCCCGATCTGTAGGAATCTGAGAGACAAAACTTATGTCACTTTGAGGGAACGTATATGTCAACTTCATGTCAGAATCTCGACAATGTATGTCCAAGGGTTTGGAGGATAGAGACATTTTAATTTTTCGAGATTATTCGAAAGTCAATTTTTAAAAAGCAACTATCTCCCGATCTGTAGGCATCTGAGAGACAAAACTTATGTCACGTTGAGGGAACATATATGTCAACTTCATGTCAGAATCTCGTCAATGTATGTCCAAGGGTTTGGACGATAGAGACATTTTAATTTTTCGAGATTATTCGAAAGTCAATTCTTAAAAGGCAAATATCTCCCGATCTGTAGGAATCTGAGATACAAAACATATGTCACTTTGAGGGAACGTATATGTCAACTTCCTGTCAGAGTCACGTCAATGTATGTCCAAGGGTTTGGAGGATAGAGACATTTTAATTTTTCGAGATTATTCGAAAGTCAATTTTTGAAAAGGCAAATATCTCCCGATCTGTAGGAATCTGAGAGACAAAATTTATGTCACTTTGAGGGAACGTATATGTCAACTTCATGTCAAAATCTCGTCAATGTATGTCCAAGGGTTTGGACGATAGAGACATTTTAATTTTTCGAGATTATTCGAAAGTCAATTTTTAAAAGGCAAATATCTCCCGATCTGTAGGCATCTGAGAGACAAAACGTATGTCACTTTGAGGGAACGTATATGTCAACTTCATGTCAGAATCTCGTCAAGGTATGTCCAAGGGTTTGGACGATAGAGACATTTTAATTTTTCGAGATTATTCGAAAGTCAATTTATGAAAAAGCAAATATCTCCCGATCTGTAGGAATCTGAGAGACAAACCTTATGTCACATTGAGGGAACGTATATGTCAACTTCATGTCAAAGTCACGTCAATGTATGTGCAAGGGTTTGGAGGATAGAGACATCTTAATTTTTCGAGATTATTCGAAAATCAATTTTTGAAAAGGCAAATATCTCCCGAACTGTAGGAATCTGAGAGACAAAACTTATGTCACTTTGAGGGAACGTATATGTCAACTTCATGTCAGAATCTCGACAATGTATGTCCAAGGGTTTGGAGGATAGAGACATTTTAATTCTTCGAGATTATTCGAAAGTCAATTATTTAAAGGCAAATATCTCCCGATCTGTAGGCATCTGAGAGACAAAACTTATGTCACTTTGAGGGAACGTACATGTCAACCTCATGTCAGAATCTCGTCAATGTATGTCCAAGGGTTTGGACGATAGAGACATTTTAATTTTTCGAGATTATTCGAAAGTCAATTTTTAAAAAGCAAATTTCTCCCGATCTGTAGGCATCTGAGAGACAAAACTTATGTCACTTTGAGGTAACGTACATGTCAACGTCATGTCAGAATCTCGTCAATGTATGTCCAAGGGTTTGGACGATAGAGACATTTTAATTTATCGAGATTATTCGAAAGTCAATTCTTAAAAGGCAAATATCTCCCGATCTGTAGGAATCTGAGAGACAAAACTTATGTCACTTTGAGGGAACGTATATGTCAACTTCCTGTCAGAGTCACGTCAATGTATGTCCAAGGGTTTGGAGGATAGAGACATTTTAATTTTTCGAGATTATTCGAAAGTCAATTTTTGAAAAAGCAAATATCTCCCGATCTGTAGGCATCTGAGAGACAAAACTTATGTCACTTTGAGGGAACGTACATGTCAACCTCATGTCAGAATCTCGTCAATGTATGTCCAAGGGTTTGGACGATAGAGACATTTTAATTTTTCGAGATTATTCGAAAGTCAATTTTTAAAAAGCAACTATCTCCCGATCTGTAGGCATCTGAGAGACAAAACTTATGTCACGTTGAGGGAACATATATGTCAACTTCATGTCAGAATCTCGTCAATGTATGTCCAAGGGTTTGGACGATAGAGACATTTTAATTTTTCGAGATTATTCGAAAGTCAATTATTAAAAGGCAAATATCTCCCGATCTGTAGGAATCTGAGAGACAAAACTTATGTCACTTTGAGGGAACGTATATGTCAACTTCCTGTCAAAGTCACGTCAATGTATGTCCAAGGGTTTGGAGGATAGAGACATTTTAATTTTTCGAGATTATTCGAAAGTCAATTTTTGAAAAGGCAAATATCTCCCGATCTGTAGGAATCTGAGAGACAAAACTTATGTCACTTTGAGGGAACGTATATGTCAACTTCATGTCAGAATCTCGTCAATGTATGTCCAAGGGTTTGGACGATAGAGACATTTTAATTTTTCGAGATTATTCGAAAGTCAATTTTTTAAAGGCAAATATCTCCCGATCTGTAGGCATCTGAGAGACAAAACTTATGTCACTTTGAGGGAACGTATATGTCACCTCATGTCAGAATCTCGTTAATGTATGTCCAAGGGTTTGGACGATAGAGACATTTTAATTTTTCGAGATTATTCGAAAGTCAACTATTAAAAGGTAAATATCTCCTGATCTGTGGGCATCTGAAGACAAAACTTATGTCACTTTGAGGGAACGTATATGTCAACTTCATGTCAGAATCTCGTCAATGTATGTCCAAGGGTTTGGACGATAGAGACATTTAAATTTTTCGAGATTATTCGAAAGTCAATTCTTAAAAGGCAAATATCTCCCGATCTGTAGGAATCTGAGAGACAAAACTTATGTCACTTTGAGGGAACGTATATGTCAACTTCCTGTCAGAGTCACGTCAATGTATGTCCAAGGGTTTGGAGGATAGAGACATTTTAATTTTTCGAGATTATTCGAAAGTCAATTTTTGAAAAGGCAAATATCTCCCGATCTGTAGGAATCTGAGAGACAAAATTTATGTCACTTTGAGGGAACGTATATGTAAACTTCATGTCAAAATCTCGTCAATGTATGTCCAAGGGTTTGGACGATAGAGACATTTTAATTTTTCGAGATTATTCGAAAGTCAATTTTTAAAAGGCAAATATCTCCCGATCTGTAGGCATCTGAGAGACAAAACTTATGCCACTTTGAGGGAACGTATATGTCAACTTCATGTCAGAATCTCGTCAAGGTATGTCCAAGGGTTTGGACGATAGAGACATTTTAATTTTTCGAGATTATTCGAAAGTCAATTTATGAAAAAGCAAATATCTCCCGATCTGTAGGAATCTGAGAGACAAACCTTATGTCACATTGAGGGAACGTATATGTCAACTTCATGCCAAAGTCACGTCAATGTATGTGCAAGGGTTTGGAGGATAGAGACATTTTAATTTTTCGAGATTATTCGAAAGTCAATTCTTAAAAGGCAAATATCTCCCGATCTGTAGGAATCTGAGAGACAAAACTTATGTCACTTTGAGGGAACGTATATGTCAACTTCCTGTCAGAGTCACGTCAATGTATGTCCAATGGTTTGGAGGATAGAGACATTTTAATTTTTCGAGATTATTCGAAAGTCAATTTTTGAAAAAGCAAATATCTCCCGATCTGTAGGAATCTGAGAGACAAAACTTATGTCACTTTGAGGGAACGTATATGTCAACTTCATGTCAGAATCTCGACAATGTATGTCCAAGGGTTTGGAGGATAGAGACATTTTAATTTTTCGAGATTATTCGAAAGTCAATTTTTGAAAAGGCAAATATCTCCCGATCTGTAGGAATCTGAGAGACAAAATTTATGTCACTTTGAGGGAACGTATATGTCAACTTCATGTCAAAATCTCGTCAATGTATGTCCAAGGGTTTGGACGATAGAGACATTTTAATTTTTCGAGATTATTCGAAAGTCAATTTTTAAAAGGCAAATATCTCCCGATCTGTAGGCATCTGAGAGACAAAACTTATGCCACTTTGAGGGAACGTATATGTCAACTTCATGTCAGAATCTCGTCAAGGTATGTCCAAGGGTTTGGACGATAGAGACATTTTAATTTTTCGAGATTATTCGAAAGTCAATTTATGAAAAAGCAAATATCTCCCGATCTGTAGGAATCTGAGAGACAAACCTTATGTCACATTGAGGGAACGTATATGTCAACTTCATGTCAAAGTCACGTCAATGTATGTGCAAGGGTTTGGAGGATAGAGACATTTTAATTTTTCGAGATTATTCGAAAGTCAATTCTTAAAAGGCAAATATCTCCCGATCTGTAGGAATCTGAGAGACAAAACTTATGTCACTTTGAGGGAACGTATATGTCAACTTCCTGTCAGAGCCACGTCAATGTATGTCCAAGGGTTTGGAGGATAGAGACATTTTAATTTTTCGAGATTATTCGAAAGTCAATTTTTAAAAAAGCAAATATCTCCCGATCTGTAGGAATCTGAGAGACAAAACTTATGTCACTTTGAGGGAACGTATATGTCAACTTCATGTCAGAATCTCGACAATGTATGTCCAAGGGTTTGGAGGATAGAGACATTTTAATTTTTCGAGATTATTCGAAAGTCAATTTTTAAAAAGCAACTATCTCCCGATCTGTAGGCATCTGAGAGACAAAACTTATGTCACGTTGAGGGAACATATATGTCAACTTCATGTCAGAATCTCGTCAATGTATGTCCAAGGGTTTGGACGATAGAGACATTTTAATTTTTCGAGATTATTCGAAAGTCAATTCTTAAAAGGCAAATATCTCCCGATCTGTAGGAATCTGAGATACAAAACATATGTCACTTTGAGGGAACGTATATGTCAACTTCCTGTCAGAGTCACGTCAATGTATGTCCAAGGGTTTGGAGGATAGAGACATTTTAATTTTTCGAGATTATTCGAAAGTCAATTTTTGAAAAGGCAAATATCTCCCGATCTGTAGGAATCTGAGAGACAAAATTTATGTCACTTTGAGGGAACGTATATGTCAACTTCATGTCAAAATCTCGTCAATGTATGTCCAAGGGTTTGGACGATAGAGACATTTTAATTTTTCGAGATTATTCGAAAGTCAATTTTTAAAAGGCAAATATCTCCCGATCTGTAGGCATCTGAGAGACAAAACGTATGTCACTTTGAGGGAACGTATATGTCAACTTCATGTCAGAATCTCGTCAAGGTATGTCCAAGGGTTTGGACGATAGAGACATTTTAATTTTTCGAGATTATTCGAAAGTCAATTTATGAAAAAGCAAATATCTCCCGATCTGTAGGAATCTGAGAGACAAACCTTATGTCACATTGAGGGAACGTATATGTCAACTTCATGTCAAAGTCACGTCAATGTATGTGCAAGGGTTTGGAGGATAGAGACATCTTAATTTTTCGAGATTATTCGAAAATCAATTTTTGAAAAGGCAAATATCTCCCGAACTGTAGGAATCTGAGAGACAAAACTTATGTCACTTTGAGGGAACGTATATGTCAACTTCATGTCAGAATCTCGTCAATGTATGTCCAAGGGTTTGGACGATAGAGACATTTTAATTTTTCGAGATTATTCGAAAGTCAATTTTTTAAAGGCAAATATCTCCCGATCTGTAGGCATCTGAGAGACAAAACTTATGTCACTTTGAGGGAACGTATATGTCACCTCATGTCAGAATCTCGTTAATGTATGTCCAAGGGTTTGGACGATAGAGACATTTTAATTTTTCGAGATTATTCGAAAGTCAATTATTAAAAGGTAAATATCTCCTGATCTGTGGGCATCTGAAGACAAAACTTATGTCACTTTGAGGGAACGTATATGTCAACTTCATGTCAGAATCTCGTCAATGTATGTCCAAGGGTTTGGACGATAGAGACATTTAAATTTTTCGAGATTATTCGAAAGTCAATTCTTAAAAGGCAAATATCTCCCGATCTGTAGGAATCTGAGAGACAAAACTTATGTCACTTTGAGGGAACGTATATGTCAACTTCCTGTCAGAGTCACGTCAATGTATGTCCAAGGGTTTGGAGGATAGAGACATTTTAATTTTTCGAGATTATTCGAAAGTCAATTTTTGAAAAGGCAAATATCTCCCGATCTGTAGGAATCTGAGAGACAAAATTTATGTCACTTTGAGGGAACGTATATGTAAACTTCATGTCAAAATCTCGTCAATGTATGTCCAAGGGTTTGGACGATAGAGACATTTTAATTTTTCGAGATTATTCGAAAGTCAATTCTTAAAAGGCAAATATCTCCCGATCTGTAGGCATCTGAGAGACAAAACTTATGCCACTTTGAGGGAACGTATATGTCAACTTCATGTCAGAATCTCGTCAAGGTATGTCCAAGGGTTTGGACGATAGAGACATTTTAATTTTTCGAGATTATTCGAAAGTCAATTTATGAAAAAGCAAATATCTCCCGATCTGTAGGAATCTGAGAGACAAACCTTATGTCACATTGAGGGAACGTATATGTCAACTTCATGCCAAAGTCACGTCAATGTATGTGCAAGGGTTTGGAGGATAGAGACATTTAAATTTTTCGAGATTATTCGAAAGTCAATTCTTAAAAGGCAAATATCTCCCGATCTGTAGGAATCTGAGAGACAAAACTTATGTCACTTTGAGGGAACGTATATGTCAACTTCCTGTCAGAGTCACGTCAATGTATGTCCAAGGGTTTGGAGGATAGAGACATTTTAATTTTTCGAGATTATTCGAAAGTCAATTTTTGAAAAAGCAAATATCTCCCGATCTGTAGGAATCTGAGAGACAAAACTTATGTCACTTTGAGGGAACGTATATGTCAACTTCATGTCAGAATCTCGACAATGTATGTCCAAGGGTTTGGAAGATAGAGACATTTTAATTTTTCGAGATTATTCGAAAGTCAATTTTTAAAAAGCAACTATCTCCCGATCTGTAGGCATCTGAGAGACAAAACTTATGTCACGTTGAGGGAACATATATGTCAACTTCATGTCAGAATCTCGACAATGTATGTCCAAGGGTTTGGACGATAGAGACATTTTAATTTTTCGAGATTATTCGAAAGTCAATTCTTAAAAGGCAAATATCTCCCGATCTGTAGGAATCTGAGAGACAAAACTTATGTCACTTTGAGGGAACGTATATGTCAACTTCCTGTCAAAGTCACGTCAATGTATGTCCAAGGGTTTGGAGGATAGAGACATTTTAATTTTTCGAGATTATACGAAAGTCAATTTTTGAAAAGGCAAATATCTCCCGATCTGTAGGAATCTGAGAGACAAAACTTATGTCACTTTGAGGGAACGTATATGTCAACTTCATGTCAGAATCTCGTCAATGTATGTCCAAGGGTTTGGACGATAGAGACATTTTAATTCTTCGAGATTATTCGAAAGTCAATTTTTTAAAGGCAAATATCTCCCGATCTGTAGGCATCTGAGAGACAAAACTTATGTCACTTTGAGGGAACGTATATGTCAACCTCATGTCAGAATCTCGTTAATGTATGTCAAAGGGTTTGGACGATGGAGACATTTTAATTTTTCGAGATTATTCGAAAGTCAATTATTAAAAGGTAAATATCTCCTGATCTGTAGGCATCTGAGAGACAAAACTTATGTCACTTTGAGGGAACGTATATGTCAACTTCATGTCAGAATCTCGTCAATGTATGTCCAAGGGTTTGGACGATAGAGACATTTAAATTTTTCGAGATTATTCGAAAGTCAATACTTAAAAGGCAAATATCTCCCGATCTGTAGGAATCTGAGAGACAAAACTTATGTCACTTTGAGGGAACATATATGTCAACTTCCTGTCAGATTCACGTCAATGTATGTCCAAGGGTTTGGAGGATAGAGACATTTTAATTTTTCGAGATTATTCGAAAGTCAATTTTTGAAAAGGCAAATATCTCCCGATCTGTAGGAATCTGAGAGACAAAATTTATGTCACTTTGAGGGAACGTATATGTCAACTTCATGTCAAAATCTCGTCAATGTATGCCCAAGGGTTTGGACGATAGAGACATTTTAATTTTTCGAGATTATTCGAAAGTCAATTTTTAAAAGGCAAATATCTCCCGATCTGTAGGCATCTGAGAGACAAAACTTATGTCACTTTGAGGGAACGTATATGTCAACTTCATGTCAGAATCTCGTCAATGTATGTGAAAGGGTTTGGACGATAGAGACATTTACATTTTTCGAGATTATTCGAAAGTCAATTTTTAAAAGGTAAATATCTCCCGATCTGTAGGAATCTGAGAGACAAAACTTATGTCAAATTGAGGGAACGTATATGTCAACTTGCTGTCAGAGTCACGTCAATGTATGTCCAAGGGTTTGGACGATAGAGACATTTTAATTTTTCGAGATTATTCGAAAGTCAATTTTTGAAAAAGCAAATATCTCCAGATCTGTAGGAATCTGAGAGACAAAACTCATGTCACTTTGAGGGAAGGCATATGTCAAGTTCATGTCAGAATCTCGTCAATGTATGTCCAAGGGTTTGGACGATAGAGACATTTTAATTCTTCGAGATTATTCGAAAGTCAATTATTTAAAGGCAAATATCTCCCGATCTGTAGGCATCTGAGAGACAAAACCTATGTCACTTTGAGGGAACGTACATGTCAACCTCATGTCAGACTCTCGTCAATGTATGTCCAAGGGTTTGGACGATAGAGACATTTTAATTTTTCGAGATTATTCGAAAGTCAATTTTTAAAAAGCAAATATCTCCCGATCTGTAGGCATCTGAGAGACAAAACTTATGTCACTTTGAGGTAACGTACATGTCAACGTCATGTCAGAATCTCGTCAATGTATGTCCAAGGGTTTGGACGATAGAGACATTTTAATTTTTCGAGATTATTCGAAAGTCAATTCTTAAAAGGCAAATATCTCCCGATCTGTAGGAATCTGAGAGACAAAACTTATGTCACTTTGAGGGAACGTATATGTCAACTTCCTGGCAGAGTCACGTCAATGTATGTAGAAGGGTTTGGAGGATAGAGACATTTAAATTTTTCGAGATTATTCGAAAGTCAATTTTTGAAAAAGCAAATATCTCCCGATCTGTAGGAATCTGAGAGACAAAACTTATGTCACTTTGAAGGGAACGTATATGTCAACTTCATGTCAGAATCTCGACAATGTATGTCCAAGGGTTTGGAGGATATAGACATTTTAATTTTTCGAGATTATTCGAAAGTCAATTTTTAAAAAGCAACTATCTCCCGATCTGTAGGCATCTGAGAGACAAAACTTATGTCACGTTGAGGGAACATATATGTCAACTTCATGTCAGAATCTCGTCAATGTATGTCCAAGGGTTTGGACGATAGAGACATTTTAATTTTTCGAGATTATTCGAAAGTCAATTCTTAAAAGGCAAATATCTCCCGATCTGTAGGAATCTGAGAGACAAAACTTATGTCACTTTGAGGGAACGTATATGTCAACTTCATGTCAGAATCTCGTCAATGTATGTCCAAGGGTTTGGACGATAGAGACATTTAAATTTTTCGAGATTATTCGAAAGTCAATTTTTTAAAGGCAAATATCTCCCGATCTGTAGGCATCTGAGAGACAAAACGTATGTCACTTTGAGGGAACGTATATGTCAACCTCATGTCAGAATCTCGTCAATGTATGTCCAAGGGTTTGGACGATAGAGACATTTTAATTCTTCGAGATTATTCGAAAGTCAATTATTAAAAGGTAAATATCTCCTGATCTGTAGGCATCTGAGAGACAAAACTTATGTCACTTTGAGGGAACGTATATGTCAACTTCATGTCAGAATCTCGTCAATGTATGTCCAAGGGTTTGGACGATAGAGACATTTAAATTTTTCGAGATTATTCGAAAGTCAATTCTTAAAAGGCAAATATCTCCCGATCTGTAGGAATCTGAGAGACAAAACTTATGTCACTTTGAGGGAACGTATATGTCAACTTCCTGTCAGAGTCACGTCAATGTATGTCCAAGGGTTTGGAGGATAGAGACATTTTAATTTTTCGAGATTATTCGAAAGTCAATTTTTGAAAAGGCAAATATCTCCCGATCTGTAGGAATCTGAGAGACAAAATTTATGTCACTTTGAGGGAACGTATATGTCAACTTCATGTCAAAATCTCGTCAATGTATGTCCAAGGGTTTGGACGATAGAGACATTTTAATTTTTCGAGATTATTCGAAAGTCAATTTGTAAAAGGCAAATATCTCCCGATCTGTAGGCATCTGAGAGACAAAACTTATGCTACTTTGAGGGAACGTATATGTCAACTTCATGTCAGAATCTCGTCAAGGTATGTCCAAGGGTTTGGACGATAGAGACATTTTAATTTTTCGAGATTATTCGAAAGTCAATTTATGAAAAAGCAAATATCTCCCGATCTGTAGGAATCTGAGAGACAAACCTTATGTCACATTGAGGGAACGTATATGTCAACTTCATGTCAAAGTCACGTCAATGTATGTGCAAGGGTTTGGAGGATAGAGACATCTTAATTTTTCGAGATTATTCGAAAATCAATTTTTGAAAAGGCAAATATCTCCCGAACTGTAGGAATCTGAGAGACAAAACTTATGTCACTTTGAGGGAACGTATATGTAAACTTCCTGTCAGAGTCACGTCAATGTATGTCCAAGGGTTTGGAGGATAGAGACATTTTAATTTTTCGAGATTATTCGAAAGTCAATTTTTGAAAAGGCAAATATCTTCCGATCTGTAGGAATCTGAGAGACAAAACTTATGTCACTTTGAGGGAACGTATATGTCAACTTCATGTCAGAATCTCGTCAATGTATGTGAAAGGGTTTGGACGATAGAGACATCTACATTTTTCGAGATTATTCGAAAGTCAATTTTTAAAAGGTAAATATCTCCCGATCTGTATGAATCTGAGAGACAAAACTTATGTCAAATTGAGGGAACGTATATGTCAACTTGCTGTCAGAGTCACGTCAATGTATGTCCAAGGGTTTGGACGATAGAGACATTTTAATTTTTCGAGATTATTCGAAAGTCAATTTTTGAAAAAGCAAATATCTCCAGATCTGTAGGAATCTGAGAGACAAAACTCATGTCACTTTGAGGGAAGGCATATGTCAAGTTCATGTCAGAATCTCGTCAATGTATGTCCAAGGGTTTGGACGATAGAGACATTTTAATTCTTCGAGATTATTCGAAAGTCAATTATTTAAAGGCAAATATCTCCCGATCTGTAGGCATCTGAGAGACAAAACTTATGTCACTTTGAGGTAACGTACATGTCAACCTCATGTCAGAATCTCGTCAATGTATGTGCAAGGGTTTGGACGATAAAGACATTTTAATTTTTCGAGATTATTCGAAAGTCAATTTTTAAAAAGCAAATATCTCCCGATCTGTAGGCATCTGAGAGACAAAACTTATGTCACTTTGAGGTAACGTACATGTCAACTTCATGTCAGAATCTCGTCAATGTATGTCCAAGGGTTTGGACGATAGAGACATTTTAATTTTTCGAGATTATTCGAAAGTCAATTCTTAAAAGGCAAATATCTCCCGATCTGTAGGAATCTGAGAGACAAAACTTATGTCACTTTGAGGGAACGTATATGTCAACTTCCTGTCAGAGTCACGTCAATGTATGTCCAAGGGTTTGGAGGATAGAGACATTTTAATTTTTCGAGATTATTCGAAAGTCAATTTTTGAAAAAGCAAATATCTCTCGATCTGTAGGAATCTGAGAGACAAAACTTATGTAACTTTGAGGGAACGTATATGTCAACTTCATGTCAGAATCTCGAAAATGTATGTCCAAGGGTTTGGACGATAGAGACATTTTAATTTTTCGAGATTATTCGAAAGTCAATTTTTAAAAAGCAAATATCTCCCGATCTGTAGGCATCTGAGAGACAAAACTTATGTCACGTTGAGGGAACGTATATGTCAACCTCATGCCAGAATCTCGTCAATGTATGTCCAAGGGTTTGGACGATAGAGACATTTTAATTTATCGAGATTATTCGAAAGTCAATTATTAAAAGGCAAATATCTCCCGATCTGTAGGCATCTGAGAGACATACCTTATGCCACTTTGAGGGAACGTATATGTCAACTTCATGTCATAATCTCGTCAATGTATGTCCAAGGGTTTGGACGATAGAGACATTTTAATTTTTCGAGATTATTCGAAAGTCAATTCTTAAAAGGCAAATATCTCCCGATCTGTAGGAATCTGAGAGACAAAACTTATGTCACTTTGAGGGAACGTACATGTCAACTTCATGTCAGAATCTCGTCAATGTATGTCCAAGGGTTTGGACGAGAGAGACATTTAAATTTTTCGAGATTATTCGAAAGTCAATTCTTAAAAAGCAAATATCTCCTGATCTGTAGGCATCTGAGAGACAAAACTTATGTCACTTTGAGGGAACGTATATGTAAACTTCCTGTCAGAGTCACGTCAATGTATGTCCAAGGGTTTGGAGGATAGACACATTTTAATTTTTCGAGATTATTCGAAAGTCAATTTTTGAAAAGGTAAATATCTTCCGATCTGTAGGAATCTGAGAGACAAAACTTATGTCACTTTGAGGGAACGTATATGTCAACTTCATGTCAGAATCTCGTCAATGTATGTGAAAGGGTTTGGACGATAGAGACATTTAAATTTTTCGAGATTATTCGAAAGTCAATTTTTAAAAGACAAATATCTCCCGATCTGTAGGAATCTGAAAGACAAAACTTATGTCACTTTGAGGGAACGTATATGTCAACTTCCTGTCAAAGTCACGTCAATGTATGTCCAAGGGTTTGGACGATAGAGACATTTTAATTTTTCGAAATTATTCGAAAGTCAATTTTTGAAAAAGCAAATATCTCCAGATCTGTAGGAATCTGAGAGACAAAACTCATGTCACTTTGAGGGAAGGCATATGTCAAGTTCATGTCAGAATCTCGTCAATGTATGTCCAAGGGTTTGGACGATAGAGACATTTTAATTTTTCGAGATTATTCGAAAGTCAATTATTTAAAGGCAAATATCTCCCGATCTGTAGGCATCTGAGAGACAAAACTTATGTCACTTTGAGGGAACGTATATGTCAACCTCATGTCAGAGTCTCGTCAATGTATGTCCAAGGGTTTGGATGATAGAGACATTTTAATTCTTCGAGATTATTCGAAAGTCAATTTTTAAAAAGCAAATATCTCCCGATCTGTAGGCATCTGAGAGACAAAACTTATGTCACTTTGAGGGAACGTACATGTCAATTTCATTTCAGAATCTCGTCAATGTATGTCCAAGGGTTTGGACGATAGAGACATTTTAATTTTTCGAGATTATTCGAAAGTCAATTCTTAAAAGGCAAATATCTCCCGATCTGTAGGAATCTGAGAGACAAAACTTATGTCACTTTGAAGGAACGTATATGTCAACTTCCTGTCAGAGTCACGTCAATGTATGTCCAAGGGTTTGGAGGATAGAGACATTTTAATTTTTCGAGATTATTCGAAAGTTAATTTTTGAAAAGGCAAATATCTCCCGATCTGTAGGAATCTGAGAGACAAAACTTATGTCACTTTGAGGGAACGTATATGTCAACTTCATGTCAGAATCTCGTCAATGTATGTCCAAGGGTTTGGACGATAGAGACATTTTAATTTTTCGAGATTATTCGAAAGTCAATTATTAAAAGGCAAATATCTCCCGATCTGTAGGCATCTGAGAGACAAAACTTATGCCACTTTGAGGGAACGTATATGTCAACTTCATGTCAGAATCTCGTTAATGTATGTCCAAGGGTTTGGACGATAGAGACATTTTTATTTTTCGAGATTATTCTAAAGTCAATTTTTAAAAGGTAAATATCTCCCGATCTGTAGGCATCTGAGAGACAAAACGTATGTCACTTTGAGGGAACGTATATGTCAACCTCATGTTAGAATCTCGTCAATGTATGTCCAAGGGTTTGGAGGATAGAGACATTTTAATTTTTCGAGATTATTCGAAAGTCAATTTTTAAAAGGCAAATATCTCCCGATTTGTAGGAATCTGAGAGACAAAACTAATGTCACTTTGAGGGAACGTATATGTCAACTTCCTGTCAGAGTCACGTCAATGTATGTCCATGGGTTTGGAGGATAGAGACATTTTAATTTTTCGAGATTATTCGAAAGTCAATTTTTGAAAAGGCAAATATCTCCCGATCTGTAGGAATCTGAGAAACAAAACTAATGTCACTTTGAGGGAACGTATATGTCAACTTCATGTCAGAATCTCGTCAATGTATGTCCAAGGGTTTGGACGATAGAGACATTTTAATTTTTCGAGATTATTCGAAAGTCAATTCTTAAAAGGCAAATATCTTCCGATCTGTATTAATCTGAGACACAAAACTTATCTCACTTTGAGGGAACGTATATGTCAACTTCCTGTCAAGGTCACGTCAATGTATGTCCAAGGGTTTGGAGGATAGAGACATTTTAATTTTTCGAGATTATTCGAAAGTCAATTTTTGAAAAGGCAAATATCTCCCGATCTGTAGGAATCTGAAAGACAAAACTTATGTCACTTTGAGGGAACGTATATGTCAACTTCCTGTCAGAGTCACGTCAATGTATGTCCAAGGGTTTGGACGATAGAGACATTTTAATTTTTCGAGATTATTCGAAAGTCAATTTTTGAAAAAGCAAATATCTCCAGATCTGTAGGAATCTGAGAGACAAAACTCATGTCACTTTGAGGGAAGGCATATGTCAAGTTCATGTCAGAATCTCGTCAATGTATGTCCAAGGGTTTGGACGATAGAGACATTTTAATTTTTCGAGATTATTCGAAAGTCAATTATTTAAAGGCAAATATCTCCCGATCTGTAGGCATCTGAGAGACGAAACTTATGTCACTTTGAGGGAACGTATATGTCAACCTCATGTCAGAGTCTCGTCAATGTATGTCCAAGGGTTTGGATGATAGAGACATTTTAATTCTTCGAGATTATTCGAAAGTCAATTTTTAAAAAGCAAATATCTCCCGATCTGTAGGCATCTGAGAGACAAAACTTATGTCACTTTGAGGGAACGTACATGTCAATTTCATTTCAGAATCTCGTCAATGTATGTCCAAGGGTTTGGACGATAGAGACATTTTAATTTTTCGAGATTATTCGAAAGTCAATTCTTAAAAGGCAAATATCTCCCGATCTGTAGGAATCTGAGAGACAAAACTTATGTCACTTTGAGGGAACGTATATGTCAACTTCCTGTCAGAGTCACGTCAATGTATGTCCAAGGGTTTGGAGGATAGAGACATTTTAATTTTTCGAGATTATTCGAAAGTCAATTTTTGAAAAGGCAAATATCTCCCGATCTGTAGGAATCTGAGAGACAAAACTTATGTCACTTTGAGGGAACGTATATGTTAACTTCATGTCAGAATCTCGTCAATGTATGTCCAAGGGTTTGGACGATAGAGACATTTTAATTTTTCGAGATTATTCGAAAGTCAATTATTAAAAGGCAAATATCTCCCGATCTGTAGGCATCTGAGAGACAAAACTTATGCCACTTTGAGGGAACGTATATGTCAACTTCATGTCAGAATCTCGTCAATGTATGTCCAAGGGTTTGGACGATAGAGACATTTTAATTTTTCGAGATTATTCTAAAGTCAATTTTTAAAAGGTAAATATCTCCCGATCTGTAGGCATCTGAGAGACAAAACGTATGTCACTTTGAGGGAACGTATATGTCAACCTCATGTTAGAATCTCGGTAATGTATGTCCAAGGGTTTGGAGGATAGAGACATTTTAATTTTTCGAGATTATTCGAAAGTCAATTTTTAAAAGGCAAATATCTCCCGATTTGTAGGAATCTGAGAGACAAAACTAATGTCACTTTGAGGGAACGTATATGTCAACATCCTGTCAGAGTCACGTCAATGTATGTCCATGGGTTTGGAGGATAGAGACATTTTAATTTTTCGAGATTATTCGAAAGTCAATTTTTGAAAAGGCAAATATCTCCCGATCTGTAGGAATCTGAAATACAAAACTAATGTCACTTTGAGGGAACGTATATGTCAACTTCATGTCAGAATCTCGTCAATGTATGTCCAAGGGTTTGGACGATAGAGACATTTTAATTTTTCGAGATTATTCGAAAGTCAATTCTTAAAAGGCAAATATCTCCCGATCTGTAGGCATCTGAGAGACAAAACTTATGTCACTTTGAGGGAACGTATATGTCAACTTCCTGTCAGAGTCACGTCAATGTATGTCCAAGGGTTTGGAGGATAGAGACATTTTAATTTTTCGAGATTATTCGAAAGTCAATTTTTGAAAAGGCAAATATCTCCCGATCTGTAGGAATCTGAGAGACAAAACTTATGTCACTTTGAGGGAACGTACATGTCAACTTCATGTCAGAATCTCGTCAATGTATGTCCAAGGGTTTGGACGAGAGAGACATTTTAATTTTTCGAGATTATTCGAAAGTCAATTTTTAAAAAGCAAATATCTCCCGATCTGTAGGCATCTGAGAGACAAAACTTATGTCACTTTGAGGGAACGTATATGTAAACTTCCTGTCAGAGTCACGTCAATGTATGTCCAAGGGTTTGGAGGATAGACACATTTTAATTTTTTGAGATTATTCGAAAGTCAATTTTTAAAAAGGCAAATATCTTCCGATCTGTAGGGGTCTGAGAGACAAAACTTATGTCACTTTGAGGGAACGTATATGTCAACTTCATGTCAGAATCTCGTCAATGTATGTGAAAGGGTTTGGACGATAGAGACATTTAAATTTTTCGAGATTATTCGAAAGTCAATTTTTAAAAGACAAATATCTCCCGATCTGTAGGAATCTGAGAGACAAAACTTACGTCACTTTGAGGGAACGTATATGTTAACTTGCTGTCAGAGTCACGTCAATGTATGTCCAAGGGTTTGGACGATAGAGACATTTTAATTTTTCGAGATTATTCGAAAGTCAATTTTTGAAAAAGCAAATATCTCCAGATCTGTAGGAATCTGAGAGACAAAACTCATGTCACTTTGAGGGAAGGCATATGTCAAGTTCATGCCAGAATCTCGTCAATGTATGTCCATGGGTTTGGACGATAGAGACATTTTAATTTTTCGAGATTATTCGAAAGTCAATTATTTAAAGGTTAATATCTCCCGATCTGTAGGCATCTGAGAGACACAACTTCTGTCACTTTGAGGGTACGTATATGTCAACCTCATGTCAGAATCTCGTCAATGTATGTCCAAGGGTTTGGACGATAGAGACATTTTAATTTTTCGAGATTATTCGTAAGTCAATTTTTAAAAAGCAAATATCTCCCGATCTGTAGGCATCTGAGAGACAAAACTTATGTCACTTTGAGGGAACGTACATGTCAACTTCATGTCAGAATCTCGTCAATGTATGTAGAAGGGTTTGGACGATAGAGACATTTTAATTTTTCGAGATTATTCGAAAGTCAATTCTTAAAAGGCAATTATCTCCCGATCTGTAGGAATCTGAGAGACAAAACTTATGTCACTTTGAGGGAACGTATATGTCAACTTCCTGTCAGAGTCACGTCAATGTATGTCCAAGGGTTTGGAGGATAGATACATTTTAATTTTTCGAGATTATTCGAAAGTCAATTCTTGAAAAGGCAAATATCTCCCGATCTGTAGGAATCTGAGAGACAAAACTTATGTCACTTTGAGGGAACGTATATGTCAACTTCATGTCAGAATCTCGTCAATGTATGTCCAAGGGTTTGGACGATAGAGATATTTTAATTTTTCGAGATTATTCGAAAGTCAATTATTAATAGGCAAATATCTCCCGATCTGTAGGCATCTGAGAGACAAAACTTATGCCACTTTGAGGGAACGTATATGTCAACTTCATGTCAGAATCTCGTCAATGTATGTCCAAGGGTTTGGACGATAGAGACATTTTAATTTTTCGAGATTATTCGAAAGTCAATTCTTAAAAGGCAAATATCTCCCGATCTGTAGGAATCTGAGAGACAAAACTTATGTCACTTTGAGCGAACGTATATGTCAACTTCATGTCAGAATCTCGTCAATGTATGTGAAAGGGTTTGGACGAGAGAGACATTTTAATTTATCGAGATTATTCGAAAGTCAATTTTTAAAAGGCAAATATCTCCCGATCTGTAGGCATCTGAGAGACAAAACTTATGCCACTTTGAGGGAACGTATATGTAAACTTCCTGTCAGAGTCACGTCAATGTATGTCCAAGGGTTTGGAGGATAGACACATTTTAATTTTTCGAGATTATTCGAAAGTCAATTTTTGAAAAGGCAAATATCTTCCGATCTGTAGGAATCTGAGAGACAAAACTTATGTCACTTTGAGGGAACGTATATGTCAACTTCATGTCAGAATCTCGTCAATGTATGTGAAAGGGTTTGGACGATAGAGACATTTAAATTTTTCGAGATTATTCGAAAGTCAATTTTTAAAAGACAAATATCTCCCGATCTGTAGGAATCTGAAATACAAAACTTATGTCACTTTGAGGGAACGTATATGTCAACTTCCTGTCAGAGTCACGTCAATGTATGTCCAAGGGTTTGGACGATAGAGACATTTTAATTTTTCGAGATTATTCGAAAGTCAATTTTTGAAAAAGCAAATATCTCCAGATCTGTAGGAATCTGAGAGACAAAACTCATGTCACTTTGAGGGAAGGCATATGTCACGTTCATGTCAGAATCTCGTCAATGTATGTCCAAGGGTTTGGACGATAGAGACATTTTAATTTTTCGAGATTATTCGAAAGTCAATTATTTAAAGGCAAATATCTCCCGATCTGTAGGCATCTGAGAGACAAAACTTATGTAACTTTGAGGGAACGTATATGTCAACTTCCTGTCAGAGTCACGTCAATGTATGTCCAAGGGTTTGGAGGATAGAGACATTTTAATTTTTTGAGATTATTCGAAAGTCAATTCTTAAAAGGTAAATATCTCCCGATCTGTAGGCATCTGAGTGACAAAACGTATGTCACTTTGAGGGTACGTATATGTCAACCTCATTTTAGAATCTCGTCAATGTATGTCCAAGGGTTTGGACGATAGAGACATTTTAATTTTTCGAGATTATTCGAAAGTCAATTATTAAATGGCAAATATCTCCCGATTTGTAGGAATCTGAGAGACAAAACTTATGTCACTTTGAGGGAACGTATATGTCAACTTGCTGTCAGAGTCACGTCAATGTATGTCCAAGGGTTTGGACGATAGAGACATTTTAATTTTTCAAGATTATTCGAAAGTCAATTTTTAAAAGGCAAATATCTCCCGATTTTTAGGAATCTGAGAGACAAAACTTATGTCACTTTGAGGGAACGTATATGTCAACTTCCTGTCAGAGTCACGTCAATGTATGTCCATGGGTTTGGAGGATAGAGACATTTTAATTTTTCGAGATTATTCGAAAGTCAATTTTTGAAAAGGCAAATATCTCCCGATCTGTAGGAATCTGAGAAACAAAACTAATGTCACTTTGAGGGAACGTAGATGTCAACTTCATGTCAGAATCTCGTCAATGTATGTCCAAGGGTTTGGACGATAGAGACATTTTAATTTTTCGAGATTATTCGAAAGTCAATTTTTAAAAGGCAAATATCTCCCGATCTGTAGGAATCTGAGAGACAAAACTTATGTCACTTTGAGGGAACGTATATGTCAACTTCCTGTCAAAGTCACGTCAATGTATGTCCAAGGGTTTGGAGGATAGAGACATTTTAATTTTTCGAGATTATTCGAAAGTCAATTTTTAAAAGGCAAATATCTCCCGATCTGTAGGCATCTGAGAGACAAAACTTATGCCACTTTGAGGGAACGTAAATGTCAACTTCATGTCAGAATCTCGTCAAGGTATGTCCAAGGGTTTGGACGATAGAGACATTTTAATTTTTCGAGATTATTCGAAAGTCAATTTATGAAAAAGCAAATATCTCCCGATCTGTAGGAATCTGAGAGACAAACCTTATGTCACATTGAGGGAACGTATATGTCAACTTCATGTCAAAGTCACGTCAATGTATGTGCAAGGGTTTGGAGGATAGAGACATCTTAATTTTTCGAGATTATTCGAAAATCAATTTTTGAAAAGGCAAATATCTCCCGAACTGTAGGAATCTGAGAGACAAAACTTATGTCACTTTGAGGGAACGTATATGTAAACTTCCTGTCAGAGTCACGTCAATGTATGTCCAAGGGTTTGGAGGATAGAGACATTTTAATTTTTCGAGATTATTCGAAAGTCAATTTTTGAAAAGGCAAATATCTTCCGATCTGTAGGAATCTGAGAGACAAAACTTATGTCACTTTGAGGGAACGTATATGTCAACTTCATGTCAGAATCTCGTCAATGTATGTGAAAGGGTTTGGACGATAGAGACATTTACATTTTTCGAGATTATTCGAAAGTCAATTTTTAAAAGGCAAATATCTCCCGATCTGTAGGAATCTGAGAGACAAAACTTATGTCAAATTGAGGGAACGTATATGTCAACTTGCTGTCAGAGTCCCGTCAATGTATGTCCAAGGGTTTGGACGATAGAGACATTTAAATTTTTCGAGATTATTCGAAAGTCAATTTTTGAAAAAGCAAATATCTCCAGATCTGTAGGAATCTGAGAGACAAAACTCATGTCACTTTGAGGGAAGGCATATGTCAAGTTCATGTCAGAATCTCGTCAATGTATGTCCAAGGGTTTGGACGATAGAGACATTTTAATTTTTCGAGATTATTCGAAAGTCAATTATTTAAAGGCAAATATCTCCCGATCTGTAGGCATCTGAGAGACAAAACTTATGTCACTTTGAGGGAACGTACATGTCAACCTCATGTCAGAATCTCGTCAATGTAAGTCCAAGGGTTTGGACGATAGAGACATTTTAATTTTTCGAGATTATTCGAAAGTCAATTTTTAAAAAACAAATATCTCCCGATCTGTAGGCATCTGAGAGACAGAACGTATGTCACTTTGAGGTAACGTACGTGTCAACTTCATGTCAGAATCTCGTCAATGTATGTCCAAGGGTTTGGACGATAGAGACATTTTAATTTTTCGAGATTATTCGAAAGTCAATTCTTAAAAGGCAAATATCTCCCGATCTGTATGAATCTGAGAGACAAAACTTATGTCACTTTGAGGGAACGTATATGTCAACTTCCTGTCAGAGTCACGTCAATGTATGTCCAAGAGTTTGCAGGATAGAGACATTTAAATTTTTCGAGATTATTCGAAAGTCAATTTTTGAAAAAGCAAATATCTCCCGATCTGTAGGAATCTGAGAGACAAAACTTATGTCACTTTGAGGGAACGTATATGTCAACTTCATGTCAGAATCTCGACAATGTATGTCCAAGGGTTTGGACGATAGAGACATTTTAATTTTTCGAGATTATTCGAAAGTCAATTTTTAAAAAGCAAATATCTCCCGATCTGTAGGCATCTGAGAGACAAAACTTATGTCACGTTGAGGGAACGTATATGTCAACTTCCTGTCAGAGTCACGTCAATGTATGTCCAAGGGTTTGGACGATAGAGACATTTTAATTTTTCGAGATTATTCGAAAGTCAATTTTTGAAAAAGCAAATATCTCCAGATCTGTAGGAATCTGAGAGACAAAACTCATGTCACTTTGAGGGAAGGCATATGTCAAGTTCATGTCAGAATCTCGTCAATGTATGTCCAAGGGTTTGGACGATAGAGACATTTTAATTTTTCGAGATTATTCGAAAGTCAATTATTTAAAGGCAAATATCTCCCGATCTGTAGGCATCTGAGAGACAAAACTTATGTCACTTTGAGGGAACGTATATGTCAACCTCATGTCAGAGTCTCGTCAATGTATGTCCAAGGGTTTGGACGATAGAGACATTTTAATTCTTCGAGATTATTCGAAAGTCAATTTTTAAAAAGCAAATATCTCCCGATCTGTAGGCATCTGAGATACAAAACTTATGTCACTTTGAGGGAACGTACATGTCAACTTCATTTCAGAATCTCGTCAATGTATGTCCAAGGGTTTGGACGATAGAGACATTTTAATTTTTCGAGATTATTCGAAAGTCAATTCTTAAAAGGCAAATATCTCCCGATCTGTAGGAATCTGAGAGACAAAACTTATGTCACTTTGAGGGAACGTATATGTCAACTTCCTGTCAGAGTCACGTCAATGTATGTCCAAGGGTTTGGAGGATAGAGACATTTTAATTTTTTGAGATTATTCGAAAGTCAATTATTAAAAGGTAAATATCTCCCGATCTGTAGGCATCTGAGTGACAAAACGTATGTCACTTTGAGGGAACGTATATGTCAACCTCATTTTAGAATCTCGTCAATGTATGTCCAAGGGTTTGGACGATAGAGACATTTTAATTTTTCGAGATTATTCGAAAGTCAATTATTAAATGGCAAATATCTCCCGATCTGTAGGAATCTGAGAGACAAAACTTATGTCACTTTGAGGGAACGTATATGTCAACTTGCTGTCAGAGTCACGTCAATGTATGTCCAAGGGTTTGGACGATAGAGACATTTTAATTTTTCAAGATTATTCGAAAGTCAATTTTTAAAAGGCAAATATCTCCCGATTTGTAGGAATCTGAGAGACAAAACTTATGTCACTTTGAGGGAACGTATATGTCAACTTCCTGTCAGATTCACGTCAATGTATGTCCATGGGTTTGGAGGATAGAGACATTTTAATTTTTCGAGATTATTCGAAAGTCAATTTTTGAAAAGGCAAATATCTCCCGATCTGTAGGAATCTGAGAGACAAAACTAATGTCACTTTGAGGGAACGTAGATGTCAACTTCATGTCAGAATCTCGTCAATGTATGTCCAAGGGTTTGGACGATAGAGACATTTTAATTTTTCGAAATTATTCGAAAGTCAATTTTTAATAGGCAAATATCTCCCGATCTGTAGGAATCTGAGAGACAAAACTTATTTCACTTTGAGGGAACGTATATGTCAACTTCCTGTCAAAGTCACGTCAATGTATGTCCAAGGGTTTGGAGGATAGAGACATTTTAATTTTTCGAGATTATTCGAAAGTCAATTTTTGAAAATCAAATATCTCCCGATCTGTAGGAATCTGAGAGACAAAACTTATGCCACTTTGAGGGAACGTATATGTCAACTTCATGTCAGAATCTCGTCAAGGTATGTCCAAGGGTTTGGACGATAGAGACATTTTAATTTTTCGAGATTATTCGAAAGTCAATTATTAAAAGGCAAATATCTCCCGATCTGTAGGCATCTGAGAGACAAAACTTATGCCACTTTGAGGGAACGTATATGTCAACTTTATGTCAGAATCTCGTCAAGGTATGTCCAAGGGTTTGGACGATAGAGACATTTTAATTTTTCGAGATTATTCGAAAGTCAATTTATGAAAAAGCAAATATCTCCCGATCTGTAGGAATCTGAGAGACAAACCTTATGTCACATTGAGGGAACGTATATGTCAACTTCATGTCAAAGTCACGTCAATGTATGTGCAAGGGTTTGGAGGATAGAGACATCTTAATTTTTCGAGATTATTCGAAAATCAATTTTTGAAAAGGCAAATATCTCCCGAACTGTAGGAATCTGAGAGACAAAACTTATGTCACTTTGAGGGAACGTATATGTAAACTTCCTGTCAGAGTCACGTCAATGTATGTCCAAGGGTTTGGAGGATAGAGACATTTTAATTTTTTGAGATTATTCGAAAGTCAATTTTTGAAAAGGCAAATATCTTCCGATCTGTAGGAATCTGAGAGACAAAACTTATGTCACTTTGAGGGAACGTATATGTCAACTTCATGTCAGAATCTCGTCAATGTATGTGAAAGGGTTTGGACGATAGAGACATTTACATTTTTCGAGATTATTCGAAAGTCAATTTTTAAAAGGCAAATATCTCCCGATCTGTAGGAATCTGAGAGACAAAACTTATGTCAAATTGAGGGAACTTATATGTCAACTTGCTGTCAGAGTCCCGTCAATGTATGTCCAAGGGTTTGGACGATAGAGACATTTAAATTTTTCGAGATTATTCGAAAGTCAATTTTTGAAAAAGCAAATATCTCCAGATCTGTAGGAATCTGAGAGACAAAACTCATGTCACTTTGAGGGAAGGCATATGTCAAGTTCATGTCAGAATCTCGTCAATGTATGTCCAAGGGTTTGGACGATAGAGACATTTTAATTTTTCGTGATTATTCGAAAGTCAATTATTTAAAGGCAAATATCTCCCGATCTGTAGGCATCTGAGAGACAAACCTTATGTCACTTTGAGGGAACGTACATGTCAACCTCATGTCAGAATCTCGTCAATGTATGTCCAAGGGTTTGGACGATAGAGACATTTTAATTTTTCGAGATTATTCGAAAGTCAATTTTTAAAAAACAAATATCTCCCGATCTGTAGGCATCTGAGAGACAAAACGTATGTCACTTTGAGGTAACGTACGTGTCAACTTCATGTCAGAATCTCGTCAATGTATGTCCAAGGGTTTGGACGATAGAGACATTTTAATTTTTCGAGATTATTCGAAAGTCAATTCTTAAAAGGCAAATATCTCCCGATCTGTAGGAATCTGAGAGACAAAACTTATGTCACTTTGAGGGAACGTATATGTCAACTTCCTGTTAGAGTCACGTCAATGTATGTCCAAGGGTTTGGAGGATAGAGACATTTTAATTTTTCGAGATTATTCGAAAGTCAATTTTTGAAAAAGCAAATATCTCCCGATCTGTAGGAATCTGAGAGACAAAACTTATGTCACTTTGAGGGAACGTATATGTCAACTTCATGTCAGAATCTCGACAATGTATGTCCTAGGGTTTGGACGATAGAGACATTTTAATTTTTCGAGATTATTCGAAAGTCAATTTTTAAAAAGCAAATATCTCCCGATCTGTAGGCATCTGAGAGACAAAACTTATGTCACGTTGTGGGAACGTATATGTCAACTTCATGTCAGAATCTCGTCAATGTATGTCCAAGGGTTTGGACGATAGAGACATTTAAATTTTTCGAGATTATTCGAAAGTCAATTCTTAAAAGGCAAATATCTCCAGATCTGTAGGAATCTGAGAGACAAAACAAATGTCACTTTGAGGGAACGTACATGTCAACTTCATGTCAGAATCTCGTCAATGTATGTCCAAGGGTTTGGACGAGAGAGACATTTTAATTTTTCGAGATTATTCGAAAGTCAATTTTTAAAAAGCAAATATCTCCCGATCTGTAGGCATCTGAGAGACAAAACTTATGTCACTTTGAGGGAACGTATATGTAAACTTCCTGTCAGAGTCACGTCAATGTATGTCCAAGGGTTTGGAGGATAGACACATTTTAATTTTTTGAGATTATTCGAAAGTCAATTTTTGAAAAGGCAAATATCTTCCGATCTGTAGGGGTCTGAGAGACAAAACTTATGTCACTTTGAGGGAACGTATATGTCAACGTCATGTCAGAATCTCGTCAATGTATGTGAAAGGGTTTGGACGATAGAGACATTTAAATTTTTCGAGATTATTCGAAAGTCAATTTTTTAAAGACAAATATCTCCCGATCTGTAGGCATCTGAGAGACAAAACTTATGTCACTTTGAGGGAACGTATATGTCAACTTGCTGTCAGAGTCACGTCAATGTATGTCCAAGGGTTTGGACGATAGAGATATTTTAATTTTTCGAGATTATTCGAAAGTCAATTATTTAAAGGTTAATATCTCCCGATCTGTAGGCATCTGAGAGGCAAAACTTATGTCACTTTGAGGGTACGTATATGTCAACCTCATGTCAGAATCTCGTCAATGTATGTCCAAGGGTTTGGACGATAGAGACATTTTAATTTTTCGAGATTATTCGAAAGTCAATTTTTAAAAAGCAAATATCTCCCGATCTGTAGGCATCTGAGAGACAAAACTTATGTCACTTTGAGGGAACGTACATGTCAACGTCATGTCAGAATCTCGTCAATGTATGTCCAAGGGTTTGGAGGATAGACACATTTTAATTTTTCGAGATTATTCGAAAGTCAATTTTTGAAAAGGCAAATATCTTCCGATCTGTAGGAATCTGAGAGACAAAACTTATGTCACTTTGAGGGAACGTATATGTCAACTTCATGTCAGAATCTCGTCAATGTATGTGAAAGGGTTTGGACGATAGAGACATTTAAATTTTTCGAGATTATTCGAAAGTCAATTTTTAAAAGACAAATATCTCCCGATCTGTAGGAATCTGAAAGACAAAACTTATGTCACTTTGAGGGAACGTATATGTCAACTTGTTGTCAGAGTCACGTAAATGTATGTCCAAGGGTTTGGACGATAGAGACATTTTAATTTTTCGAGATTATTCGAAAGTCAATTTTTGAAAAAGCAAATATCTCCAGATCTGTAGGAATCTGAGAGACAAAACTCATGTCACTTTGAGGGAAGGCATATGTCAAGTTCATGTCAGAATCTCGTCAATGTATGTCCAAGGGTTTGGACGATAGAGACATTTTAATTTTTCGAGATTAGTCGAAAGTCAATTATTTAAAGGCAAATATCTCCCGATCTGTAGGCATCTGAGAGACAAAACTTATGTCACTTTGAGGGAACGTACATGTCAACCTCATGTCAGAATCTCGTCAATGTAAGTCCAAGGGTTTGGACGATAGAGACATTTTAATTTTTCGAGATTATTCTAAAGTCAATTTTTAAAAAACAAATATCTCCCGATCTGTAGGCATCTGAGAGACAGAACGTATGTCACTTTGAGGTAACGTACGTGTCAACTTCATGTCAGAATCTCGTCAATGTATGTCCAAGGGTTTGGACGATAGAGACATTTTAATTTTTCGAGATTATTCGAAAGTCAATTCTTAAAAGGCAAATATCTCCCGATCTGTATGAATCTGAGAGACAAAACTTATGTCACTTTGAGGGAAAGTATATGTCAACTTCCTGTCAGAGTCACGTCAATGTATGTCCAAGAGTTTGGAGGATAGAGACATTTTAATTTTTCGAGATTATTCGAAAGTCAATTTTTAGTAAGCAAATATCTCCCGATCTGTAGGCATCTGAGAGACAAAACTTATGTCACTTTGAGGGAACGTACATGTCAACTTCATTTCAGAATCTCGTCAATGTATGTCCAAGGGTTTGGACGATAGAGACATTTTAATTTTTCGAGATTATTCGAAAGTCAATTCTTAAAAGGCAAATATCTCCCGATCTGTAGCAATCTAAGAGACAAAACTTATGTCACTTTGAGGGAACGTATATGTCAACTTCCTGTCAGAGTCACGTCAATGTATGTCCAAGGGTTTGGAGGATAGAGACATTTTAATTTTTCGAGATTATTCGAAAGTCAATTTTTGAAAAGGCAAATATCTCCCGATCTGTAGGAATCTGAGAGACAAAACTATTGTCACTTTGAGGCAACGTATATGTCAACTTCATGTCAGAATCTCGTCAATATATGTCCAAGGGTTTGGACGATAGAGACATTTTAATTTTTCGAGATTATTCGAAAGTCAATTCTTAAAAGGCAAATATCTCCCGATCTGTAGGAATCTGAGAGACAAAACTTATGTCACTTTGAGGGAACGTATATGTCAACTTGCTGTCAGAGTCACGTCAATGTATGTCCAAGGGTTTGGACGATAGAGACATTTTAATTGTTCGAGATTATTCGAAAGTCAATTTTTAAAAGCAAATATCTCCAGATCTGTAGGAATCTGAGGGACAAAACTCATGCCACTTTGAGGGAAAGAATATGTCAAGTTCATGTCAGAATCTCGTCAATGTATGTCCAAGGGTTTCGACGATAGAGACATTTTAATTTTTCGAGATTATTCGAAAGTCAATTATTTAAAGGCAAATATCTCCCGATCTGTATTCATCTGAGAGACAAAACTTATGTCACTTTGAGGGAACGTATATGTCAACCTCATGTCAGAATCTCGTCAATGTATGTCCAAGGGTTTGGACGATAGAGACATTTTAATTTTTCGAGATTATTCGAAAGTCAATTATTAAAAGGCAAATATCTCCCGATCTGTAGGAATCTGAGAGACAAAACTTATGTCACTTTGAGGGAACGTACATGTCAACTTCATGTCAGAATCTCGTCAATGTATGTCCAAGGGTTTGGACGAGAGAGACATTTTAATTTTTCGAGATTATTCGAAAGTCAATTTTTAAAAGGCAAATATCTCCCGATCTGTAGGCATCTGAGAGACAAAACTTATGTCACTTTGAGGGAACGTATATGTCAACTTCATGTCAGAATCTCGTCAATGTATGTGAAAGGGTTTGGACGATAGAGACATTTAAATTTTTCGAGATTATTCGAAAGTCAATTTTTAAAAGGCAAATATCTCCCGATCTGTAGGAATCTGAGAGACAAAACTTATGTCACTTTGAGGGAACGTATATGTCAACTTGCTGTCAGAGTCACGTCAATGTATGTCCAAGGGTTTGGACGATAGAGACATTTTAATTGTTCGAGATTATTCGAAAGTCAATTTTTAAAAAGCAAATATCTCCAGATCTGTAGGAATCTGAGGGACAAAACTCATGCCACTTCGAGGGAAGGCATATGTCAAGTTCATGTCAGAATCTCGTCAATGTATGTCCAAGGGTTTCGACGATACAGACATTTTAATTTTTCTTGATTATTCGAAAGTCAATTATTTAAAGGCAAATATCTCCCGATCTGTAGGCATCTGAGAGACAAAACTTATGTCACTTTGAGGGAACGTATATGTCAACCTCATGTCAGAATCTCGTCAATGTATGTCCAAGGGTTTGGACGATAGAGACATTTTAATTTTTCGAGATTATTCGAAAGTCAATTTTTAAAAAGCAAATATCTCCCGATCTGTAGGCATCTGAGAGACAAAACTTATGTCACTTTGAGGGAACGTACATGTCAACTTCATGTCAGAATCTCGTCAATGTATGTCCAAGGGTTTGGACGATAGAGACATTTTAATTTTTCGAGATTATTCGAAAGTCAATTCTTAAAAGGCAAATATCTCCCGATCTGTAGGAATCTGAGAGACAAAACGTATGTCACTTTGAGGGAACGTATATGTCAACTTCCTGTCAGAGTCACGTCAATGTATGTCCAAGGGTTTGGAGGATAGAGACATTTTAATTTTTTGAGATTATTCGAAAGTCAATTTTTGAAAAGGCAAATATCTCCCGATCTGTAGGAATCTGAGAGACAAAACTTATGTCACTTTGAGGGAACGTACATGTCAACTTCATGTCAGAATCTCGTCAATGTATGTCCAAGGGTTTGGACGAGAGAGACATTTTAATTTTTCGAGATTATTCGAAAGTCAATTTTTAAAAAGCAAATATCTCCCGATCTGTAGGCATCTGAGAGACAAAACTTAGGTCACTTTGAGGGAACGTATATGTAAACTTCCTGTCAGAGTCACGTCAATGTATGTCCAAGGGTTTGGAGGATAGACACATTTTAATTTTTTGAGATTATTCGAAAGTCAATTTTTGAAAAGGCAAATATCTTCCGATCTGTAGGGGTCTGAGAGACAAAACTTATGTCACTTTGAGGGAACGTATATGTCAACGTCATGTCAGAATCTCGTCAATGTATGTGAAAGGGTTTGGACGATAGAGACATTTAAATTTTTCGAGATTATTCGAAAGTCAATTTTTTAAAGACAAATATCTCCCGATCTGTAGGAATCTGAGAGACAAAACTTATGTCACTTTGAGGGAACGTATATGTCAACTTGCTGTCAGAGTCACGTCAATGTATGTCCAAGGGTTTGGACGATAGAGACATTTTAATTTTTCGAGATTATTCGAAAGTCAATTATTTAAAGGTTAATATCTCCCGATCTGTAGGCATCTGAGAGACAAAACTTATGTCACTTTGAGGGTACGTATATGTCAACCTCATGTCAGAATCTCGTCAATGTATGTCCAAGGGTTTGGACGATAGAGACATTTTAATTTTTCGAGATTATTCGAAAGTCAATTTTTAAAAAGCAAATATCTCCCGATCTGTAGGCATCTGAGAGACAAAACTTATGTCACTTTGAGGGAACGTACATGTCAACTTGATGTCAGAATCTCGTCAATGTATGTCCAAGGGTTTGGACGATAGAGACATTTTAATTTTTCGAGATTATTCGAAAGTCAATTTTTAAAGGCAAATATCTCCCGATCTGTAGGAATCTGAGAGACAAAACTTATGTCACTTTGAGGGAACGTATATGTCAACTTCCTGTCAGAGTCACGTCAATGTATGTCCTAGGGTTTGGACGATAGAGACATTTTAATTTTTCGAGATTATTCGAAAGTCAATTTTTGAAAAGGCAAATATCTCCCGATCTGTAGGAATCTGAGAGACAAAACTTATGTCACTTTGAGGGAACGTATATGTCAACTTCATGTCAGAATCTCGTCAATGTATGTCCAAGGGTTTGGACGATAGAGATATTTTAATTTTTCGAGATTATTCGAAAGTCAATTATTAAAAGGCAAATATCTCCCGATCTGTAGGCATCTGAGAGACAAAACTCATGCCACTTTGAGGGAACGTTTATGTCAACTTCATATCAGAATCTCGTCAATGTATGTCCAAGGGTTTGGAGGATAGAGACATTTTAATTTTTCGAGATTATTCGAAAGTCAATTTTTGAAAAGGCAAATATCTCCCGATCTGTAGGAATCTGAGAGACAAAACTTATGTCACTTTGAGGGAACGTATATGTCAACTTCATGTCAGAATCTCGTAAATGTATGTGAAAGGGTTTGGACGAGAGAGACATTTTAATTTTTCGAGATTATTCGAAAGTCAATTATTAAAACGCAAATATCTCCCGATCTGTAGGCATCTGAGAGACAAAACTTATGCCACTTTGAGGGAACGTATATGTAAACTTCCTGTCAGAGTCACGTCAATGTATGTCCAAGGGTTTGGACGATAGAGACATTTTAATTTTTCGAGATTATTCGAAAGTCAATTTTTGAAAAAGCAAATATCTCCAGATCTGTAGGAATCTGAGAGACAAAACTCATGTCACTTTGAGGGAAGGCTTATGTCAAGTTCATGTCAGAATCTCGTCAATGTATGTCCAAGGGTTTGGACGATAGAGACATTTTAATTTTTCGAGATTATTCGAAAGTCAATTATTTAAAGGCAAATATCTCCCGATCTGTAGGCATCTGAGAGACAAAACTTATGTCACTTTGAGGGAACGTATATGTCAACCTCATGTCAGAGTCTCGTCAATGTATGTCCAAGGGTTTGGACGATAGAGACATTTTAATTCTTCGAGATTATTCGAAAGTCAATTTTTAAAAAGCAAATATCTCCCGATCTGTAGGCATCTGAGAGACAAAACTTATGTCACTTTGAGGTAACGTACATGTCAACTTCATTTCAGAATCTCGTCAATGTATGTCCAAGGGTTTGGACGATAGTGAAATTTTAATTTTTCGAGATTATTCGAAAGTCAATTCTTAAAAGGCAAATATCTCCCGATCTGTACGAATCTGAGAGACAAAACTTATGTCACTTTGAGGGAACGTATATGTCAACTTCCTGTCAGAGTCACGTCAATGTATGTCGAAGGGTTTGGAGGATAGAGACATTTTAATTTTTCGAGATTATTCGAAAGTCAATTTTTGAAAAGGCAAATATCTCCCGATCTGTAGGAATCTGAGAGACAAAACTATTGTCAATTTGAGGGAACGTATATGTCAACTTCATGTCAGAATCTCGTCAATGTATGTCCAAGGGTTTGGACGATAGAGACATTTTAATTTTTCGAGATTATTCGAAAGTCAATTATTAAAAGGCAAATATCTCCCGATCTGTAGCCATCTGAGAGACAAAACTTATGCCACTTTGAGGGAACGTATATGTCAACTTCATGTCAGAATCTCGTCAATGTATGTCCAAGGGTTTGGACGATAGAGACATTTTAATTTTTCGAGATTATTCGAAAGTCAATTCTTAAAAGGAAAATATCTCCCGATCTGTAGGAATCTGAGAGACAAAACTTATGTCACTTTGAGGGAACGTATATGTCAACTTCCTGTCAGAGTCACGTCAATGTATGTCCAAGGGTTTGGAGGATAGACATTTTAATTTGTCGAGATTATTCGAAAGTCAATTTTTGAAAAGGCAAATATCTCCCGATCTGTAGGAATCTGAGAGACAAAACTTATGTCACTTTGAGAGAACGTATATGTCAACTTCATGTCAGAATCTCGTCAATGTATGTCCAAGGGTTTGGACGATAGAGACATCTTAATTTTTCGAGATTATTCGAAAGTCAATACTTATAGGCAAATATCTCCCGATCTGTATTCATCTGAGAGACAAAACTTATGTCACTTTGAGGGAACGTATGTGTCAACCTCATGTCAGAATCTCGTCAATGTATGTCCAAGGGTTTGGACGATAGAGACATTTAAATTTTTCGAGATTATTCGAAAGTCAATTATTAAAAGGCAAATATCTCCCGATCTGTAGGAATCTGAGAGACAAAACTTATGTTACTTTGAGGGAACGTACATGTCAACTTCATGTCAGAATCTCGTCAATGTATGTCCAAGGGGTTGGACGAGAGAGACATTTTAATTTTTCGAGATTATTCGAAAGTCAATTTTTAAAAGGCAAATATCTCCCGATCTGTAGGCATCTGAGAGACAAAACTTATGTCACTTTGAGGGAACGTATATGTCAACTTCATGTCAGAATCTCGTCAATGTATGTGAAAGGGTTTGGACGATAGAGACATTTAAATTTTTCGAGATTATTCGAAAGTCAATTCTTAAAAGGCAAATATCTCCCTATCTGTAGGAACCTGAGAGACAAAACTTATGTCACTTTGAGGGAATGTATATGTCAACTAGCTGTCAGAGTCACGTCAATGTATGTCCAAGGGTTTGGACGATAGAGACATTTTAATTGTTCGAGATTATTCGAAAGTCAATTTTTAAAAAGCAAATACCTCCAGATCTGTAGGAATCTGAGAGACAAAACGTATGTCACTTTGAGGGAACGTATATGTCAACTTCCTGTCAGAGTCACGTCAATGTATGTCCAAGTTTTTGGAGGATAGAGACATTTAAATTTTTTGAGATTATTCGAAAGTCAATTTTTGAAAAGGCAAATATCTCCCGATCTGTAGGAATCTGAGAGACAACACTTATGTCACTTTGAGGGAACGTATATGTCAACTTCATGTCTAAATCTCGTCAATGTATGTCCAAGGGTTTGGACGATAGAGACATTTTAATTTTTCGAGATTATTCGAAAGTCAATTATTAAAAGGCAAATATCTCCCGATCTGTAGGCATCTGCGATACAAAACTTATGCCACTTTGAGGGAACGTATATGTCAACTTCATGTCAGAATCTAGTCAATGTATGTCCAAGGGTTTGGACGTTAGCGACATTTTAATTTTTCGAGATTATTCGAAAGTCAATTTATGAAAAAGCAAATATCTCCCGATCTGTAGGAATCTGAGAAACAAACCTTATGTCACATTGAGGGAACGTATATGTCAACTTCATGTCAGAGTCACGTCAATGTATGTGCAAGGGTTTGGAGGATAGAGACATCTTAATTTTTCGAGATTATTCGAAAATCAATTTTTTAAAGGCAAATATCTCCCGATCTGTAGGAATCTGAGACACAAAACTTATGTCACTTTGAGGGAACGTATATGTAAACTTCCTGTCAGAGTCACGTCAATGTATGTCCAAGGGTTTGGAGGATAGAGACATTTTAATTTTTCGAGATTATTCGAAAGTCAATTTTTGAAAAGGCAAATACCTTCCGATCTGAAGGAATCTGAGAGACAAAACTTATGTCACTTTGAGGGAACTTATATGTCAACTTCATGTCAGAATCTCGTCAATGTATGTGAAAGGGTTTGGACGATAGAGACATTTAAATTTTTCGAGATTATTCGAAAGTCAATTATTAAAAGGCAAATATCTCCCGATCTGTAGGAATCTGAGAGACAAACCTTATGTCACTTTGAGGGAACGTACATGTCAACTTCATGTCAGAATCTCGTCAATGTATGTCCAAGGGTTTGGACGAGAGAGACATTTTAATTTTTCGAGATTATTCGAAAGTCAATTTTTAAAAGGCAAATGTCTCCCGATCTGCAGGCATCTGAGAGACAAAACTTATGTCACTTTGAGGGAACGGGTATGTCAACTTCCTGTCTGAGTCACGTCAATGTATGTCCAAGGGTTTGGAGGATAGACACATTTAAATTTTTCGAGATTATTCGAAAGTCAATTTTTGAAAAGGCAAATATCTTCCGATCTGTAGGAATCTGAGAGACAAAACTTATGTCACTTTGAGGGAACGTATATGTAAACTTCATGTCAAAGTCACGTCAATGTATGTGCAAGGGTTTGGAGGATAGAGACATCTTAATTTTTCGAGATTATTCGAAAATCAATTTTTGAAAAGGCAAATATCTCCCGAACTGTAGGAATCTGAGAGACAAAACTTATGTCACTTTGAGGGAACGTATATGTAAACTTCCTGTCAGAGTCACGTCAATGTATGTCCAAGGGTTTGGAGGATAGAGACATTTTAATTTTTTGAGATTATTCGAAAGTCAATTTTTGAAAAGGCAAATATCTTCCGATCTGTAGGAATCTGAAAGACAAAACTTATGTCACTTTGAGGGAACGTATATGTCAACTTCATGTCAGAATCTCGTCAATGTATGTGAAAGGGTTTGGACGATAGAGACATTTACATTTTTCGAGATTATTCGAAAGTCAATTTTTAAAAGGCAAATATCTCCCGATCTGTAGGAATCTGAGAGACAAAACTTATGTCAAATTGAGGGAACTTATATGTCAACTTGCTGTCAGAGTCCCGTCAATGTATGTCCAAGGGTTTGGACGATAGAGACATTTAAATTTTTCGAGATTATTCGAAAGTCAATTTTTGAAAAAGCAAATATCTCCAGATCTGTAGGAATCTGAGAGACAAAACTCATGTCACTTTGAGGGAAGGCATATGTCAAGTTCATGTCAGAATCTCGTCAATGTATGTCCAAGGGTTTGGACGATAGAGACATTTTAATTTTTCGAGATTATTCGAAAGTCAATTATTTAAAGGCAAATATCTCCCGATCTGTAGGCATCTGAGAGACAAACCTTATGTCACTTTGAGGGAACGTACATGTCAACCTCATGTCAGAATCTCGTCAATGTATGTCCAAGGGTTTGGACGATAGAGACATTTTAATTTTTCGAGATTATTCGAAAGTCAATTTTTAAAAAACAAATATCTCCCGATCTGTAGGCATCTGAGAGACAAAACGTATGTCACTTTGAGGTAACGTACGTGTCAACTTCATGTCAGAATCTCGTCAATGTATGTCCAAGGGTTTGGACGATAGAGACATTTTAATTTTTCGAGATTATTCGAAAGTCAATTCTTAAAAGGCAAATATCTCCCGATCTGTAGGAATCTGAGAGACAAAACTTATGTCACTTTGAGGGAACGTATATGTCAACTTCCTGTTAGAGTCACGTCAATGTATGTCCAAGGGTTTGGAGGATAGAGACATTTTAATTTTTCGAGATTATTCGAAAGTCAATTTTTGAAAAAGCAAATATCTCCCGATCTGTAGGAATCTGAGAGACAAAACTTATGTCACTATGAGGGAACGTATATGTCAACTTCATGTCAGAATCTCGACAATGTATGTCCTAGGGTTTGGACGATAGAGACATTTTAATTTTTCGAGATTATTCGAAAGTCAATTTTTAAAAAGCAAATATCTCCCGATCTGTAGGCATCTGAGAGACAAAACTTATGTCACGTTGAGGGAACGTATATGTCAACTTCATGTCAGAATCTCGTCAATGTATGTCCAAGGGTTTGGACGATAGAGACATTTAAATTTTTCGAGATTATTCGAAAGTCAATTCTTAAAAGGCAAATATCTCCCGATCTGTAGGAATCTGAGAGACAAAACTTATGTCACTTTGAGGGAACGTATATGTCAACTTTCTGTCAGAGTCACGTCAATGTATGTCCAAGGGTTTGGAGGATAGAGACATTTTAATTTTTCGAGATTATTCGAAAGTCAATTTTTGAAAAGGCAAATATCTCCCGATCTGTAGGAATCTGAGAGACAAAACAAATGCCACTTTGAGGGAACGTACATGTCAACTTCATGTCAGAATCTCGTCAATGTATGTCCAAGGGTTTGGACGAGAGAGACATTTTAATTTTTCGAGATTATTCGAAAGTCAATTTTTAAAAAGCAAATATCTCCCGATCTGTAGGCATCTGAGAGACAAAACTTATGTCACTATGAGGGAACGTATATGTAAACTTCCTGTCAGAGTCACGTCAATGTATGTCCAAGGGTTTGGAGGATAGACACATTTTAATTTTTTGAGATTATTCGAAAGTCAATTTTTGAAAAGGCAAATATCTTCCGATCTGTAGGGGTCTGAGAGACAAAACTTATGTCACTTTGAGGGAACGTATATGTCAACGTCATGTCAGAATCTCGTCAATGTATGTGAAAGGGTTTGGACGATAGAGACATTTAAATTTTTCGAGATTATTCGAAAGTCAATTTTTTAAAGACAAATATCTCCCGATCTGTAGGCATCTGAGAGACAAAACTTATGTCACTTTGAGGGAACGTATATGTCAACTTGCTGTCAGAGTCACGTCAATGTATGTCCAAGGGTTTGGACGATAGAGATATTTTAATTTTTCGAGATTATTCGAAAGTCAATTATTTAAAGGTTAATATCTCCCGATCTGTAGGCATCTGAGAGACAAAACTTATGTCACTTTGAGGGTACGTATATGTCAACCTCATGTCATAATCTCGTCAATGTATGTCCAAGGGTTTGGACGATAGAGACATTTTAATTTTTCGAGATTATTCGAAAGTCAATTTTTAAAAAGCAAATATCTCCCGATCTGTAGGCATCTGAGAGACAAAACTTATGTCACTTTGAGGGAACGTACATGTCAACGTCATGTCAGAATCTCGTCAATGTATGTCCAAGGGTTTGGAGGATAGACACATTTTAATTTTTCGAGATTATTCGAAAGTCAATTTTTGAAAAGGCAAATTTCTTCCGATCTGTAGGAATCTGAGAGACAAAACTTATGTCACTTTGAGGGAACGTATATGTCAACTTCATGTCAGAATCTCGTCAATGTATGTGAAAGGGTTTGGACGATAGAGACATTTAAATTTTTCGAGATTATTCGAAAGTCAATTTTTAAAAGACAAATATCTCCCGATCTGTAGGAATCTGAAAGACAAAACTTATGTCACTTTGAGGGAACGTATATGTCAACTTGCTGTCAGAGTCACGTCAATGTATGTCCAAGGGTTTGGACGATAGAGACATTTTAATTTTTCGAGATTATTCGAAAGTCAATTTTTGAAAAAGCAAATATCTCCAGATCTGTAGGAATCTGAGAGACAAAACTCATGTCACTTTGAGGGAAGGCATATGTCAAGTTCATGTCAGAATCTCGTCAATGTATGTCCAAGGGTTTGGACGATAGAGACATTTTAATTTTTCGAGATTAGTCGAAAGTCAATTATTTAAAGGCAAATATCTCCCGATCTGTAGGCATCTGAGAGACAAAACTTATGTCACTTTGAGGGAACGTACATGTCAACCTCATGTCAGAATCTCGTCAATGTAAGTCCAAGGGTTTGGACGATAGAGACATTTTAATTTTTCGAGATTATTCGAAAGTCAATTTTTAAAAAACAAATATCTCCCGATCTGTAGGCATCTGAGAGACAGAACGTATGTCACTTTGAGGTAACGTACGTGTCAACTTCATGTCAGAATCTCGTCAATGTATGTCCAAGGGTTTGGACGATAGAGACATTTTAATTTTTCGAGATTATTCGAAAGTCAATTCTTAAAAGGCAAATATCTCCCGATCTGTATGAATCTGAGAGACAAAACTTATGTCACTTTGAGGGAACGTATATGTCAACTTCCTGTCAGAGTCACGTCAATGTATGTCCAAGAGTTTGGAGGATAGAGACATTTTAATTTTTCGAGATTATTCGAAAGTCAATTTTTGAAAAGGCAACTATCTCCCGATCTGTAGGAATCTGAGAGACAAAACTTATGTCACTTTGAGGGAACGTACATGTCAACTTCATTTCAGAATCTCGTCAATGTATGTCCAAGGGTTTGGACGATAGAGACATTTTAATTTTTCGAGATTATTCGAAAGTCAATTATTAAAAGGCAAATATCTCCCGATCTGTAGGAATCTGAGAGACAAAACTTATGTCACTTTGAGGGAACGTACATGTCAACTTCATGTCAGAATCTCGTCAATGTATGTCCAAGGGTTTGGACGAGAGAGACATTTAAATTTTTCGAGATTATTCGAAAGTCAATTTTTAAAAGGCAAATATCTCCCGATCTGTAGGCATCTGAGAGACAAAACTTATGTCACTTTGAGGGAACGTATATGTCAACTTCATGTCAGAATCTCGTCAATGTATGTGAAAGGGTTTGGACGATAGAGACATTTAAATTTTTCGAGATTATTCGAAAGTCAATTTTTAAAAGGCAAATATCTCCCGATCTGTAGGAATCTGAGAGACAAAACTTATGTCACTTTGAGGGAACGTATATGTCAACTTGCTGTCAGAGTCACGTCAATGTATGTCCAAGGGTTTGGACGATAGAGACATTTTAATTGTTCGAGATTATTCGAAAGTCAATTTTTAAAAAGCAAATATCTCCAGATCTGTAGGAATCTGAGGGACAAAACTCATGCCACTTTGAGGGAAGGCATATGTCAAGTTCATGTCAGAATCTCGTCAATGTATGTCCAAAGGTTTCGACGATACAGACATTTTAATTTTTCTTGATTATTCGAAAGTCAATTATTTAAAGGCAAATATCTCCCGATCTGTAGGCATCTGAGAGACAAAACTTATGTCACTTTGAGGGAACGTATATGTCAACCTCATGTCAGAATCTCGTCAATGTATGTCCAAGGGTTTGGACGATAGAGACATTTTAATTTTTCGAGATTATTCGAAAGTCAATTTTTAAAAAGCAAATATCTCCCGATCTGTAGGCATCTGAGAGACAAAACTTATGTCACTTTGAGGGAACGTACATGTCAACTTCATGTCAGAATCTCGTCAATGTATGTCCAAGGGTTTGGACGATAGAGACATTTTAATTTTTCGAGATTATTCGAAAGTCAATTCTTAAAAGGCAAATATCTCCCGATCTGTAGGAATCTGAGAGACAAAACGTATGTCACTTTGAGGGAACGTATATGTCAACTTCCTGTCAGAGTCACGTCAATGTATGTCCAAGGGTTTGGAGGATAGAGACATTTTAATTTTTTGAGATTATTCGAAAGTCAATTTTTGAAAAGGCAAATATCTCCCGATCTGTAGGAATCTGAGAGACAAAACTTATGTCACTTTGAGGGAACGTACATGTCAACTTCATGTCAGAATCTCGTCAATGTATGTCCAAGGGTTTGGACGAGAGAGACATTTTAATTTTTCGAGATTATTCGAAAGTCAATTTTTAAAAAGCAAATATCTCCCGATCTGTAGGCATCTGAGAGACAAAACTTAGGTCACTTTGAGGGAACGTATATGTAAACTTCCTGTCAGAGTCACGTCAATGTATGTCCAAGGGTTTGGAGGATAGACACATTTTAATTTTTTGAGATTATTCGAAAGTCAATTTTTGAAAAGGCAAATATCTTCCGATCTGTAGGGGTCTGAGAGACAAAACTTATGTCACTTTGAGGGAACGTATATGTCAACGTCATGTCAGAATCTCGTCAATGTATGTGAAAGGGTTTGGACGATAGAGACATTTAAATTTTTCGAGATTATTCGAAAGTCAATTTTTTAAAGACAAATATCTCCCGATCTGTAGGAATCTGAGAGACAAAACTTATGTCACTTTGAGGGAACGTATATGTCAACTTGCTGTCAGAGTCACGTCAATGTATGTCCAAGGGTTTGGACGATAGAGACATTTTAATTTTTCGAGATTATTCGAAAGTCAATTATTTAAAGGTTAATATCTCCCGATCTGTAGGCATCTGAGAGACAAAACTTATGTCACTTTGAGGGTACGTATATGTCAACCTCATGTCAGAATCTCGTCAATGTATGTCCAAGGGTTTGGACGATAGAGACATTTTAATTTTTCGAGATTATTCGAAAGTCAATTTTTAAAAAGCAAATATCTCCCGATCTGTAGGCATCTGAGAGACAAAACTTATGTCACTTTGAGGGAACGTACATGTCAACTTGATGTCAGAATCTCGTCAATGTATGTCCAAGGGTTTGGACGATAGAGACATTTTAATTTTTCGAGATTATTCGAAAGTCAATATTTAAAGGCAAATATCTCCCGATCTGTAGGAATCTGAGAGACAAAACTTATGTCACTTTGAGGGAACGTATATGTCAACTTCCTGTCAGAGTCACGTCAATGTATGTCCTAGGGTTTGGACGATAGAGACATTTTAATTTTTCGAGATTATTCGAAAGTCAATTTTTGAAAAGGCAAATATCTCCCGATCTGTAGGAATCTGAGAGACAAAACTTATGTCACTTTGAGGGAACGTATATGTCAACTTCATGTCAGAATCTCGTCAATGTATGTCCAAGGGTTTGGACGATAGAGATATTTTAATTTTTCGAGATTATTCGAAAGTCAATTATTAAAAGGCAAATATCTCCCGATCTGTAGGCATCTGAGAGACAAAACTCATGCCACTTTGAGGGAACGTTTATGTCAACTTCATGTCAGAATCTCGTCAATGTATGTCCAAGGGTTTGGAGGATAGAGACATTTTAATTTTTCGAGATTATTCGAAAGTCAATTTTTGAAAAGGCAAATATCTCCCGATCTGTAGGAATCTGAGACAAAACTTATGTCACTTTGAGGGAACGTATATGTCAACTTCATGTCAGAATCTCGTAAATGTATGTGAAAGAGTTTGGACGAGAGAGACATTTTAATTTTTCGAGATTATTCGAAAGTCAATTTTTAAAAGGCAAATATCTCCCGATCTGTAGGCATCTGAGAGACAAAACTTATGCCACTTTGAGGGAACGTATACGTAAACTTCCTGTCAGAGTCACGTCAATGTATGTCCAAGGGTTTGGACGATAGAGACATTTTAATTTGTCGAGATTATTCGAAAGTCAATTTTTGAAAAAGCAAATATCTCCAGATCTGTAGGAATCTGAGAGACAAAACTCATGTCACTTTGAGGGAAGGCATATGTCAAGTTCATGTCAGAATCTCGACAATGTATGTCCAAGGGTTTGGACGATAGAGACATTTTAATTTTTCGAGATTATTCGAAAGTCAATTATTTAAAGGCAAATATCTCCCGATCTGTAGGCATCTGAGAGACAAAACTTATGTCACTTTGAGGGAACGTATATGTCAACCTCATGTCAGAGTCTCGTCAATGTATGTCCAAGGGTTTGGACGATAGAGACATTTTAATTCTTCGAGATTATTCGAAAGTCAATTTTTAAAAAGCAAATATCTCCCGATCTGTAGGCATCTGAGAGACAAAACTTATGTCACTTTGAGGTAACGTACATGTCAACTTCATTTCAGAATCTCGTCAATGTATGTCCAAGGGTTTGGACGATAGTGAAATTTTAATTTTTCGAGATTATTAGAAAGTCAATTCTTAAAAGGCAAATATCTCCCGATCTGTACGAATCTGAGAGACAAAACTTATGTCACTTTGAGGGAACGTATATGTCAACTTCCTGTCAGAGTCACGTCAATGTATGTCGAAGGGTTTGGAGGATAGAGACATTTTAATTTTTCGAGATTATTCGAAAGTCAATTTTTGAAAAGGCAAATATCTCCCGATCTGTAGGAATCTGAGAGACAAAACTATTGTCAATTTGAGGGAACGTATATGTCAACTTCATGTCAGAATCTCGTCAATGTATGTCCAAGGGTTTGGACGATAGAGACATTTTAATTTTTCGAGATTATTCGAAAGTCAATTATTAAAAGGCAAATATCTCCCGATCTGTTGCCATCTGAGAGACAAAACTTATGCCACTTTGAGGGAACGTATATGTCAACTTCATGTCAGAATCTCGTCAATGTATGTCCAAGGGTTTGGACGATAGAGACATTTTAATTTTTCGAGATTATTCGAAAGTCAATTCTTAAAAGGAAAATATCTCCCGATCTGTAGGAATCTGAGAGACAAAACTTATGTCACTTTGAGGGAACGTATATGTCAACTTCCTGTCAGAGTCACGTCAATGTATGTCCAAGGGTTTGGAGGATAGACATTTTAATTTGTCGAGATTATTCGAAAGTCAATTTTTGAAAAGGCAAATATCTCCCGATCTGTAGGAATCTGAGAGACATAACTTATGTCACTTTGAGAGAACGTATATGTCAACTTCATGTCAGAATCTCGTCAATATATGTCCAAGGGTTTGGACGATAGAGACATCTTAATTTTTCGAGATTATTCGAAAGTCAATTCTTATAGGCAAATATCTCCCGATCTGTAGGCATCTGAGAGACAAAACTTATGTCACTTTGAGGGAACGTATGTGTCAACCTCATGTCAGAATCTCGTCAATGTATGTCCAAGGGTTTGGACGATAGAGACATTTAAATTTTTCGAGATTATTCGAAAGTCAATTATTAAAAGGCAAATATCTCCCGATCTGTAGGAATCTGAGAGACAAAACTTATGTTACTTTGAGGGAACGTACATGTCAACTTCATGTCAGAATCTCGTCAATGTATGTCCAAGGGGTTGGACGAGAGAGACATTTTAATTTTTCGAGATTATTCGAAAGTCAATTTTTAAAAGGCAAATATCTCCCGATCTGTAGGCATCTGAAAGACAAACCTTATGTCACTTTGAGGGAACGTATATGTCAACTTCATGTCAGAATCTCGTCAATGTATGTGAAAGGGTTTGGACGATAGAGACATTTAAATTTTTCGAGATTATTCGAAAGTCAATTCTTAAAAGGCAAATATCTCCCTATCTGTAGGAACCTGAGAGACAAAACTTATGTCACTTTGAGGGAACGTATATGTCAACTAGCTGTCAGAGTCACGTCAATGTATGTCCAAGGGTTTGGACGATAGAGACATTTTAATTGTTCGAGATTATTCGAAAGTCAATTTTTAAAAAGCAAATATCTCCAGATCTGTAGGAATCTGAGGGACAAAACTCATGCCACTTTGAGGGAAGGCATATGTCAAGTTCATGTCAGAATCTCGTCATTGTATGTCCAAGGGTTTCGACGATAGAGACATTTTAATTTTTCGAGATTATTCGAAAGTCAATTATTTAAAGGCAAATATCTCCCGATCTGTAGGCATCTGAGAGAAAAGCCTTATGTCACTTTGAGGGAACGTATATGTCAACCTCATGTCAGAATCTCGTCAATGTATGTCCAAGGGTTTGGACGATAGAGACATTTTAATTTTTCGAGATTATTCGAAAGTCAATTTTTAAAAAGCAAATATCTCCCGATCTGTAGGCATCTGAGAGACAAAACTTATGTCACTTTGAGGGAATGTACATGTCAACTTCATGTCAGAATCTCGTCAATGTATGTCCAAGGGTTTGTACGATAGAGACATTTTAATTTTTCGAGATTATTCGAAAGTCAATTCTTAATAGGCAAATATCTCCCGATCTGTAGGAATCTGAGAGACAAAACGTATGTCACTTTGAGGGAACGTATATGTCAACTTCCTGTCAGAGTCACGTCAATGTATGTCCAAGTTTTTGGAGGATAGAGACATTTAAATTTTTTGAGATTATTCGAAAGTCAATTTTTGAAAAGGCAAATATCTCCCGATCTGTAGGAATCTGAGAGACAACACTTATGTCACTTTGAGGGAACGTATATGTCAACTTCATGTCTAAATCTCGTCAATGTATGTCCAAGGGTTTGGACGATAGAGACATTTTAATTTTTCGAGATTATTCGAAAGTCAATTATTAAAAGGCAAATATCTCCCGATCTGTAGGCATCTGCGATACAAAACTTATGCCACTTTGAGGGAACGTATATGTCATCTTCATGTCAGAATCTAGTCAATGTATGTCCAAGGGTTTGGACGTTAGCGACATTTTAATTTTTCGAGATTATTCGAAAGTCAATTTATGAAAAAGCAAATATCTCCCGATCTGTAGGAATCTGAGAAACAAACCTTATGTCACATTGAGGGAACGTATATGTCAACTTCATGTCAGAGTCACGTCAATGTATGTGCAAGGGTTTGGAGGATAGAGACATCTTAATTTTTCGAGATTATTCGAAAATCAATTTTTTAAAGGCAAATATCTCCCGATCTGTAGGAATCTGAGACACAAAACTTATGTCACTTTGAGGGAACGTATATGTAAACTTCCTGTCAGAGTCACGTCAATGTATGTCCAAGGGTTTGGAGGATAGAGACATTTTAATTTTTCGAGATTATTCGAAAGTCAATTTTTGAAAAGGCAAATATCTTCCGATCTGAAGGAATCTGAGAGACAAAACTTATGTCACTTTGAGGGAACTTATATGTCAACTTCATGTCAGAATCTCGTCAATGTATGTGAAAGGGTTTGGACGATAGAGACATTTAAATTTTTCGAGATTATTCGAAAGTCAATTATTAAAAGGCAAATATCTCCCGATCTGTAGGAATCTGAGAGACAAACCTTATGTCACTTTGAGGGAACGTACATGTCAACTTCATGTCAGAATCTCGTCAATGTATGTCCAAGGGTTTGGACGAGAGAGACATTTTAATTTTTCGAGATTATTCGAAAGTCAATTTTTAAAAGGCAAATGTCTCCCGATCTGTAGGCATCTGAGAGACAAAACTTATGTCACTTTGAGGGAACGGATATGTCAACTTCCTGTCTGAGTCACGTCAATGTATGTCCAAGGGTTTGGAGGATAGACACATTTAAATTTTTCGAGATTATTCGAAAGTCAATTTTTGAAAAGGCAAATATCTTCCGATCTGTAGGAATCTGAGAGACAAAACTTATGTCACTTTGAGGGAACGTATATGTCAACTAGCTGTCAGAGTCACGTCAATGTATGTCCAAGGGTTTGGACGATAGAGAAATTTAAATTTTTCGAGATTATTCGAAAGTCAATTTTTGAAAAAGCAAATATCTCCAGATCTGTAGGAATCTGAGAGACAAAACTCATGTCACTTTGAGGGAAGGCATATGTCAAGTTCATGTCAGAATCTCGTCAATGTATGTCCAAGGGTTTGGACGATAGAGACATTTAAATTTTTCGAGATTATTCGAAAGTCAATTATTTAAAGGCAAATATCTCCCGATCTGTAGGCATCTGAGAGACAAAACTTATGTCACTTTGAGGGAACGTATATGTCAACCTCATGTCAGAATCTCGTCAATGTATGTCCAAGGGTTTGGACGATAGAGACATTTAAATTTTTCGAGATTATTCGAAAGTCAATTATTAAAAAGCAAATATCTCCCGATCTGTAGGCATCTGAGAGACAAAACGTATGTCACTTTGAGGGAACGTACATGTCAACTTCATGTCAGAGTCACGTCAATGTATGTCCAAGGGTTTGGAGGATAGAGACATTTTAATTATTCGAGATTATTCGAAAGTCAATTTTTGAAAAGGCAACTATCTCCCGATCTGTAGGAATCTGAGAGACAAAACTTATGTCACTTTGAGGGAACGTATATGTCAACTTCATGTCAGAATCTCGTCAATGTATGTCCAAGGGTTTGGACGATAGAGACATTTTAATTTTTCGAGATTATTCGAAAGTCAATTTTTGAAAAGGCAAATATCTCCCGATCTGTAGGAATCTGAGAGACAAAACTAATGTCACTTTGATGGAACGTATATGTCAACTTCATGTCAGAATCTCGTCAATGTATGTCCAAGGGTTTGGACGATAGAGACATTTTAATTTTTCGAGATTATTCGAAAGTCAATTCTTAAAAGGCAAATATCTCCCTATCTGTAGGAACCTGAGAGACAAAACTTATGTCACTTTGAGGGAACGTATATGTCAACTAGCTGTCAGAGTCACGTCAATGTATGTCCAAGGGTTTGGACGATAGAGACATTTTAATTGTTCGAGATTATTCGAAAGTCAATTTTTAAAAAGCAAATATCTCCAGATCTGTAGGAATCTGAGGGACAAAACTCATGCCACTTTGAGGGAAGGCATATGTCAAGTTCATGTCAGAATCTCGTCATTGTATGTCCAAGGGTTTCGACGATAGAGACATTTTAATTTTTCGAGATTATTCGAAAGTCAATTATTTAAAGGCAAATATCTCCCGATCTGTAGGCATCTGAGAGAAAAGCCTTATGTCACTTTGAGGGAACGTATATGTCAACCTCATGTCAGAATCTCGTCAATGTATGTCCAAGGGTTTGGACGATAGAGACATTTTAATTTTTCGAGATTATTCGAAAGTCAATTTTTAAAAAGCAAATATCTCCCGATCTGTAGGCATCTGAGAGACAAAACTTATGTCACTTTGAGGGAACGTACATGTCAACTTCATGTCAGAATCTCGTCAATGTATGTCCAAGGGTTTGTACGATAGAGACATTTTAATTTTTCGAGATTATTCGAAAGTCAATTCTTAATAGGCAAATATCTCCCGATCTGTAGGAATCTGAGAGACAAAACGTATGTCACTTTGAGGGAACGTATATGTCAACTTCCTGTCAGAGTCACGTCAATGTATGTCCAAGGGTTTGGAGGATAGAGACATTTAAATTTTTTGAGATTATTCGAAAGTCAATTTTTGAAAAGGCAAATATCTCCCGATCTGTAGGAATCTGAGAGACAACACTTATGTCACTTTGAGGGAACGTATATGTCAACTTCATGTCTAAATCTCGTCAATGTATGTCCAAGGGTTTGGACGATAGAGACATTTTAATTTTTCGAGATTATTCGAAAGTCAATTATTAAAAGGCAAATATCTCCCGATCTGTAGGCATCTGCGATACAAAACTTATGCCACTTTGAGGGAACGTATATGTCAACTTCGTGTCAGAATCTAGTCAATGTATGTCCAAGGGTTTGGACGTTAGCGACATTTTAATTTTTCGAGATTATTCGAAAGTCAATTTATGAAAAAGCAAATATCTCCCGATCTGTAGGAATCTGAGAAACAAACCTTATGTCACATTGAGGGAACGTATATGTCAACTTCATGTCAGAGTCACGTCAATGTATGTGCAAGGGTTTGGAGGATAGAGACATCTTAATTTTTCGAGATTATTCGAAAATCAATTTTTTAAAGGCAAATATCTCCCGATCTGTAGGAATCTGAGACACAAAACTTATGTCACTTTGAGGGAACGTATATGTAAACTTCCTGTCAGAGTCACGTCAATGTATGTCCAAGGGTTTGGAGGATAGAGACATTTTAATTTTTCGAGATTATTCGAAAGTCAATTTTTGAAAAGGCAAATATCTTCCGATCTGAAGGAATCTGAGAGACAAAACTTATGTCACTTTGAGGGAACTTATATGTCAACTTCATGTCAGAATCTCGTCAATGTATGTGAAAGGGTTTGGACGATAGAGACATTTAAATTTTTCGAGATTATTCGAAAGTCAATTATTAAAAGGCAAATATCTCCCGATCTGTAGGAATCTGAGAGACAAACCTTATGTCACTTTGAGGGAACGTACATGTCAACTTCATGTCAGAATCTCGTCAATGTATGTCCAAGGGTTTGGACGAGAGAGACATTTTAATTTTTCGAGATTATTCGAAAGTCAATTTTTAAAAGGCAAATGTCTCCCGATCTGTAGGCATCTGAGAGACAAAACTTATGTCACTTTGAGGGAACGGGTATGTCAACTTCCTGTCTGAGTCACGTCAATGTATGTCCAAGGGTTTGGAGGATAGACACATTTTAATTTTTTGAGATTATTCGAAAATCAATTTTTGAAAAGGCAAATATCTTCCGATCTGTAGGGGTCTGAGAGACAAAACTTATGTCACTTTGAGGGAACGTATATGTCAACGTCATGTCAGAATCTCGTCAATTTATGTGAAAGGGTTTGGACGATAGAGACATTTAAATTTTTCGAGATTATTCGAAAGTCAATTTTTTAAAGACAAATATCTCCCGATCTGTAGGAATCTGAGAGACAAAACTTATGTCACTTTGAGGGAACGTATATGTCAACTTGCTGTCAGAGTCACGTCAATGTATGTCCAAGGGTTTGGACGATAGAGACATTTTAATTTTTCGAGATTATTCGAAAGTCAATTATTTAAAGGTTAATATCTCCCGATCTGTAGGCATCTGAGAGACAAAACTTATGTCACTTTGAGGGTACGTATATGTGAACCTCATGTCAGAATCTCGTCAATGTATGTCCAAGGGTTTGGACGATAGAGACATTTTAATTTTTCGAGATTATTCGAAAGTCAATTTTTAAAAAGCAAATATCTCCCGATCTGTAGGCATCTGAGAGACAAAACTTATGTCACTTTGAGGGAACGTACATGTCAACTTGATGTCAGAATCTCGTCAATGTATGTCCAAGGGTTTGGACGATAGAGACATTTTAATTTTTCGAGATTATTCGAAAGTCAATTTTTAAAAGGCAAATATCTCCCGATCTGTAGGAATCTGAGAGACAAAACTTATGTCACTTTGAGGGAACGTATATGTCAACTTCCTGTCAGAGTCACGTCAATGTATGTAATAGGGTTTGGACGATAGAGACATTTTAATTTTTCGAGATTATTCGAAAGTCAATTTTTGAAAAGGCAAATATCTCCCGATCTGTAGGAATCTGAGAGACAAAACTTATGTCACTTTGAGGGAACGTATATGTCAACTTCATGTCAGAATCTCGTCAATGTATGTCCAAGGGTTTGGACGATAGAGATATTTTAATTTTTCGAGATTATTCGAAAGTCAATTATTAAAAGGCAAATATCTCCCGATCTGTAGGCATCTGAGAGACAAAACTCATGCCACTTTGAGGGAACGTTTATGTCAACTTCATGTCAGAATCTCGTCAATGTATGTCCAAGGGTTTGGAGGATAGAGACATTTTAATTTTTCGAGATTATTCGAAAGTCAATTTTTGAAAAGGCAAATATCTCCCGATCTGTAGGAATCTGAGAGACAAAACTTATGTCACTTTGAGGGAACGTATATGTCAACTTCATGTCAGAATCTCGTCAATGTATGTGAAAGGGTTTGGACGAGAGAGACATTTTAATTTTTCGAGATTATTCGAAAGTCTATTTTTAAAAGGCAAATATCTCCCGATCTGTAGGCATCTGAGAGACAAAACTTATGCCACTTTGAGGGAACGTATATGTAAACTTCCTGTCAGAGTCACGTCAATGTATGTCCAAGGGTTTGGACGATAGAGACATTTTAATTTTTCGAGATTATTCGAAAGTCAATTTTTGAAAAAGCAAATATCTCCAGATCTGTAGGATTCTGAGAGACAAAACTCATGTCACTTTGAGGGAAGGCATATGTCAAGTTCATGTCAGAATCTCGTCAATGTATGTCCAAGGGTTTGGACGATAGAGACATTTTAATTTTTCGAGATTATTCGAAAGTCAATTATTTAAAGGCAAATATCTCCCGATCTGTAGGCATCTGAGAGACAAAACTCATGCCACTTTGAGGGAACGTTTATGTCAACTTCATGTCAGAATCTCGTCAATGTATGTCCAAGGGTTTGGAGGATAGAGACATTTTAATTTTTCGAGATTATTCGAAAGTCAATTTTTGAAAAGGCAAATATCTTCCGATCTGAAGGAATCTGAGAGACAAAACTTATGTCACTTTGAGGGAACTTATATGTCAACTTCATGTCAGAATCTCGTCAATGTATGTGAAAGGGTTTGGACGATAGAGACATTTAAATTTTTCGAGATTATTCGAAAGTCAATTATTAAAAGGCAAATATCTCCCGATCTGTAGGAATCTGAGAGACAAACCTTATGTCACTTTGAGGGAACGTACATGTCAACTTCATGTCAGAATCTCGTCAATGTATGTCCAAGGGTTTGGACGAGAGAGACATTTTAATTTTTCGAGATTATTCGAAAGTCAATTTTTAAAAGGCAAATGTCTCCCGATCTGTAGGCATCTGAGAGACAAAACTTATGTCACTTTGAGGGAACGGGTATGTCAACTTCCTGTCTGAGTCACGTCAATGTATGTCCAAGGGTTTGGAGGATAGACACATTTTAATTTTTTGAGATTATTCGAAAATCAATTTTTGAAAAGGCAAATATCTTCCGATCTGTAGGGTTCTGAGAGACAAAACTTATGTCACTTTGAGGGAACGTATATGTCAACGTCATGTCAGAATCTCGTCAATTTATGTGAAAGGGTTTGGACGATAGAGACATTTAAATTTTTCGAGATTATTCGAAAGTCAATTTTTTAAAGACAAATATCTCCCGATCTGTAGGAATCTGAGAGACAAAACTTATGTCACTTTGAGGGAACGTATATGTCAACTTGCTGTCAGAGTCACGTCAATGTATGTCCAAGGGTTTGGACGATAGAGACATTTTAATTTTTCGAGATTATTCGAAAGTCAATTATTTAAAGGTTAATATCTCCCGATCTGTAGGCATCTGAGAGACAAAACTTATGTCACTTTGAGGGTACGTATATGTCAACCTCATGTCAGAATCTCGTCAATGTATGTCCAAGGGTTTGGACGATAGAGACATTTTAATTTTTCGAGATTATTCGAAAGTCAATTTTTAAAAAGCAAATATCTCCCGATCTGTAGGCATCTGAGAGACAAAACTTATGTCACTTTGAGGGAACGTACATGTCAACTTGATGTCAGAATCTCGTCAATGTATGTCCAAGGGTTTGGACGATAGAGACATTTTAATTTTTCGAGATTATTCGAAAGTCAATTTTTAAAAGGCAAATATCTCCCGATCTGTAGGAATCTGAGAGACAAAACTTATGTCACTTTGAGGGAACGTATATGTCAACTTCCTGTCAGAGTCACGTCAATGTATGTCCTAGGGTTTGGACGATAGAGACATTTTAATTTTTCGAGATTATTCGAAAGTCAATTTTTGAAAAGGCAAATATCTCCCGATCTGTAGGAATCTGAGAGACAAAACTTATGTCACTTTGAGGGAACGTATATGTCAACTTCATGTCAGAATCTCGTCAATGTATGTCCAAGGGTTTGGACGATAGAGATATTTTAATTTTTCGAGATTATTCGAAAGTCAATTATTAAAAGGCAAATATCTCCCGATCTGTAGGCATCTGAGAGACAAAACTCATGCCACTTTGAGGGAACGTTTATGTCAACTTCATGTCAGAATCTCGTCAATGTATGTCCAAGGGTTTGGAGGATAGAGACATTTTAATTTTTCGAGATTATTCGAAAGTCAATTTTTGAAAAGGCAAATATCTCCCGATCTGTAGGAATCTGAGAGACAAAACTTATGTCACTTTGAGGGAACGTATATGTCAACTTCATGTCAGAATCTCGTCAATGTATGTGAAAGGGTTTGGACGAGAGAGACATTTTAATTTTTCGAGATTATTCGAAAGTCTATTTTTAAAAGGCAAATATCTCCCGATCTGTAGGCATCTGAGAGACAAAACTTATGCCACTTTGAGGGAACGTATATGTAAACTTCCTGTCAGAGTCACGTCAATGTATGTCCAAGGGTTTGGACGATAGAGACATTTTAATTTTTCGAGATTATTCGAAAGTCAATTTTTGAAAAAGCAAATATCTCCAGATCTGTAGGATTCTGAGAGACAAAACTCATGTCACTTTGAGGGAAGGCATATGTCAAGTTCATGTCAGAATCTCGTCAATGTATGTCCAAGGGTTTGGACGATAGAGACATTTTAATTTTTCGAGATTATTCGAAAGTCAATTATTTAAAGGCAAATATCTCCCGATCTGTAGGCATCTGAGAGACAAAACTTATGTCACTTTGAGGGAACGTATACGTCAACCTCATGTCAGAGTCTCGTCAATGTATGTCCAAGGGTTTGGACGATAGAGACATTTTAATTCTTCGAGATTATTCGAAAGTCAATTTTTAAAAAGCAAATATCTCCCGATCTGTAGGCATCTGAGAGACAAAACTTATGTCACTTTGAGGTAACGTACATGTCAACTTCATTTCAGAATCTCGTCAATGTATGTCCAAGGGTTTGGACGATAGTGAAATTTTAATTTTTCGAGATTATTCGAAAGTCAATTCTTAAAAGGCAAATATCTCCCGATCTGTACGAATCTGAGAGACAAAACTTATGTCACTTTGAGGGAACGTATATGTCAACTTCCTGTCAGAGTCACGTCAATGTATGTCGAAGGGTTTGGAGGATAGAGACATTTTAATTTTTCGAGATTATTCGAAAGTCAATTTTTGAAAAGGCAAATATCTCCCGATCTGTAGGAATCTGAGAGACAAAACTATTGTCAATTTGAGGGAACGTATATGTCAACTTCATGTCAGAATCTCGTCAATGTATGTCCAAGGGTTTGGACGATAGAGACATTTTAATTTTTCGAGATTATTCGAAAGTCAATTATTAAAAGGCAAATATCTCCCGATCTGTAGCCATCTGAGAGACAAAACTTATGCCACTTTGAGGGAACGTATATGTCAACTTCATGTCAGAATCTCGTCAATGTATGTCCAAGGGTTTGGACGATAGAGACATTTTAATTTTTCGAGATTATTCGAAAGTCAATTCTTAAAAGGAAAATATCTCCCGATCTGTAGGAATCTGAGAGACAAAACTTATGTCACTTTGAGGGAACGTATATGTCAACTTCCTGTCAGAGTCACGTCAATGTATGTCCAAGGGTTTGGAGGATAGACATTTTAATTTGTCGAGATTATTCGAAAGTCAATTTTTGAAAAGGCAAATATCTCCCGATCTGTAGGAATCTGAGAGACAAAACTTATGTCACTTTGAGAGAACGTATATGTCAACTTCATGTCAGAATCTCGTCAATGTATGTCCAAGGGTTTGGACGATAGAGACATCTTAATTTTTCGAGATTATTCGAAAGTCAATTCTTTAAAGGCAAATATCTCCCGATCTGTAGGCATCTGAGAGACAAAACTTATGTCACTTTGAGGGAACGTATGTGTCAACCTCATGTCAGAATCTCGTCAATGTATGTCCAAGGGTTTGGACGATAGAGACATTTAAATTTTTCGAGATTATTCGAAAGTCAATTATTAAAAGGCAAATATCTCCCGATCTGTAGGAATCTGAGAGACAAAACTTATGTTACTTTGAGGGAACGTACATGTCAACTTCATGTCAGAATCTCGTCAATGTATGTCCAAGGGGTTGGACGAGAGAGACATTTTAATTTTTCGAGATTATTCGAAAGTCAATTTTTAAAAGACAAATATCTCCCGATCTGTAGGCATCTGAGAGACAAAACTTATGTCACTTTGAGGGAACGTATATGTCAACTTCATGTCAGAATCTCGTCAATGTATGTGAAAGGGTTTGGACGATAGAGACATTTAAATTTTTCGAGATTATTCGAAAGTCAATTCTTAAAAGACAAATATCTCCCTATCTGTAGGAACCTGAGAGACAAAACTTATGTCACTTTGAGGGAACGTATATGTCAACTAGCTGTCAGAGTCACGTCAATGTATGTCCAAGGGTTTGGACGATAGAGACATTTTAATTGTTCGAGATTATTCGAAAGTCAATTTTTAAAAAGCAAATATCTCCAGATCTGTAGGAATCTGAGGGACAAAACTCATGCCACTTTGAGGGAAGGCATATGTCAAGTTCATGTCAGAATCTCGTCATTGTATGTCCAAGGGTTTCGACGATAGAGACATTTTAATTTTTCGAGATTATTCGAAAGTCAATTATTTAAAGGCAAATATCTCCCGATCTGTAGGCATCTGAGAGAAAAGCCTTATGTCACTTTGAGGGAACGTATATGTCAACCTCATGTCAGAATCTCGTCAATGTATGTCCAAGGGTTTGGACGATAGAGACATTTTAATTTTTCGAGATTATTCGAAAGTCAATTTTTAAAAAGCAAATATCTCCCGATCTGTAGGCATCTGAGAGACAAAACTTATGTCACTTTGAGGGAACGTACATGTCAACTTCATGTCAGAATCTCGTCAATGTATGTCCAAGGGTTTGTACGATAGAGACATTTTAATTTTTCGAGATTATTCGAAAGTCAATTCTTAATAGGCAAATATCTCCCGATCTGTAGGAATCTGAGAGACAAAACGTATGTCACTTTGAGGGAACGTATATGTCAACTTCCTGTCAGAGTCACGTCAATGTATGTCCAAGTTTTTGGAGGATAGAGACATTTAAATTTTTTGAGATTATTCGAAAGTCAATTTTTGAAAAGGCAAATATCTCCCGATCTGTAGGAATCTGAGAGACAACACTTATGTCACTTTGAGGGAACGTATATGTCAACTTCATGTCTAAATCTCGTCAATGTATGTCCAAGGGTTTGGACGATAGAGACATTTTAATTTTTCGAGATTATTCGAAAGTCAATTATTAAAAGGCAAATATCTCCCGATCTGTAGGCATCTGCGATACAAAACTTATGCCACTTTGAGGGAACGTATATGTCAACTTCATGTCAGAATCTAGTCAATGTATGTCCAAGGGTTTGGACGTTAGCGACATTTTAATTTTTCGAGATTATTCGAAAGTCAATTTATGAAAAAGCAAATATCTCCCGATCTGTAGGAATCTGAGAAACAAACCTTATGTCACATTGAGGGAACGTATATGTCAACTTCATGTCAGAGTCACGTCAATGTATGTGCAAGGGTTTGGAGGATAGAGACATCTTAATTTTTCGAGATTATTCGAAAATCAATTTTTTAAAGGCAAATATCTCCCGATCTGTAGGAATCTGAGACACAAAACTTATGTCACTTTGAGGGAACGTATATGTAAACTTCCTGTCAGAGTCACGTCAATGTATGTCCAAGGGTTTGGAGGATAGAGACATTTTAATTTTTCGAGATTATTCGAAAGTCAATTTTTAAAAGGCAAATATCTCCAGATCTGTAGGCATCTGAGAGACAAAACGTATGTCACTTTGAGGGAACGTATATGTCAACTTCATGTCAGAATCTCGTCAATGTATGTGAAAGGGTTTGGACGAGAGAGACATTTTAATTTTTCGAGATTATTCGAAAGTCAATTTTTAAAAGGCAAATATCTCCCGATCTGTAGGCATCTGAGAGACAAAACTTATGCCACTTTGAGGGAACGTATATGTAAACTTCCTGTCAGAGTCACGTCAATGTATGTCCAAGGGTTTGGACGATAGAGACATTTTAATTTTTCGAGATTATTCGAAAGTCAATTTTTGAAAAAGCAAATATCTCCAGATCTGTAGGAATCTGAGAGACAAAACTCATGTCACTTTGAGGGAAGGCATATGTCAAGTTCATGTCTGAATCTCGTCAATGTATGTCCAAGGGTTTGGACGATAGAGACATTTTAATTTTTCGAGATTATTCGAAAGTCAATTATTTAAAGGCAAATATCTCCCGATCTGTAGGCATCTGAGAGACAAAACTTATGTCACTTTGAGGGAACGTATATGTCAACCTCATGTCAGAGTCTCGTCAATGTATGTCCAAGGGTTTGGACGATAGAGACATTTTAATTCTTCGAGATTATTCGAAAGTCAATTTTTAAAAAGCAAATATCTCCCGATCTGTAGGCATCTGAGAGACAAAACTTATGTCACTTTGAGGTAACGTACATGTCAACTTCATTTCAGAATCTCGTCAATGTATGTCCAAGGGTTTGGACGATAGTGAAATTTTAATTTTTCGAGATTATTCGAAAGTCAATTCTTAAAAGGAAAATATCTCCCGATCTGTACGAATCTGAGAGACAAAACTTATGTCACTTTGAGGGAACGTATATGTCAACTTCCTGTCAGAGTCACGTCAATGTATGTCGAAGGGTTTGGAGGATAGAGACATTTTAATTTTTCGAGATTATTCGAAAGTCAATTTTTGAAAAGGCAAATATCTCCCGATCTGTAGGAATCTGAGAGACAAAACTATTGTCAATTTGAGGGAACGTATATGTCAACTTCATGTCAGAATCTCGTCAATGTATGTCCAAGGGTTTGGACGATAGAGACATCTTAATTTTTCGAGATTATTCGAAAGTCAATTCTTTAAAGGCAAATATCTCCCGATCTGTAGGCATCTGAGAGACAAAACTTATGTCACTTTGAGGGAACGTATGTGTCAACCTCATGTCAGAATCTCGTCAATGTATGTCCAAGGGTTTGGACGATAGAGACATTTAAATTTTTCGAGATTATTCGAAAGTCAATTATTAAAAGGCAAATATCTCCCGATCTGTAGGAATCTGAGAGACAAAACTTATGTTACTTTGAGGGAACGTACATGTCAACTTCATGTCAGAATCTCGTCAATGTATGTCCAAGGGGTTGGACGAGAGAGACATTTTAATTTTTCGAGATTATTCGAAAGTCAATTTTTAAAAGGCAAATATCTCCCGATCTGTAGGCATCTGAGAGACAAAACTTATGTCACTTTGAGGGAACGTATATGTCAACTTCATGTCAGAATCTCGTCAATGTATGTGAAAGGGTTTGGACGATAGAGACATTTAAATTTTTCGAGATTATTCGAAAGTCAATTCTTAAAAGGCAAATATCTCCCTATCTGTAGGAACCTGAGAGACAAAACTTATGTCACTTTGAGGGAACGTATATGTCAACTAGCTGTCAGAGTCACGTCAATGTATGTCCAAGGGTTTGGACGATAGAGACATTTTAATTGTTCGAGATTATTCGAAAGTCAATTTTTAAAAAGCAAATATCTCCAGATCTGTAGGAATCTGAGGGACAAAACTCATGCCACTTTGAGGGAAGGCATATGTCAAGTTCATGTCAGAATCTCGTCATTGTATGTCCAAGGGTTTCGACGATAGAGACATTTTAATTTTTCGAGATTATTCGAAAGTCAATTTTTTAAAGGCAAATATCTCCCGATCTGTAGGCATCTGAGAGAAAAGCCTTATGTCACTTTGAGGGAACGTATATGTCAACCTCATGTCAGAATCTCGTCAATGTATGTCCAAGGGTTTGGACGATAGAGACATTTTAATTTTTCGAGATTATTCGAAAGTCAATTTTTAAAAAGCAAATATCTCCCGATCTGTAGGCATCTGAGAGACAAAACTTATGTCACTTTGAGGGAACGTACATGTCAACTTCATGTCAGAATCTCGTCAATGTATGTCCAAGGGTTTGTACGATAGAGACATTTTAATTTTTCGAGATTATTCGAAAGTCAATTCTTAATAGGCAAATATCTCCCGATCTGTAGGAATCTGAGAGACAAAACGTATGTCACTTTGAGGGAACGTATATGTCAACTTCCTGTCAGAGTCACGTCAATGTATGTCCAAGTTTTTGGAGGATAGAGACATTTAAATTTTTTGAGATTATTCGAAAGTCAATTTTTGAAAAGGCAAATATCTCCCGATCTGTAGGAATCTGAGAGACAACACTTATGTCACTTTGAGGGAACGTATATGTCAACTTCATGTCTAAATCTCGTCAATGTATGTCCAAGGGTTTGGACGATAGAGACATTTTAATTTTTCGAGATTATTCGAAAGTCAATTATTAAAAGGCAAATATCTCCCGATCTGTAGGCATCTGCGATACAAAACTTATGCCACTTTGAGGGAACGTATATGTCAACTTCATGTCAGAACCTAGTCAATGTATGTCCAAGGGTTTGGACGTTAGCGACATTTTAATTTTTCGAGATTATTCGAAAGTCAATTTATGAAAAAGCAAATATCTCCCGATCTGTAGGAATCTGAGAAACAAACCTTATGTCACATTGAGGGAACGTATATGTCAACTTCATGTCAGAGTCACGTCAATGTATGTGCAAGGGTTTGGAGGATAGAGACATCTTAATTTTTCGAGATTATTCGAAAATCAATTTTTTAAAGGCAAATATCTCCCGATCTGTAGGAATCTGAGACACAAAACTTATGTCACTTTGAGGGAACGTATATGTAAACTTCCTGTCAGAGTCACGTCAATGTATGTCCAAGGGTTTGGAGGATAGAGACATTTTAATTTTTCGAGATTATTCGAAAGTCAATTTTTGAAAAGGCAAATATCTTCCGATCTGAAGGTATCTGAGAGACAAAACTTATGTCACTTTGAGGGAACTTATATGTCAACTTCATGTCAGAATCTCGTCAATGTATGTGAAAGGGTTTGGACGATAGAGACATTTAAATTCTTCGAGATTATTCGAAAGTCAATTATTAAAAGGCAAATATCTCCCGATCTGTAGGAATCTGAGAGACAAACCTTATGTCACTTTGAGGGAACGTACATGTCAACTTCATGTCAGAATCTCGTCAATGTATGTCCAAGGGTTTGGACGAGAGAGACATTTTAATTTTTCGAGATTATTCGAAAGTCAATTTTTAAAAGGCAAATGTCTCCCGATCTGTAGGCATCTGAGAGACAAAACTTATGTCACTTTGAGGGAACGGATATGTCAACTTCCTGTCTGAGTCACGTCAATGTATGTCCAAGGGTTTGGAGGATAGACACATTTAAATTTTTCGAGATTATTCGAAAGTCAATTTTTGAAAAGGCAAATATCTTCCGATCTGTAGGAATCTGAGAGACAAAACTTATGTCACTTTGAGGGAACGTATATGTCAACTTGCTGTCAGAGTCACGTCAATGTATGTGCAAGGGTTTGGACGATAGAGAAATTTAAATTTATCGAGATTATTCGAAAGTCAATTTTTGAAAAAGCAAATATCTCCAGATCTGTAGGAATCTGAGAGACAAAACTCATGTCACTTTGAGGGAAGGCATATGTCAAGTTCATGTCAGAATCTCGTCAATGTATGTCCAAGGGTTTGGACGATAGAGACATTTTAATTTTTCGAGATTATTCGAAAGTCAATTATTTAAAGGCAAATATCTCCCGATCTGTAGGCATCTGAGAGACAAAACTTATGTCACTTTGAGGGAACGTATATGTCAACCTCATGTCAGAATCTCGTCAATGTATGTCCAAGGGTTTGGACGGTAGAGACATTTAAATTTTTCGAGATTATTCGAAAGTCAATTATTAAAAAGCAAATATCTCCCGATCTGTAGGCATCTGAGAGACAAAACGTATGTCACTTTGAGGGAACGTACATGTCAACTTCATGTCAGAGTCACGTCAATGTATGTCCAAGGGTTTGGAGGATAGAGACATTTTAATTATTCGAGATTATTCGAAAGTCAATTTTTGAAAAGGCAACTATCTCCCGATCTGTAGGAATCTGAGAGACAAAACTTATGTCACTTTGAGGGAACGTATATGTCAACTTCATGTCAGAATCTCGTCAATGTATGTCCAAGGGTTTGGACGATAGAGACATTTTAATTTTTCGAGATTATTCGAAAGTCAATTATTAAAAGGCAAATATCTCCCGATCTGTAGGCATCTGAGAGACAAAACGTATGCCACTTTGAGGGAACGTATATGTCAACTTCATGTCAGAATCTCGTCAATGTATGTCCAAGGGTTTGGACGATAGAGACATTTTAATTTTTCGAGATTATTCTAAAGTCAATTTTTAAAAGGTAAATATCTCCCGATCTGTAAGCATCTGAGAGACAAAACGTATGTCACTTTGAGGGAACGTATATGTCAACCTCATGTTAGAATCTCGTCAATGTATGTCGAAGGGTTTGGACGATAGAGAATTTAAATTTTTCGAGATTATTCGAAAGTCAATTATTAAAAGGCAAATATCTCCCGATCTGTAGGAATCAGAGAGACAAAACTTATGTCACTTTGAGGTAACGTACATGTCAACTTCATTTCAGAATCTCGTCAATGTATGTCCAAGGGTTTGGACGATAGTGAAATTTTAATTTTTCGAGATTATTCGAAAGTCAATTCTTAAAAGGCAAATATCTCCCGATCTGTACGAATCTGAGAGACAAAACTTATGTCACTATGAGGGAACGTATATGTCAACTTCCTGTCAGAGTCACGTCAATGTATGTCGAAGGGTTTGGAGGATAGAGACATTTTAATTTTTCGAGATTATTCGAAAGTCAATTTTTGAAAAGGCAAATATCTCCCGATCTGTAGGAATCTGAGAGACAAAACTATTGTCAATTTGAGGGAACGTATATGTCAACTTCATGTCAGAATCTCGTCAATGTATGTCCAAGGGTTTGGACGATAGAGACATCTTAATTTTTCGAGATTATTCGAAAATCAATTTTTTAAAGGCAAATATCTCCCGATCTGTAGGAATCTGAGACACAAAACTTATGTCACTTTGAGGGAACGTATATGTCAACTTCCTGTCAGAGTCACGTCAATGTATGTCGAAGGGTTTGGAGGATAGAGACATTTTAATTTTTCGAGATTATTCGAAAGTCAATTTTTGAAAAGGCAAATATCTTCCGATCTGAAGGTATCTGAGAGACAAAACTTATGTCACTTTGAGGGAACTTATATGTCAACTTCATGTCAGAATCTCGTCAATGTATGTGAAAGGGTTTGGACGATAGAGACATTTAAATTCTTCGAGATTATTCGAAAGTCAATTATTAAAAGGCAAATATCTCCCGATCTGTAGGAATCTGAGAGACAAACCTTATGTCACTTTGAGGGAACGTACATGTCAACTTCATGTCAGAATCTCGTCAATGTATGTCCAAGGGTTTGGACGAGAGAGACATTTTAATTTTTCGAGATTATTCGAAAGTCAATTTTTAAAAGGCAAATGTCTCCCGATCTGTAGGCATCTGAGAGACAAAACTTATGTCACTTTGAGGGAACGGATATGTCAACTTCCTGTCTGAGTCACGTCAATGTATGTCCAAGGGTTTGGAGGATAGACACATTTAAATTTTTCGAGATTATTCGAAAGTCAATTTTTGAAAAGGCAAATATCTTCCGATCTGTAGGAATCTGAGAGACAAAACTTATGTCACTTTGAGGGAACGTATATGTCAACTTGCTGTCAGAGTCACGTCAATGTATGTGCAAGGGTTTGGACGATAGAGAAATTTAAATTTATCGAGATTATTCGAAAGTCAATTTTTGAAAAAGCAAATATCTCCAGATCTGTAGGAATCTGAGAGACAAAACTCATGTCACTTTGAGGGAAGGCATATGTCAAGTTCATGTCAGAATCTCGTCAATGTATGTCCAAGGGTTTGGACGATAGAGACATTTTAATTTTTCGAGATTATTCGAAAGTCAATTATTTAAAGGCAAATATCTCCCGATCTGTAGGCATCTGAGAGACAAAACTTATGTCACTTTGAGGGAACGTATATGTCAACCTCATGTCAGAATCTCGTCAATGTATGTCCAAGGGTTTGGACGGTAGAGACATTTAAATTTTTCGAGATTATTCGAAAGTCAATTATTAAAAAGCAAATATCTCCCGATCTGTAGGCATCTGAGAGACAAAACGTATGTCACTTTGAGGGAACGTACATGTCAACTTCATGTCAGAGTCACGTCAATGTATGTCCAAGGGTTTGGAGGATAGAGACATTTTAATTATTCGAGATTATTCGAAAGTCAATTTTTGAAAAGGCAACTATCTCCCGATCTGTAGGAATCTGAGAGACAAAACTTATGTCACTTTGAGGGAACGTATATGTCAACTTCATGTCAGAATCTCGTCAATGTATGTCCAAGGGTTTGGACGATAGAGACATTTTAATTTTTCGAGATTATTCGAAAGTCAATTATTAAAAGGCAAATATCTCCCGATCTGTAGGCATCTGAGAGACAAAACGTATGCCACTTTGAGGGAACGTATATGTCAACTTCATGTCAGAATCTCGTCAATGTATGTCCAAGGGTTTGGACGATAGAGACATTTTAATTTTTCGAGATTATTCTAAAGTCAATTTTTAAAAGGTAAATATCTCCCGATCTGTAAGCATCTGAGAGACAAAACGTATGTCACTTTGAGGGAACGTATATGTCAACCTCATGTTAGAATCTCGTCAATGTATGTCGAAGGGTTTGGACGATAGAGAATTTAAATTTTTCGAGATTATTCGAAAGTCAATTATTAAAAGGCAAATATCTCCCGATCTGTAGGAATCAGAGAGACAAAACTTATGTCACTTTGAGGTAACGTACATGTCAACTTCATTTCAGAATCTCGTCAATGTATGTCCAAGGGTTTGGACGATAGTGAAATTTTAATTTTTCGAGATTATTCGAAAGTCAATTCTTAAAAGGCAAATATCTCCCGATCTGTACGAATCTGAGAGACAAAACTTATGTCACTATGAGGGAACGTATATGTCAACTTCCTGTCAGAGTCACGTCAATGTATGTCGAAGGGTTTGGAGGATAGAGACATTTTAATTTTTCGAGATTATTCGAAAGTCAATTTTTGAAAAGGCAAATATCTCCCGATCTGTAGGAATCTGAGAGACAAAACTATTGTCAATTTGAGGGAACGTATATGTCAACTTCATGTCAGAATCTCGTCAATGTATGTCCAAGGGTTTGGACGATAGAGACATCTTAATTTTTCGAGATTATTCGAAAGTCAATTCTTTAAAGGCAAATATCTCCCGATCTGTAGGCATCTGAGAGACAAAACTTATGTCACTTTGAGGGAACGTATGTGTCAACCTCATGTCAGAATCTCGTCAATGTATGTCCAAGGGTTTGGACGATAGAGACATTTAAATTTTTCGAGATTATTCGAAAGTCAATTATTAAAAGGCAAATATCTCCCGATCTGTAGGAATCTGAGAGACAAAACTTATGTTACTTTGAGGGAACGTACATGTCAACTTCATGTCAGAATCTCGTCAATGTATGTCCAAGGGGTTGGACGAGAGAGACATTTTAATTTTTCGAGATTATTCGAAAGTCAATTTTTAAAAGGCAAATATCTCCCGATCTGTAGGCATCTGAGAGACAAAACTTATGTCACTTTGAGGGAACGTATATGTCAACTTCATGTCAGAATCTCGTCAATGTATGTGAAAGGGTTTGGACGATAGAGACATTTAAATTTTTCGAGATTATTCGAAAGTCAATTCTTAAAAGGCAAATATCTCCCTATCTGTAGGAACCTGAGAGACAAAACTTATGTCACTTTGAGGGAACGTATATGTCAACTAGCTGTCAGAGTCACGTCAATGTATGTCCAAGGGTTTGGACGATAGAGACATTTTAATTGTTCGAGATTATTCGAAAGTCAATTATTAAAAAGCAAATATCTCCAGATCTGTAGGAATCTGAGGGACAAAACTCATGCCACTTTGAGGGAAGGCATATGTCAAGTTCATGTCAGAATCTCGTCATTGTATGTCCTAGGGTTTCGACGATAGAGACATTTTAATTTTTCGAGATTATTCGAAAGTCAATTTTTTAAAGGCAAATATCTCCCGATCTGTAGGCATCTGAGAGAAAAGCCTTATGTCACTTTGAGGGAACGTATATGTCAACCTCATGTCAGAATCTCGTCAATGTATGTCCAAGGGTTTGGACGATAGAGACATTTTAATTTTTCGAGATTATTCGAAAGTCAATTTTTAAAAAGCAAATATCTCCCGATCTGTAGGCATCTGAGAGACAAAACTTATGTCACTTTGAGGGAACGTACATGTCAACTTCATGTCAGAATCTCGTCAATGTATGTCCAAGGGTTTGTACGATAGAGACATTTTAATTTTTCGAGATTATTCGAAAGTCAATTCTTAATAGGCAAATATCTCCCGATCTGTAGGAATCTGAGAGACAAAACGTATGTCACTTTGAGGGAACGTATATGTCAACTTCCTGTCAGAGTCACGTCAATGTATGTCCAAGTTTTTGGAGGATAGAGACATTTAAATTTTTTGAGATTATTCGAAAGTCAATTTTTGAAAAGGCAAATATCTCCCGATCTGTAGGAATCTGAGAGACAACACTTATGTCACTTTGAGGGAACGTATATGTCAACTTCATGTCTAAATCTCGTCAATGTATGTCCAAGGGTTTGGACGATAGAGACATTTTAATTTTTCGAGATTATTCGAAAGTCAATTATTAAAAGGCAAATATCTCCCGATCTGTAGGCATCTGCGATACAAAACTTATGCCACTTTGAGGGAACGTATATGTCAACTTCATGTCAGAATCTAGTCAATGTATGTCCAAGGGTTTGGACGTTAGCGACATTTTAATTTTTCGAGATTATTCGAAAGTCAATTTATGAAAAAGCAAATATCTCCCGATCTGTAGGAATCTGAGAAACAAACCTTATGTCACATTGAGGGAACGTATATGTCAACTTCATGTCAGAGTCACGTCAATGTATGTGCAAGGGTTTGGAGGATAGAGACATCTTAATTTTTCGAGATTATTCGAAAATCAATTTTTTAAAGGCAAATATCTCCCGATCTGTAGGAATCTGAGACACAAAACTTATGTCACTTTGAGGGAACGTATATGTAAACTTCCTGTCAGAGTCACGTCAATGTATGTCCAAGGGTTTGGAGGATAGAGACATTTTAATTTTTCGAGATTATTCGAAAGTCAATTTTTGAAAAGGCAAATATCTTCCGATCTGAAGGTATCTGAGAGACAAAACTTATGTCACTTTGAGGGAACTTATATGTCAACTTCATGTCAGAATCTCGTCAATGTATGTGAAAGGGTTTGGACGATAGAGACATTTAAATTCTTCGAGATTATTCGAAAGTCAATTATTAAAAGGCAAATATCTCCCGATCTGTAGGAATCTGAGAGACAAACCTTATGTCACTTTGAGGGAACGTACATGTCAACTTCATGTCAGAATCTCGTCAATGTATGTCCAAGGGTTTGGACGAGAGAGACATTTTAATTTTTCGAGATTATTCGAAAGTCAATTTTTAAAAGGCAAATGTCTCCCGATCTGTAGGCATCTGAGAGACAAAACTTATGTCACTTTGAGGGAACGGATATGTCAACTTCCTGTCTGAGTCACGTCAATGTATGTCCAAGGGTTTGGAGGATAGACACATTTAAATTTTTCGAGATTATTCGAAAGTCAATTTTTGAAAAGGCAAATATCTTCCGATCTGTAGGAATCTGAGAGACAAAACTTATGTCACTTTGAGGGAACGTATATGTCAACTTGCTGTCAGAGTCACGTCAATGTATGTGCAAGGGTTTGGACGATAGAGAAATTTAAATTTATCGAGATTATTCGAAAGTCAATTTTTGAAAAAGCAAATATCTCCAGATCTGTAGGAATCTGAGAGACAAAACTCATGTCACTTTGAGGGAAGGCATATGTCAAGTTCATGTCAGAATCTCGTCAATGTATGTCCAAGGGTTTGGACGATAGAGACATTTTAATTTTTCGAGATTATTCGAAAGTCAATTATTTAAAGGCAAATATCTCCCGATCTGTAGGCATCTGAGAGACAAAACTTATGTCACTTTGAGGGAACGTATATGTCAACCTCATGTCAGAATCTCGTCAATGTATGTCCAAGGGTTTGGACGATAGAGACATTTAAATTTTTCGAGATTATTCGAAAGTCAATTATTAAAAAGCAAATATCTCCCGATCTGTAGGCATCTGAGAGACAAAACGTATGTCACTTTGAGGGAACGTACATGTCAACTTCATGTCAGAGTCACGTCAATGTATGTCCAAGGGTTTGGAGGATAGAGACATTTTAATTATTCGAGATTATTCGAAAGTCAATTTTTGAAAAGGCAACTATCTCCCGATCTGTAGGAATCTGAGAGACAAAACTTATGTCACTTTGAGGGAACGTATATGTCAACTTCATGTCAGAATCTCGTCAATGTATGTCCAAGGGTTTGGACGATAGAGACATTTTAATTTTTCGAGATTATTCGAAAGTCAATTATTAAAAGGCAAATATCTCCCGATCTGTAGGCATCTGAGAGACAAAACGTATGCCACTTTGAGGGAACGTATATGTCAACTTCATGTCAGAATCTCGTCAATGTATGTCCAAGGGTTTGGACGATAGAGACATTTTAATTTTTCGAGATTATTCTAAAGTCAATTTTTAAAAGGTAAATATCTCCCGATCTGTAAGCATCTGAGAGACAAAACGTATGTCACTTTGAGGGAACGTATATGTCAACCTCATGTTAGAATCTCGTCAATGTATGTCGAAGGGTTTGGACGATAGAGAATTTAAATTTTTCGAGATTATTCGAAAGTCAATTATTAAAAGGCAAATATCTCCCGATCTGTAGGAATCAGAGAGACAAAACTTATGTCACTTTGAGGGAACGTATATGTCAACTTCATGTCAGAATCTCGTTAATGTATGTCCAAGGGTTTGGACGATAGAGACATTTTAATTTTTCGAGATTATTCGAAAGTCAATTTTTAAAGGCAAATATCTCCCGATCTGTAGGAATCTGAGAGACAAAACTTATGTCACTTTGAGGGAACGTATATGTCAACTTCATGTCAGAATCTCGTCAATGTATGTCCAAGGGTTTGGACGATAGAGACATTTTAATTTTTCGAGATTATTCGAAAGTCAATTTTTGAAAAGGCAAATATCTCCCGATCTGTAGGAATCTGAGAGACAAAACTAATGTCACTTTGATGGAACGTATATGTCAACTTCATGTCAGAATCTCGTCAATGTATGTCCAAGGGTTTGGACGATAGAGACATTTTAATTTTTCGAGATTATTCGAAAGTCAATTCTTAAAAGGCAAATATCTCCCTATCTGTAAGAACCTGAGAGACAAAACTTATGTCACTTTGAGGGAACGTATATGTCAACTAGCTGTCAGAGTCACGTCAATGTATGTCCAAGGGTTTGGACGATAGAGACATTTTAATTGTTCGAGATTATTCGAAAGTCAATTTTTAAAAAGCAAATATCTCCAGATCTGTAGGAATCTGAGGGACAAAACTCATGCCACTTTGAGGGAAGGCATATGTCAAGTTCATGTCAGAATCTCGTCATTGTATGTCCAAGGGTTTCGACGATAGAGACATTTTAATTTTTCGAGATTATTCGAAAGTCAATTATTTAAAGGCAAATATCTCCCGATCTGTAGGCATCTGAGAGAAAAGCCTTATGTCACTTTGAGGGAACGTATATGTCAACCTCATGTCAGAATCTCGTCAATGTATGTCCAAGGGTTTGGACGATAGAGACATTTTAATTTTTCGAGATTATTCGAAAGTCAATTTTTAAAAAGCAAATATCTCCCGATCTGTAGGCATCTGAGAGACAAAACTTATGTCACTTTGAGGGAACGTACATGTCAACTTCATGTCAGAATCTCGTCAATGTATGTCCAAGGGTTTGTACGATAGAGACATTTTAATTTGTCGAGATTATTCGAAAGTCAATTCTTAATAGGCAAATATCTCCCGATCTGTAGGAATCTGAGAGACAAAACGTATGTCACTTTGAGGGAACGTATATGTCAACTTCCTGTCAGAGTCACGTCAATGTATGTCCAAGGGTTTGGAGGATAGAGACATTTAAATTTTTTGAGATTATTCGAAAGTCAATTTTTGAAAAGGCAAATATCTCCCGATCTGTAGGAATCTGAGAGACAACACTTATGTCACTTTGAGGGAACGTATATGTCAACTTCATGTCTAAATCTCGTCAATGTATGTCCAAGGGTTTGGACGATAGAGACATTTTAATTTTTCGAGATTATTCGAAAGTCAATTATTAAAAGGCAAATATCTCCCGATCTGTAGGCATCTGCGATACAAAACTTATGCCACTTTGAGGGAACGTATATGTCAACTTCATGTCAGAATCTAGTCAATGTATGTCCAAGGGTTTGGACGTTAGCGACATTTTAATTTTTCGAGATTATTCGAAAGTCAATTTATGAAAAAGCAAATATCTCCCGATCTGTAGGAATCTGAGAAACAAACCTTATGTCACATTGAGGGAACGTATATGTCAACTTCATGTCAGAGTCACGTCAATGTATGTGCAAGGGTTTGGAGGATAGAGACATCTTAATTTTTCGAGATTATTCGAAAATCAATTTTTTAAAGGCAAATATCTCCCGATCTGTAGGAATCTGAGACACAAAACTTATGTCACTTTGAGGGAACGTATATGTAAACTTCCTGTCAGAGTCACGTCAATGTATGTCCAAGGGTTTGGAGGATAGAGACATTTTAATTTTTCGAGATTATTCGAAAGTCAATTTTTGAAAAGGCAACTATCTCCCGATCTGTAGGAATCTGAGAGACAAAACTTATGTCACTTTGAGGGAACGTATATGTCAACTTCATGTCAGAATCTCGTCAATGTATGTCCAAGGGTTTGGAGGATAGAGACATTTTAATTTTTCGAGATTATTCGAAAGTCAATTTTTGAAAAGGCAACTATCTCCCGATCTGTAGGAATCTGAGAGACAAAACTTATGTCACTTTGAGGGAACGTATATGTCAACTTCATGTCAGAATCTCGTCAATGTATGTCCAAGGGTTTGGACGATAGAGACATTTTAATTTTTCGAGATTATTCGAAAGTCAATTATTAAAAGGCAAATATCTCCCGATCTGTAGGCATCTGAGAGACAAAACGTATGCCACTTTGAGGGAACGTATATGTCAACTTCATGTCAGAATCTCGTCAATGTATGTGAAAGGGTTTGGACGATAGAGACATTTTAATTTTTCGAGATTATTCTAAAGTCAATTTTTAAAAGGTAAATATCTCCCGATCTGTAGGCATCTGAGAGACAAAACGTATGTCACTTTGAGGGAACGTATATGTCAACCTCATGTTAGAATCTCGTCAATGTATGTCCAAGGGTTTGGACGATAGAGACATTTAAATTTTTCGAGATTATTCGAAAGTCAATTATTAAAAGGCAAATATCTCCCGATCTGTAGGAATCTGAGAGACAAAACTAATGTCACTTTGATGGAACGTATATGTCAACTTCATGTCAGAATCTCGTCAATGTATGTCCAAGGGTTTGGACGATAGAGACATTTTAATTTTTCGAGATTATTCGAAAGTCAATTCTTAAAAGGCAAATATCTCCCTATCTGTAAGAACCTGAGAGACAAAACTTATGTCACTTTGAGGGAACGTATATGTCAACTAGCTGTCAGAGTCACGTCAATGTATGTCCAAGGGTTTGGACGATAGAGACATTTTAATTGTTCGAGATTATTCGAAAGTCAATTTTTAAAAAGCAAATATCTCCAGATCTGTAGGAATCTGAGAGACAAAACGTATGTCACTTTGAGGGAACGTATATGTCAACCTCATGTTAGAATCTCGTCAATGTATGTCCAAGGGTTTGGACGATAGAGACATTTAAATTTTTCGAGATTATTCGAAAGTCAATTATTAAAAGGCAAATATCTCCCGATCTGTAGGAATCAGAGAGACAAAACTTATGTCACTTTGAGGGAACGTATATGTCAACTTCATGTCAGAATCTCGGTAATGTATGTCCAAGGGTTTGGACGATAGAGACATTTTAATTTTTCGAGATTATTCGAAAGTCAATTTTTAAAAGGCAAATATCTCCCGATCTGTAGGAATCTGAGAGACAAAACTTATGTCACTTTGAGGGAACGTATATGTCAACTACATGTCAGAATCTCGTCAATGTATGTCCAAGGGTTTGGACGATAGAGACATTTTAATTTTTCGAGATTATTCGAAAGTCAATTTTTGAAAAGGCAAATATCTCCCGATCTGTAGGAATCTGAGAGACAAAACTAATGTCACTTTGAGGGAACGTATATGTCAACTTCATGTCAGAATCTCGTCAATGTATGTCCAAGGGTTTGGACGATAGAGACATTTTAATTTTTCGAGATTATTCGAAAGTCAATTCTTAAAAGGCAAATATCTCCCGATCTGTAGGAATCTGAGAGACAAAACTTATGTCACTTTGAGGGAACGTATATGTCAACGTCCTGTCAAAGTCACGTCAATGTATGTCCAAGGGTTTGGAGGATAGAGACATTTTAATTTTTCGAGATTATTCGAAAGTCAATTATTGAAAAGGCAAATATCTCCCGATCTGTAGAATCTGAGAGACAAAACTTATGTCACTTTGAGGGAACGTATATGTCAACTTCATGTCAGAATCTCGTCAATGTATGTCCAAGGGTTTGGACGATAGAGACATTTTAATTTTTCGAGATTATTCGAAATACAATTGTTTAAAGGCAAATATCTCCCGATCTGTAGGCATCTGAGAGTCAAAACGTATGTCACTTTGAGGGAACGTATATGTCAACCTCATGTCAGAATCTCGTCAATGTATGTCCAAGGGTTTGGACGATAGAGACATTTTAATTTTTCGAGATTATTCGAAAGTCAATTTTTAAAAGGCAAATATCTCCCGATCTGTAGGCATCTGAGAGACAAAACTTATGCCACTTTGAGGGAACGTATATGTCAACTTCATGTCAGAATCTCGTCAAGGTATGTCCAAGGGTTTGGACGATAGAGACATTTTAATTTTTCGAGATTATTCGAAAGTCAATTTATGAAAAAGCAAATATCTCCCGATCTGTAGGAATCTGAGAGACAAACCTTATGTCACATTGAGGGAACGTATATGTCAACTTCATGTCAAAGTCACGTCAATGTATGTGCAAGGGTTTGCAGGATAGAGACATCTTAATTTTTCGAGATTATTCGAAAGTCAATTTTTAAAAGGCAAATATCTTCCGATCTGTAGGAATCTGAGAGACAAAACTTATGTCACTTTGAGGGAACGTATATGTCAACTTCATGTCAGGATCTCGTCAATGTATGTCCAAGGGTTTGGACGTTAGAGACATTTTAATTTTTCGAGATTATTCGAAAGTCAATTATTAAAAGGCAAATATCTCCCGATCTGTAGAAATCTGAGAGACGAAACTTATGTCAAATTGAGGGAACGTATATGTCAACTTGCTGTCTGAGTCACGTCAATGTATGTCCAAGGGTTTGGACGATAGAGACATTTTAATTTTTCGAGATTATTCGAAAGTCAATTTTTGAAAAAGCAAATATCTCCAGATCTGTAGGAATCTGAGTGACAAAACTCATGTCACTTTGAGGGAACGTAAATGTCAACTTGCTGTCAGAGTCACGTCAATGTATGTCCAAGGGTTTGGACGATAGAGACATTTTAATTTTTCGAGATTATTCGAAAGTCAATTTTTGAAAAAGCAAATATCTCCAGATCTGTAGGAATCTGAGAGACAAAACTCATGTCACTTTGAGGGAAGGCATATGTCAACTTCATGTCAGAATCTCGTCAATGTATGTCCAAGGGTTTGGACGATAGAGACATTTTAATTTTTCGAGATTATTCGAAAGTCAATTCTTAAAAGGCAAATATCTCCCGATCTGTAGGAATCTGAGAGACAAAACGTATGTCACTTTGAGGGAACGTATATGTCAACTTCCTGTCAGAGTCACGTCAATGTATGTCCAAGGGTTTGGAGGATAGAGACATTTAAATTTTTTGAGATTATTCGAAAGTCAATTTTTGAAAAGGCAAATATCTCCCGATCTGTAGGAATCTGAGAGACAACACTTATGTCACTTTGAGGGAACGTATATGTCAACTTCATGTCTAAATCTCGTCAATGTATGTCCAAGGGTTTGGACGATAGAGACATTTTAATTTTTCGAGATTATTCGAAAGTCAATTATTAATAGGCAAATATCTCCCGATCTGTAGGCATCTGAGATACAAAACTTATGCCACTTTGAGGGAACGTATATGTCAACTTCATGTCAGAATCTAGTCAATGTATGTCCAAGGGTTTGGACGTTAGAGACATTTTAATTTTTCGAGATTATTCGAAAGTCAATTTATGAAAAAGCAAATATCTCCCGATCTGTAGGAATCTGAGAAACAAACCTTATGTCACATTGAGGGAACGTATATGTCAACTTCATGTCAGAGTCACGTCAATGTATGTGCAAGGGTTTGGAGGATAGAGACATCTTAATTTTTCGAGATTATTCGAAAATCAATTTTTAAAGGCAAATATCTCCCGATCTGTAGGAATCTGAGACACAAAACTTATGTCACTTTGAGGGAACGTATATGTAAACTTCCTGTCAGAGTCACGTCAATGTATGTCCAAGGGTTTGGAGGATAGAGACATTTTAATTTTTCGAGATTATTCGAAAGTCAATTTTTGAAAAGGCAAATATCTTCCGATCTGAAGGAATCTGAGAGACAAACCTTATGTCACTTTGAGGGAACTTATATGTCAACTTCATGTCAGAATCTCGTCAATGTATGTGAAAGGGTTTGGACGATAGAGACATTTAAATTTTTCGAGATTATTCGAAAGTCAATTATTAAAAGGCAAATATCTCCCGATCTGTAGGAATCTGAGAGACAAACCTTATGTCACTTTGAGGGAACGTACATGTCAACTTCATGTCAGAATCTCGTCAATGTATGTCCAAGGGTTTGGACGAGAGAGACATTTTAATTTTTCGAGATTATTCGAAAGTCAATTTTTAAAAGGCAAATGTCTCCCGATCTGTAGGCATCTGAGAGACAAAACTTATGTCACTTTGAGGGAACGGATATGTCAACTTCCTGTCTGAGTCACGTCAATGTATGTCCAAGGGTTTGGAGGATAGACACATTTTAATTTTTCGAGATTATTCGAAAGTCAATTTTTGAAAAGGCAAATATCTTCCGATCTGTAGGAATCTGAGAGACAAAACTTATGTCACTTTGAGGGAACGTATATGTCAACTTGCTGTCAGAGTCACGTCAATGTATGTGCAAGGGTTTGGACGATAGAGAAATTTAAATTTTTCGAGATTATTCGAAAGTCAATTTATGAAAAAGCAAATATCTCCAGATCTGTAGGAATCTGAGAGACAAAACTCATGTCACTTTGAGGGAAGGCATATGTCAAGTTCATGTCAGAATCTCGTCAATATATGTCCAAGGGTTTGGACGATAGAGACATTTTAATTTTTCGAGATTATTCGAAAGTCAATTATTTAAAGGCAAATATCTCCCGATCTGTAGGCATCTGAGAGACAAAACTTATGTCACTTTGAGGGAACGTACATGTCAACTTCATGTCAGAGTCACGTCAATGTATGTCCAAGGGTTTGGAGGATAGAGACATTTTAATTTTTCGAGATTATTCGAAAGTCAATTTATGAAAAGGCAACTATCTCCCGATCTGTAGGAATCTGAGAGACAAAACTTATGTCACTTTGAGGGAACGTATATGTCAACTTCATGTCAGAATCTCGTCAATGTATGTCCAAGGGTTTGGACGATAGAGACATTTTAATTTTTCGAGATTATTCGAAAGTCAATTATTAAAAGGCAAATATCTCCCGATCTGTAGGCATCTGAGAGACAAAACGTATGCCACTTTGAGGGAACGTATATGTCAACTTCATGTCAGAATCTCGTCAATGTATGTCCAAGGGTTTGGACGATAGAGACATTTAAATTTTTCGAGATTATTCTAAAGTCAATTTTTAAAAGGTAAATATCTCCCGATCTGTAGGCATCTGAGAGACAAAACGTATGTCACTTTGAGGGAACGTATATGTCAACTTCATGTCAGAATCTCGTCAATGTATGTCCAAGGGTTTGGACGATAGAGACATTTAAATTTTTCGAGATTATTCGAAAGTCAATTATTAAAAGGCAAATATCTCCCGATCTGTAGGAATCAGAGAGACAAAACTTATGTCACTTTGAGGGAACGTATATGTCAACTTCATGTCAGAATCTCGTTAATGTATGTCCAAGGGTTTGGACGATAGAGACATTTCAATTTTTCGAGATTATTCGAAAGTCAATTTTTAAAAGGCAAATATCTCCCGATCTGTAGGAATCTGAGAGACAAAACTTATGTCACTTTGAGGGAACGTATATGTCAACTTCATGTCAGAATCTCGTCAATGTATGTCCAAGGGTTTGGACGATAGAGACATTTTAATTTTTCGAGATTATTCGAAAGTCAATTTCTGAAAAGGCAAATATCTCCCGATCTGTAGGAATCTGAGAGACAAAACTAATGTCACTTTGAGGGAACGTATATGTCAACTTCATGTCAGAATCTCGTCAATGTATGTCCAAGGGTTTGGACGATAGAGACATTTTAATTTTTCGAGATTATTCGAAAGTCAATTCTTAAAAGGCAAATATCTCCCGATCTGTAGGAATCTGAGAGACAAAACTTATGTCACTTTGAGGGAACGTATATGTCAACTTCCTGTCAAAGTCACGTCAATGTATGTCCAAGGGTTTGTAGGATAGAGACATTTTAATTTTTCGAGATTATTCGAAAGTCAATTATTGAAAAGGCAAATATCTCCCGATCTGTAGAATCTGAGAGACAAAACTTATGTCACTTTGAGGGAACGTATATGTCAACTTCATGTGAGAATCTCGTCAATGTATGTCCAAGGGTTTGGACGATAGAGACATTTAAATTTTTCGAGATTATTCGAAATACAATTTTTTAAAGGCAAATATCTCCCGATCTGTAGGCATCTGAGAGACAAAACTTATGTCACTTTGAGGGAACGTATATGTCAACCTCATGTCAGAATCTGTTCAATGTATGTCCAAGGGTTTGGACGATAGAGACATTTTAATTTTTCGAGATTATTCGAAAGTCAATTATTTAAAGGCAAATATCTCCTGATCTGTAGGCATCTGAGAGACAAAACTTATGTCACTTTGAGGAAACGTATATGTCAACTTCCTGTCAGAGTCACGTCAATGTATGTCCAAGGGTTTGGAGGATAGAGACATTTTAATTTTTCGAGATTATTCGAAAGTCAATTTTTGAAAAGGCAAATATCTCCCGATCTGTAGGAATCTGAGAGACAAAATTTATGTCACTTTGAGGGAACGTATATGTAAACGTCATGTCAAAATCTCGTCAATGTATGTCCAAGGGTTTTGACGATAGAGACATTTTAATTTTTCGAGATTATTCGAAAGTCAATTTTTAAAAGGCAAATATCTCCCGATCTGTAGGCATCTGAGAGACAAAACTTATGCCACTTTGAGGGAACGTATATGTCAACTTCATGTCAGAATCTCGTCTAGGTATGTCCAAGGGTTTGGACGATAGAGACATTTTAATTTTTCGAGATTATTCGAAAGTCAATTATTGAAAAGGCAAATATCTCCCGATCTGTAGAATCTGAGAGACAAAACTTATGTCACTTTGAGGGAACGTATATGTTAACTTCATGTCAGAATCTCGTCAATGTATGTCCAAGGGTTTGGACGATAGAGACATTTAAATTTTTCGAGATTATTCGAAATACAATTTTTTAAAGGCAAATATCTCCCGATCTGTAGGCATCTGAGAGACAAAACTTATGTCACTTTGAGGGAACGTATATGTCAACCTCATGTCAGAATCTCGTCAATGTATGTCCAAGGGTTTGGACGATAGAGACATTTTAATTTTTCGAGATTATTCGAAAGTCAATTATTAAAAGGCAAATATCTCCTGATCTGTAGGCATCTGAGAGACAAAACTTATGTCACTTTGAGGGAACGTATATGTCAACTTCATGTCAGAATCTCGTCAATGTATGTCCAAGGGTTTGGACGATAGAGACATTTAAATTTTTCGAGATTATTCGAAAGTCAATTCTTAAAAGGCAAATATCTCCCGATCTGTAGGAATCTGAGAGACAAAACTTATGTCACTTTGAGGGAACGTATATGTCAACTTCCTGTCAGAGTCACGTCAATGTATGTCCAAGGGTTTGGAGGATAGAGACATTTTAATTTTTCGAGATTATTCGAAAGTCAATTTTTGAAAAGGCAAATATCTCCCGATCTGTAGGCATCTGCGAGACAAAACTTATGCCACTTTGAGGGAACGTATATGTCAATTTCATGTCAGAATCTCGTCAAGGTATGTCCAAGGGTTTGGACGATAGAGACATTTTAATTTTTCGAGATTATTCGAAAGTCAATTTATGAAAAAGCAAATATCTCCCGATCTGTAGGAATCTGAGAGACAAACCTTATGTCACATTGAGGGAACGTATATGTCAACTTCATGTCAAAGTCACGTCAATGTATGTGCAAGGGTTTGCAGGATAGAGACATCTTAATTTTTCGAGATTATTCGAAAGTCAATTTTTAAAAGGCAAATATCTTCCGATCTGTATGAATCTGAGAGACAAAACTTATGTCACTTTGAGGGAACGTATATGTCAACTTCATGTCAGGATCTCGTCAATGTATGTGAAAGGGTTTGGACGATAGAGACATTTACATTTTTCGAGATTATTCGAAAGTCAATTTTTAAAAGGCAAATATCTCCCGATCTGTAGGAATCTGAGAGACAAAACTTATGTCAAATTGAGGGAACGTATATGTCAACTTGCTGTCAGAGTCACGTCAATGTATGTCCAAGGGTTTGGACGATAGAGACATTTTAATTTTTCGAGATTATTCGAAAGTCAATTTTTGAAAAAGCAAATATCTCCAGATCTGTAGGAATCTGAGTGACAAAACTCATGTCACTTTGAGGGAACGTAAATGTCAACTTGCTGTCAGAGTCACGTCAATGTATGTCCAAGGGTTTGGACGATAGAGACATTTTAATTTTTCGAGATTATTCGAAAGTCAATTTTTGAAAAAGCAAATATCTCCAGATCTGTAGGAATCTGAGAGACAAAACTCATGTCACTTTGAGGGAAGGCATATGTCAAGTTCATGTCAGAATCTCGTCAATGTATGTCCAAGGGTTTGGACGATAGAGACATTTTAATTTTTCGAGATTATTCGAAAGTCAATTTTTAAAAAGCAAATATCTCCCGATATGTAGGCATCTGAGAGACAAAACGTATGTCACTTTGAGGGAACGTACATGTCAAGTTCATGTCAGAATCTCGTCAATGCATGTCCAAGGGTTTGGACGATAGAGACATTTTAATTTTTCAAGATTATTCGAAAGTCAATTCTTAAAAGGCAAATATCTCCCGATCTGTAGGAATCTGAGAGACAAAACTTATGTCACTTTGAGGGAACGTATATGTCAACTTCCTGTCAGAGCCACGTCAATGTATGTCCAAGGGTTTGGAGGATAGAGACATTTTAATTTTTCGAGATTATTCGAAAGTCAATTTTTGAAAAAGCAAATATCTCCCGATCTGTAGGAATCTGAGAGACAACACTTATGTCACTTTGAGGGAACGTATATGTCAACGTCATGTCAGAATCTCGACAATGTATGTCCAAGGGTTTGGACGATAGAGACATTTAAATTTTTCGAGATTATTCGAAAGTCAATTTTTATAAAGCAAATATCTCCCCTATCTGTAGGCATCTGAGAGACAAAACTTATGTCACGTTGAGGGAACGTATATGTCAACCTCATGCCAGAATCTCGTCAATGTATGTCCAAGGGTTTGGACGATAGAAACATTTTAATTTTTCGAGATTATTCGAAAGTCAATTATTAAAAGGCAAATATCTCCCGATCTGTAGGCATCTGAGAGACATACCTTATGCCACTTTGAGGGAACGTATATGTCAATTTCATGTCAGAATCTCGGTAATGTATGTCCAAGGGTTTGGACGATAGAGACATTTTAATTTTTCGAGATTATTCGAAAGTCAATTTTTAAAAGGCAAATATCTCCCGATCTGTAGGAATCTGAGAGACAAAACTTATGTCACTTTGAGGGAACGTATATGTCAACTTCATGTCAGAATCTCGTCAATGTATGTCCAAGGGTTTGGACGATAGAGACATTTTAATTTTTCGAGATTATTCGAAAGTCAATTTTTGAAAAGGCAAATATCTCCCGATCTGTAGGAATCTGAGAGACAAAACTAATGTCACTTTGAGGGAACGTATATGTCAACTTCATGTCAGAATCTCGTCAATGTATGTCCAAGGGTTTGGACGATAGAGACATTTTAATTTTTCGAGATTATTCGAAAGTCAATTTTTGAAAAGGCAAATATCTCCCGATCTGTAGGAATGTGAGAGACAAAACTTATGTCACTTTGAGGGAACGTATATGTCAACTTCCTGTCAATGTCACGTCAATGTATGTCCAAGGGTTTGGAGGATAGAGACATTTTAATTTTTCGAGATTATTCGAAAGTCAATTATTGAAAAGGCAAATATCTCCCGATCTGTAGAATCTGAGACACAAAACTTATGTCACTTTGAGGGAACGTATATGTCAACTTCATGTCAGAATCTCGTCAATGTATGTCCAAGGGTTTGGACGATAGAGACATTTTAATTTTTCGAGATTATTCGAAATACAATTTTTTAAAGGCAAATATCTCCCGATCTGTAGGCATCTGAGAGTCAAAACTTATGTCACTTTGAGGGAACGTATATGTCAACCTCATGTCAGAATCTCGTCAATGTATGTCCAAGGGTTTGGACGATAGAGACATTTTAATTTTTCGAGATTATTCGAAAGTCAATTTTTAAAAGGCAAATATCTCCCGATCTGTAGGCATCTGAGAGACAAAACTTATGCCACTTTGAGGGAACGTATATGTCAACTTCATGTCAGAATCTCGTCAAGGTATGTCCAAGGGTTTGGACGATAGAGACATTTAAATTTTTCGAGATTATTCGAAAGTCAATTCTTAAAAGGCAAATATCTCCCGATCTGTAGGAATCTGAGAGACAAAACTTATGTCACTTTGAGGGAACGTATATGTCAACTTCCTGTCAGAGTCACGTCAATGTATGTCCAAGGGTTTGGAGGATAGAGACATTTTAATTTTTCGAGATTATTCGAAAGTCAATTTTTGAAAAGGCAAATATCTCCCGATCTGTAGGCATCTGCGAGACAAAACTTATGCCACTTTGAGGGAACGTATATGTCAATTTCATGTCAGAATCTCGTCAAGGTATGTCCAAGGGTTTGGACGATAGAGACATTTTAATTTTTCGAGATTATTCGAAAGTCAATTTATGAAAAAGCAAATATCTCCCGATCTGTAGGAATCTGAGAGACAAACCTTATGTCACATTGAGGGAACGTATATGTCAACTTCATGTCAAAGTCACGTCAATGTATGTGCAAGGGTTTGCAGGATAGAGACATCTTAATTTTTCGAGATTATTCGAAAGTCAATTTTTAAAAGGCAAATATCTTCCGATCTGTATGAATCTGAGAGACAAAACTTATGTCACTTTGAGGGAACGTATATGTCAACTTCATGTCAGGATCTCGTCAATGTATGTGAAAGGGTTTGGACGATAGAGACATTTACATTTTTCGAGATTATTCGAAAGTCAATTTTTAAAAGGCAAATATCTCCCGATCTGTAGGAATCTGAGAGACAAAACTTATGTCAAATTGAGGGAACGTATATGTCAACTTGCTGTCAGAGTCACGTCAATGTATGTCCAAGGGTTTGGACGATAGAGACATTTTAATTTTTCGAGATTATTCGAAAGTCAATTTTTGAAAAAGCAAATATCTCCAGATCTGTAGGAATCTGAGTGACAAAACTCATGTCACTTTGAGGGAACGTAAATGTCAACTTGCTGTCAGAGTCACGTCAATGTATGTCCAAGGGTTTGGACGATAGAGACATTTTAATTTTTCGAGATTATTCGAAAGTCAATTTTTGAAAAAGCAAATATCTCCAGATCTGTAGGAATCTGAGAGACAAAACTCATGTCACTTTGAGGGAAGGCATATGTCAAGTTCATGTCAGAATCTCGTCAATGTATGTCCAAGGGTTTGGACGATAGAGACATTTTAATTTTTCGAGATTATTCGAAAGTCAATTTTTAAAAAGCAAATATCTCCCGATATGTAGGCATCTGAGAGACAAAACGTATGTCACTTTGAGGGAACGTACATGTCAAGTTCATGTCAGAATCTCGTCAATGCATGTCCAAGGGTTTGGACGATAGAGACATTTTAATTTTTCAAGATTATTCGAAAGTCAATTCTTAAAAGGCAAATATCTCCCGATCTGTAGGAATCTGAGAGACAAAACTTATGTCACTTTGAGGGAACGTATATGTCAACTTCCTGTCAGAGCCACGTCAATGTATGTCCAAGGGTTTGGAGGATAGAGACATTTTAATTTTTCGAGATTATTCGAAAGTCAATTTTTGAAAAAGCAAATATCTCCCGATCTGTAGGAATCTGAGAGACAACACTTATGTCACTTTGAGGGAACGTATATGTCAACGTCATGTCGGAATCTCGACAATGTATGTCCAAGGGTTTGAACGATAGAGACATTTAAATTTTTCGAGATTATTCGAAAGTCAATTTTTATAAAGCAAATATCTCCCCTATCTGTAGGCATCTGAGAGACAAAACTTATGTCACGTTGAGGGAACGTATATGTCAACCTCATGCCAGAATCTCGTCAATGTATGTCCAAGGGTTTGGACGATAGAAACATTTTAATTTTTCGAGATTATTCGAAAGTCAATTATTAAAAGGCAAATATCTCCCGATCTGTAGGCATCTGAGAGACATACCTTATGCCACTTTGAGGGAACGTATATGTCAATTTCATGTCAGAATCTCGGTAATGTATGTCCAAGGGTTTGGACGATAGAGACATTTTAATTTTTCGAGATTATTCGAAAGTCAATTTTTAAAAGGCAAATATCTCCCGATCTGTAGGAATCTGAGAGACAAAACTTATGTCACTTTGAGGGAACGTATATGTCAACTTCATGTCAGAATCTCGTCAATGTATGTCCAAGGGTTTGGACGATAGAGACATTTTAATTTTTCGAGATTATTCGAAAGTCAATTTTTGAAAAGGCAAATATCTCCCGATCTGTAGGAATCTGAGAGACAAAACTAATGTCACTTTGAGGGAACGTATATGTCAACTTCATGTCAGAATCTCGTCAATGTATGTCCAAGGGTTTGGACGATAGAGACATTTTAATTTTTCGAGATTATTCGAAAGTCAATTTTTGAAAAGGCAAATATCTCCCGATCTGTAGGAATGTGAGAGACAAAACTTATGTCACTTTGAGGGAACGTATATGTCAACTTCCTGTCAATGTCACGTCAATGTATGTCCAAGGGTTTGGAGGATAGAGACATTTTAATTTTTCGAGATTATTCGAAAGTCAATTATTGAAAAGGCAAATATCTCCCGATCTGTAGAATCTGAGACACAAAACTTATGTCACTTTGAGGGAACGTATATGTCAACTTCATGTCAGAATCTCGTCAATGTATGTCCAAGGGTTTGGACGATAGAGACATTTTAATTTTTCGAGATTATTCGAAATACAATTTTTTAAAGGCAAATATCTCCCGATCTGTAGGCATCTGAGAGTCAAAACTTATGTCACTTTGAGGGAACGTATATGTCAACCTCATGTCAGAATCTCGTCAATGTATGTCCAAGGGTTTGGACGATAGAGACATTTTAATTTTTCGAGATTATTCGAAAGTCAATTTTTAAAAGGCAAATATCTCCCGATCTGTAGGCATCTGAGAGACAAAACTTATGCCACTTTGAGGGAACGTATATGTCAACTTCATGTCAGAATCTCGTCAAGGTATGTCCAAGGGTTTGGACGATAGAGACATTTTAATTTTTCGAGATTATTCGAAAGTCAATTTATGAAAAAGCAAATATCTCCCGATCTGTAGGAATCTGAGAGACAAACCTTATGTCACATTGAGGGAACGTATATGTCAACTTCATGTCAAAGTCACGTCAATGTATGTGCAAGGGTTTGCAGGATAGAGACATCTTAATTTTTCGAGATTATTCGAAAGTCAATTTTTGAAAAGGCAAATATCTTCCGATCTGTAGGAATCTGAGAGACAAAACTTATGTCACTTTGAGGGAACGTATATGTCAACTTCATGTCAGGATCTCGTCAATGTATGTGAAAGGGTTTGGACGATAGAGACATTTACATTTTTCGAGATTATTCGAAAGTCAATTTTTAAAAGGCAAATATCTCCCGATCTGTAGAAATCTGAGAGACAAAACTTATGTCAAATTGAGGGAACGTATATGTCAACTTGCTGTCAGAGTCACGTCAATGTATGTCCAAGGGTTTGGACGATAGAGACATTTTAATTTTTCGAGATTATTCGAAAGTCAATTTTTGAAAAAGCAAATATCTCCAGATCTGTAGGAATCTGAGTGACAAAACTCATGTCACTTTGAGGGAACGTAAATGTCAACTTGCTGTCAGAGTCACGTCAATGTATGTCCAAGGGTTTGGACGATAGAGACATTTTAATTTTTCGAGATTATTCGAAAGTCAATTTTTGAAAAAGCAAATATCTCCAGATCTGTAGGAATCTGAGAGACAAAACTCATGTCACTTTGAGGGAAGGCATATGTCAACTTCATGTCAGAATCTCGTCAATGTATGTCCAAGGGTTTGGACGATAGAGACATTTTAATTTTTCGAGATTATTCGAAAGTCAATTCTTAAAAGGCAAATATCTCCCGATCTGTAGGAATCTGAGAGACAAAACGTATGTCACTTTGAGGGAACGTATATGTCAACTTCCTGTCAGAGTCACGTCAATGTATGTCCAAGGGTTTGGAGGATAGAGACATTTAAATTTTTTGAGATTATTCGAAAGTCAATTTTTGAAAAGGCAAATATCTCCCGATCTGTAGGAATCTGAGAGACAACACTTATGTCACTTTGAGGGAACGTATATGTCAACTTCATGTCTAAATCTCGTCAATGTATGTCCAAGGGTTTGGACGATAGAGACATTTTAATTTTTCGAGATTATTCGAAAGTCAATTATTAAAAGGCAAATATCTCCCGATCTGTAGGCATCTGAGATACAAAACTTATGCCACTTTGAGGGAACGTATATGTCAACTTCATGTCAGAATCTAGTCAATGTATGTCCAAGGGTTTGGACGTTAGAGACATTTTAATTTTTCGAGATTATTCGAAAGTCAATTTATGAAAAAGCAAATATCTCCCGATCTGTAGGAATCTGTGAAACAAACCTTATGTCACATTGAGGGAACGTATATGTCAACTTCATGTCAGAGTCACGTCAATGTATGTGCAAGGGTTTGGAGGATAGAGACATCTTAATTTTTCGAGATTATTCGAAAATCAATTTTTTAAAGGCAAATATCTCCCGATCTGTAGGAATCTGAGACACAAAACTTATGTCACTTTGAGGGAACGTATATGTAAACTTCCTGTCAGAGTCACGTCAATGTATGTCCAAGGGTTTGGAGGATAGAGACATTTTAATTTTTCGAGATTATTCGAAAGTCAATTTTTGAAAAGGCAAATATCTTCCGATCTGAAAAAATCTGAGAGACAAACCTTATGTCACTTTGAGGGAACTTATATGTCAACTTCATGTCAGAATCTCGTCAATGTATGTGAAAGGGTTTGGACGATAGAGACATTTAAATTTTTCGAGATTATTCGAAAGTCAATTATTAAAAGGCAAATATCTCCCGATCTGTAGGAATCTGAGAGACAAACCTTATGTCACTTTGAGGGAACGTACATGTCAACTTCATGTCAGAATCTCGTCAATGTATGTCCAAGGGTTTGGACGAGAGAGACATTTTAATTTTTCGAGATTATTCGAAAGTCAATTTTTAAAAGGCAAATGTCTCCCGATCTGTAGGCATCTGAGAGACAAAACTTATGTCACTTTGAGGGAACGGATATGTCAACTTCCTGTTTGAGTCACGTCAATGTATGTCCAAGGGTTTGGAGGATAGACACATTTAAATTTTTCGAGATTATTCGAAAGTCAATTTTTGAAAAGGCAAATATCTTCCGATCTGTAGGAATCTGAGAGACAAAACTTATGTCACTTTGAGGGAACGTATATGTCAACTTGCTGTCAGAGTCACGTCAATGTATGTGCAAGGGTTTGGACGATAGAGAAATTTAAATTTTTCGAGATTATTCGAAAGTCAATTTTTGAAAAAGCAAATATCTCCAGATCTGTAGGAATCTGAGAGACAAAACTCATGTCACTTTGAGGGAAGGCATATGTCAAGTTCATGTCAGAATCTCGTCAATGTATGTCCAAGGGTTTGGACGATAGAGACATTTTAATTTTTCGAGATTATTCGAAAGTCAATTATTTAAAGGCAAATATCTCCCGATCTGTAGGCATCTGAGAGACAAAACTTATGTCACTTTGAGGGAACGTATATGTCAACCTCATGTCAGAATCTCGTCAATGTATGTCCAAGGGTTTGGACGATAGAGACATTTAAATTTTTCGAGATTATTCGAAAGTCAATTATTAAAAAGCAAATATCTCCCGATCTGTAGGCATCTGAGAGACAAAACGTATGTCACTTTGAGGGAACGTACATGTCAACTTCATGTCAGAGTCACGTCAATGTATGTCCAAGGGTTTGGAGGATAGAGACATTTTAATTTTTCGAGATTATTCGAAAGTCAATTTTTGAAAAGGCAACTATCTCCCGATCTGTAGGAATCTGAGAGACAAAACTTATGTCACTTTGAGGGAACGTATATGTCAACTTCATGTCAGAATCTCGTCAATGTATGTCCAAGGGTTTGGACGATAGAGACATTTTAATTTTTCGAGATTATTCGAAAGTCAATTATTAAAAGGCAAATATCTCCCGATCTGTAGGCATCTGAGAGACAAAACGTATGCCACTTTGAGGGAACGTATATGTCAACTTCATGTCAGAATCTCGTCAATGTATGTCCAAGGGTTTGGACGATAGAGACATTTTAATTTTTCGAGATTATTCTAAAGTCAATTTTTAAAAGGTAAATATCTCCCGATCTGTAGGCATCTGAGAGACAAAACGTATGTCACTTTGAGGGAACGTATATGTCAACTTCATGTCAGAATCTCGTCAATGTATGTCCAAGGGTTTGGACGATAGAGACATTTAAATTTTTCGAGATTATTCGAAAGTCAATTATTAAAAGGCAAATATCTCCCGATCTGTAGGAATCAGAGAGACAAAACTTATGTCACTTTGAGGGAACGTATATGTCAACTTCATGTCAGAATCTCGTTAATGTATGTCCAAGGGTTTGGACGATAGAGACATTTTAATTTTTCGAGATTATTCGAAAGTCAATTTTTAAAAGGCAAATATCTCCCGATCTGTAGGAATCTGAGAGACAAAACTTATGTCACTTTGAGGGAACGTATATGTCAACTTCATGTCAGAATCTCGTCAATGTATGTCCAAGGGTTTGGACGATAGAGACATTTTAATTTTTCGAGATTATTCGAAAGTCAATTTTTGAAAAGGCAAATATCTCCCGATCTGTAGGAATCTGAGAGACAAAACTAATGTCACTTTGAGGGAACGTATATGTCAACTTCATGTCAGAATCTCGTCAATGTATGTCCAAGGGTTTGGACGATAGAGACATTTTAATTTTTCGAGATTATTCGAAAGTCAATTCTTAAAAGGCAAATATCTCCCGATCTGTAGGAATCTGAGAGACAAAACTTATGTCACTTTGAGGGAACGTATATGTCAACTTCCTGTCAAAGTCACGTCAATGTATGTCCAAGGGTTTGTAGGATAGAGACATTTTAATTTTTCGAGATTATTCGAAAGTCAATTATTGAAAAGGCAAATATCTCCCGATCTGTAGAATCTGAGAGACAAAACTTATGTCACTTTGAGGGAACGTATATGTCAACTTCATGTCAGAATCTCGTCAATGTATGTCCAAGGGTTTGGACGATAGAGACATTTAAATTTTTCGAGATTACTCGAAATACAATTTTTTAAAGGCAAATATCTCCCGATCTGTAGGCATCTGAGAGACAAAACTTATGTCACTTTGAGGGAACGTATATGTCAACCTCATGTCAGAATCTGGTCAATGTATGTCCAAGGGTTTGGACGATAGAGACATTTTAATTTTTCGAGATTATTCGAAAGTCAATTATTTAAAGGCAAATATCTCCTGATCTGTAGGCATCTGAGAGACAAAACTTATGTCACTTTGAGGGAACGTATATGTCAACTTCATGTCAGAATCTCGTCAATGTATGTCCAAGGGTTTGGACGATAGAGACATTTAAATTTTTCGAAATTATTCGAAAGTCAATTCTTAAAAGGCAAATATCTCCCGATCTGTAGGAATCTGAGAGACAAAACTTATGTCACTTTGAGGGAACGTATATGTCAACTTCCTGTCAGAGTCACGTCAATGTATGTCCAAGGGTTTGGAGGATAGAGACATTTTAATTTTTCGAGATTATTCGAAAGTCAATTTTTGAAAAGGCAAATATCTCCCGATCTGTAGGAATCTGAGAGTCAAAATTTATGTCACTTTGAGGGAACGTATATGTAAACGTCATGTCAAAATCTCGTCAATGTATGTCCAAGGGTTTTGACGATAGAGACATTTTAATTTTTCGAGATTATTCGAAAGTCAATTTTTAAAAGGCAAATATCTCCCGATCTGTAGGCATCTGAGAGACAAAACTTATGCCACTTTGAGGGAACGTATATGTCAACTTCATGTCAGAATCTCGTCTAGGTATGTTCAAGGGTTTGGACGATAGAGACATTTTAATTTTTCGAGATTATTCGAAAGTCAATTTATGAAAAAGCAAATATCTCCCGATCTGTAGGAATCTGAGAGACAAAACTTATGTCACTTTGAGGGAACGTATATGTCAACTTCCTGTCAAAGTCACGTCAATGTATGTCCAAGGGTTTGGAGGATAGAGACATTTTAATTTTTCGAGATTATTCGAAAGTCAATTATTGAAAAGGCAAATATCTCCCGATCTGTAGAATCTGAGAGACAAAACTTATGTCACTTTGAGGGAACGTATATGTTAACTTCATGTCAGAATCTCGTCAATGTATGTCCAAGGGTTTGGACGATAGAGACATTTAAATTTTTCGAGATTATTCGAAATACAATTTTTTAAAGGCAAATATCTCCCGATCTGTAGGCATCTGAGAGACAAAACTTATGTCACTTTGAGGGAACGTATATGTCAACCTCATGTCAGAATCTCGTCAATGTACGTCCAAGGGTTTGGACGATAGAGACATTTTAATTTTTCGAGATTATTCGAAAGTCAATTATTAAAAGGCAAATATCTCCTGATCTGTAGGCATCTGAGAGACAAAACTTATGTCACTTTGAGGGAACGTATATGTCAACTTCATGTCAGAATCTCGTCAATGTATGTCCAAGGGTTTGGACGATAGAGACATTTAAATTTTTCGAGATTATTCGAAAGTCAATTCTTAAAAGGCAAATATCTCCCGATCTGTAGGAATCTGAGAGACAAAACTTATGTCACTTTGAGGGAACGTATATGTCAACTTCCTGTCAGAGTCACGTCAATGTATGTCCAAGGGTTTGGAGGATAGAGACATTTTAATTTTTCGAGATTATTCGAAAGTCAATTTTTGAAAAGGCAAATATCTCCCGATCTGTAGGCATCTGAGAGACTAAACTTATGCCACTTTGAGGGAACGTATATGTCAATTTCATGTCAGAATCTCGTCAAGGTATGTCCAAGGGTTTGGACGATAGAGACATTTTAATTTTTCGAGATTATTCGAAAGTCAATTTATGAAAAAGCAAATATCTCCCGATCTGTAGGAATCTGAGAGACAAACCTTATGTCACATTGAGGGAACGTATATGTCAACTTCATGTCAAAGTCACGTCAATGTATGTGCAAGGGTTTGGAGGATAGAGACATCTTAATTTTTCGAGATTATTCGAAAGTCAATTTTTAAAAGGCAAATATCTTCCGATCTGTAGGAATCTGAGAGACAAAACTTATGTCACTTTGAGGGAACGTATATGTCAACTTCATGTCAGGATCTCGTCAATGTATGTGAAAGGGTTTGGACGATAGAGACATTTACATTTTTCGAGATTATTCGAAAGTCAATTTTTAAAAGGCAAATATCTCCCGATCTGTAGGAATCTGAGAGACAAAACTTATGTCAAATTGAGGGAACGTATATGTCAACTTGCTGTCAGAGTCACGTCAATGTATGTCCAAGGGTTTGGACGATAGAGACATTTTAATTTTTCGAGATTATTCGAAAGTCAATTTTTGAAAAAGCAAATATCTCCAGATCTGTAGGAATCTGAGTGACAAAACTCATGTCACTTTGAGGGAACGTAAATGTCAACTTGCTGTCAGAGTCACGTCAATGTATGTCCAAGGGTTTGGACGATAGAGACATTTTAATTTTTCGAGATTATTCGAAAGTCAATTTTTGAAAAAGCAAATATCTCCAGATCTGTAGGAATCTGAGAGACAAAACTCATGTCACTTTGAGGGAAGGCATATGTCAAGTTCATGTCAGAATCTCGTCAATGTATGTCCAAGGGTTTGGACGATAGAGACTTTTTAATTTTTCGAGATTATTCGAAAGTCAATTATTTAAAGGCAAATATCTCCCGATCTGTAGGCATCTGAGAGACAAAACTTATGTCACTTTGAGGGAACGTATATGTCAACCTCATGTCAGAATCTCATCAATGTATGTCCGAGGGTTTGGACGATAGAGACATTTTAATTTTTCGAGATTATTCGAAAGTCAATTTTTAAAAAGCAAATATCTCCCGATCTGTAGGCATCTGAGAGACAAAACGTATGTCACTTTGAGGGAACGTACATGTCAAGTTCATGTCAGAATCTCGTCAATGCATGTCCAAGGGTTTGGACGATAGAGACATTTTAATTTTTCGAGATTATTCGAAAGTCAATTCTTAAAAGGCAAATATCTCCCGATCTGTAGGAATCTGAGAGACAAAACTTATGTCACTTTGAGGGAACGTATATGTCAACTTCCTGTCAGAGCCACGTCAATGTATGTCCAAGGGTTTGGAGGATAGAGACATTTTAATTTTTCGAGATTATTCGAAAGTCAATTTTTGAAAAAGCAAATATCAACCGATCTGTAGGAATCTGAGAGACAAAACTTATGTCACTTTGAGGGAACGTATATGTCAACGTCATGTCAGAATCTCGACAATGTATGTCCAAGGGTTTGGACGATAGAGACATTTAAATTTTTCGAGATTATTCGAAAGTCAATTTTTATAAAGCAAATATCTCCCCTATCTGTAGGCATCTGAGAGACAAAACTTATGTCACGTTGAGGGAACGTATATGTCAACCTCATGCCAGAATCTCGTCAATGTATGTCCAAGGGTTTGGACGATAGAAACATTTTAATTTTTCGAGATTATTCGAAAGTCAATTATTAAAAGGCAAATATCTCCCGATCTGTAGGCATCTGAGAGACATACCTTATGCCACTTTGAGGGAACGTATATGTCAACTTCATGTCAGAATCTCGTCAATGTATGTCCAAGGGTTTGGACGATAGAGACATTTTAATTTTTCGAGATTATTCGAAAGTCAATTCTTAAAAGCCAAATATCTCCCGATCTGTAGGAATCTGAGAGACAAAACTTATGTCACTTTGAGGGAACGTATATGTCAACTTCCTGTCAGAGTCACGTCAATGTATGTCCAAGGGTTTGGAGGATAGAGACATTTTAATTTTTCGAGATTATTCGAAAGTCAATTTTTGAAAAGGCAAATATCTCCCGATCTGTAGGAATCTGAGAGACAAAACTTATGTCACTTTGAGGGAACGTACATGTCAACTTCATGTCAGAATCTCGTCAATGTATGTCCAAGGGTTTGGACGAGAGAGACATTTTAATTTTTCGAGATTATTCGAAAGTCAATTCTTAAAAGGCAAATATCTCCCGATCTGTAGGCATCTGAGAGACAAAACTTATGTCCCTTTGAGGGAACTGATATGTCAACTTCCTGTCTGAGTCACGTCAATGTATGTCCAAGGGTTTGGAGGATAGACACATTTTAATTTTTCGAGATTATTCGAAAGTCAATTTTTGAAAAGGCAAATAACTTCCGATCTGTAGGAATCTGAGAGACAAAACTTATGTCACTTTGAGGGAACGTATATGTCAACTTCATGTCAGAATCTCGTCAATGTATGTGAAAGGGTTTGGACGATAGAGACATTTAAATTTTTCGAGATTATTCGAAAGTCAATTTTTAAAAGACAAATATCTCCCGATCTGTAGGAATCTGAGAGACAAAACTTATGTCACTTTGAGGGAACGTATATGTCAACTTGCTGTCAGAGTCACGTCAATGTATGTCTAAGGGTTTGGACGATAGAGAAATTTAAATTTTTCGAGATTATTCGAAAGTCAATTCTTGAAAAAGCAAATATCTCCAGATCTGTAGGAATCTGAGAGACAAAACTCATGCCACTTTGAGGGAAGGCATATGTCAAGTTCATGTCAGAATCTCGTCAATGTATGTCCAAGGGTTTGGACGATAGAGACATTTTAATTTTTCGAGATTATTCGATAGTCAATTATTTAAAGGCAAATATCTCCCGATCTGTAGGCATCTGAGAGGCAAAACTTATGTCACTTTGAGGGAACGTATATGTCAACCTCATGTCAGAATCTCGTCAATGTATGTCCAAGGGTTTGGACGATAGAGACATTTAAATTTTTCGAGATTATTCGAAAGTCAATTTTAAAAAGCAAATATCTCCCGATCTGTAGGCATCTGAGAGACAAAACTTATGTCACTTTGAGGGAACGTACATGTCAACTTCATGTCAGAATCTCGTCAATGTATGTCCAAGGGTTTGGACGATAGAGACATTTTAATTTTTCGAGATTATTCGAAAGTCAATTTTTAAAAGGCAAATATCTCCCGATCTGTAGGAATCTGAGAGACAAAACTTATGTCACTTTGAGGGAACGTATATGTCAACTTCCTGTCAGAGTCACGTCAATGTATGTCCAAAGGTTTGGAGGATAGAGACATTTTAATTTTTCGAGATTATTCGAAAGTCAATTTTTGAAAAGGCAAATATCTCCCGATCTGTAGGAATCTGAGAGACAAAACTTATGTCACTTTGAGGGAACGTATATGTCAACTTCATGTCAGAATCTCGTCAATGTATGTCCAAGGGTTTGGACGATAGAGACATTTTAATTTTTCGAGATTATTCGAAAGTCAATTATTAAAAGGCAAATATCTCCCGATCTGTAGGCATCTGAGAGACAAAACGTATGCCACTTTGAGGGAACGTATGTGTCAACTTCATGTCAGAATCTCGTCAATGTATGTCCAAGGGTTTGGAGGGTAGAGACATTTTAATTTTTCGAAATTATTCGAAAGTCAATTTTTGAAAAGGCAAATATCTCCCGATCTGTAGGAATCTGAGAGACAAAATTTATGTCACTTTGAGGGAACGTATATGTAAACGTCGTGTCAAAATCTCGTCAATGTATGTCCAAGGGTTTTGACGATAGAGACATTTTAATTTTTCGAGATTATTCGAAAGTCAATTTTTAAAAGGCAAATATCTCCCGATCTGTAGGCATCTGAGAGACAAAACTTATGCCACTTTGAGGGAACGTATATGTCAACTTCATGTCAGAATCTCGTCAAGGTATGTCCAAGGGTTTGGACGATAGAGACATTTTAATTTTTCGAGATTATTCGAAAGTCAATTTATGAAAAAGCAAATATCTCCCGATCTGTAGGAATCTGAGAGACAAAACTTATGTCACTTTGAGGGAACGTATATGTCAACTTCCTGTCAAAGTCACGTCAATGTATGTCCAAGGGTTTGGAGGATAGAGACATTTTAATTTTTCGAGATTATTCGAAAGTCAATTATTGAAAAGGCAAATATCTCCCGATCTGTACAATCTGAGAGACAAAACTTATGTCACTTTGAGGGAACGTATATGTCAACTTCATGTCAGAATCTCGTCAATGTATGTCCAAGGGTTTGGACGATAGAGACATTTTAATTTTTCGAGATTATTCGAAATACAATTTTTTAAAGGCAAATATCTCCCGATCTGTAGGCATCTGAGAGACAAAACTTATGTCACTTTGAGGGAACGTATATGTCAACCTCATGTCAGAATCTCGTCAATGTATGTCCAAGGGTTTGGACGATAGAGACATTTTAATTTTTCGAGATTATTCGAAAGTCAATTATTAAAAGGCAAATATCTCCTGATCTGTAGGCATCTGAGAGACAAAACTTATGTCACTTTGAGGGAACGTATATGTCAACTTCATGTCAGAATCTCGTCAATGTATGTCCAAGGGTTTGGACGATAGAGACATTTAAATTTTTCGAGATTATTCGAAAGTCAATTCTTAAAAGGCAAATATCTCCCGATCTGTAGGAATCTGAGAGACAAAACTTATGTCACTTTGAGGGAACGTATATGTCAACTTCCTGTCAGAGTCACGTCAATGTATGTCCAAGGGTTTGGAGGATAGAGACATTTTAATTTTTCGAGATTATTCGAAAGTCAATTTTTGAAAAGGCAAATATCTCCCGATCTGTAGGAATCTGAGTGACAAAATTTATGTCACTTTGAGGGAACGTATATGTAAACGTCATGTCAAAATCTCGTCAATGTATGTCCAAGGGTTTGGACGATAGAGACATTTTAATTTTTCGAGATTATTCGAAAGTCAATTTTTAAAAGGCAAATATCTCCCGATCTGTAGGCATCTGAGAGACAAAACTTATGCCACTTTGAGGGAACGTATATGTCAACTTCATGTCAGAATCTCGTCAAGGTATGTCCAAGGGTTTGCAGGATAGAGACATCTTAATTTTTCGAGATTATTCGAAAGTCAATTTTTGAAAAGGCAAATATCTTCCGATCTGTAGGAATCTGAGAGACAAAACTTATGTCACTTTGAGGGAACGTATATGTCAACTTCATGTCAGGATCTCGTCAATGTATGTGAAAGGGTTTGGACGATAGAGACATTTACATTTTTCGAGATTATTCGAAAGTCAATTTTTAAAAGGCAAATATCTCCCGATCTGTAGGAATCTGAGAGACAAAACTTATGTCAAATTGAGGGAACGTATATGTCAACTTGCTGTCAGAGTCACGTCAATGTATGTCCAAGGGTTTGGACGATAGAGACATTTTAATTTTTCGAGATTATTCGAAAGTCAATTTTTGAAAAAGCAAATATCTCCAGATCTGTAGGAATCTGAGTGACAAAACTCATGTCACTTTGAGGGAACGTAAATGTCAACTTGCTGTCAGAGTCACGTCAATGTATGTCCAAGGGTTTGGACGATAGAGACATTTTAATTTTTCGAGATTATTCGAAAGTCAATTTTTGAAAAAGCAAATATCTCCAGATCTGTTGGAATCTGAGAGACAAAACTCATGTCACTTTGAGGGAAGGCATATGTCAAGTTCATGTCAGTATCTCGTCAATGTATGTCCAAGGGTTTGGACGATAGAGACATTTTAATTTTTCGAGATTATTCGAAAGTCAATTATTTAAAGGCAAATATCTCCCGATCTGTAGGCATCTGAGAGACAAAACTTATGTCACTTTGAGGGAACGTATATGTCAACCTCATGCCAGAATCTCGTCAATGTATGTCCAAGGGTTTGGACGATAGAGACATTTTAATTTTTCGAGATTATTCGAAAGTCAATTTTTAAAAAGCAAATATCTCCCGATCTGTAGGCATCTGAGAGACAAAACGTATGTCACTTTGAGGGAACGTACATGTCAATTTCATGTCAGAATCTCGTCAATGTATGTCCAAGGGTTTGGACGATAGAGACATTTTAATTTTTCGAGATTATTCGAAAGTCAATTCTTAAAAGGCAAATATCTCCCGATCTGTAGGAATCTGAGAGACAAAACTTATGTCACTTTGAGGGAACGTATATGTCAACTTCCTGTCAGAGCCACGTCAATGTATGTCCAAGGGTTTGGAGGATAGAGACATTTTAATTTTTCGAGATTATTCGAAAGTCAATTTTTGAAAAAACAAATATCTCCCGATCTGTAGGAATCTGAGAGACAAAACTTATGTCACTTTGAGGGAACGTATATGTCAACGTCATGTCAGAATCTCGACAATGTATGTCCAAGGGTTTGGACGATAGAGACATTTAAATTTTTCGAGATTATTCGAAAGTCAATTTTTATAAAGCAAATATCTCCCCTATCTGTAGGCATCTGAGAGACAAAACTTATGTCACGTTGAGGGAACGTATATGTCAACCTCATGCCAGAATCTCGTCAATGTATGTCCAAGGGTTTGGACGATAGAAACATTTTAATTTTTCGAGATTATTCGAAAGTCAATTATTAAAAGGCAAATATCTCCCGATCTGTAGGCATCTGAGAGACATACCTTATGCCACTTTGAGGGAACGTATATGTCAACTTCATGTCAGAATCTCGTCAATGTATGTCCAAGGGTTTGGACGATAGAGACATTTTAATTTTTCGAGATTATTCGAAAGTCAATTCTTAAAAGCCAAATATCTCCCGATCTGTAGGAATCTGAGAGACAAAACTTATGTCACTTTGAGGGAACGTATATGTCAACTTCCTGTCAGAGTCACGTCAATGTATGTCCAAGGGTTTGGACGATAGAGACATTTTAATTTTTCGAGATTATTCGAAAGTCAATTATTAAAAGGCAAATATCTCCTGATCTGTAGGCATCTGAGAGACAAAACTTATGTCACTTTGAGGGAACGTATATGTCAACTTCATGTCAGAATCTCGTCAATGTATGTCCAAGGGTTTGGACGATAGAGACATTTAAATTTTTCGAGATTATTCGAAAGTCAATTCTTAAAAGGCAAATATCTCCCGATCTGTAGGAATCTGAGAGACAAAACTTATGTCACTTTGAGGGAACGTATATGTCAACTTCCTGTCAGAGTCACGTCAATGTATGTCCAAGGGTTTGGAGGATAGAGACATTTTAATTTTTCGAGATTATTCGAAAGTCAATTTTTGAAAAGGCAAATATCTCCCGATCTGTAGGAATCTGAGTGACAAAATTTATGTCACTTTGAGGGAACGTATATGTAAACGTCATGTCAAAATCTCGTCAATGTATGTCCAAGGGTTTGGACGATAGAGACATTTTAATTTTTCGAGATTATTCGAAAGTCAATTTTTAAAAGGCAAATATCTCCCGATCTGTAGGCATCTGAGAGACAAAACTTATGCCACTTTGAGGGAACGTATATGTCAACTTCATGTCAGAATCTCGTCAAGGTATGTCCAAGGGTTTGGACGATAGAGACATTTTAATATTTCGAGATTATTCGAAAGTCAATTTATGAAAAAGCAAATATCTCCCGATCTGTAGGAATCTGAGAGACAAACCTTATGTCACATTGAGGGAACGTATATGTCAACTTCATGTCAAAGTCACGTCAATGGATGTGCAAGGGTTTGCAGGATAGAGACATCTTAATTTTTCGAGATTATTCGAAAGTCAATTTTTGAAAAGGCAAATATCTTCCGATCTGTAGGAATCTGAGAGACAAAACTTATGTCACTTTGAGGGAACGTATATGTCAACTTCATGTCAGGATCTCGTCAATGTATGTGAAAGGGTTTGGACGATAGAGACATTTATATTTTTCGAGATTATTCGAAAGTCAATTTTTAAAAGGCAAATATCTCCCGATCTGTAGGAATCTGAGAGACAAAGCTTATGTCAAATTGAGGGAACGTATATGTCAACTTGCTGTCAGAGTCACGTCAATGTATGTCCAAGGGTTTGGACGATAGAGACATTTTAATTTTTCGAGATTATTCGAAAGTCAATTTTTGAAAAAGCAAATATCTCCAGATCTGTAGGAATCTGAGTGACAAAACTCATGTCACTTTGAGGGAACGTAAATGTCAACTTGCTGTCAGAGTCACGTCAATGTATGTCCAAGGGTTTGGACGATAGAGACATTTTAATTTTTCGAGATTATTCGAAAGTCAATTTTTGAAAAAGTAAATATCTCCAGATCTGTAGGAATCTGAGAGACAAAACTCATGTCACTTTGAGGGAAGGCATATGTCAACCTCATGCCAGAATCTCGTCAATGTATGTCCAAGGGTTTGGACGATAGAAACATTTTAATTTTTCGAGATTATTCGAAAGTCAATTATTAAAAGGCAAATATCTCCCGATCTGTAGGCATCTGAGAGACATACCTTATGCCACTTTGAGGGAACGTATATGTCAACTTCATGTCAGAATCTCGTCAATGTATGTCCAAGGGTTTGGACGATAGAGACATTTTAATTTTTCGAGATTATTCGAAAGTCAATTATTAAAAGGCAAATATCTCCTGATCTGTAGGAATCTGAGAGACAAAACTTATGTCACTTTGAGGGAACGTATATGTCAACTTCCTGTCAGAGTCACGTCAATGTATGTCCAAGGGTTTGGAGGATAGAGACATTTTAATTTTTCGAGATTATTCGAAAGTCAATTTTTGAAAAGGCAAATATCTCCCGATCTGTAGGAATCTGAGTGACAAAATTTATGTCACTTTGAGGGAACGTATATGTAAACGTCATGTCAAAATCTCGTCAATGTATGTCCAAGGGTTTGGACGATAGAGACATTTTAATTTTTCGAGATTATTCGAAAGTCAATTTTTAAAAGGCAAATATCTCCCGATCTGTAGGCATCTGAGAGACAAAACTTATGCCACTTTGAGGGAACGTATATGTCAACTTCATGTCAGAATCTCGTCAAGGTATGTCCAAGGGTTTGGACGATAGAGACATTTTAATATTTCGAGATTATTCGAAAGTCAATTTATGAAAAAGCAAATATCTCCCGATCTGTAGGAATCTGAGAGACAAACCTTATGTCACATTGAGGGAACGTATATGTCAACTTCATGTCAAAGTCACGTCAATGGATGTGCAAGGGTTTGCAGGATAGAGACATCTTAATTTTTCGAGATTATTCGAAAGTCAATTTTTGAAAAGGCAAATATCTTCCGATCTGTAGGAATCTGAGAGACAAAACTTATGTCACTTTGAGGGAACGTATATGTCAACTTCATGTCAGGATCTCGTCAATGTATGTGAAAGGGTTTGGACGATAGAGACATTTATATTTTTCGAGATTATTCGAAAGTCAATTTTTAAAAGGCAAATATCTCCCGATCTGTAGGAATCTGAGAGACAAAACTTATGTCAAATTGAGGGAACGTATATGTCAACTTGCTGTCAGAGTCACGTCAATGTATGTCCAAGGGTTTGGACGATAGAGACATTTTAATTTTTCGAGATTATTCGAAAGTCAATTTTTGAAAAAGCAAATATCTCCAGATCTGTAGGAATCTGAGTGACAAAACTCATGTCACTTTGAGGGAACGTAAATGTCAACTTGCTGTCAGAGTCACGTCAATGTATGTCCAAGGGTTTGGACGATAGAGACATTTTAATTTTTCGAGATTATTCGAAAGTCAATTTTTGAAAAAGTAAATATCTCCAGATCTGTAGGAATCTGAGAGACAAAACTCATGTCACTTTGAGGGAAGGCATATGTCAAGTTCATGTCAGTATCTCGTCAATGTATGTCCAAGGGTTTGGACGATAGAGACATTTTAATTTTTCGAGATTATTCGAAAGTCAATTATTTAAAGGCAAATATCTCCCGATCTGTATTCATCTGAGAGACAAAACTTATGTCACTTTGAGGGAACGTATATGTCAACCTCATGTCAGAATCTCGTCAATGTATGTCCAAGGGTTTGGACGATAGAGACATTTTAATTTTTCGAGATTATTCGAAAGTCAATTTTTAAAAAGCAAATATCTCCCGATCTGTAGGCATCTGAGAGACAAAACGTATGTCACTTTGAGGGAACGTACATGTCAATTTCATGTCAGAATCTCGTCAATGTATGTCCAAGGGTTTGGACGATAGAGACATTTTAATTTTTCGAGATTATTCGAAAGTCAATTCTTAAAAGGCAAATATCTCCCGATCTGTAGGAATCTGAGAGACAAAACTTATGTCACTTTGAGGGAACGTATATGTCAACTTCCTGTCAGAGCCACGTCAATGTATGTCCAAGGGTTTGGAGGATAGAGACATTTTAATTTTTTGAGATTATTCGAAAGTCAATTATTAAAAGGCAAATATCTCCCGATCTGTAGGAATCTGAGAGACAAAACTTATGTCACTTTGAGGGAACGTATATGTCAACGTCATGTCAGAATCTCGACAATGTATGTCCAAGGGTTTGGACGATAGAGACATTTAAATTTTTCGAGATTATTCGAAAGTCAATTTTTATAAAGCAAATATCTCCCCTATCTGTAGGCATCTGAGAGACAAAACTTATGTCACGTTGAGGGAACGTATATGTCAACCTCATGCCAGAATCTCGTCAATGTATGTCCAAGGGTTTGGACGATAGAAACATTTTAATTTTTCGAGATTATTCGAAAGTCAATTATTAAAAGGCAAATATCTCCCGATCTGTAGGCATCTGAGAGACATACCTTATGCCACTTTGAGGGAACGTATATGTCAACTTCATGTCAGAATCTCGTCAATGTATGTCCAAGGGTTTGGACGATAGAGACATTTTAATTTTTCGAGATTATTCGAAAGTCAATTCTTAAAAGCCAAATATCTCCCGATCTGTAGGAATCTGAGAGACAAAACTTATGTCACTTTGAGGGAACGTATATGTCAACTTCCTGTCAGAGTCACGTCAATGTATGTCCAAGGGTTTGGACGATAGAGACATTTTAATTTTTCGAGATTATTCGAAAGTCAATTATTAAAAGGCAAATATCTCCTGATCTGTAGGCATCTGAGAGACAAAACTTATGTCACTTTGAGGGAACGTATATGTCAACTTCATGTCAGAATCTCGTCAATGTATGTCCAAGGGTTTGGACGATAGAGACATTTAAATTTTTCGAGATTATTCGAAAGTCAATTCTTAAAAGGCAAATATCTCCCGATCTGTAGGAATCTGAGAGACAAAACTTATGTCACTTTGAGGGAACGTATATGTCAACTTCCTGTCAGAGTCACGTCAATGTATGTCCAAGGGTTTGGAGGATAGAGACATTTTAATTTTTCGAGATTATTCGAAAGTCAATTTTTGAAAAGGCAAATATCTCCCGATCTGTAGGAATCTGAGTGACAAAATTTATGTCACTTTGAGGGAACGTATATGTAAACGTCATGTCAAAATCTCGTCAATGTATGTCCAAGGGTTTGGACGATAGAGACATTTTAATTTTTCGAGATTATTCGAAAGTCAATTTTTAAAAGGCAAATATCTCCCGATCTGTAGGCATCTGAGAGACAAAACTTATGCCACTTTGAGGGAACGTATATGTCAACTTCATGTCAGAATCTCGTCAAGGTATGTCCAAGGGTTTGGACGATAGAGACATTTTAATATTTCGAGATTATTCGAAAGTCAATTTATGAAAAAGCAAATATCTCCCGATCTGTAGGAATCTGAGAGACAAACCTTATGTCACATTGAGGGAACGTATATGTCAACTTCATGTCAAAGTCACGTCAATGGATGTGCAAGGGTTTGCAGGATAGAGACATCTTAATTTTTCGAGATTATTCGAAAGTCAATTTTTGAAAAGGCAAATATCTTCCGATCTGTAGGAATCTGAGAGACAAAACTTATGTCACTTTGAGGGAACGTATATGTCAACTTCATGTCAGGATCTCGTCAATGTATGTGAAAGGGTTTGGACGATAGAGACATTTATATTTTTCGAGATTATTCGAAAGTCAATTTTTAAAAGGCAAATATCTCCCGATCTGTAGGAATCTGAGAGACAAAGCTTATGTCAAATTGAGGGAACGTATATGTCAACTTGCTGTCAGAGTCACGTCAATGTATGTCCAAGGGTTTGGACGATAGAGACATTTTAATTTTTCGAGATTATTCGAAAGTCAATTTTTGAAAAAGCAAATATCTCCAGATCTGTAGGAATCTGAGTGACAAAACTCATGTCACTTTGAGGGAACGTAAATGTCAACTTGCTGTCAGAGTCACGTCAATGTATGTCCAAGGGTTTGGACGATAGAGACATTTTAATTTTTCGAGATTATTCGAAAGTCAATTTTTGAAAAAGTAAATATCTCCAGATCTGTAGGAATCTGAGAGACAAAACTCATGTCACTTTGAGGGAAGGCATATGTCAACCTCATGCCAGAATCTCGTCAATGTATGTCCAAGGGTTTGGACGATAGAAACATTTTAATTTTTCGAGATTATTCGAAAGTCAATTATTAAAAGGCAAATATCTCCCGATCTGTAGGCATCTGAGAGACATACCTTATGCCACTTTGAGGGAACGTATATGTCAACTTCATGTCAGAATCTCGTCAATGTATGTCCAAGGGTTTGGACGATAGAGACATTTTAATTTTTCGAGATTATTCGAAAGTCAATTATTAAAAGGCAAATATCTCCTGATCTGTAGGAATCTGAGAGACAAAACTTATGTCACTTTGAGGGAACGTATATGTCAACTTCCTGTCAGAGTCACGTCAATGTATGTCCAAGGGTTTGGAGGATAGAGACATTTTAATTTTTCGAGATTATTCGAAAGTCAATTTTTGAAAAGGCAAATATCTCCCGATCTGTAGGAATCTGAGTGACAAAATTTATGTCACTTTGAGGGAACGTATATGTAAACGTCATGTCAAAATCTCGTCAATGTATGTCCAAGGGTTTGGACGATAGAGACATTTTAATTTTTCGAGATTATTCGAAAGTCAATTTTTAAAAGGCAAATATCTCCCGATCTGTAGGCATCTGAGAGACAAAACTTATGCCACTTTGAGGGAACGTATATGTCAACTTCATGTCAGAATCTCGTCAAGGTATGTCCAAGGGTTTGGACGATAGAGACATTTTAATATTTCGAGATTATTCGAAAGTCAATTTATGAAAAAGCAAATATCTCCCGATCTGTAGGAATCTGAGAGACAAACCTTATGTCACATTGAGGGAACGTATATGTCAACTTCATGTCAAAGTCACGTCAATGGATGTGCAAGGGTTTGCAGGATAGAGACATCTTAATTTTTCGAGATTATTCGAAAGTCAATTTTTGAAAAGGCAAATATCTTCCGATCTGTAGGAATCTGAGAGACAAAACTTATGTCACTTTGAGGGAACGTATATGTCAACTTCATGTCAGGATCTCGTCAATGTATGTGAAAGGGTTTGGACGATAGAGACATTTATATTTTTCGAGATTATTCGAAAGTCAATTTTTAAAAGGCAAATATCTCCCGATCTGTAGGAATCTGAGAGACAAAACTTATGTCAAATTGAGGGAACGTATATGTCAACTTGCTGTCAGAGTCACGTCAATGTATGTCCAAGGGTTTGGACGATAGAGACATTTTAATTTTTCGAGATTATTCGAAAGTCAATTTTTGAAAAAGCAAATATCTCCAGATCTGTAGGAATCTGAGTGACAAAACTCATGTCACTTTGAGGGAACGTAAATGTCAACTTGCTGTCAGAGTCACGTCAATGTATGTCCAAGGGTTTGGACGATAGAGACATTTTAATTTTTCGAGATTATTCGAAAGTCAATTTTTGAAAAAGTAAATATCTCCAGATCTGTAGGAATCTGAGAGACAAAACTCATGTCACTTTGAGGGAAGGCATATGTCAAGTTCATGTCAGTATCTCGTCAATGTATGTCCAAGGGTTTGGACGATAGAGACATTTTAATTTTTCGAGATTATTCGAAAGTCAATTATTTAAAGGCAAATATCTCCCGATCTGTATTCATCTGAGAGACAAAACTTATGTCACTTTGAGGGAACGTATATGTCAACCTCATGTCAGAATCTCGTCAATGTATGTCCAAGGGTTTGGACGATAGAGACATTTTAATTTTTCGAGATTATTCGAAAGTCAATTTTTAAAAAGCAAATATCTCCCGATCTGTAGGCATCTGAGAGACAAAACGTATGTCACTTTGAGGGAACGTACATGTCAATTTCATGTCAGAATCTCGTCAATGTATGTCCAAGGGTTTGGACGATAGAGACATTTTAATTTTTCGAGATTATTCGAAAGTCAATTCTTAAAAGGCAAATATCTCCCGATCTGTAGGAATCTGAGAGACAAAACTTATGTCACTTTGAGGGAACGTATATGTCAACTTCCTGTCAGAGCCACGTCAATGTATGTCCAAGGGTTTGGAGGATAGAGACATTTTAATTTTTTGAGATTATTCGAAAGTCAATTATTAAAAGGCAAATATCTCCCGATCTGTAGGAATCTGAGAGACAAAACTTATGTCACTTTGAGGGAACGTATATGTCAACGTCATGTCAGAATCTCGACAATGTATGTCCAAGGGTTTGGACGATAGAGACATTTAAATTTTTCGAGATTATTCGAAAGTCAATTTTTATAAAGCAAATATCTCCCCTATCTGTAGGCATCTGAGAGACAAAACTTATGTCACGTTGAGGGAACGTATATGTCAACCTCATGCCAGAATCTCGTCAATGTATGTCCAAGGGTTTGGACGATAGAAACATTTTAATTTTTCGAGATTATTCGAAAGTCAATTATTAAAAGGCAAATATCTCCCGATCTGTAGGCATCTGAGAGACATACCTTATGCCACTTTGAGGGAACGTATATGTCAACTTCATGTCAGAATCTCGTCAATGTATGTCCAAGGGTTTGGACGATAGAGACATTTAAATTTTTCGAGATTATTCGAAAGTCAATTCTTAAAAGCCAAATATCTCCCGATCTGTAGGAATCTGAGAGACAAAACTTATGTCACTTTGAGGGAACGTATATGTCAACTTCCTGTCAGAGTCACGTCAATGTATGTCCAAGGGTTTGGACGATAGAGACATTTTAATTTTTCGAGATTATTCGAAAGTCAATTATTAAAAGGCAAATATCTCCTGATCTGTAGGCATCTGAGAGACAAAACTTATGTCACTTTGAGGGAACGTATATGTCAACTTCATGTCAGAATCTCGTCAATGTATGTCCAAGGGTTTGGACGATAGAGACATTTAAATTTTTCGAGATTATTCGAAAGTCAATTCTTAAAAGGCAAATATCTCCCGATCTGTAGGAATCTGAGAGACAAAACTTATGTCACTTTGAGGGAACGTATATGTCAACTTCCTGTCAGAGTCACGTCAATGTATGTCCAAGGGTTTGGAGGATAGAGACATTTTAATTTTTCGAGATTATTCGAAAGTCAATTTTTGAAAAGGCAAATATCTCCCGATCTGTAGGAATCTGAGTGACAAAATTTATGTCACTTTGAGGGAACGTATATGTAAACGTCATGTCAAAATCTCGTCAATGTATGTCCAAGGGTTTGGACGATAGAGACATTTTAATTTTTCGAGATTATTCGAAAGTCAATTTTTAAAAGGCAAATATCTCCCGATCTGTAGGCATCTGAGAGACAAAACTTATGCCACTTTGAGGGAACGTATATGTCAACTTCATGTCAGAATCTCGTCAAGGTATGTCCAAGGGTTTGGACGATAGAGACATTTTAATATTTCGAGATTATTCGAAAGTCAATTTATGAAAAAGCAAATATCTCCCGATCTGTAGGAATCTGAGAGACAAACCTTATGTCACATTGAGGGAACGTATATGTCAACTTCATGTCAAAGTCACGTCAATGGATGTGCAAGGGTTTGCAGGATAGAGACATCTTAATTTTTCGAGATTATTCGAAAGTCAATTTTTGAAAAGGCAAATATCTTCCGATCTGTAGGAATCTGAGAGACAAAACTTATGTCACTTTGAGGGAACGTATATGTCAACTTCATGTCAGGATCTCGTCAATGTATGTGAAAGGGTTTGGACGATAGAGACATTTATATTTTTCGAGATTATTCGAAAGTCAATTTTTAAAAGGCAAATATCTCCCGATCTGTAGGAATCTGAGAGACAAAACTTATGTCAAATTGAGGGAACGTATATGTCAACTTGCTGTCAGAGTCACGTCAATGTATGTCCAAGGGTTTGGACGATAGAGACATTTTAATTTTTCGAGATTATTCGAAAGTCAATTTTTGAAAAAGCAAATATCTCCAGATCTGTAGGAATCTGAGTGACAAAACTCATGTCACTTTGAGGGAACGTAAATGTCAACTTGCTGTCAGAGTCACGTCAATGTAGGTCCAAGGGTTTGGACGATAGAGACATTTTAATTTTTCGAGATTATTCGAAAGTCAATTTTTGAAAAAGCAAATATCTCCAGATCTGTAGGAATCTGAGTGACAAAACTCATGTCACTTTGAGGGAACGTATATGTCAACTTGCTGTCAGAGTCACGTCAATGTATGTCCAAGGGTTTGGACGATAGAGACATTTTAATTTTTCGAGATTATTCGAAAGTCAATTTTTGAAAAAGCAAATATCTCCAGATCTGTAGGAATCTGAGTGACAAAACTCATGTCACTTTGAGGGAACGTAAATGTCAACTTGCTGTCAGAGTCACGTCAATGTATGTCCAAGGGTTTGGACGATAGAGACATTTTAATTTTTCGAGATTATTCGAAAGTCAATTTTTGAAAAAGTAAATATCTCCAGATCTGTAGGAATCTGAGAGACAAAACTTATGTCACGTTGAGGGAACATATATGTCAACTTCATGTCAGAATCTCGTCAATGTATGTCCAAGGGTTTGGACGATAGAGACATTTTAATTTTTCGAGATTATTCGAAAGTCAATTCTTAAAAGGCAAATATCTCCCGATCTGTAGGAATCTGAGAGACAAAACTTATGTCACTTTGAGGGAACGTATATGTCAACTTCATGTCAGAATCTCGTCAATGTATGTCCAAGGGTTTGGACGATAGAGACATTTAAATTTTTCGAGATTATTCGAAAGTCAATTTTTTAAAGGCAAATATCTCCCGATCTGTAGGCATCTGAGAGACAAAACGTATGTCACTTTGAGGGAACGTATATGTCAACCTCATGTCAGAATCTCGTCAATGTATGTCCAAGGGTTTGGACGATAGAGACATTTTAATTTTTCGAGATTATTCGAAAGTCAATTCTTAAAAGGCAAATATCTCCCGATCTGTAGGAATCTGAGAGACAAAACTTATGTCACTTTGAGGGAACGTATATGTCAACTTCCTGTCAGAGCCACGTCAATGTATGTCCAAGGGTTTGGAGGATAGAGACATTTTAATTTTTTGAGATTATTCGAAAGTCAATTATTAAAAGGCAAATATCTCCCGATCTGTAGGAATCTGAGAGACAAAACTTATGTCACGTTGAGGGAACGTATATGTCAACCTCATGCCAGAATCTCGTCAATGTATGTCCAAGGGTTTGGACGATAGAAACATTTTAATTTTTCGAGATTATTCGAAAGTCAATTATTAAAAGGCAAATATCTCCCGATCTGTAGGCATCTGAGAGACAAAACTTATGTCACGTTGAGGGAACGTATATGTCAACCTCATGCCAGAATCTCGTCAATGTATGTCCAAGGGTTTGGACGATAGAAACATTTTAATTTTTCGAGATTATTCGAAAGTCAATTATTAAAAGGCAAATATCTCCCGATCTGTAGGCATCTGAGAGACATACCTTATGCCACTTTGAGGGAACGTATATGTCAACTTCATGTCAGAATCTCGTCAATGTATGTCCAAGGGTTTGGACGATAGAGACATTTTAATTTTTCGAGATTATTCGAAAGTCAATTATTAAAAGGCAAATATCTCCTGATCTGTAGGAATCTGAGAGACAAAACTTAAGTCACTTTGAGGGAACGTATATGTCAACTTCCTGTCAGAGTCACGTCAATGTATGTCCAAGGGTTTGGAGGATAGAGACATTTTAATTTTTCGAGATTATTCGAAAGTCAATTTTTGAAAAGGCAAATATCTCCCGATCTGTAGGAATCTGAGTGACAAAATTTATGTCACTTTGAGGGAACGTATATGTAAACGTCATGTCAAAATCTCGTCAATGTATGTCCAAGGGTTTGGACGATAGAGACATTTTAATTTTTCGAGATTATTCGAAAGTCAATTTTTAAAAGGCAAATATCTCCCGATCTGTAGGCATCTGAGAGACAAAACTTATGCCACTTTGAGGGAACGTATATGTCAACTTCATGTCAGAATCTCGTCAAGGTATGTCCAAGGGTTTGGACGATAGAGACATTTTAATATTTCGAGATTATTCGAAAGTCAATTTATGAAAAAGCAAATATCTCCCGATCTGTAGGAATCTGAGAGACAAACCTTATGTCACATTGAGGGAACGTATATGTCAACTTCATGTCAAAGTCACGTCAATGGATGTGCAAGGGTTTGCAGGATAGAGACATCTTAATTTTTCGAGATTATTCGAAAGTCAATTTTTGAAAAGGCAAATATCTTCCGATCTGTAGGAATCTGAGAGACAAAACTTATGTCACTTTGAGGGAACGTATATGTCAACTTCATGTCAGGATCTCGTCAATGTATGTGAAAGGGTTTGGACGATAGAGACATTTATATTTTTCGAGATTATTCGAAAGTCAATTTTTAAAAGGCAAATATCTCCCGATCTGTAGGAATCTGAGAGACAAAACTTATGTCAAATTGAGGGAACGTATATGTCAACTTGCTGTCAGAGTCACGTCAATGTATGTCCAAGGGTTTGGACGATAGAGACATTTTAATTTTTCGAGATTATTCGAAAGTCAATTTTTGAAAAAGCAAATATCTCCAGATCTGTAGGAATCTGAGTGACAAAACTCATGTCACTTTGAGGGAACGTAAATGTCAACTTGCTGTCAGAGTCACGTCAATGTATGTCCAAGGGTTTGGACGATAGAGACATTTTAATTTTTCGAGATTATTCGAAAGTCAATTTTTGAAAAAGTAAATATCTCCAGATCTGTAGGAATCTGAGAGACAAAACTCATGTCACTTTGAGGGAAGGCATATGTCAAGTTCATGTCAGTATCTCGTCAATGTATGTCCAAGGGTTTGGACGATAGAGACATTTTAATTTTTCGAGATTATTCGAAAGTCAATTATTTAAAGGCAAATATCTCCCGATCTGTATTCATCTGAGAGACAAAACTTATGTCACTTTGAGGGAACGTATATGTCAACCTCATGTCAGAATCTCGTCAATGTATGTCCAAGGGTTTGGACGATAGAGACATTTTAATTTTTCGAGATTATTCGAAAGTCAATTTTTAAAAAGCAAATATCTCCCGATCTGTAGGCATCTGAGAGACAAAACGTATGTCACTTTGAGGGAACGTACATGTCAATTTCATGTCAGAATCTCGTCAATGTATGTCCAAGGGTTTGGACGATAGAGACATTTTAATTTTTCGAGATTATTCGAAAGTCAATTCTTAAAAGGCAAATATCTCCCGATCTGTAGGAATCTGAGAGACAAAACTTATGTCACTTTGAGGGAACGTATATGTCAACTTCCTGTCAGAGCCACGTCAATGTATGTCCAAGGGTTTGGAGGATAGAGACATTTTAATTTTTTGAGATTATTCGAAAGTCAATTATTAAAAGGCAAATATCTCCCGATCTGTAGGAATCTGAGAGACAAAACTTATGTCACTTTGAGGGAACGTATATGTCAACGTCATGTCAGAATCTCGACAATGTATGTCCAAGGGTTTGGACGATAGAGACATTTAAATTTTTCGAGATTATTCGAAAGTCAATTTTTATAAAGCAAATATCTCCCCTATCTGTAGGCATCTGAGAGACAAAACTTATGTCACGTTGAGGGAACGTATATGTCAACCTCATGCCAGAATCTCGTCAATGTATGTCCAAGGGTTTGGACGATAGAAACATTTTAATTTTTCGAGATTATTCGAAAGTCAATTATTAAAAGGCAAATATCTCCCGATCTGTAGGCATCTGAGAGACATACCTTATGCCACTTTGAGGGAACGTATATGTCAACTTCATGTCAGAATCTCGTCAATGTATGTCCAAGGGTTTGGACGATAGAGACATTTTAATTTTTCGAGATTATTCGAAAGTCAATTTTTGAAAAAGCAAATATCTCCAGATCTGTAGGAATCTGAGTGACAAACCTCATGTCACTTTGAGGGAACGTAAATGTCAACTTGCTGTCAAAGTCACGTCAATGTATGTCCAAGGGTTTGGACGATAGAGACATTTTAATTTTTCGAGATTATTCGAAAGTCAATTTTTGAAAAAGCAAATATCTCCAGATCTGTTGGAATCTGAGAGACAAAACTCATGTCACTTTGAGGGAAGGCATATGTCAAGTTCATGTCAGCATCTCGTCAATGTATGTCCAAGGGTTTGGACGATAGAGACATTTTAATTTTTCGAGATTATTCGAAAGTCAATTATTTAAAGGCAAATATCTCCCGATCTGTAGGCATCTGAGAGACAAAACTTATGTCACTTTGAGGGAACGTATATGTCAACCTCATGCCAGAATCTCGTCAATGTATGTCCAAGGGTTTGGACGATAGAGACATTTTAATTTTTCGAGATTATTCGAAAGTCAATTTTTAAAAAGCAAATATCTCCCGATCTGTAGGCATCTGAGAGACAAAACGTATGTCACTTTGAGGGAACGTACATGTCAATTTCATGTCAGAATCTCGTCAATGTATGTCCAAGGGTTTGGACGATAGAGACATTTTAATTTTTCGAGATTATTCGAAAGTCAATTCTTAAAAGGCAAATATCTCCCGATCTGTAGGAATCTGAGAGACAAAACTTATGTCACTTTGAGGGAACGTATATGTCAACTTCCTGTCAGAGCCACGTCAATGTATGTCCAAGGGTTTGGAGGATAGAGACATTTTAATTTTTCGAGATTATTCGAAAGTCAATTTTTGAAAAAGCAAATATCTCCCGATCTGTAGGAATCTGAGAGACAAAACTTATGTCACTTTGAGGGAACGTATATGTCAACGTCATGTCAGAATCTCGACAATGTATGTCCAAGGGTTTGGACGATAGAGACATTTTAATTTTTCGAGATTATTCGAAAGTCAATTCTTAAAAGCCAAATATCTCCCGATCTGTAGGAATCTGAGAGACAAAACTTATGTCACTTTGAGGGAACGTATATGTCAACTTCCTGTCAGAGCCACGTCAATGTATGTCCAAGGGTTTGGAGGATAGAGACATTTTAATTTTTCGAGATTATTCGAAAGTCAATTTTTGAAAAGGCAAATATCTCCCGATCTGTAGGAATCTGAGAGACAAAACTTATGTCACTTTGAGGGAACGTACATGTCAACTTCAGAATCTCGTCAATGTATGTCCAAGGGTTTGGACGATAGAGACATTTTAATTTTTCGAGATTATTCGAAATACAATTTTTTAAAGGCAAATATCTCCCGATCTGTAGGCATCTGAGAGACAAAACTTATGTCACTTTGAGGGAACGTATATGTCAACCTCATGTCAGAATCTCGTCAATGTATGTCCAAGGGTTTGGACGATAGAGACATTTTAATTTTTCGAGATTATTCGAAAGTCAATTATTAAAAGGCAAATATCTCCTGATCTGTAGGCATCTGAGAGACAAAACTTATGTCACTTTGAGGGAACGTATATGTCAACTTCATGTCAGAATCTCGTCAATGTATGTCCAAGGGTTTGGACGATAGAGACATTTAAATTTTTCGAGATTATTCGAAAGTCAATTCTTAAAAGGCAAATATCTCCCGATCTGTAGGAATCTGAGAGACAAAACTTATGTCACTTTGAGGGAACGTATATGTCAACTTCCTGTCAGAGTCACGTCAATGTATGTCCAAGGGTTTGGAGGATAGAGACATTTTAATTTTTCGAGATTATTCGAAAGTCAATTTTTGAAAAGGCAAATATCTCCCGATCTGTAGGAATCTGAGTGACAAAATTTATGTCACTTTGAGGGAACGTATATGTAAACGTCATGTCAAAATCTCGTCAATGTATGTCCAAGGGTTTGGACGATAGAGACATTTTAATTTTTCGAGATTATTCGAAAGTCAATTTTTAAAAGGCAAATATCTCCCGATCTGTAGGCATCTGAGAGACAAAACTTATGCCACTTTGAGGGAACGTATATGTCAACTTCATGTCAGAATCTCGTCAAGGTATGTCCAAGGGTTTGGACGATAGAGACATTTTAATATTTCGAGATTATTCGAAAGTCAATTTATGAAAAAGCAAATATCTCCCGATCTGTAGGAATCTGAGAGACAAACCTTATGTCACATTGAGGGAACGTATATGTCAACTTCATGTCAAAGTCACGTCAATGGATGTGCAAGGGTTTGCAGGATAGAGACATCTTAATTTTTCGAGATTATTCGAAAGTCAATTTTTGAAAAGGCAAATATCTTCCGATCTGTAGGAATCTGAGAGACAAAACTTATGTCACTTTGAGGGAACGTATATGTCAACTTCCTGTCAGAGCCACGTCAATGTATGTGCAAGGGTTTGGAGGATAGAGACATTTTAATTTTTTGAGATTATTCGAAAGTCAATTTTTAAAAGACAAATATCTCCCGATCTGTAGGAATCTGAGAGACAAAACTTATGTCACTTTGAGGTAACGTACATGTCAACTTCATGTCAGAATCTCGTCAATGGATGTGCAAGGGTTTGCAGGATAGAGACATTTTAATTTTTCGAGATTATTCGAAAGTCAATTCTTAAAAGGCAAATATCTCCCGATCTGTAGGAATCTGAGAGACAAAACTTATGTCACTTTGAGGGAACGTATATGTCAACTTCCTGTCAGAGCCACGTCAATGTATGTCAAAGGGTTTGGAGGATAGAGACATTTTAATTTTTTGAGATTATTATGAAAGTCAATTATTAAAAGGCAAATATCTCCCGATCTGTAGGAATCTGAGAGACAAAACTTATGTCACTTTGAGGGAACGTATATGTCAACGTCATGTCAGAATCTCGACAATGTATGTCCAAGGGTTTGGACGATAGAGACATTTAAATTTTTCGAGATTATTCGAAAGTCAATTTTTATAAAGCAAATATCTCCCCTATCTGTAGGCATCTGAGAGACAAAACTTATGTCACGTTGAGGGAACGTATATGTCAACCTCATGCCAGAATCTCGTCAATGTATGTCCAAGGGTTTGGACGATAGAAACATTTTAATTTTTCGAGATTATTCGAAAGTCAATTATTAAAAGGCAAATATCTCCCGATCTGTAGGCATCTGAGAGACATACCTTATGCCACTTTGAGGGAACGTATATGTCAACTTCATGTCAGAATCTCGTCAATGTATGTCCAAGGGTTTGGACGATAGAGACATTTTAATTTTTCGAGATTATTCGAAAGTCAATTCTTAAAAGCCAAATATCTCCCGATCTGTAGGAATCTGAGAGACAAAACTTATGTCACTTTGAGGGAACGTATATGTCAACTTCCTGTCAGAGTCACGTCAATGTATGTCCAAGGGTTTGGAGGATAGAGACATTTTAATTTTTCGAGATTATTCGAAAGTCAATTTTTGAAAAGGCAAATATCTCCCGATCTGTAGGAATCTGAGAGACAAAACTTATGTCACTTTGAGGGAACGTACATGTCAACTTCATGTCAGAATCTCGTCAATGTATGTCCAAGGGTTTGGACGAGAGAGACATTTTAATTTTTCGAGATTATTCGAAAGTCAATTTTTAAAAGGGAAATATCTCCCGATCTGTAGGCATCTGAGAGACAAAACTTATGTCACTTTGAGGGAATGGATATGTCAACTTCCTGTCTGAGTCACGTCAATGTATGTAAAAGGGTTTGGAGGATAGACACATTTTAATTTTTCGTGATTATTCGAAAGTCAATTTTTGAAAACTCAAATATCTTCCGATCTGTAGGAATCTGAGAGACAAAACTTATGTCACTTTGAGGGAACGTATATGTCAACTTCATGTCAGAATCTCGTCAATGTATGTGAAAGGGTTTGGACGATAGAGACATTTAAATTTTTCGAGATTATTCGAAAGTCAATTTTTAAGAGACAAATATCTCCCGATCTGTAGGAATCTGAGAGACAAAACTTATGTCACTTTGAGGGAACGTATATGTCAACTTGCTGTCAGAGTCACGTCAATGTATGTCTAAGGGTTTGGACGATAGAGAAATTTAAATTTTTCGAGATTATTCGAAAGTCAATTTTTGAAAAAGCAAATATCTCCAGATCTGTTGGAATCTGAGAGACAAAACTCATGCCACTTTGAGGGAAGGCATATGTCAAGTTCATGTCAGAATCTCGTCAATGTATGTCCAAGGGTTTGGACGATAGAGACATTTTAATTTTTCGAGATTATTCGAAAGTCAATTATTTAAAGGCAAATATCTCCCGATCTGTAGGCATCTGAGAGACAAAACTTATGTCACTTTGAGGGAACGTATATGTCAACCTCATGTCAGAATCTCGTCAATGTATGTCTAAGGGTTTGGACGATAGAGACATTTAAATTTTTCGAGATTATTCGAAAGTCAATATAAAAAGCAAATATCTCCCGATCTGTAGGCATCTGAGAGACAAAACTTATGTCACTTTGAGGGAACGTACATGTCAACTTCATGTCAGAATCTCGTCAATGTATGTCCAAGGGTTTGGACGATAGAGACATTTTAATTTTTCGAGATTATTCGATAGTCAATTCTTAAAAGGCAAATATCTCCCGATCTGTAGGAATCTGAGAGACAAAACTTATGTCACTTTGAGGGAACGTATATGTCAACTTCCTGTCAGAGTCACGTCAATGTATGTCCAAGGGTTTGGAGGATAGAGACATTTTAATTTTTCGAGATTATTCGAAAGTCAATTTTTGAGAAGGCAAATATCTCCCGATCTGTAGGAATCTGAGAGACAAAACTTATGTCACTTTGAGGGAACGTATATGTCAACTTCATGTCAGAATCTCGTCAATGTATGTCCAAGGGTTTGGACGATAGAGACATTTTAATTTCTCGAGATTATTCGAAAGTCAATTATTAAAAGGCAAATATCTCACGATCTGTAGGCATCTGAGAGACAAAACGTATGCCACTTTGAGGGAACGTATATGTCAACTTCATGTCAGAATCTCGTCAATGTATGTCCAAGGGTTTGGACGATAGAGACATTTTAATTTTTCGAGATTATTCTAAAGTCAATTTTTAAAAGGTAAATATCTCCCGATCTGTAGGCATCTGAGAGACAAAACGTATGTCACTTTGAGGGAACGTATATGTCAACCTCATGTTAGAATCTCGTCAATATATGTCCAAGGGTTTGGACGATAGAGACATTTTAATTTTTCGAGATTATTCGAAAGTCAATTATTAAAAGGCAAATATCTCCCGATCTGTAGGAATCTGAGAGACAACACTTATGTCACTTTGAGGGAACGTATATGTCAACTTCCTGTCAGAGTCACGTCAATGTATGTCCAAGGGTTTGGAGGATAGAGACATTTTAATTTTTCGAGATTATTCGAAAGTCAATTTTTGAAAAGGCAAATATCTCCCGATCTGTACGAATCTGAGAGACAAAATTTATGTCACTTTGAGGGAACGTATATGTAAACGTCATGTCAAAATCTCGTCAATGTATGTCCAAGGGTTTTGACGATAGAGACATTTTAATTTTTCGAGATTATTCGAAAGTCAATTTTTAAAAGGCAAATATCTCCCGATCTGTAGGCATCTGAGAGACAAAACTTATGCCACTTTGAGGGAACGTATATGTCAACTTCATGTCAGAATCTCGTCTAGGTATGTCCAAGGGTTTGGACGATAGAGACATTTTAATTTTTCGAGATTATTCGAAAGTCAATTCTTAAAAGCCAAATATCTCCCGATCTGTAGGAATCTGAGAGACAAAACTTATGTCACTTTGAGGGAACGTATATGTCAACTTCCTGTCAGAGTCACGTCAATGTATGTCCAAGGGTTTGGAGGATAGAGACATTTTAATTTTTCGAGATTATTCGAAAGTCAATTTTTGAAAAGGCAAATATCTCCCGATCTGTAGGAATCTGAGAGACAAAACTTATGTCACTTTGAGGGAACGTACATGTCAACTTCATGTCAGAATCTCGTCAATGTATGTCCAAGGGTTTGGACGAGAGAGACATTTTAATTTTTCGAGATTATTCGAAAGTCAATTTTTAAAAGGGAAATATCTCCCGATCTGTAGGCATCTGAGAGACAAAACTTATGTCACTTTGAGGGAACGGATATGTCAACTTCCTGTCTGAGTCACGTCAATGTATGTCCAAGGGTTTGGAGGATAGACACATTTTAATTTTTCGAGATTATTCGAAAGTCAATTTTTGAAAAGGCAAATATCTTCCGATCTGTAGGAATCTGAGAGACAAAACTTATGTCACTTTGAGGGAACGTATATGTCAACTTCATGTCAGAATCTCGTCAATGTATGTGAAAGGGTTTGGACGATAGAGACATTTAAATTTTTCGAGATTATTCGAAAGTCAATTTTTAAAAGACAAATATCTCCCGATCTGTAGGAATCTGAGAGACAAAACTTATGTCACTTTGAGGGAACGTATATGTCAACTTGCTGTCAGAGTCACGTCAATGTATGTCTAAGGGTTTGGACGATAGAGAAATTTAAATTTTTCGAGATTATTCGAAAGTCAATTTTTGAAAAAGCAAATATCTCCAGATCTGATGGAATCTGAGAGACAAAACTCATGCCACTTTGAGGGAAGGCATATGTCAAGTTCATGTCAGAATCTCGTCAATGTATGTCCAAGGGTTTGGACGATAGAGACATTTTAATTTTTCGAGATTATTCGAAAGTCAATTATTTAAAGGCAAATATCTCCCGATCTGTAGGCATCTGAGAGACAAAACTTATGTCACTTTGAGGGAACGTATATGTCAACCTCATGTCAGAATCTCGTCAATGTATGTCTAAGGGTTTGGACGATAGAGACATTTAAATTTTTCGAGATTATTCGAAAGTCAATATTAAAAAGCAAATATCTCCCGATCTGTAGGCATCTGAGAGACAAAACTTATGTCACTTTGAGGGAACGTACATGTCAACTTCATGTCAGAATCTCGTCAATGTATGTCCAAGGGTTTGGACGATAGAGACATTTTAATTTTTCGAGATTATTCGAAAGTCAATTCTTAAAAGGCAAATATCTCCCGATCTGTAGGAATCTGAGAGACAAAACTTATGTCACTTTGAGGGAACGTATATGTCAACTTCCTGTCAGAGTCACGTCAATGTATGTCCAAGGGTTTGGAGGATAGAGACATTTTAATTTTTCGAGATTATTCGAAAGTCAATTTTTGAAAAGGCAAATATCTCCCGATCTGTAGGAATCTGAGAGACAAAACTTATGTCACTTTGAGGGAACGTATATGTCAACTTCATGTCAGAATCTCGTCAATGTATGTCCAAGGGTTTGGACGATAGAGACATTTTAATTTCTCGAGATTATTCGAAAGTCAATTATTAAAAGGCAAATATCTCACGATCTGTAGGCATCTGAGAGACAAAACGTATGCCACTTTGAGGGAACGTATATGTCAACTTCATGTCAGAATCTCGTCAATGTATGTCCAAGGGTTTGGACGATAGAGATATTTTAATTTTTCGAGATTATTCTAAAGTCAATTTTTAAAAGGTAAATATCTCCCGATCTGTAGGCATGTGAGAGACAAAACGTATGTCACTTTGAGGGAACGTATATGTCAACCTCATGTTAGAATCTCGTCAATATATGTCCAAGGGTTTGAACGATAGAGACATTTTAATTTTTCGAGATTATTCGAAAGTCAATTATTAAAAGGCAAATATCTCCCGATCTGTAGGAATCTGAGAGACAACACTTATGTCACTTTGAGGGAACGTATATGTCAACTTCCTGTCAGAGTCACGTCAATGTATGTCCAAGGGTTTGGAGGATAGAGACATTTTAATTTTTCGAGATTATTCGAAAGTCAATTTTTGAAAAGGCAAATATCTCCCGATCTGTACGAATCTGAGAGACAAAATTTATGTCACTTTGAGGGAACGTATATGTAAACGTCATGTCAAAATCTCGTCAATGTATGTCCAAGGGTTTTGACGATAGAGACATTTTAATTTTTCGAGATTATTCGAAAGTCAATTTTTAAAAGGCAAATATCTCCCGATCTGTAGGCATCTGAGAGACAAAACTTATGCCACTTTGAGGGAACGTATATGTCAACTTCATGTCAGAATCTCGTCTAGGTATGTCCAAGGGTTTGGACGATAGAGACATTTTAATTTTTCGAGATTATTCGAAAGTCAATTTATGAAAAAGCAAATATCTCCCGATCTGTAGGAATCTGAGAGACAAAACTTATGTCACTTTGAGGGAACGTATATGTCAACTTCCTGTCAAAGTCACGTCAATGTATGTCCAAGGGTTTGGAGGATAGAGACATTTTAATTTTTCGAGATTATTCGAAAGTCAATTATTGAAAAGGCAAATATCTCCCGATCTGTAGAATCTGAGAGACAAAACTTATGTCACTTTGAGGGAACGTATATGTTAACTTCATGTCAGAATCTCGTCAATGTATGTCCAAGGGTTTGGACGATAGAGACATTTTAATTTTTCGAGATTATTCGAAATACAATTCTTTAAAGGCAAATATCTCCCGATCTGTAGGAATCTGAGAGACAAAACTTATGTCACTTTGAGGGAATGTATATGTCAACCTCATGTCAGAATCTCGTCAATGTATGTCCAAGGGTTTGGACGATAGAGACATTTTAATTTTTCGAGATTATTCGAAAGTCAATTATTAAAAGGCAAATATCTCCTGATCTGTAGGCATCTGAGAGACAAAACTTATGTCACTTTGAGGGAACGTATATGTCAACTTCATGTCAGAATCTCGTCAATGTATGTCCAAGGGTTTGGACGATAGAGACATTTAAATTTTTCGAGATTATTCGAAAGTCAATTCTTAAAAGGCAAATATCTCCCGATCTGTAGGAATCTGAGAAACAAAACTTATGTCACTTTGAGGGAACGTATATGTTAACTTCCTGTCAGAGTCACGTCAATGTATGTCCAAGGGTTTGGAGGATAGAGACATTTTAATTTTTCGAGATTATTCGAAAGTCAATTTTTGAAAAGGCAAATATCTCCCGATCTGTAAGAATCTGAGAGACAAACCTTATGTCACATTGAGGGAACGTATATGTCAACTTCATGTCAAAGTCACGTCAATGGATGTGCAAGGGTTTGCAGGATAGAGACATCTTAATTTTTCGAGATTATTCGAAAGTCAATTTATGAAAAAGCAAATATCTCCCGATCTGTAGGAATCTGAGAGACAAACCTTATGTCACATTGAGGGAACGTATATGTCAACTTCATGTCAAAGTCACGTCAATGGATGTGCAAGGGTTTGCAGGATAGAGACATCTTAATTTTTCGAGATTATTCGAAAGTCAATTTTTGAAAAGGCAAATATCTTCCGATCTGTAGGAATCTGAGAGACAAAACTTATGTCACTTTGAGGGAACGTATATGCCAACTTCATGTCAGGATCTCGTCAATGTATGTGAAAGGGTTTGGACGATAGAGACATTTATATTTTTCGAGATTATTCGAAAGTCAATTTTTAAAAGGCAAATATCTCCCGATCTGTAGGAATCTGAGAGACAAAACTTATGTCAAATTGAGGGAACGTATATGTCAACTTGCTGTCAGAGTCACGTCAATGTATGTCCAAGGGTTTGGACGATAGAGACATTTTAATTTTTCGAGATTATTCGAAAGTCAATTTTTGAAAAAGCAAATATCTCCAGATCTGTAGGAATCTGAGTGACAAAACTCACGTCACTTTGAGGGAACGTAAATGTCAACTTGCTGTCAGAGTCACGTCAATGTATGTCCAAGGGTTTGGACGATAGAGACATTTTAATTTTTCGAGATTATTCAAAAGTCAATTTTTGAAAAAGTAAATATCTCCAGATCTGTAGGAATCTGAGAGACAAAACTCATGTCACTTTGAGGGAAGGCATATGTCAAGTTCATGTCAGTATCTCGTCAATGTATGTCCAAGGGTTTGGACGATAGAGACATTTTAATTTTTCGAGATTATTCGAAAGTCAATTATTTAAAGGCAAATATCTCCCGATCTGTATTCATCTGAGAGACAAAACTTATGTCACTTTGAGGGAACGTATATGTCAACCTCATGTCAGAATCTCGTCAATGTATGTCCAAGGGTTTGGACGATAGAGACATTTAAATTTTTCGAGATTATTCGAAAGTCAATTTTTAAAAAGCAAATATCTCCCGATCTGTAGGCATCTGAGAGACAAAACGTATGTCACTTTGAGGGAACGTACATGTCAATTTCATGTCAGAATCTCGTCAATGTATGTCCAAGGGTTTGGACGATAGAGACATTTTAATTTTTCGAGATTATTCGAAAGTCAATTCTTAAAAGGCAAATATCTCCCGATCTGTAGGAATCTGAGAGACAAAACTTATGTCACTTTGAGGGAACGTATATGTCAACTTCCTGTCAGAGCCACGTCAATGTATGTCCAAGGGTTTGGAGGATAGAGACATTTTAATTTTTTGAGATTATTCGAAAGTCAATTATTAAAAGGCAAATATCTCCCGATCTGTAGGAATCTGAGAGACAAAACTTATGTCACTTTGAGGGAACGTATATGTCAACGTCATGTCAGAATCTCGACAATGTATGTCCAAGGGTTTGGACGATAGAGACATTTAAATTTTTCGAGATTATTCGAAAGTCAATTTTTATAAAGCAAATATCTCCCCTATCTGTAGGCATCTGAGAGAAAAACTTATGTCACGTTGAGGGAACGTATATGTCAACCTCATGCCAGAATCTCGTCAATGTATGTCCAAGGGTTTGGACGATAGAAACATTTTAATTTTTCGAGATTATTCGAAAGTCAATTATTAAAAGGCAAATATCTCCCGATCTGTAGGCATCTGAGAGACATACCTTATGCCACTTTGAGGGAACGTATATGTCAACTTCATGTCAGAATCTCGTCAATGTATGTCCAAGGGTTTGGACGATAGAGACATTTTAATTTTTCGAGATTATTCGAAAGTCAATTCTTAAAAGCCAAATATCTCCCGATCTGTAGGAATCTGAGAGACAAAACTTATGTCACTTTGAGGGAACGTATATGTCAACTTCCTGTCAGAGTCACGTCAATGTATGTCCAAGGGTTTGGAGGATAGAGACATTTTAATTTTTCGAGATTATTCGAAAGTCAATTTTTGAAAAGGCAAATATCTCCCGATCTGTAGGAATCTGAGAGACAAAACTTATGTCACTTTGAGGGAACGTACATGTCAACTTCATGTCAGAATCTCGTCAATGTATGTCCAAGGGTTTGGACGAGAGAGACATTTTAATTTTTCGAGATTATTCGAAAGTCAATTTTTAAAAGGGAAATATCTCCCGATCTGTAGGCATCTGAGAGACAAAACTTATGTCACTTTGAGGGAACGGATATGTCAACTTCCTGTCTGAGTCACGTCAATGTATGTCCAAGGGTTTGGAGGATAGACACATTTTAATTTTTCGTGATTATTCGAAAGTCAATTTTTGAAAAGGCAAATATCTTCCGATCTGTAGGAATCTGAGAGACAAAACTTATGTCACTTTGAGGGAACGTATATGTCAACTTCATGTCAGAATCTCGTCAATGTATGTGAAAGGGTTTGGACGATAGAGACATTTAAATTTTTCGAGATTATTCGAAAGTCAATTTTTAAAAGACAAATATCTCCCGATCTGTAGGAATCTGAGAGACAAAACTTATGTCACTTTGAGGGAACGTATATGTCAACTTGCTGTCAGAGTCACGTCAATGTATGTCTAAGGGTTTGGACGATAGAGAAATTTAAATTTTTCGAGATTATTCGAAAGTCAATTTTTGAAAAAGCAAATATCTCCAGATCTGTTGGAATCTGAGATACAAAACTCATGCCACTTTGAGGGAAGGCATATGTCAAGTTCATGTCAGAATCTCGTCAATGTATGTCCAAGGGTTTGGACGATAGAGACATTTTAATTTTTCGAGATTATTCGAAAGTCAATTATTTAAAGGCAAATATCTCCCGATCTGTAGGCATCTGAGAGACAAAACTTATGTCACTTTGAGGGAACGTATATGTCAACCTCATGTCAGAATCTCGTCAATGTATGTCTAAGGGTTTGGACGATAGAGACATTTAAATTTTTCGAGATTATTCGAAAGTCAATATTAAAAAGCAAATATCTCCCGATCTGTAGGCATCTGAGAGACAAAACTTATGTCACTTTGAGGGAACGTACATGTCAACTTCATGTCAGAATCTCGTCAATGTATGTCCAAGGGTTTGGACGATAGAGACATTTTAATTTTTCGAGATTATTCGAAAGTCAATTCTTAAAAGGCAAATATCTCCCGATCTGTAGGAATCTGAGAGACAAAACTTATGTCACTTTGAGGGAACGTATATGTCAACTTCCTGTCAGAGTCACGTCAATGTATGTCCAAGGGTTTGGAGGATAGAGACATTTTAATTTTTCGAGATTATTCGAAAGTCAATTTTTGAAAAGGCAAATATCTCCCGATCTGTAGGAATCTGAGAGACAAAACTTATGTCACTTTGAGGGAACGTATATGTCAACTTCATGTCAGAATCTCGTCAATGTATGTCCAAGGGTTTGGACGATAGAGACATTTTAATTTCTCGAGATTATTCGAAAGTCAATTATTAAAAGGCAAATATCTCACGATCTGTAGGCATCTGAGAGACAAAACGTATGCCACTTTGAGGGAACGTATATGTCAACTTCATGTCAGAATCTCGTCAATGTATGTCCAAGGGTTTGGACGATAGAGACATTTTAATTTTTCGAGATTATTCTAAAGTCAATTTTTAAAAGGTAAATATCTCCCGATCTGTAGGCATCTGAGAGACAAAACGTATGTCACTTTGAGGGAACGTATATGTCAACCTCATGTTAGAATCTCGTCAATATATGTCCAAGGGTTTGGACGATAGAGACATTTTAATTTTTCGAGATTATTCGAAAGTCAATTATTAAAAGGCAAATATCTCCCGATCTGTAGGAATCTGAGAGACAACACTTATGTCACTTTGAGGGAACGTATATGTCAACTTCCTGTCAGAGTCACGTCAATGTATGTCCAAGGGTTTGGAGGATAGAGACATTTTAATTTTTCGAGATTATTCGAAAGTCAATTTTTGAAAAGGCAAATATCTCCCGATCTGTACGAATCTGAGAGACAAAATTTATGTCACTTTGAGGGAACGTATATGTAAACGTCATGTCAAAATCTCGTCAATGTATGTCCAAGGGTTTTGACGATAGAGACATTTTAATTTTTCGAGATTATTCGAAAGTCAATTTTTAAAAGGCAAATATCTCCCGATCTGTAGGCATCTGAGAGACAAAACTTATGCCACTTTGAGGGAACGTATATGTCAACTTCATGTCAGAATCTCGTCTAGGTATGTCCAAGGGTTTGGACGATAGAGACATTTTAATTTTTCGAGATTATTCGAAAGTCAATTCTTAAAAGCCAAATATCTCCCGATCTGTAGGAATCTGAGAGACAAAACTTATGTCACTTTGAGGGAACGTATATGTCAACTTCCTGTCAGAGTCACGTCAATGTATGTCCAAGGGTTTGGAGGATAGAGACATTTTAATTTTTCGAGATTATTCGAAAGTCAATTTTTGAAAAGGCAAATATCTCCCGATCTGTAGGAATCTGAGAGACAAAACTTATGTCACTTTGAGGGAACGTACATGTCAACTTCATGTCAGAATCTCGTCAATGTATGTCCAAGGGTTTGGACGAGAGAGACATTTTAATTTTTCGAGATTATTCGAAAGTCAATTTTTAAAAGGGAAATATCTCCCGATCTGTAGGCATCTGAGAGACAAAACTTATGTCACTTTGAGGGAACGGATATGTCAACTTCCTGTCTGAGTCACGTCAATGTATGTCCAAGGGTTTGGAGGATAGACACATTTTAATTTTTCGAGATTATTCGAAAGTCAATTTTTGAAAAGGCAAATATCTTCCGATCTGTAGGAATCTGAGAGACAAAACTTATGTCACTTTGAGGGAACGTATATGTCAACTTCATGTCAGAATCTCGTCAATGTATGTGAAAGGGTTTGGACGATAGAGACATTTAAATTTTTCGAGATTATTCGAAAGTCAATTTTTAAAAGACAAATATCTCCCGATCTGTAGGAATCTGAGAGACAAAACTTATGTCACTTTGAGGGAACGTATATGTCAACTTGCTGTCAGAGTCACGTCAATGTATGTCTAAGGGTTTGGACGATAGAGAAATTTAAATTTTTCGAGATTATTCGAAAGTCAATTTTTGAAAAAGCAAATATCTCCAGATCTGATGGAATCTGAGAGACAAAACTCATGCCACTTTGAGGGAAGGCATATGTCAAGTTCATGTCAGAATCTCGTCAATGTATGTCCAAGGGTTTGGACGATAGAGACATTTTAATTTTTCGAGATTATTCGAAAGTCAATTATTTAAAGGCAAATATCTCCCGATCTGTAGGCATCTGAGAGACAAAACTTATGTCACTTTGAGGGAACGTATATGTCAACCTTATGTCAGAATCTCGTCAATGTATGTCTAAGGGTTTGGACGATAGAGACATTTAAATTTTTCGAGATTATTCGAAAGTCAATATTAAAAAGCAAATATCTCCCGATCTGTAGGCATCTGAGAGACAAAACTTATGTCACTTTGAGGGAACGTACATGTCAACTTCATGTCAGAATCTCGTCAATGTATGTCCAAGGGTTTGGACGATAGAGACATTTTAATTTTTCGAGATTATTCGAAAGTCAATTCTTAAAAGGCAAATATCTCCCGATCTGTAGGAATCTGAGAGACAAAACTTATGTCACTTTGAGGGAACGTATATGTCAACTTCCTGTCAGAGTCACGTCAATGTATGTCCAAGGGTTTGGAGGATAGAGACATTTTAATTTTTCGAGATTATTCGAAAGTCAATTTTTGAAAAGGCAAATATCTCCCGATCTGTAGGAATCTGAGAGACAAAACTTATGTCACTTTGAGGGAACGTATATGTCAACTTCATGTCAGAATCTCGTCAATGTATGTCCAAGGGTTTGGACGATAGAGACATTTTAATTTCTCGAGATTATTCGAAAGTCAATTATTAAAAGGCAAATATCTCACGATCTGTAGGCATCTGAGAGACAAAACGTATGCCACTTTGAGGGAACGTATATGTCAACTTCATGTCAGAATCTCGTCAATGTATGTCCAAGGGTTTGGACGATAGAGACATTTTAATTTTTCGAGATTATTCTAAAGTCAATTTTTAAAAGGTAAATATCTCCCGATCTGTAGGAATCTGAGAGACAACACTTATGTCACTTTGAGGGAACGTATATGTCAACTTCCTGTCAGAGTCACGTCAATGTATGTCCAAGGGTTTGGAGGATAGAGACATTTTAATTTTTCGAGATTATTCGAAAGTCAATTTTTGAAAAGGCAAATATCTCCCGATCTGTACGAATCTGAGAGACAAAATTTATGTCACTTTGAGGGAACGTATATGTAAACGTCATGTCAAAATCTCGTCAATGTATGTCCAAGGGTTTTGACGATAGAGACATTTTAATTTTTCGAGATTATTCGAAAGTCAATTTTTAAAAGGCAAATATCTCCCGATCTGTAGGCATCTGAGAGACAAAACTTATGCCACTTTGAGGGAACGTATATGTCAACTTCATGTCAGAATCTCGTCTAGGTATGTCCAAGGGTTTGGACGATAGAGACATTTCAATTTTTCGAGATTATTCGAAAGTCAATTTATGAAAAAGCAAATATCTCCCGATCTGTAGGAATCTGAGAGACAAAACTTATGTCACTTTGAGGGAACGTATATGTCAACTTCCTGTCAAAGTCACGTCAATGTATGTCCAAGGGTTTGGAGGATAGAGACATTTTAATTTTTCGAGATTATTCGAAAGTCAATTATTGAAAAGGCAAATATCTCCCGATCTGTAGAATCTGAGAGACAAAACTTATGTCACTTTGAGGGAACGTATATGTTAACTTCATGTCAGAATCTCGTCAATGTATGTCCAAGGGTTTGGACGATAGAGACATTTTAATTTTTCGAGATTATTCGAAATACAATTCTTTAAAGGCAAATATCTCCCGATCTGTAGGAATCTGAGAGACAAAACTTATGTCACTTTGAGGGAATGTATATGTCAACCTCATGTCAGAATCTCGTCAATGTATGTCCAAGGGTTTGGACGATAGAGACATTTTAATTTTTCGAGATTATTCGAAAGTCAATTATTAAAAGGCAAATATCTCCTGATCTGTAGGCATCTGAGAGACAAAACTTATGCCACTTTGAGGGAACGTATATGTCAACTTCATGTCAGAATGTCGTCAATGTATGTCCAAGGGTTTGGACGAAAGAGACATTTAAATTTTTCGAGATTATTCGAAAGTCAATTCTTAAAAGGCAAATATCTCCCGATCTGTAGGAATCTGAGAGACAAAACTTATGTCACTTTGAGGGAACGTATATGTTAACTTCCTGTCAGAGTCACGTCAATGTATGTCCAAGGGTTTGGAGGATAGAGACATTTTAATTTTTCGAGATTTTTCGAAAGTCAATTTTTGAAAAGGCAAATATCTCCCGATCTGTAAGAATCTGAGTGACAAAATTTATGTCACTTTGAGGGAACGTATATGTAAACGTCATGTCAAAATCTCGTCAATGTATGTCCAAGGGTTTGGACGATAGAGACATTTTAATTTTTCGAGATTATTCGAAAGTCAATTTTTAAAAGGCAAATATCTCCCGATCTGTAGGCATCTGAGAGACAAAACTTATGCCACTTTGAGGGAACGTATATGTCAACTTCATGTCAGAATCTCGTCAAGGTATGTCCAAGGGTTTGGACGATAGAGACATTTTAATTTTTCGAGATTATTCGAAAGTCAATTTATGAAAAAGCAAATATCTCCCGATCTGTAGGAATCTGAGAGACAAACCTTATGTCACATTGAGGGAACGTATATGTCAACTTCATGTCAAAGTCACGTCAATGTATGTGCAAGGGTTTGCAGGATAGAGACATCTTAATTTTTCGAGATTATTCGAAAGTCAATTTTTAAAAGGCAAATATCTTCCGATCTGTAGGAATCTGAGAGACAAAACTTATGTCACTTTGAGGGAACGTATATGTCAACTTCATGTCAGGATCTCGTCAATGTATGTGAAAGGGTTTGGACGATAGAGACATTTACATTTTTCGAGATTATTCGAAAGTCAATTTTTAAAAGGCAAATATCTCCCGATCTGTAGGAATCTGAGAGACAAAACTTATGTCAAATTGAGGGAACGTATATGTCAACTTGCTGTCAGAGACACGTCAATGTATGTCCAAGGGTTTGGACGATAGAGACATTTTAATTTTTCGAGATTATTCGAAAGTCAATTTTTGAAAAAGCAAATATCTCCAGATCTGTAGGAATCTGAGTGACAAAACGCATGTCACTTTGAGGGAACGTAAATGTCAACTTGCTGTCAGAGTCACGTCAATGTATGTCCAAGGGTTTGGACGATAGAGACATTTTAATTTTTCGAGATTATTCGAAAGTCAATTTTTGAAAAAGCAAATATCTCCAGATCTGTAGGAATCTGAGAGACAAAACTCATGTCACTTTGAGGGAAGGAATATGTCAAGTTCATGTCAGAATCTCGTCAATGTATGTCCAAGGGTTTGGACGATAGAGACATTTTAATTTTTCGAGATTATTCGAAAGTCAATTATTTAAAGGCAAATATCTCCCGATCTGTAGGCATCTGAGAGACAAAACTTATGTCACTTTGAGGGAACGTATATGTCAACCTCATGTCAGAATCTCGTCAATGTATGTCCAAGGGTTAGGACGATAGAGACATTTTAATTTTTCGAGATTATTCGAAAGTCAATTTTTAAAAAGCAAATATCTCCCGATCTGTAGGCATCTGAGAGACAAAACGTATGTCACTTTGAGGGAACGTACATGTCAATTTCATGTCAGAATCTCGTCAATGTATGTCGAAGGGTTTGGACGATAGAGACATTTTAATTTTTCGAGATTATTCGATAGTCAATTCTTAAAAGGCAAATATCTCCCGATCTGTAGGAATCTGAGAGACAAAACTTATGTCACTTTGAGGGAACGTATATGTCAACTTCCTGTCAGAGCCACGTCAATGTATGTCCAAGGGTTTGGAGGATAGAGACATTTTAATTTTTCGAGATTATTCGAAAGTCAATTTTTGAAAAAGCAAATATCTCCCGATCTGTAGGAATCTGAGAGACAAAACTTATGTCACTTTGAGGGAACGTATATGTCAACGTCATGTCAGAATCTCGACAATGTATGTCCTAGGGTTTGGACGATAGAGACATTTAAATTTTTCGAGATTATTCGAAAGTCAATTTTTATAAAGCAAATATCTCCCCTATCTGTAGGCATCTGAGAGACAAAACTTATGTCACGTTGAGGGAACGTATATGTCAACCTCATGCCAGAATCTCGTCAATGTATGTCCAAGGGTTTGGACGATAGAAACATTTTAATTTTTCGAGATTATTCGAAAGTCAATTATTAAAAGGCAAATATCTCCCGATCTGTAGGCATCTGAGAGACATACCTTATGCCACTTTGAGGGAACGTATATGTCAACTTCATGTCAGAATCTCGTCAATGTATGTCCAAGGGTTTGGACGATAGAGACATTTTAATTTTTCGAGATTATTCGAAAGTCAATTCTTAAAAGCCAAATATCTCCCGATCTGTAGGAATCTGAGAGACAAAACTTATGTCACTTTGAGGGAACGTATATGTCAACTTCCTGTCAGAGTCACGTCAATGTATGTCCAAGGGTTTGGAGGATAGAGGCATTTTAATTTTTCGAGATTATTCGAAAGTCAATTTTTGAAAAGGCAAATATCTCCCGATCTGTAGGAATCTGAGAGACAAAACTTATGTCACTTTGAGGGAACGTACATGTCAACTTCATGTCAGAATCTCGTCAATGTATGTCCAAGGGTTTGGACGAGAGAGACATTTTAATTTTTCGAGATTATTCGAAAGTCAATTTTTAAAAGGGAAATATCTCCCGATCTGTAGGCATCTGAGAGACAAAACTTATGTCACTTTGAGGGAACGGATATGTCAACTTCCTGTCTGAGTCACGTCAATGTATGTCCAAGGGTTTGGAGGATAGACACATTTTAATTTTTCGAGATTATTCGAAAGTCAATTTTTGAAAAGGCAAATATCTTCCGATCTGTAGGAATCTGAGAGACAAAACTTATGTCACTTTGAGGGAACGTATATGTCAACTTCATGTCAGAATCTCGTCAAATTATGTGAAAGGGTTTGGACGATAGAGACATTTAAATTTTTCGAGATTATTCGAAAGTCAATTTTTAAAAGACAAATATCTCCCGATCTGTAGGAATCTGAGAGACAAAACTTATGTCACTTTGAGGGAACGTATATGTCAACTTGCTGTCAGAGTCACGTCAATGTATGTCTAAGGGTTTGGACGATAGAGACATTTAAATTTTTCGAGATTATTCGAAAGTCAATTTTAAAGAGCAAATATCTCCCGATCTGTAGGCATCTGAGAGACAAAACTTATGTCACTTTGAGGGAACGTACATGTCAACTTCATGTCAGAATCTCGTCGATGTATGTCCAAGGGTTTGGACGATGGAGACTTTTTAATTTTTCGAGATTATTCGAAAGTCAATTCTTAAAAGGCAAATATCTCCCGATCTGTAGGAATCTGAGAGACAAAACTTATGTCACTTTGAGGGAACGTATATGTCAACTTCCTGTCAGAGTCACGTCAATGTATGTCCAAGGGTTTGGAGGATAGAGACATTTTAATTTTTCGAGATTATTCGAAAGTCAATTTTTGAAAAGGCAAATATCTCCCGATCTGTAGGAATCTGAGAGACAAAACTTATGTCACTTTGAGGGAACGTATATGTCAACTTCATGTCAGAATCTCGTCAATGTATGTCCAAGGGTTTGGACGATAGAGACATTTTAATTTCTCGAGATTATTCGAAAGTCAATTATTAAAAGGCAAATATCTCCCGATCTGTAGGCATCTGAGAGACAAAACGTATGCCACTTTGAGGGAACGTATATGTCAACTTCATGTCAGAATCTCGTCAATGTATGTCCAAGGGTTTGGACGATAGAGACATTTTAATTTTTCGAGATTATTCGAAAGTCAATTTTAAAGAGCAAATATCTCCCGATCTGTAGGCATCTGAGAGACAAAACTTATGTCACTTTGAGGGAACGTATATGTCAACCTCATGTCAGAATCTCGTCAATGTATGTCCAAGGGTTAGGACGATAGAGACATTTTAATTTTTCGAGATTATTCGAAAGTCAATTTTTAAAAAGCAAATATCTCCCGATCTGTAGGCATCTGAGAGACAAAACGTATGTCACTTTGAGGGAACGTACATGTCAATTTCATGTCAGAATCTCGTCAATGTATGTCGAAGGGTTTGGACGATAGAGACATTTTAATTTTTCGAGATTATTCGATAGTCAATTCTTAAAAGGCAAATATCTCCCGATCTGTA